>NC_134358.1:251902134-252618541 GCF_048569485.1 Anomaloglossus baeobatrachus
GCAACATGTTATCCTCAGCTTATATTGTGAAATCCTGGTGATAAATTCCCTTTAAAGCAAGGACACGACCTTGGACATACCAGTCCAAGGACATGACAGGGCTAAGCAAAGACTTTATTTTTGTTAATGTTACTTGTTTGTTACTTACAACAATCATAAAGTGTTGTTGGGACCACATAAGTACAATTAATTAATTAATTTTATTACTGTTATTGCTAATACATATTTGACTCAAAATTCTACATGCAATGATTTTTCTATTCTTTGGAAGCACATATAATTTTGGGTGGGTTAACTTTCATGAAATTGCTGTTTGCAGCATTTTAATTCTACTTCCTAGCTGTGGTATACATTTTCTGTATTAAGCTCATTAATCATTTATTGGTGTGGTCATGTAAACTGACAGAACACATAGATATACAGAGAGAGGAGATTGATTATTCTGCCAATAAGTAGATGTAAAAGTCAAGAACCGTCTCTAAATGGATCACTCCAATTATCAAGGGTAGACAAGCTTTTTTAACTTTTGATTCATATTCTAATGTACATAAACATCAGTTAGCTTTTTTTGCAGTTAAGGGGAATCTGTCAACAGGTTTTTGCCATCTAATCTGAGAACAGAATGACGTTGGGGGACAGACCCTGATTCTAGTGTTTTAGTGATGTCACTTACTGGACTGCGTGTTATAATTTTAATAAAATCAATGTTGCATCTAATGCAGATAAAGCCGATCTCTGAATGCTGAGCTCTGTATAACCCTGATCCTACTATTACTTGGCAGCTTTCTGCCTATGCACAGTATAAATAGCAAGCTGTCAATCAATGGTGTGGGTGGTATTATACAGAGCTTAGCATTCAGAGAACTGCTAGATCTGCCACAGATATAACAGTGATTTTATCAAAACTATAATAATTATCCCACTAACTGACACATCTCTAGAATCAGGTTTTCTACCCCTACATTATGCTGCACGTAGATGGGTAGCAAAAATCTGGGGACAGATTAACTTTAAAATTGCATTACATATGTAAAATCATTATACAGTTACTAACTTCTTTTTGAAGTTTTTTGGGTAATGGTAAGTTTCTGATAATTTATATAAGTTTGTATGAGTTTGTACTGCCGGGAATATAATTTCTTTTCTTTCAGCCAATCTTGGATCAACTGATTGGCTGAAACAATCTGAATGTTATGTACCGTGTTTCCCCGAAAGTAAGACAGTGTCATACATTCTTTTTACCCCCAAAAGTCCCACTATGTCTTACTTTCGGTGTATGGAAAAAAAATGTTGATTTTTGTTATAACTATAAAATTAACATTTATTAACAACCTGAACAGTATGGTATTCACCACAAAACAGTTTTATAAAAGCAAGTGCCAAGAATGTCTTGTTACAACCGTATCATGACGGTATTTCCATGTATAACATGTAAAACAATGAAAAACGGTAAGAACGAACAGTCTGAATATGTTATACTGGAAGATAAAACAGATTTATTTCATGACAACCATGTCATCATCTTCAGGAACATCATCATAAACATCCACACTCTGAGGTTCCTGTGGATTTTCTTGGGACTCTTGGGACTCCATTTCCTGCTGAATCATTGGCCCATATCTCTCATGGGTAGCAACGGCACTGTCCTGAAATGAGCAGGTCTTGCCCAGGTAGCCAGATCGCAGTGCATTTGCAACGCAGGTGTTAGTGATCTTATCCCATGAATTCTTCACCCAGTTCACAATCTCTGGCAGTCTGGGCTTCACAAAGTTCCCACGTACATTTCTCTCCATTCGGTTTTCAATGTAGTCATTGATTTCCGCACGCAGATAGTCCTTGAACGGCTTGTTATTGGCGATATCCAGAGTCTGGAGATAAGCCGTCATCCCTGCAGGAATCATGATTTGGTCGATTCTCCGCTCATGAAGGAAGTTTTTCATGTTTTTGGCGCGGTGTGTGCTGGCTGCATCCCAGATCAGCATCCCTCTTTTATTCCCTCGCATAACAAGCGGCAGCATTAAATTAAGCCACTTCCTTATAACAGCTTGTGTGGCCCAGGCTTTTTCAGTTTCCAGCACATAAATGCCAGAAACCCGCTCAATCTTGTCCTTCTTGCCCTTTGCAATGAGTAGCGGTGTTACTTTAGTGCCATCCAGACGAATCGCCAAAATGCAGGTGACACGTGCACTTTCATAAGCAGTGGAGGGAACGTACACTGAGGAGGCACCTCGTTGATCAATGGTGGTTTGAGCTGCTTGGCCCATGAACACGGCAGTTTCATCCATGGCGATCATGTTGCAAAGACTGTATTTAGAGAAGTCAATGTCATCCACAAACTTCTTGTAGGCAAATGCACGTTTAACAATCTCAGCATCTTCCAGCCTAAAGAAGGTTATGGATCTTCTCAAAGACAGGTCATTGCGTTCAAGAAAGTTATCCACCCAGTGCTGTGATGCCTTGAATTGTTCAGGGGAAATGTCAAACTGTGGTGCCACTGCAAGGGCATATTCCTGAATCTGAGCCCTGGTCACCACCAATGTCTTTGCTCTCCTGTCTGCAATCCACTCAGAGACCAGGCTTTCCAGCTCTGTATACATTGGTTGCCGACCACATCCAATCTTGCGCTTTTTAGCCATTCCGCTCTCCACTTTTTCACTCAGGTTAGTGTATTCTGCACGCCATTTTTGGACCAGTCTGTGATCCAACATTTTCTCCTTGCAGAATTCCACTACATTTTTGCCCCAAGATTCTTCGACAATCGCTTTTTTATACTCCACGGTGTAGCTCTTCCTTTTACCACTGGAACCGGAAGCGCTCATGTCTAGGGGCAAAAATATAGCGTACGGTATAAGCATTGCTTATGGTTCCGTATCACAGTCTCCCATAGGGTTACAGCCCCATACAGTATCCCACACAGCCTTCCATAGGGTTGCAGCCCCATACAGTATCCCACACAGTCTCCCATAGGGTTACAGCCCCATACAGTATCCCACACAGCCTTCCATAGGGTTGCAGCCCCATACAGTATCCCACACAGCCTTCCATAGGGTTGCAGCCCCATACAGTATCCCACACAGCCTCCCATAGGGTAACAGCCCCATACAGTATCCCACAGCAATCGCAGCAAGTCTCCATGCAATGTACCGTATGGGGACTTGCCGTGATTGCGCCGTAAGTGTACCGCAAGTTAAGGAAACTTTACATGGTGCATTTTGTGAATTGCTTACTTGATACCGTAATGGCGATCGGATCAATTCCTCTGCGGTGCTGGGTAGAGGTGTGGCTTCTTCTTCCTCATGCAGGAGCCACTGGACCAATCAGAGGGGCCACCAGCGGCTGCACATGAGGGCACTGAGGCTGCGTGTTTTTGTATGTTGTCCATGGTCCTGATGGACCACGGACAACATTACTGCGTCTCCCACGACCTCCACATCCCGCCGCTCATTCCGCTCCAGATCCATCCGCATCCCGCTCTAACCGTCTGCATCCGCTCTAACCGTCCGCATCCCGCTCTAACCGGCCACATCCCGCTGTTAATGCAGCAAAAGGTACCAGTACTATGGCTTTTATTTTTCCAACGTACAGTTTACTATGTCTTACTTTCGGGGTACATCTTACATTAGCCGACCCCCTAAAACCCCCACTACGTCTTACTATCGGGGGTGTCTTACTATCGGGGAAACACGGTAGCTTGTGACAGTAAGGATTTCTATGACTGCTCAAAATGTCTATGTGACGCCCCTGACTATATCAGGGTGTCACAGGGAACTGCATCCTCTCCTTTCATAGTGCAGGGCCCACCCCCCGTGGTTCCAGGAACCCAGATACAGGTGTCATACCATCTGCACTACAAATCCCAACATGCACCTCACACCATCCATGACTGTCAGGTAGACTAGTGGGAGGGACCAAGTCAGCAGACAGTGGAGAGAGCTCCCAAAGTGTGAGAAGCTGGAGGGAGTTGGAGCTCCCTAAAGTGACTTGTGTTGGGTCGCAAGCAGTGACCAAGGGCCAGAGGAGATGGTAGCCAGCCTCAGCTAGCGACAACGACTGACTGGTGCCGAGCACGACAGGGTGCCAGGACACTAGATTGGGGTAGAATCTCTATGCGACCCAATAATTGACCTGCGGTGGAAGGGGGCCTTCAGGGACCTTCCCCATGAGCCCAGAGGTTGGGAGTGACAGCACACTGAGGGGGACGGGGTCTCCCATACAGACAGCCCTCTAAGGTCAAGCATGCCAGCTCCCAAGAGCAAGGACTTCACCTAAATAACAGAAGAACTGTTCCTGATAGTTCCAGACTATAGGGACTCCAGACAGACACACTGAGCACGAAAGCAGGCACTGGATCACTAATGACACCTGGGGCACGGGACCTGGACATGTTCCCTAAGAGCAGCAGTGACTCACAGAGACTTGGTTCAGCAGCGTGTGTGCCTCTTTTATTCTGCAATACTGTGGATCCAACAGTGAGTAAAAACCTGCCCCTGTACCCAGCCTGCCATTCCATCCACTCTACCTGAGCACCAGGGCCTCCCTACCTGCTGAGGGACCTGCCATCCAACTGCTCCACACCATCTGCACCGGTCCTCCATCCAGCAACGGAGGTACTCCCCTTTACCGCAACCCACAGGTGGCGTCACGAACTCTCCTTGTAAATATCCCCCATTTTCATCGAAGTGGCCGCTGAGCCTCACATCCGGGGACCCTCGAACCACAGCAAAACCCACGGATCCGAGCAGTCCGTCTGCTGCAGGGGCGGCACATCTACACCTCTGGGGCCGCCATTCCAACAATGGGCAAGTTTACTTTGGTGGGTACACATGAGGCGAAATGCTAATTTTATTTTAGGTGGCTGGCATCTGTATGAGCTATGAGGCTGGCATTTTAAGCATATGTGACTGGCATTTCTGAGGACAGTGTACTCGGTAGTCTAGTCATCACTTTAATATGACAATGAGGCTATCACTGTTATGGCGTAATGTGGCGGGCTCAATTATGGAGGCAGAAAGGTTGTTAAGGTGGCCTTACTGTTATCTTGGCCTAAAAGCTGTTGTTCCCTATCCCATCAGCCTAGCGTACTAGTATTCTCAATAACAAGATACGAGAACCTAGAATTGCTGATGTTGTTATCCAACTGACCACAATACACCTGCTTTCCCTTCAATTTCTGCCATTGAGATGTTATGGTTAAGACATACGCTTACACATTACATTGCTGACTAATCCCTCCAAACTTGGCAGGTTTGAATAAAGCTTTATCTAATGTGAAGGGCCAGCTATATGGTTCCAGCTTCCTAGGTTCTGGGGACATCATGGATATACTGAAATAAGGGCAGTCAAAAAAACTAACTTCAACTTAAGATCATGTTTTTTAGTTTTTTAGCTCAAAATGTTTGAAGATAAAAGTATAATGAGAACAAGATTAAATGTTTTTTCTCTAGAACAAAATTAATTTTAAGGTTCATTTTAATCAATAAATCTTAGAATAATAATAATTAATCTTATATATGTATCCCTGCTATGTACTGTGTAATGGCCGTGTCTGACAGTACAGGGATGTGGTCTGATTATACCATATCTGGGCAGGGGAGGACGCAAAAGAGTATACAGACATTACAGCACAGGATCATAGATAATTCTTTTTGTGAGGTTAAACATTTCCCTGCCTTTTTAAAAAAAAATATTTTGTTTCAAAGAAAGAATTATTTGTGATCCCGTGCTGTAATGTCTGTATACTTTTTTACTTGCTCCCCCTGCCCAGGAGATGTGGTATGATCAGACCATGTTCCTGTATGGTCAGACACAGCCAATACACAGTACATAGCAGAGACACATAATAAAATTATCTCAGCAAAGGAACATTTTGTTAAACATATTCAATTGTGGAATGCATTATTATCCCAAGATATATTGATTTAAAATGTACTTTGTTCATAGGACAACCAACTTAAATTATGGGAAGCAGTCCTATACTAGCTTAGGAATCATTTTTGCAATATTATTCACTCTCAACATATAAGTAGTAGCTGAACATGTGACTGAAAGTCTGAAAATAGTTCAATACCACAACATGACACATCAACAGGAATACATCGCTGACTAAACATTCAGATATTACCACATCCTCCTTTCTGAGTAACTAAATGCCAAACGTTGCTTTTATTCCTTTGTTACCCGCGTTTTAGCAGTGAGGAATCATTCATTTCCTTGCCAAGCTTCGTAAAATAATACCCACAATCAGACATAAGAGAAATTATTTTATTGCTATTCTTATATTATCTTATATTATATATTTTTTTTAATTCTAATATGATGTAGTTTGTAGTTTATTTGTATATTGCCTTTTTACTGTTATTCCATCAACTCAAATATCAGGAACTTCTTATTTCCTATTTCAAGGGAATGTTCCCATTTACCTACTTAGGGTGGCTTTACACGCTGCGACATCACTAGCCGATGCTAGCGATGGCGAGCATGATAGCACCCGCCCCTATCGTTATGCCGATATTTGGTGATCGCTGCCGTAGCGACCATTATCGCTACGGCAGCGTCACATGCACTTACCTGGTCGGCGGCGTCACTGTGACTGCCGAACAATCCCTCCCTCAAGGGGGAGGGACGTTCGGCATCACAGCGACGTCACCGCGACGTCACTAAGCGGCCGGCCAATCAAAGCGGAGGGGCGGAGATGAGCGGGATGAACATCCCACCCACCTTCTTCCTTCCTCATTGCTGGCGTGTGGCAGGTAAGGAGACGTTCCTCGTTCCTGCGGCGTCACACGTAGCGATGTGTGCTGCCGCAGGGACGAGGATCAACTTCGCCCAAGCGACAGCAGCGATAATTGGGAGCGGACCCCCATGTCAAAGAGGAGCGATTTTGAACGTTTTTGCAACGATCCAAAATTGCTCCTAGGAGTCACACACAATGAGATCGCTACAGCAGCCGGAAGTGCGTCACAAAATCCGTGACCCCAACGAGATCGCTATATCGATCTCGTAGCATGTAAAGCCCGCTTTATGCCATATTCAACTAAACAGACTGTGACATTTCAGTGAGATGTTATAATATTCCGGTCGTGTTATAAAACTGTATACATGTACTTTTCATATGCCTCCATACTGTAGATGTTTAAACCACTGAATGCCATGTAAACCTTTACATTAGATAACATCTTGGTACTCAAAGATAAATTATACTGGTGCAATAAAAATTGAAAATAATTTATGATATTCAGTAATAAAATCAGTAAACCTATCTGTAATGTTGCTTAAAAAACAAACAAAAACCCGCATTACCATAAGAAATAGAGGAACTAAACATTCTATACGTCTATTCTATATTATTTCATTATAAATTTTCCTTTTATGACCTACAATATAATTCAGAATTGGTGAAAATATTTTTATGGTGCAGTTTGCAAAAGTGGAAGTAAAGGAGTCACCTGAAAAGTTGCTGCAGACCCAACCATCCCATTCCACCATTTGTAATTATAATATACAATATGGAAAACATAAATGTGGCCATAATACCTGGTGCTACAATGTAGATACAGTAAAGTATTAGCAATGCTGCGTTATTTCATATAGGTGCTAAACTTGCATGCAGTGCTATTCTGAGCATACGACACGTAGATTTTTAAAACACTAATAGTGATGAATGAGTACGACCATGCTTGGGTACTCAGTACTCGTAATGAGCAGTTGGATGCATGGATGGGCGCAACTTGTGTACCGAGTTTAATAGAAGTCAATGGGGGATTCGAAGATTTCCCAGAAAGATGCTTGACTTGCCCGTTGACTTCCATTATACTCGGTTCACACCCATGCAAGCGTCCAACTGCTTGTTACGAGTACCAAGCACCCAAGCATGATGGTGCTTGCTCATACTAAATACTTATACGTCATAGCCAGGCCGAGAGTAAAGCTGCAGCAAATTTCCTCAAGTTCCATGACTACTAAAAGTTTTAAAAGCATCTGTGAGCAGAATCTAGGTGTCACGTTGACAGTCTTGTGTTGTCCATCTGTGGAAGGTTGGAGCGTTTTGCTACATAACTGCTCCCTGACATTCTATTTTTCCTGCTGTGGTGTAAATGGTATTCTATGAATCTTCTCTGCTTGAGGTTAATCCCTTTCCTTTTAGGACTCTGCGGATATCCTCTCCATTCAGCTGTTTATCATCATCACTTCCTCTTGTGTCCTTAAATACCCACATTTCTCTTTGGTGTTGGTGTTGTCACTCTAGGTATAAGGAAGTACCATGTGTGAAAAGTCTGGACAACCGTTTAAGCACTGATAAGTAAAAACTGCTGCTATTATTGTATGTAACAGTTAAAATAATAATAATAATAATAGTAACCACTAACCTTCCTATATACTTTGTAAAAGAATCTACATTACATCTGTCTGAGACATCAACAAGTCACTATTGCCAGAGAATACTTTAAGAATGACATAAAAAATGAATTATGAACAGTCTCCTTGGAAAACCGAAGAATAATAACATCAGGCAGTCCGCACCCATTTGCTTACTCTTCCCTGCTGTAAGAATTCAGTGTTCTGAGTTAGCATTCCAGACATATCCTTGCCCTTCCACAACACCAGCTTTTATTATAATCCTGGGAAATATGGACTGTATGCCGCAACAAGGAATATTTGTGCCTTTGTAATCGTCAGACACTAATTACAATACAATGGTTCCTTGAGAAAAGGGAAAATCAGGAATTTGAGCGCAGGAAGGAAAGCTTCCTGTGCTGTTAAGGGATAGATCTGTTCAACAATATATAGGAAAGAGAGAGTGTGATCCATTAATTATACTGAAGACAAGCAATGGCTGTGTATTCAGTACGTGGGCTTTAATTCAGCACCGCCACACTGACAGGTTAGTCCATCTGGACACCGTCAACAATTTACTTGTGACCTTTGAACTCCTTGATGACTCAATGCTCCTATGTTTTAGTCCATTAACAAGGGTTATCTTTCGACATGTAGGCATATTAGGCCCAACTCATGAAAATCTTGGAATGCACAGAGGCAATTGTGTTGCAATGTAAAAATATAGTTCTTAGTGATCCACATGTAAGTATTTTCTAAATACAGATAGTCTTTACATGTATGCTGTTGCTATACTATTATTGCTTTGCACAGATACGGTTACATTTCAAGAAAATGTTCCTTTTCACAAAAGTCTAATGTCCATAACACAATTGGCATATCCTACGCTGGGCTTATGGATATCAAACAGAGAAGTTCCCCAACTGGCAAAGAGATGTAAATCAAGCTCACTCCCCATCCATAACTGCACGGAATACAGTGTAATAGATCCAGTGTATAAAAAATAAATTCAGCCCCAGATGTCATACAGTTTTGATGGCTTTACTATATATAATTATTATTACTTTTAATTGGGAGGGGACAGTAGGTTGGGGGGGTTGCAGCAGCTCTAGCAGTGGTGTGGTGACTTCAAGATCATTGCAGGATGTTTGCCTTACTGAAGAGTTAGGCTTTGAAGTTCCCTCTCAAAGTCTAGAATATGGTGGATAATCTAATGTGTTTGAGCACAAGATTCCAGAAAATGGGGGATAATCGGGAGACCTTTTGGAAGCGATTGGGTGAGGAACGTATGAGTGTGGAGGAGAGAAGGAGATCTTGGGAGAATCGGAGAGTAATGTGTGGCAAGATATCAGGAGTAGACAGAATATGGATGGCCTAGGTCAATGTTGGTAGTTTGAACTGGATTTGTTGATGAATTGGAAGCCAAAGAAGGTATTTGTAGAAGGGAAAATTAGAGGACTAGCGAGGATGAGGTTGATTAATTTGGTAGCAGAGTTAGGACAGATTGGAGAAGTGCAAGAGTTTTAGCTGGGAAACCACAGAGGAGGGTATTTCAGTAGTTGAGGCAGGAGATGATGAGATCATGCACTACTATTTTAGTAGATTCAAGGTTGATAAAAGGACAGATTCTGGAAGCATTTTTGAGTTGGAAGCATCAGGAGGTGGTAAGAGTTTGCATTGGTAGTTTAAAGGACAGGGCAGAGTGAAGGGTTACTCCAAGGCAGCGGACGTCCGGTACAGGGCAAAGTGTGATGTTATTTATAGTGACAGATAGATCTGGTACGGGAGTTGAGTGAGATGGAGGAAAGATTACAAGATTGGTTTTGTCCACATTGAGCTTTAGAAAATGTGATGAGAAGAAGTAGGATATGGCTGATAGACACGGTGGGATTCCGGACAGCAGTGGAGTGACGTCTGGGCCAGAGAGGTAGGTTTTGAGTGTCATCAGCGTATAGATGGTACTGGAATTCATGGGACTATATGAGTTGTCCCAGGCCAAAGTTATAGATGGAGAGAAGTAGGGGTCCATGGACAG
This sequence comes from Anomaloglossus baeobatrachus, assembly GCF_048569485.1. NCBI lineage: Eukaryota > Metazoa > Chordata > Amphibia > Anura > Aromobatidae > Anomaloglossus > Anomaloglossus baeobatrachus. The sequence goes on from NC_134358.1 coordinate 251,912,504, forward strand.
AGCCTTGAGGGACACCGACAGAGAGAGGGTGGGATGAGAAGGTAGTGTGGGAATAGGAGATGCTAAATGTGCAGTTAGTAGTAAAGAAAAAGGAGATTCAGGACAGAGCAAGGTCTTTGACACCAAGGGAAAAGAGTATCTGTATTAGGAGGGAATGGTCAACTTTGTTGTAACAGAGGACAGGTCTAGAAAGAGGAGTTTAGAGAATCTTTCTGACAGGTTTGAAATCGCAAATGATCCTAAGTCGTAGCATATTGCAACATTTTCATGTGAACCAAAAGAGATAGTCACTCTGGTGAACTTGGTTTACCTTTGCATTACATGAATGATCATTCATTTGAAATGCTGGATTCCTCTCTCAAGTTCCTTCCTTCAACACATTTCAAGTACACATTAATATATGCTGAAATGGATAATTATGGATAGTGGATACTGGTTTTTATGTCAGTTCACATTTTAATGCGGTTGTGCAGTATTAGACAACACCATTTTAACTGCAATGTCCCACATAAAGTAAAAACATACTACAGTCTTTCAGTATCCTGAGGGAACATTAAATTTAACAGAATACTGGAAACTGCAGCTGATCGACGGCTATTAATTGGCTGCAGCGGTCATGCTACACAATAATGTCACATGACTGATGGAAATAACAGAGCCAACAGTGCCAGTCCAGGAGGTCCATATGTTTTATGTGAGGCACACTGGCAGGTAAGACTGGGATGTTCATAACTTTAAAATATCTTGAATAAAGCCTTGGCGGGTGCTGAATTCGCTGGACATACTTTTTCGATTAATGCAATGTGGGATGGTCTCACTCCTCCGTGTGAAACTCCTGTGTAATTTGGTGCGCTAAATACTATTTCCTATATGCTATAATTACATTTGGTGTAATCTTTGTATAATAGTTGCTTTATCCCTTTATTTCCAATCTGTTACATTCATATATGTGTAGTACGCTGATCATTTATTGTCACATGTCAAAATGACAAACTCTTCCTCGTACAGGATGGATTTCTTGTTTTAGCTGAAAAAACATGTTAGTCAGGAAAATTTAGCCTGCAGTGACAAGCAGAACTCTGGAAATGATCAGTATTGTACTCACAAAATAAATCAGAACATGTTATCTTTGCAAAACGATATCGATTCTAAACAAAGGCCTACCTATGTAACTATACTTATTTTTTTTTCTCCATAATCCTAAAATTGTTGATAGCAATCAATTAGAACTTTATGTACTATTATTTTCCAATATTTTTATCGAGTTTTAATATAATAACAAAACACTTGTGTGTCTTACATATACATATGAAAGCATATAACTTTGTACACAAGCTTATAATTATGGTACAATAACTCAGATTGTATCAGATAAAACAAAAAAATAAACTAAAGTGCATGTGGGTAGACAAAATGCTCACACAACATAATAAATAATAATCAATAATAGTAACTAGCATAAAGTTTGTATAGTTTCTATACAAGAGGTTCTCATAAACAAGGGCTTGTTCCAATTGTATTCCGTGTGAAAAGTAGGCCTTACACGTGACTGTCTTATGGCAATGTACTGTACAAGTTTTGAGTTATAGAGCATAGATAGAATTCTGTACGGTCTACAGGGACCTCAAACGATCTGAGCTCCAAAGTGATAACATTTCAGGGGCAGTACCGGTCTCTTGTCTTTCTGCTCACCGCATTCTCTACTTACAATGTGCGCTGACAGTGTGCTCTCTTGCATTGCACTTGCTAGAGCTGGTGAGGGTGCGCACTGCCACTGTGCATTGAAAAGTAATATTGCACAGTAACAAGTGAGCTCATACTGAGCATACGTTGTAATCTACACCGATGTATGCTCAGCAGAGCTGGGACTAGCCCAGCGCCTGAAACAGATGTCACTGATCATGCTCTGTTTCAGGGCCCCACCCACAGACTGCGGCTATGAAGGCAGGCTCGGCCCCCTGATGATGTATCATTTAAATATCCCAGCATGCCTTGAGGATTTTCAAACAAAATGGCATCAAACGGAAGTAAAAAAAGAGATAAATTAGAGAGGCAATGGTAGGGACTTTTTAATTAAAGTCTAATAGAAAAGCGATCGATATTTAAGATTAAAATGGATGTTAGTTTTGATAAAATCACTGTTTAATCAGCAGTAGATTATTATTGGAGGACTACTTGGCTTACTGCCAGGTAGTCCAGCATATTCATGAGCTCTGTATAACTGCTAGATCTGGAGCAGAGAAAGCATTGATTTACAGCTCAGTAAGTGACACATCGCTGGAATCAGGGTCTCTGTCTCTATGTTATACTGCTCTCAGATGAAGTAGAATAAAAAAATGGTGGCAGTATAATGTAGAGATAGACACTAGAGGAATACTAAACCTGCTGCCATGTAGTCTTCCATGGTTATGAGCTCTTTGTAACTTTTCTCCCACTGACTGGCAGCTTTCTGCCTAGGCACAGTCTACACAGAATGCTGCCAATCAGTGGTGTTTGGAGGCATTATAAAAAGTTCAGCATTCAGAGAACTGTTAGATCTGCATAAGATAAAACAGTGATTTTTATCAAAAAAGCAAAAAGCAGCCAAGTAAGTGACACATCACTGGAATCAGGGTCTCTGCCCCTACAAAATTCTGTTCTCAGAATTGACTGCATTAGCAAGTTAGGACAATAGTATTTACATCTTTGCATTTCAGTAATTAAAATCATAAGAGGAAATAAGCGATACTTGCTGTATATATATACATATATATATATATATACTAGAAGGTGGCCCGATTCTACGCATCGGTTATTCTAGAATTTACGTATTGTGTAGTTCATGTATGATTTTTGTTATAGATATAGATATATATATATATATATATATATATATATATATAGATGTTGTTGTGTGTAGTTACCAAGTGTTTGTGTAGGGCGCTGTACATGTTCTGGGTGTTGTCTGGGTGTGGCGGGGGGTGAGAGCAGTGTTGCATGTGTGTTGCGTTGTTTGTGGAGCGCTGTGTGTCTGTCGCGTTGTGTGTGTGTGTGTGTTGCGCGGTTTGTGTGGGTGTGGTGTGTTTTGGGGGGAGGTATGTTTTGTGCAATGTGTGTGTTGTGCAGTATGTGCATATATTTATGTATGCCGCGGTGTTTGTGTGTTGGGTGTTGTGTGTGTGCAGCGTTGTCTGTGTGTGTGGGTGTCTGTGTATGGCGGTGTTTGTGGTTCCCTGTGTGTGTGTGTTGGGGGGAGTTGTGCACCTCCCATCGTGCTCCATCCCCCATGCTGCGCACCCCCCATCATGCCCCATCCCCTATGCTGCGCATTCCCCATCGTGCTCCATCCCCCATGCTGTGCACCCCCCATCGTGCTCCATCCCCCATGCTGCGCACTCCCCATCGTGCTCCATCCTCCATGCTGCGCACTCCCCATCGTGCTCCATCCTCCATGCTGCGCACTCCCCATCATGCTCCATCCCCCATGCTGCGCACCCCCCATCGTGCTACATCCCCCATGCTGCGCACCCCCCATCGTGCTACATCCCCCATGCTGCGCACTCCCCATCGTGCTACATCCCCCATGCTGCGCACTCCCCATCGTGCTACATCCCCCATGCTGCGCACCCCCCCATCGTGCTACATCCCCCATCGTGCTACATCCCCCATCGTGCTACATCCCCCATGCTGCGCACTCCCCATTGTGCTACATCCCCCATGCTGCGCACCCGCCATCGTGCTCCATCCGCCATGCTGCGCACTCCCCATCGTGCTACATCCCCCATGCTGCGCACCTCCCCATCGTGCTACATCCCCCATGCTGCGCACTCCCCATCGTGCTACATCCCCCATGCTGCGCACTCCCCATCGTGCTACATCCCCCATGCTGCACACTCCCCATCGTGCTACATCCCCCATGCTGCGCACTCCCCATCGTGCTACATCCCCCATGCTGCGCACTCCCCATCGTGCTACATCCCCCATGCTGCGCACTCCCCATCGTGCTACATCCCCCATGCTGCGCACCCCCCATCGTGCTCCATCCCCCATGCTGCGCACCCCCCATCGTGCTACATCCCCCATTCTGCGCACTCCCCATCGTGCTACATCCCCCATGCTGCACACTCCCCATCGTGCTACATCCCCCATGCTGCGCACCCCATCGTGCTACATCCCCCATGCTGCGCACCCCCCATCGTGCTACATCCCCCATGCTATAATAGTTCTCCTATTATACTCAGAGAGGAGTATAATAGGAGGACTGTAATAGGAGGAGTAGTCCTGGGGGGAGAGGAGTATAATGCCGGCTCCCTGCACATGTGTACCGGGAGCCGGTGTACACTGGTAACTATGATACACATCGGGTAACTAAGAGACCTTAGTTAACCGATGTGTATAATGGTTACCAGCGTTCACGGGCTCCGTCAAGATCCCAGCATCGCAAGGTTATGTCTGGCGCTGCTGGGATCGTGACGGAGCCGGTGTACACTGGTAACTATGATACACATCGGGTAACCAAGGGACCTTAGTTACCCGATGTGTATAATGGTTACCAGCGTTCACGGGCTCCGTCAAGATCCCAGCATCGCAAGGTTATGTCTGGCGTTGCTGGGATCGTGACGGAGCCGGTGTACACTGGTAACTATGATACACATCGGGTAACTAAGAGACCTTAGTTAACCGATGTGTATAATGGTTACCAGCGTTCACGGGCTCCGTCAAGATCCCAGCATCGTAAGGTTATGTCTGGCGCTGCTGGGATCGTGACGGAGCCGGTGTACACTGGTAACTATGATACACATCGGGTAACCAAGGGACGTTAGTTACCCGATGTGTATAATGGTTACCAGCGTTCACGGGCTCCGTCAAGATCCCAGCATCGCAAGGTTATGTCTGGCGTTGCTGGGATCGTGACGGAGCCGGTGTACACTGGTAACTATGATACACATCGGGTAACCAAGGGACCTTAGTTACCCGATGTGTATAATGGTTACCAGCGTTCACGGGCTCCGTCAAGATCCCAGCATCGCAAGGTTATGTCTGGCGATGCTGGGATCGTGACGGAGCCGGTGTAGAAGCAAGCGATCTCCCAGGATGTTGTGAGTGTGTGGATGTGATGTGTGAGGTGTGTGTGAGAGTGAGTGTGATCTGATGCGTGTGTGTGTACTCACCTGGGAGTCGGAGCTCCGTGTCAGTTGGGCCAGAGCTAGCGTGCATTGCGTGAGGGGGGCGGGGCCTGCAGAGAGCCGGGGCGAGAGGCCAATCCGTGTGGGGGGCGGGGCCGGCAGAGAGCCCAGTGGCCAATCAGCTTTGTGTCACCGTAAGGACACAATTTTGGAGCATGACAGACAGACAGACAGACAGACAGAATAAGGCAATTATATATATATATATATATATATATATATATATATATATAACTGCTTTCAACATAATGTAATGTTTTTAAGGAAATATTAGAAGTAAAAATGTATCTAATGTGATTCAGTCTTCCTTCCTGTTGCTTATCCATTGTTTAGGGTATGAAAAAAAAAGCTAAAACAAAAATCAAAGTTGAGTCAATGCATGCTTTTCATTCCATACATATCTTATAGTAGTGCTCTGCTTACTAATGGATCAACTAATCCTGCAGACCATTAGAGTTTGAATCACACAGACTCGCTTTTCTGTTACAGAGACATTTTAGTCCACGCAGCAGATGGTTCTCATTAACGTCTTAGGCCTCCATCACATGTGCGCACAAAAGATGCACATGTGGTATGTTCCGTTTTGTCCATCCGTGTGACCATTCCTGTGTACGTGTGTGTACTCCGTGTGTGTAATCCGTATTACATTTACCGGAAAGAATGCATGACAGTGAAATTAATGGTTTTTTTTTTAGGATAAAGATAGATACAGCCATGGTCAAAAGTGTTGTCACTAGTGTTGAGCGGACCCGGACCTGAAAAATCCGGATCCGCGCGGTTTGAGAGGCAGATCCGAATCCGACCCAGACGCGGGATTCCGGGTGCACGATCCGGATTCGGCAATTTTTTTTATTTTTTTTTTCTCTCTCTCTCCCCCCCTCCCCCTCTCTCTCGCCCCCCTCTCTCTCTCCCTCCCTCCCCCTCTCTCCCAATCTCTCTATCTCACTCTCTCTCTCTCTCTCTCTCTCTCTCAAAAACTGAATAAAACTGAATATTTGGTTGCAGATCCTTTGGAATAAATAACTGCAATCAATCACTTCCCGTAGCCACCAACAAGCTTCTTGCACCTCTCAGCTGTAATTTTGGACCACTCTTCTTTTCCAAACTGCTCCAGGTCTCTCATATTTGAAGGCTGCCTTCTCCCAACAGCAATTTTAAGACACCATTTGAGGCTGGCTCCAAGACGTGGTCAAGTGCAGGTACGGATGAAAATAATGTCCAACAGAGTATACAGTAACACCTTCTGCTTCATTACAGAAAATGCCTGTTCCCAAATCCTGAATTACAGGGCTTCAGACGTACGCCTAGAAATGACATTGTTCAAAACAGTAGAATAATGAAACTGACTGACTGGATTGTTATATGGCGGACACCAGTGTTGGTGGTGCTCAACTGATGTCCATGACCTACAATGGGTCCACTGGAATTCCAACCCTGCCTGTTATTTTACTACAAGTGATAGCGCAGTGCACACTTTGATTGTTTCAGCCATTTTTTATGAATTAACCGCAACAAAAGGGAGCAAAGCCGCATCAATGAAACGCGCGTCGGGGCATAGGACGGCAGCACGTGCACATCCTCTCACCCAGGTAATTCATACTCCTTTAGTTACATGTCTTTACCACAATCCCTGCTTATAGTGGATGGATTTATATCCACACGTACCTGGGATTTTTTTCAGCGGCTGAGACTGTAGTTAGGTCCACTGTCCCTGTGTTTGGGATACTGACATCTATTATACGGGTTTTTCCCTTTACCGGGTGGGTGCACGCAACTCTGTTGGCAGCATTCATTGTGGCAGGTCTATGGTTAATTCTGTAGCTGCGGTTATTGGAATATGATTACCTACATGTGGGTTATGTGCAAATTAACGCACTCAGGCACTTTACATTTATAGCATGTTTAGATGGAATTATTTATTACCGCAGTTTTATTTGGATCCAGGCACTAGTCACTTTATATGTTGGCCTTTGAACATTATTGCGTGCAATATGGAATTAGTTGTCTGTCCTGTGTATGCATAATAATTTTTTCTGCATATATCCTTTTTATTGGGTGAAGTATTGATTGAGCTATTGTCTTATTCTATAATAAAGTTATTTTTCATGCATTGTGGACTATTTGTACTCCTTTTTGAAAAAACGTATGGGCATTTTTTTCATGAGTGTTGCATTATGTAGCAGGAGTGTCCTTTAAACATAATTGACCATTTTTGTGTTGATATCAATGAAACCTGTCAGCACAAGTGAAATACCAAAGGTCACCAAAATGCTTCTCCTCACGTTATATTGATGGTGAGGGTTACCTACCCCTACCTGTTTTCTCTTGAATACTCCTGCAGTATGTGGTGCAAAAGTAAAAATAAAAATGGATCGGTGCCTCACCTTCATTTTGTTGCTGACTCCTGACCTACAGTGAAGGAAATAATTATTTGATCCCTTGCTGATTTTGTAAGTTTGCCCACTGACCAGATGAACAGTCTATAATTTTAAGACAGCTGTTTTTAACCCCTTCAACCCCTGGGTGCTTTCCATTTTTCCGTTTTTGTTTTTTTTTGCTCCCGTTCGTCCGAGAACCGTAACGTTTTTATTTTCCCGTCAATCTTGCCATATGAGGGCTTGTTTTTTGTGGGACAAGCTGTACTTTTAAATGAAACCATAAGTTTTACCATATAGTGAACTGGAAAACAGCAAAAAAATTCCAAGTGTGGAAAAACTGCAAAAAATGTGTGATCGCACAATAGTTTTTGGGATATGTTATTCACCATGTTCACTATATGGTAAAACTGATGTGTCGTTGTGATGCCTGAACCTGTGCGAGTTTGTAGACATCAAACATGTATAGGTTTACTTGTATCTAAGGGGATCAAAAAATTCACAAGCTTATCCAATAAAAGTGGCGTACGTTTTGCGCCATTTTCCAAAACCCATAGCGTTCTCATTTTTTGGGATCTATGGCTCAGTGACAGCTTATTTTTTGCGTCTCGAGCTGACATTTTTAATGGTACCATTTTTGCGCAGATGCTACATTTTGATCGCCTATTATTGCATTTTTCATAAAACCTGCGGTGACCAAAAATGTAGTTTTGGCGTTTTCATTTTTTTAACCCTTTAATTTACAAAGGGATGAAAGGGGGGTGATTTGAACTTTTAGGGGTTTTTTGTTTTTTTTCTTAAACTTTTTTTTAACTTTTTTTGTATTTTACTAGTCCCCCTAGGGGGCTATATGGATCAACAATGCGATCGCTCTGCTCTATCTGCTGATCACAGCTACACAGCTGTAAACAGTAGATATGCTCACTTTCTGCGAGTGAAACCGAAAGTGACTCATGTGAGCTGCAGGCGTCATCACATGACCCTGTGCTACCATGGCAACCACCAAAAGTCACGGGATCACGCACGTGACTTCCGGTGGGGGCGGCGGTAAGTAAAAGTAATGGCCACATATACATCTCGCTGCCAGACTTTGGCAGCGAGATATAAGGGGTTAAATGTTGCGGGTGGAATGCGTTTCCACTCGTAACATGCAGGCACACATGTCAGCTGTTGAAAGCTGAAATGTGCGCGGATAGCCGCAACCTGCCCACGGCAGGGGGCGGGCATTAACCTCACATGATCCATGACGGATATATCCGTCATAGGTCGTGAAGGGGTTAATACATGTAACAAGTTGATTAGGAGTGTCTAACTGGTTGGTAGGAGCCAGAACTGTTAATGGTTGGTAGGGGATCAAATACTTATTTCTCTCTGCAAAATACAAATAAATGTATATAATTTATACAATGTGATTTTCTGGATTATATTTTGGATATTCTATTTATCACTGTTAAAAGTAAACTACCATTAAAATTATAGACTGTTCATGTCTTTGTCAGTGGGCAAACTTACAAAATCAGCGAGGGATCAAATAATTATTTCCTTCACTGTACCCTTTCAAAGGGATGGGGGGATGCCCCATGACGACTGAAACTCTTTTTCCCATTTGGATGGAATGTGAAGGCTGGCATTGAATATCCCTGATTTTTTTGTGAAAATCACAATGTCTTCACAGTTAAAATAAGAAATCTAAAAATAAAAATATATTGTGAGTAGACATTAGAGAAAACCAAGCCATATATTGGGGGTGGTTGTGATTGGCCATAGTCACCAAATATAATCAAGGCAAATATTCAATAAATCTAAGGCATGAAATGATGCACAAAGTAGGTGTAATCATAAACAAAACAATCAATTGTCCCTGTATCGGCACACATGTAATTTATTATGTGTGGGTAAATCATGAACATTCGTCATCTAATAAACCGCAGGAACATCAGATAGTCTCACTCTATGTTCAAAAGTGTCAGAGAGAATCCGCAGCAGAAATTCTTCAGTGTAAGGCCCGTTTCACACGTCAGTGAAAAACACTGACGTTTTTCACTGGCGTGTAAAACACGCACATGTCCCTCCGTGTGCCGTGAATTACGGCACACGTGGGTTGTCTAAGTGCAATCCGGGCTCCGTTCTCCGTGGCCCGTGATTGCACTTAGAGATTAACTCACCTGTGCCCGCTCCCGCTCTCCATGGTGCTGATCGCTCCCGGCCGGCGCTGACCCCCGCAGCAGCTGCTTCCGGGTCGGCTGTGTCGTGCATCATGAATATGCGCGACAGTAATGAGCCGGCTCAGAAGCAGCAGGCTGCACGGGCTGCAGAGAGCGTCGCTGGAGCCGGCTGAGTAAAAATGATTTTTATTTTAAAAGCACCTTTTTTTCTGGCACAAGTTTCACGGACCACACCACTGCATGGTCCGTGGGACATCAGTGATGCCAGAAAAAAATGGACATGTCTCCGTGCGGCAATCACGCACACGCGGGTACGCCGCACGGAGACACATGCAGTGAAAAATCACTGATGTGTGAGCAGACCCATTGATTATAATTGGTCTGCGTATGTCAGTGATTCTGGTACGTTTAAAAAAAAGCACAAACGTCCCAGAATCACTGACGTGTGAAAGGGGCCTCAGGCACATGCCGTGGTTCCACATTGATTGAACGCCTAATTAGATTTGCCAGACATTAATGCAAAATGTGCAGGAGTGAAGCTCTCACTTTCATATGTGCCTCCCTCTTTCTCCATACTTGGCTGAGAAGATTGGTTTCCGGCACCTATTGGTCATAAAAAGAAAAGGAAAAAGCACTTCCAGATGTTCACCTCCTATGTGCTCCCTGAGGCCATCGAGTGGCTCGCCTCTGCCCTTTTAAGTTGGGCTCATTCATGGACAGGGAGCACAATTGCAGAACACCTGGGGTGCAGATCTCCTACTCCAACCATATTGCTAACAGATGCTTGTGTGTAATATATAGAAACATGGACATCCTGGCACAAGCAGGGGATCTGTTTGTTGTCACATGTGAGGGACGGAGTTTCATGTGTGCACTTGTATAGTAAAAATATCCACTTTATAAATACCATTTTTCAGATTAGATACAGAGGTGACAAAGCTGAGGTTGTGTCAGACAATGTGATGGTTTCAGCTGGTAAGGTTACAGTACTCAATTACTTGGATAATTCTGGGTACAATATCATATAGACGCCTACGTGCTTGTTTATTTCTACTTGCAATGGTAAACGTTTCTGCACCCCTGGTCAAAATTACTGTTATTGTGAATAGTTAAGCAAATTGAAGATTGAATGATCTCTAAAAGGCATAAAGTTAAAGATGACACATTTCCTTTGTATTTTACACAAAAACAAATTTTCATTTTTTATATTTCAAAAATTACATAAAGGAAAATGGGACAGTGAAAAGTTTGGGCACCCTTGGAGATTTGTGTGCTCAGATAACTTTGACCAAGGTTTCAGACCTCAATTAGCCTGTTAGGCTGTGTCCGCACTTTGCGTCGCCCTACTTGCAGTTCAAAACGCATCCTCTGGCAGAAATTGCTTTTGCTAAAGTTGCTTTTGACCACAAAATAGCGGTAAAAACGCATGTGTTTTTACCGCGTTTTACCGCGTTTTTAGCAGTTTTTACATGCTTTTCAATTGCGTTTAGACAGATGCGTTTTGAACATTAAGACACTGCTAAATAAAGTTTAAATAGTCAAATGTCGCGGGCGGCGGGGCACTGCGCTCACCACGCTCGGGTCCGGCGCTGCTGCTGCTGCTCGGTGGCTCGAGCGGTGGGCCGGATCCGGGGACTCGAGTGGCGCTCCTCGTCCGTGAGTGAAAGGGGTGGTTTGTTGGTGTTTGGGATGTCGGTTTGTGACGCCACCCACGGTGTGTGGTGAGGTTGGGGCACCACCGCTGCTCTGTACGGGGATCCCGGGAGCGATGGCAAGGAGCAGCTGAGATGTTTCTCTCCCCTCCGTGGGTAGGGGGATTTTGGTAGTCCCGGGGCCCGGAGTTGTTATCTGTTTGGTGGATTGCGGGGCCTGGCCATGTGCAGGGTCGCGGGGCCACGCAGATGGCACGGTGGTACTTACTCAGCCAGTAACGCACACGGAGTCTCTGGTAAAACAAACGGCTGGATGGACGAGTCCCACAGACGGCTGCGACGGTTACTCCCGGTAGGTTGGCGGTAACTGTCTCTCCCTGCACCGGTGCTATGTTCCCGGCCCCGATGGCTTCCCACCGGTGATCCGCTCCCCAGCGGTAGGTTGGCTAAGGGAGCCCCTGTTTGCCCGCAGGCTCTGGCCCTGGGAGCTCTAGCTCTGGCGGTAGCTTTCTCTCCCTCACGGTTTGGACGGTTGCCTTCAGTCGGGTCTTTACTGCTGGGATACCCCGGAGGTTCCCGTCGCTGACGGATTTGACCGGTTTAATGGTGACTCTTAGCCTGGTCGGGGTCCGTAGGCCCTGCCGGATGGTGCTGGCTTCTCTTCGCTCCCCGATCCGGTACCGGCGGGCCACCGCCCGTCCCCGGTCCTTACGGTTGTGCGTCAATCGGCCTCTCCTGCAGACGGTCACCACCATCTGCCAACCTTGCTGTCAGGTGCCCGGGCCACGTACCCGGACACGACCAATCAGTTCCTCCACTACCACTTCCCTGACTCACTCTAAACTCCACTCGACTCGACTGCCCTCCTTTTCCCGCCTCCAGGACTGTGAACTCCTTGGTGGGAGGAGCCAACCACCTGGCTCCGCCCACCTGGTGTGGACATCAGCCCCTGGAGGGAGGCAACAAGGATTTGTGTCTGACTTTGATGTTCCTAACCGGGGTGTGGGGTGTGTTGTTGCAGTACCTGTGACGTCCTGGCTTCTCCAGGGCGCCACATTCCCCCTTGGTTAAACGCAGACCGTCCGCGGGCTGCTCGTCCATCACCGGTTTTATTTTCACAACTGAAAAAGGTAGAAAACGGTAAAACATGTAAAATAACAAACATTTTATAACGGTACGGCTTCCGCTCTCCCCCCGCCCAAACAACCTGGCCCTGATGCTGCCCCTAAGAAGTGGGCAGCACCCCTTGCCCCAGTCCAGAACCAATTTGCCCGAGCGGGTACGGTCTCTCTCAGGGGACCCACATCCATGGGGGACCCCTGACCCCCGGAGGATTGCCACCGGTTACGGTAGTGGCGGGCCTGGGCCATCCCTTTCCTCCAGGCCCATCCTCCCAAATCAGCCTCTCCGGAGGTGGTCACGGTAACAAGCCAACAATTTTATTTACACGCCACAAGTTTGTGGTTGCCCTGTGAGTTCTCGGGCTTGTCCGTAAGTAGTTCCTTACACATGGTGCAGAAAGTCCCAACGGGGACTAGTTGCTGGCAATGGCCGGTTCAATCACGGTGCTAATCTGGTCACAGTTCGGTTGATTGCTTCTTCTTATCATTCGGTTACATTCAACAACATACATGAACATCGCACAACGGTGCTTGTGGTCCCAACAGGGACACTTACAGCGGGGGTCCGCTGACCCTGGGGCGGTTACCACTGCGGAGGGTCGGCTCAGTCCGGGACCGGACGGTACATCGGGTTCTCCTTCCATAAGCAGTGCAGTCCAGAACCGCTGATCGCTGTTGGGAACGGCGGCGGGGGTAGCGTGCTCGGGACCTCCTCCTCCATCATCTGCACCCTCTCTGGACCCCTTACGGCAGGGCCGGTCCCCGGCTCCCACTCGATCAAGGCTGGTTCGAGAACCTGGGTGGCCTGGTCACGGCGCGCCACGGCCGCCGCGGCCCCTTGCTCCCGGGCCTCCACCACGGCGACCATCCTGCGCACCTCTGCCCGCCAATCCAACAACTGCTGCAGGCTCTGCGCCCTGACCTTCGTACAGAACAGACCCAGCTCTCGTTCCAGCCACGCAGCGGTCCCGGTGGGGAGCTCACCCGGGCCGCCATCTTCGAAGGCTACTCCCCCTCTGCTCCTCCAAAGCTTAGACGCTCCGGTGGCGGGTGCTCCCGTGCTCCAGCCCCAAGATGCCGCCATTTCTCCATCCGCGTCCCCCCTTGGTGTCTCTCTGGTACCTCCTCTTCAGGGGCGGAGCTTCGGCTTTCGCGCCTCCACTGCTCGGGAAGACGCTCAAGCGGGGACTTCTCGCGCCCATTATGGCGGCTCTGGAAAATTTTCGGCCGGACACCTCCGGCGGGACACAAGGCGCACTTCCACCAGGCGGTAGAACGGTAGGATCCTGTTCGTGACGCCAAGTTGTCACGGGCGGCGGGGCGCTGCGCTCACCACGCTCGGGTCCGGCGCTGCTGCTGCTCAGTGGCTCGAGCGGTGGGCCGGATCCGGGGACTCGAGCGGCGCTCCTCGTCCGTGAGTGAAAGGGGTGGTTTGTTGGTGTTTGGGATGTCGGTTTGTGACGCCACCCACAGTGTGTGGTGAGGTTGGGGCACCACCGCTGCTCTGTACGGGGATCCTGGGAGCGATGGCAGGGAGCAGCTGAGATGTTTCTCTCCCCTCCGTGGGTAGGGGGATTTTGGTAGTCCCGGGGCCCGGAGTTGTTATCTGTTTGGTGGATTGCGGGGCCTGGCCAGGTGCAGGGTCGTGGGGCAGCGCAGTGCCAGATGGCACGGTGGTACTTACTCAGCCAGTAACGCACACGGAGTCTCTGGTAAAACAAACGGCTGGATGGACGAGTCCCACAGACGGCTGCGACGGTCACTCCCGGTAGGTTGGCGGTAACTGTCTCTCCCTGCACCGGTGCTATGTTCTCGGCCCCGATGGCTTCCCACCGGTGACCCGCTCCCCAGCGGTAGGTTGGCTAAGGGAGCCCCTGTTTGCCCGCAGGCTCTGGCCCTGGGAGCTCTAGCTCTGGCGGTAGCTTTCTCTCCCTCACGGTTTGGACGGTTGCCTTCAGTCGGGTCTTTACTGCTGGGAAACCCCGGAGGTTCCCGTCACTGACGGATTTGACCGGTTTAACGGTGACTCCTAGCCTGGTCGGGGTCCGTAGGCCCTGCCGGATGGTGCTGGCTTCTCTTCACTCCCCGATCCGGTACCGGTGGGTCACCGCCCGTCCCCGGTCCTTACGGTTGTGCGTCAATCGGCCTCTCCTGCAGACGGTCACCACCGTCTGCCAACCTTGCTGTCAGGTGCCCGGGCCACGTACCCGGACACGGCCAGTCAGTTCCTCCACTACCACTTCCCTGACTCTCACTCTAAACTCCACTCGACTGCCCTCCTTTTCCCACCTCCAGGACTGTGAACTCCTTGGTGGGAGGAGCCAACCGCCTGGCTGTGCCCTACCTGGTGTGGACATCAGCCCCTGGAGGGAGGCAACAAGGATTTGTATCTGACTTTGATGTTCCTAACCGGGGTGTGGGGTGTGTTGTTGCAGTACCTGTGACGTCCTGGCTTGTCCAGGGCGCCACACAAACACAATGAAAAAAATGGGAAAAAAAGGAACACATATATAATTATTGAAATCATAACGAAAATAGTTATATTTCATATAATTATAGCAGTTTTATACTATTTATGGCTAAAATTGCCAAAAAAATATATTTTTCATTAATTTAATTGTCGGACTATGTGTGTGTGTAAAGTGACATATCATGCCATTATTTTGATGTCAGAAAAGCATGCGTTTATGTAGTCCAAAACGTATTCTTTCTGCAGCTAAAAAGCATGTAAAACGCTGGAATTTTGATGTTTCTTGCTTTTTGATACTTCTCATTGACTTCAATGTTAGCAAAACGCAGCCCAAATGGCAAAAACAATTGACATTCTGCTTCTTTGAACGTAGAGTTTTTGCGCAAAATTATGCAAATTAAACGCTGCGTTTGGAAACGCAAAGTGTGGACAAGAAATCCACATTTTCCATAGACTTTGCAGGAAAATCAAAACGCATGCCTTTTGGCATGAAAACGCTGCAGTTCAAAACGGACCTAAAAAGCACCTGAAACGCAGGTGAAAACGGAAAGTGCGCACATAGCCTTAGGGTTATGGCTTGTTCACTATCATTATGGGGAGATAAGGTATGCACACCAGTGACTATGTAAGGGGAATACATGGAATAGCAGAAACTGCTGTGTGAATACTGACCTGAAAATATCCAATATCCAGTATTCACACAGCAGTTTCTGCTATTCCATGTATTCCCCTTACATAGTCACTGGTGTGCATACCTTATCTCCCCATAGTGATGTTTTTTTAGGTTTTTTGCACCCAGTTCAGACTTAGAATGGTGTTCCAAACGTTATTCCTTATTGTTAGTAGTTTTTCGTTTGTGAACCCTCCCCAACCACACCTATTGCCGATCCATATCATACGCATAAATAGCCTGGGTCTCAGCTTCCCATACACGGTAAGTTTTTTAACTGCATGAGAGGACACACACAAGCTAGGGACCCCAACGTAGAGAAATACTTTGGCGTAGTGTTGGGGCTCTATTGCATTGATCAATGCAGTAGCTAAATTTCTCTTGATTCATATGTTCATGGCAGTAATGCAGATTCCATTTTTCACATTTTCACTCTTACATATAGCTATTGGATTTTAAAAAAGTCAGTATTCACACAGCAGTTTCTGCTATTCCATGTATTCCCCTTACATAGTCACTGGTGTGCATACCTTATCTCCCCATAGTGATGTTTTTTTAGGTTTTTTGCACCCAGTTCAGACTTAGAATGGTGTTCCAAACGTTATTCCTTCTTGTTCACTATCATTGTTACGAAAGGCCAGGTGATGCTTTATAAAAACCCAGCCTCCTCTGACCTTGTGCAAAAAGGAGCAGCCTTAGGTTCTTCTAAGCAGCTGCCTAGCACCAATGAAAATGGTGGAGGCCCACAAAGCAGGAGAAGGCTGTAAGGAGATAGGAAAGCATTTTCTAATTTCCCTTTTCTCAGTTTGAAATGTAATTAACAAATGTCAGTTAAAAGTAACAGTGGAGGTCAAGATAAGGTCTGGAAGACCAAGCTAAATTTCTGTGAGAGCTGCTCATAGGATTGCTGGATAGGCAAGCCAAAACTCCCACTGGAGTGCAAAAGAAATTCAGGAAGATTTACTAGACTCTGGAGTTGTAATACATTGTTCTACTGTTCAAACAGACCTACACAAATATGGCCTTCATGGAACAGTAATCATAAGGAAACCTCTCATGGTCCTCACCATACAATTCAGGGTCAGAAGCATGCAAAAGATCATCAAAACAAGACTGCTGCATTTTGGAAACAAGTCCTGCAGACCGATGAGGTCAAAATAGAACGCTTTGGCCACAATGATCAAAGGTATGTATGAGGAGAAAATGGCACAGAATTTCAGGGAAAGGACATCTCGCCAACCATTTAGCATGGGGGCGGATCAATCATGCTTTGGGGTAGCAGCCAATGGCACAGGGAACATTTCACGGATAGAGGGAAGAATGCATTTAATGAAATTTTAACAAATTCTTGATGCAAACATAACATCATCTGTAAAAAAAGATGATGGTGAAAAGAGGATGGTTTCTAAAAATGGATAATGATCCTAAACAATAAAATCCACAATAGACTACATCAAAAGACACAAGCTGAAGATTTACAATGGACCTCACAGTCCCCTGATTTGAACATCATTGAAAATCTGTGGCTAGACCTCAAAAGAGATGTGTTTGCAATACGACCCAGAAATCTCACAGACCTGGAAGACTTTTCCAAGGAAGAATGGATGAAAGTCCTTCAAAAATGAATTGAAAAACTCTTGGCTGGCTACAAAAAGCATTTACAAGATTTGATACTTGCCAAAGGGGGTTCTACAAGGTATTAACCATGCAGGGTGCCCAAACTTTTGCACTTCTCAATTTTCCTTTTTTGTTAATTTAAAAATGTACAAAATGAAAAATATATATTTTGCCTAAAATACAAAGGAAATGTGTCATTAACTTTATGCCTTTTAGAGATCATTTCATCTTTAACTTGCTTAACTGTTCACAATAAGTAATTTTGACCAGGGATGCCAAAATTTTGCATGCCACTGTATACCTTTGCCAGTCTTTCTTACATTTATCCCCTATACTGTTTCTTCTTTGTCACACTACAGTATGTGGTATATTTTTATTTCTGAATGTGTTAATTAAAAGCTGTTTGATAACTTAATTCTGGGACTTTGGTTCTTTCTCCACGCTGCTGAAGGTTGTACATATAGAATTAATACAGATTTGCCACTTTTGTTTATACATGACATTATTTTTCTTAAACTAATCATGAGTTACAAGTTGTGTAACTACAAGCTCCAGAGCTGAAATCTTTCAGCATTCTTAGCTCCATAAAAGCGTTGTGTTTAGGTCTCATTCAGACATTAGTGATTTTTATGGTATACAAAAAAAGCAGTCTGAATTTCATCAATGCTTTGGGTCAGAGATTCATCAGTGTTCAATCTGTGTGTCAGATTTTATTATCAGTGATTTTTTGGTTGAAAAAAATAAAATAAAATGTTAAAGTGGACAACACACGAATGATAGTGTGTGCTGCCAATGATTTTTTAGACCCATAGACTTGAATGGGTGATTTCAATCCATGACTCAGATCAAAAACACTCATTGCTGAATTTTTTTAGCAGACCACTCGATCTGCAAAAAAGCCCAAAATTAATATGTGAACAGCCACCTAGACTATAATGGGAAGGCGTTCTATCCAAAATACATGATGCACAGATGTGTGAATGAATGTCTGAGTCATACAGAGCTGATTACAAGGTTGTACACAGGTCTGCTATTTAGTAAGGGGTGCTTCACACACAGCGAGATCGCTGCTGAGATCGCTGCTGAGTCACGGTTTTTGTGACGCAGCAGTGAACTCATTAGCGATCTCGCTGTGTGTGACACTGAGCAGCGATCTGGCCCCTGCTGTGAGATCGCTGCTCGCTACACACAGCCCTGGTTCGTTTTTTTATTGTTGCTCTCCCACTGTGACGCACAGATCGCTGTGTGTGACAGCGAGAGAGCGACGAAATGAAGCGAGCAGAGAGCAGGAGCCGGCGGCAGCTGAGGTAAGCTGTAACCAAGGTAAACATCGGGTAACCAAGGTGGTTACCCGATATTTACCTTCGTTACCAGCCTCCGCCGCTCTCACACTGCCAGTGCCGGCTCCCTGCTCTCTGCACATGTAGCTGCAGTACACATCGGGTTAATTAACCCGATGTATACTGTAGCTAGGAGTGCAGGGAGCCAGCGCTAAGCAGTGTGCGCGGCTCCCTGCTCTCTGCACATGTAGCACAGCGTCGTTATGATCGCTGCTGCTTTTGCTGTGTTTGACAGCTAAGCAGCGATCATAACAGTGACTTACAAGGTCACTGTTACGTCACAGAAAATGGTGACGTAACAGCGACGTCGTTGTCGCTGTCGCTATGTGTGAACCCAGCTTAAGATCAGCTCTGCCATCAGTTTACGTTTAGCATTTCACTACGACTCTGGAGATAAAAAAAAATCAATGGAAAAAAAAAAATCAATGGATGGCTGGATATATAAGAACTAAATCTTAAAAGGCTTGTCTCATCATATTAATGGGACTTTAACATTGATGGCCTATCCTTAGGATAGGTCATCAATGTCTTACCTGTGAAGGTCAGACACCCAGCACCCCCGCCGATCAGCTGTTCTCAGTGAGGCTGTGGCCAGGTACTGCACTTCTGCCCCATATTGATTAGAAAAGGGGACAAGTATTCAGTTCCTGGCTGCGGCTACATATCCCAGCAAATGGTGGGAAAGGCTTATATCGCTCCACCAGTCAACTTTACAAATGATGATACATCAATTTTTTAACATTCATTGCAGAAACATTTTTAATATACAATTATTATCATCCAGATCCAATAATTAACCATGCATTGAAAAAGAGACTTACATAAAATGTATATTTATAGATAGATTTGGCATATATCTCTCAAATACAGAAACTTGAACTATATGTATTATTGGTAGGACAGTGTAAGAAGATATAAGTATAGAGTACTGTAGTGGGATAAAATAAACACACAGTATTCTTTTTATGTCAAAAAAAGCATAAACAAGTTAGCCCCAAGAAATATTACCCAACGCGTTTCGCCTCCTTGGGTGGAGGTTCATCAGGTTTATAAATATTACATATGTTCCATAGTGTATCACACGTTGTAATATATCAGTTTAGATTCTCATTCTTCAAATAAAGATATTTTCTCATGAGACCATGCCTGTTTTCTGACAGGAGAGGAGGACTTTTATCCACAGCCTTACATCCTTACAATCAGCTGAAGGGGACTTCTGTGGTTATTTAAACCCTCCATCCCCCTTTTGTCTCTTCTTATCAATATAAGAAGCAGACTGCCTTCTGATGAAACAAGCAGAATGTTTTTCCTGAATGGATTTATAAAAACAACTGATTAACCATTGAAGGGTTAACTGACCTGTTATGGGCTGAGAGCCCTCTGTTGTGAAATATTTCATCAGAGTGAGGCTATATTTATGAATGGAAAAGAGGTCCCACTGATGAATTCTATTACATTGTAAAAATATCTTTATTTGAAGAATGAGAATTTAAGCTGATATATTACAACGTGTGATACACTATGGAACATATGTAATATTTATACCCCTGATGAACCTCCACCCAAGGAGGCGAAACGCGTTGGGTAATATTTCTTGGGGCTAACTTGTTTATGCTTTTTTTGACATAAAAAGAATACTGTATGTTTATTTTATCCCACTACAGTACTCTATAATTATATTTTCTTATACTGTCCTACCAATAATACATATAGTTCAAGTTTCTGTATTTGAGAGATATATGCCAAATCTATCTATAAATATACATTTTATGTAAGTCTCTTTTTCAATGCATGGTTAATTATTGGATCTGGATGATAATAATTGTATATTAAAAATGTTTCTGCAATGAATGGTAAAAAATTGATGTATTATCATTTGTAAAGTTGACTGGTGGAGCGATATAAGCCTTTCCCACCATTTGCTGGGATATACCGCTAGCTGGTCCACTAGACTGTATTTTATATTGTACTTTAGACCCTTAGGGTATTTTATATTTTTCTGAACACCCCCCCCCTCACTTTATGTTTCAATATATTGATATTTAATAAAAGTTTAACGAAAAATTTTTTTGGAGTATTTTTTCTGTGATTATATTTTCGGGTTACTCCCCTTTGATTGTTTTTTCTGTGATTTCCTGGCTGCGGCTACTATACTGTTTACAGAGAAATGCTCTGCAACTTCGCCACTGGGCAGTTTTGGCTGCTGCCAGCACTGGGAACACCGGATGGGCAGGGATACTGGATGTCGCACCAACACCTATGAAACATTAATTATCTATACTAAGGATAGGCCATCAATGTTAAAGTTCTGGACAACCCCTTTGATTGGTTAAAACAGCAAAATGCTTGTAAAAATAAGAAACTTTACAGTTTAATTGCTATTAAAAAATAATTTCTGTTCTCAAAAACTAGAAGGTTTTGAAATGTTATTTATTTATTTATTTTTTTAACAATATTTTTATTCAAATTTTCCAATAACATAACACTGGCATAAGCGAATTCAGCATTGTAAATTCAATACAAAAACATTACATTGTCATGTTTGATCATCACAAATTCCATACCAGTCTTTAAAATTAATAACTGTAACATGGCAAGATAAAGCAAAGGAAAGCAGCGACCCCTTATCCCATCATACTTATTATTCCCGCCATTGAACCCTTATGAACATGGTAATGACATAGAATAAAGAAGCCCCCCTCAAAATCGGTTGAAATTTTATTTTGCCTCTGCAGATATATCAGCTTTGGCTGGTCTTCCTTGGCAAGGAGCACAGAAGTTACAAGGTCTTTGCTATAGAGCTTGTCAACATTGCCCTGAAGCTGGATTCAGATCTTCTGCTCTTCTCTCATACTTGCAGCTTGAAAGAGTGCACAGTTTGGGCCAGCTGGGCAACCATTCACCAGGAACGATGGCCATGTGGCCATCAGTATGTGATATGCATATTCCCAGCCAAAATCCGACTAGCTGGGTGCAGCTTGGCTCAATGCAAGTGTATTCAGCAAGACCATGCCCATCTAGATTCTGGGCTGTAGTATGCATATCACATGCTTATGGACACGTGATCGCCATTCCCAGCTATAACACCAGAGTGACACAGTGTCTGTAGACTTGTGAATTTAGACCAGACAACCCCTTTTAATGGGTAGTTTCCTTTCAGTAATTGAATGTCACTGGCTGCAGATTACTGTAAAGAAACAAACCGTGCTGACTCCGCTGCTCCTGGTGTCTGGCATTGGCTTGGTCACTGACATCAGATGATTTTGGAGCAGTATTCTGAAGTTTGAAAGTTATCCTGTATCTATGGGATGGGGGATAACTTCCCGATAGCTGGAACCACCAATCCTGAGATGGAGCTCTGAAGAGCCTTGTGTGGATGGAGCAATCGATCTTTCGTACGGACATTTCTAAGCGTAGCATTCAGCTCGTCTTCAACACTCTCATAACAATAAATGAAGAGGAGGTGTGCATTACTGACCACTGCTCCATTCACATGGGGCTCTTCTGAATCCTGGTTCTCTGATCGGTGAGAACATCAGTGGTCGGACCTCATAGATAGAGTATAACGTCCATATTTGAGAATAATTCTTTAACTGCTCTGACATTGTCTCCTGAGGGCCCATACACATTAGTCTTGGCTGATATTGTTGTTGGTTCATTGAGCATGGGGACTTATGTTTACTATAAGTGATGAGTAAGTGTGCTTGCCACCACTCATTACTCAATTGAGCTTCGGGGTGCCTGATTGTGTCTCAAGTATGAAATGTAACAGACGTCAATGGGAAAATCGAGGGTACCCGAGCACCCCGATGTTCAATCAAGTAATGAACAGTGACAAGGACGCTCACTCATCACTTTTCACTATATTTTTATATCAATTCTATTTATTCATATGGACACAGCTCTGTGTGATGGTGAGCACAGCTATGTCTGAGGAGATAGACACAACTCTGTATGATGGTGAGCACAGTTATATCTGAGGAGATGGAAACAACTCTGTGTGATGGTGAGCACTGTTATGTCTGAGGAGATGGACATGAGCTCTGTGTGATGGTGAGCACAGTTATATCTGAGGAGATGGACACAGCTCTGTGTGATGCTGAGCATAGTTATATCTGAGAAGATGGACACAGTTCTGTGTGATGGTGAGCACAGTTATGTCTGAGGAGATGGGCACAGCTCTGTGTGATGGTGAGCGCAGTTATTTCTGAGAAGATGGACACAGCTCTGTGTGATGGTGAGCACAATTATGTCTGAGGAGATGGACATGAGCTCCGTGTGATGGTGAGCACAGTTATATCTGAGGAGATGGACACAGCTCTGTGTGATGGTGAGCTGAGGAGATGGACACAGCTCTGTATAATGGTGAGCTGAGGAGATGGACACAGCTCTGTATGATGGTGAGCTGAGGAGATGGACACAGCTTTGTGTGATGGTGAGCTGAGGAGATGGACACAGCTCTATATGATGGTGAGCTGAGGAGATGGACACAGCTCTGTATGATGGTGAGCTGAGGAGATGGACACAGCTCTGTGTGATGGTGAGCTGAGGAGATGGACACAGCTCTATATGATGGTGAGCTGAGGAGATGGACACAGCTCTGTGTGATGGTGAGCTGAGGAGATGGACACATCTCTGTATAATGGTGAGCTGAGGAGATGGACACAGCTCTGTGTGAAGGTGAGCACAGTTATGTCTGAGGAGATGGACACAGCTCTGTATGATGGTGAGCTGAGGAGATGGACACAGCTCTATATGATGGTGAGCTGAGGAGATGGACACAGCTCTGTGTGAAGGTGAGCACAGTTATGTCTGAGGGGATGGACACAGCTCTGTGTGATGGTGAGCTGAGGAGATGGACACAGCTCTATATGATGGTGAGCTGAGGAGATGGACACAGCTCTGTATGATGGTGAGCTGAGGAGATGGACACAGCTCTGTATGATGGTGAGCTGAGGAGATGGACACAGCTCTGTATGATGGTGAGCTGAGGAGATGGACACAGCTCTGTATGATGGTGAGCTGAGGAGATGGACACAGCTCTGTATGATGGTGAGCAGAGGAGGTGGACACAGCTCTGTGTGATGTCAGCCATAGTCCTATCTCCACAGCTGTAGATTTGGGAGGGTGCAGAGGGCGGCACCGTGTGAGGGCTCTGTGACATGAGGAGCCGGGCATTCCTCAGTGCACAGCTCTAGAGCACAGCTCTCCACAAAGTTCCTCATCCTGCGTCTTCCTGGCAGCGCTGCACTGAGGGCGGAGGGAGGTCCGGTGACAGCAGACACTGCCGGGGGTGGGAGACAAGTTACACGTAGCCTGCCATCGCCCCTGCCCTGACAGCAGCGCCCTGCAGGAATGTCGGGACATAGCGGCACAGGGAGGACGGCGCCCCCACACCGCGGAGCGGGCGGGATGCACTAGAGAAGTTCGCAGACTTGGCGCAGGGTCCAGGAGCGGCTCAGATAACAATGTCCTGTGTGCAACTGATCCGGGGACAGAGCGCCGGGATCTAGTCACTGCTCGCCCGGCCACTGCTGGGCACATCAGGGCTGCCATCTAGTCACTGCTCGCCCGGCCACTGCTGGGCACATCAGGGCTGCCATCTAGTCACTGCTCGCCCGGCCACTGCTGGGCACATCAGGGCTGCCATCTAGTCACTGCTCGCCCGGCCACTGCTGGGCACATCAGGGCTGCCATCTAGTCACTGCTCGCCCGGCCACTGCTGGGCACATCAGGGCTGCCATCTAGTCACTGCTCGCCCGGCCACTGCTGGGCACATCAGGGCTGCCATCTAGTCACTGCTCGCCCGGCCACATTAGGACGCATCTAGGCTGCCACGTTGTGTCCTCTGGTTGGGATGTGGGTGTCGGGTGCGCAGCGGGCTGAGGATGGCATCAGCTGTGTTTGAGGGCACCTCCCTGGTGAACATGTTTGTGAAGGATTGCTGGGTGAACGGCATCAGGAGACTCATCATTAACCGCAAAGGAGACGAGGAGGAATTCTTCGAGATTCGGACTGAGTGGTCGGACAGGAACATCCTCTACCTCCATAGGAGTTACTCGGACCTGGGGCGGCTCTTCAGGAGACTGCTGGAGTCCTTCCCGGAGGACCGAGGGGAGCTGGCACAGTCGTCTCTGCTGGAAGGTGGGTGACTGCCAGTGCCATGTATACCCAGGATGTGTGAGCACCGGCTGGGCAGTGATGGACCTCAGGGCCATGTATACCTAAGGGTATGTAGGCAACAGCTGGGAAGCAATGGACCTCAGGGCCATGTAGACCTAGGAAGTGTGGGCATCGACTGAGCAACGGTGGACCTCAGGGGCAGGCTATATATATATGTAAGGATGTGTAAGCACTGGCTGCGTAGTGATGGACCTCTCAGGGCTATATATATGTAAGGTTGTGTAAGCACTGGCTGCGTAGTGATGGACCTCTCAGGGCTATATATATGTAAGGTTGTGTAAGCACTGGCTGCGTAGTGATGGAACTCAGGGCCATGGATATCAAGGATGTGTGAGTATCGGTTGGGCAACGATGGACCTCAGGGCCATACCTAGGGTGCGTGGGCATCAGCTGGGCAGGAATAGACTTCAAGACAATATATACCCAGGATGTGTGGGCATCGGCTGGGCAGGGATGGACCTCAGGGCCATATAGACCTAGGATGTGTGAGCACCAGCTGGGTAGTGATGAACCTCAGGGCCATGTATACCTAGAATGTGTGAGCATCGACTGGGCCGTGATGGACATCCAAGCCATGTATATCTAAAATGTGTGGTCAACGACTGGGCCATGTATACCCAGAACACTTGGGAACCAGCAGGGCAGCGATGGTCCTCAGCTCCATGTATCCCTCAGGATGTGTGGGCATCAGTTGGTCTGTGATGGACTGCAGGGCCATGTATACCTAAGGGTATGTAGACAACAGCTGGATAGCGATGGACCTCAGGGCCATGTATACCTAGGATGTGTGGGCATCGAATGAGCAACGATGGACCTCAGGGACATGTTTACCTAAGAATGTGTGGTCATCTGCTGGGCAGTGATGGGCCTCAGGGCCATGTACTGTATACCCTGAATGTGTGGGAACCAGCTGGGCAGCAATGGACCTTAGGACCATGTATACCTAAGGATTTGTGGGCAACGGCAGGGCGGTGATGGACCTCAGGGCCATGTATATCTAAGACGTGTAGATATTTGCTGGGCAGCGATGGAACTCAGGGACAAGTATACCTCAGGATGTGTGAGCATCAGCTGGGGAGTGATAGACCTCAGGGCTATATATACCCAGAATGTGTGGTAACCAGCTGGGTAGCGATGGAAATCAGCTCAATGTAAGCAAGTCAAAGGTGAACCCCGGCACACTGTGTGGTTCCCCAAAAAATAAAACAATTTCAAATCTTTGGTCTATTTTTTCTTTATTGCAGATAGGTGAAAGAAAAAAGTGCTGTACAATGGTAGAGAGTCCACCTTGAGACGTTTCGGCCTTAGGCCTTCATCCGGTCGGACAATCTGACCATATGGAGCCGTCTCTGATAAGTAAGATGGAGTGTAGTATGATCAGAGGAAATATAGAGAACTCTATTGAGGTTATCTGCCTTTAACTTAAGGCCTGGGTTCACATTTATTGTAAGGTGGCTGGGTCAACTGCCACAAAAAATCCTATATATAAGGTAATATGGGAGGATCTTGTCAGTTTATAGGAGAATTTTGTGGACTGTCACTATATACCTGCAAACAGGATATATAAAGGGATCTGTCAGCACTAGTGGAAGAGAACGCAGGCAATGCAATGTTAAACGGCTACAGTCATGTGAATCTCTAATTCAAGGGACTTAGTACCTCCTATGGTCAAATGGGATCAAGGTAATAAAAGCCTTCGATGCTATGGGTCAGCCACAATGCGCTGGAGAGAACCCTCGATCTGGCTATGAGAGTCTGTGGTATATGGAATCCTGTGGGACAGGTAGTCCTCTCAGTGTCAGTGATCATGTGCGCCGTGCATCCTGTGTCTAAGGACTTGTGGACAACCACAGGGTGGTAATGGACCTCAGGGCCATGTATATCTAAGATGTGTAGGCATCATCTGGGCAGCGATGGACCTCAGTGCCATGTATACCTCAGGATGTGTGGGCATCAGCTGGTCTGTGATGGACTTCGAGGCTATGTATACCTAAGGGTATGTAGGCAACAGCTGGAAAGCGATGGACCTCGGGGCTATGTATACCTAGAATGTGTGGACATCGGATGAGCAACGATGGACCTCAGGGACATGTTTACTTAAGGATGTGTGGTTAACGGCTGGGCAGTGATGGAGCTAGGGCTATATATACTTAAGGATGTGTAACCACCGGCTGTGCAGTGATGTACCTCAGGGTCATGTATATCTAGGATGTGTGGGCATCGGCTGGGCAGTGATGGACCTGTGGGCCATGTATACCTAGGGTGTGTGGGCATCGGGTGGGCAGGCATAAACCTCAGTACAATATATACCCAGGATGTGTGGGCATTGGCTGGGAAGAGATGGACCTCAGGGCAATGTATACTTAGGATGTGTTAGCATTGGTTGGGCAGTGATGGATCTCAGGGCCATATATACCTAGGATATATGGGCATCAGCTGAGCAGTGCTGGAAGTCAGGGCCATGTATACCTAGGATGTGTGGGCATCGGCTGAGCAACGATGGTCCTCAGGGCCATGTTTACCTAAGGATGTGTGATTAAATGGAACCAATCATCAAGATTCATGTATATAAGCTAAAGTCAGTGCTGTACTGGCACTATCATGCTAATTCTCTACATACCTTTGGTGGTAAGCTCAGATGTTTAGGTTTTGAAATCCAAGAAAGTAAAGTTTATAAAATTGGCATCTGATTGAGTGACAGCAGCTGATGATCTGATAATATCTGGGGGGGTATTCACAATTATCACCTCCCCCTTTTAGAATTAGCATAAGTATTGTACATTGGTTGTGGGTAAATCCCAGTGGGTAGATGGACCTGTGGGTGTGACCGCCTTGGATAGTGGGCAAGACGGCTTGTTTGGTGGGCGTGGTGATGTTTCCTCCCTCCACCATACTGATGCAAGGGGGAATTTCACCCCTCCCTGCACCTCTCCCATCTGGGTCTTACCCCCAGACCTCCACTTCTATTATAATCAACTGTATGCCCATGTGGGTTTAGAAGATTAATGTATCTTCCTGGTACCAGCTATGTCGGCTGAGGCCCGCCCCTTCTGGTCACATGGGAGTGACATCACCAGAGGTCCCTCTGGCCACTGGGATTTAGTCATTACCATTATACAATCGATGTAATTTTTCTCCTCCAGGACCTGTGGTGAGGTCATACCCATGTGACCAGAAGGGGCAGGGCCTCAGCCAATAGGAAAATGTTGCTTCCTGTTATCAGCTTTGTTGGATGAGACTCCATCCCTTCTGGTCATATGGGTATGACCTCACCACAGGTACTGGAAGTGAAACGTTAAATCAATGGTATAATACTTATGCTAATTCTAGCAGGGGGAGGGGATAACTATGAATACCACCCAGATATTAGCTGATCCTCAGCTGCTGTCAGTCAAGCAGCTGTTGATTTTATAAACTTTACTTTCTTGGATTTCAAAACCTAAACATCCGAGATAACCACTAATGGTATGTATAGAATCAGCCTGATAGTGCCAGTACAACACTGGCTTTAGGTTATATACGAAAATCCTCGTGATTGGTTCCCTTTAACAACTGGGTAGTGATGGACCTCAGTGCAATACATACTTAAGGATGTGTAAGCACTGGCTGGGCAGTGATGGACCTCAGGGCCCTGTAAATCTAGGACATGTGGGCACCAGCTGGCAATGATTGATCTCAGGGCCATATATACTGTACCTAAGGATACGTGGGCAGTGATGGACCTCGGCTCCATGTATACCTAAGACGCGTGGGCATTGATTAGGCAACGATGTACCTCAGGGCTAGGTATGCCTAAGGATGTGTGTGCATTGGCTGTGCAGTGATGGACCTCAGGACCATGTATACCCAGGATGTGTGGGCATCGTCTGGGCAGGGATGGACCTCAGGGCTATGTATACCCAGAATGTGTGGGTATTGGCGGGGCAGTGATGAACCTCAGGGTCATGTACCCCTAAGGATGTGTGGGCACTGGCTGGGCAGTGATGGACCTCACAGCCTTATATACCTAGGATGTGTGGGCAGAGGCTGGGCAGTGATCGATCTCATGGACATGTATACCTAAGATGCGTGGGCACCAGCTGCGCAGCAATAGACCTCAGAGCCATGTATACCTAGGACGTATGAGCATCGACTGGACAATGATGGACCTCAGGGCTATATATACCTAAGGATGTGTGAGCATCGATTAGGCAGTGATGGACCTCAGGGCCATGTATACCTATGATTTGTATGCATCGGCTGGGCAGTGATGGGCCTCAGGGCCATGAATATGCAGGGTGTGTGGGCATTGGCTGGGCAGTGATGGACCTCAGAGCCATATATACCTAGGATGTGTGGACATCGGGTGGGCAGTGATGAACTTCAGGGCCATGTACCCAGAATGTGTGGGCACTGGCTGGGCAGTGATGGACCTTATGGCCATGTATACCCAGGGTGTGTGGGTATCAGCTGGGCAGTGATGGACCTCACGGCCATGTATACCTAGGATGTGTGAGCAGTGAGGGACCTCAGGGCCATTTAGACTCAGGATGTGTGGGCATGATCTGGACAGCGAAGGACGTCAAGGCCATGTATACCGAGGATGTGTGAGCATTGGCTGAACACTTATACTGTATACTAACTTTAATACTAAGTATACTTAAGTCATGACCAAAAGTTTTGAAATTGATTCAATTTATAGTTATCACAGTTTGCTGCTGCAGTGTTTTTAGATCTTTTAATCAGATGTTTCTCTCCTAATTGAAGTACAATTATAAGCATTTCATGAGTTGTTACACTTTAATTGACAAATATATCAAGTTTATTCCACAACTCAATATTTACAGTTTTGATCCTTTTTTTCAAGACTTCTGTACTTTGCCCTGACGTGCTGGATATCATCTTGTGGGCCAAATCCTGACTGATAACAACCCATTCTTGTCTAATGAGTGCTTGGCATTTATCACAGTTTTTGTGTTATTGCTTGTCCACCTTGCTTTTTGAAGTTTAGTCACAAGTTCTCAATGGGATTGAGATCTGGGGAGTTTCCAGGCCATGGACCCAAAATGTCAGTGTTTTGTTCATCAAACACTAAGTGATGACATGGTCTCCATCATGCTGGAAAATGCATTGTTCATCACCAAATTGCTCTTGGACCATAGGGAGAAATTGTTCTTGGAGGATGTTTAGATACCATTCATCATTAATAAAATGAAATACAACCCCACACATGAATGGTCTCAGGATGCTTTATTGTTGACAGGACACAGGACTTATGATAATGTTCAACTTTTTTTCTAGACAATCATTCTTTTAGATGTGCCAAACAGTCTGAAGGGGGCTTCATCTGAGAAACTTTGCAGGACGTACAGGGATTGGATTGCAGAGAACTGTGGTTACCATTTTCTCTGATGAAGCCCCCATATATCTGTTTGGAATATCTTTTAGAATAATGCTCCGGAGAAGAGATGGTGAACGCTACCATGAGTTGCAGACACTTGTGATTCGCAGTTGGAGCCACTTGGGGGTTGCAATTGTAGACACTTGTCAGTTGCAATCTCACACAGTTGTGTGTCACAGTCATTTGTGGATTTCAGTCACAGTCACTTGTGGGTCAAGGTCACTCAAGCCACAGCCACTCGTGGGTCACAGTCACTCATGAGTCACAGTCACTTGTGGGTCACAGTCACTTGTGGGTCACAGCCACTTGTGGGTCACAGTCACTCGAGTCACAGTCACTCGAGTCACAGTCACTCGAGTCACAGCCACTTGAGGGTCACAGTCACTCATGAGTCACAGCCACTTGTGGGTCACAGTCACTCGAGTCACAGTCACTCGAGTCACAGCCACTTGAGGGTCACAGTCACTCATGAGTCACAGTCACTTGAGGGTCACAGTCACTCATGAGTCACAGTCACTTGCTCACAGTCACTCGAGTCACAGCCATTTGTGGGTCACAGTCACTCGAGTCACAGTTACTCGAGTCACAGCCACTTGAGTCACAGCCACTTGAGTCACAGCCACTTGAGTCACAGCCACTTGAGGGTCACAGTCACTCATGAGTCACAGTCACTTGTGGGTCACAGTCACTCGAGTCACAGCCACTTGTGGGTCACAGTCACTTGAGTCACAGCCACTTGTGACTTACAGTGGCAGCAACTTCTGAGTTGCGGTCACTTGTCGGTGACAGTTAGATACACTTGAGGTCACAGTCACGTCTGCGTCACATTTTCTTATGAGTCACAGTTACTTATGAGTTGTAGTCGCAGCCATTTGTGGGTCACAGTCACTTGTGTTTTGCAGTTATAGACACTTATGGGTCACAGATAGCCATTTGTGGTCACATTCACTTGTGAGTTACAGTGTAACCCCTTTCAGGATCATTACTTACGATGTGGTACTGCGACTTGTCAGTGTTAATTTGCACAGCCACAAATCACTATTAAGCCTTAGCCTTATCCAGATGCCAGACTACTCCTTCCTAGCCACTGCTCTATTCTACTACCCTAGTATGATATAACTGATGCATCTGTGAAATCTGATCCTAAAATCAGTCTTAAGCCCTGTGCACACATTACAGTTTTTGCTGTGTTTTTGGTGTAGTTTGTGGCGCTAACCTGCATGCATTTCCTTCCCCAGCAGTCTATGAGAATTCTAAAGTGCTGTGCGCACGTTGCTTATTTTTTTCCTGCAGTTTTGGGTGCAGAAAAATAGAAGCATGATGTCACTTCTTTTTGCGTTTTTCTCTGCCTTTTTCTTTTGAATATATTGAAAAAAAACGCAGGAGAAAAAAACGGATGAAAACGCGTAAAAAATACACTGAAAACGCGGCAAAAACACATGCGTTTTTGATGCATTTTTTCAGCCAGAGGGTGCATTTTTTACTGAAGAAATAAAACTATATTGTGCACACATAGCCTTAGGCCTCGGTTTCACTTGCGTTTTTCATGAACGAGCGCAATCTGATAAAACATTGGATTGCACTCGCACCAGTGCAAAACTATGGGGCAGTGTCCATCTGCGATTGAGTTCTCATACCACATCGGCATGCGGAATGAATCGCAGCATGCTGTGTTTGGCAGCGAGTCTCGGCTTACGCACCCCCATACAACTCTATGGATGTGTGAAACATCGCACTGCACTCGCATGTCATCCGAGTGCAGTGCGATATATGCAGAGACAGGCAGCGCAGGAGATGGGGAGAAAGTGCTCCCTCTTCTCGTAGCTGTGACCTGATCGCATCACAGTCGCATGACCCTCGGCTGACGCTCACAGCAGAGGGTCATTAGCATATCGCTTCCAATGCTCTCACATCACAAGCTGTGCGCAAGTGGAACCATAGACTTACTTGAATAGATGGAACTCATTACAATTATTTTAACCTTAAGCAGTAAAGGACAGTGTGAGCTAGAAAGGGTTAATGAAATTATGAATCCACTTTGGTGTGCATGTAAAGGTCCAGTCACACTAAGCAACTTACCAGCGATCCCAACAACGATAGGGATCGCTGGTAAGTTGCTAGGAGGTTGCTGGTGAGATGTCACACTGCGACGCTCCAGCGATCCCACCAGCAACCTGACCTGGCAGGGATCGCTGGAGCGTGGCTACATGAGTTGCTGGTGAGCTCACCAGCAACCAGTGACCAGCCCCCAGCCCCCAGCGCCGCGTGGAAGATGCTGCGCTTGGTAACTAAGGTAAATATCGGGTAACCAACCCGATATTTACCTTGGTTACCAGCGCACGGAGCTACACGTGCAGAGAGCAGGGAGCAACGCACACTGAGCGCTGGCTCCTTGCTCTCCTAGTTACAGTACACATGGGGTTAATTACCCGATGTGTGCTGCAGCTACATGTGCAAGGAGCAGGGAGCAGCGCACAATGCTTAGCGCTGGCTCCCTGCTCTCCTAGTTACAGCACACATCGGGTTAATTAACCCGATGTGTGCTGCAGCTACATGTGCACAGAGCAGGAGCCGGCACTGACAGTGAGAGTGGCGGAGGCTGGTAACAAAGGTAAATATCGGGTAACCAAGGACAGGGCTTCTTGGTTACCCGATGTTTACTGTGGTTACCAGCCTCCGCAGAAGCCGGCTCCTGCTGCCTGCACATTTAGTTGTTGCTGTCTCGCTGTCACACACAGCGATCTGTGCTTCACAGCGGGAGAGCAACAACTAAAAAATGGCCCAGGACATTCAGCAACAACCAACGACCTCACAGCAGGGGCCAGGTTGTTGCTGGATGTCACACACAGCAACATCGCTAGCAACGTCACAAAAGTTGTTCGTTAGCAGCGATGTTGCTAGCGATGTTGCTTAGTGTGACGGGGCCTTAAGGGGCTTTATCAAAAGGTGATATCTCTTTGGGTCAAAATCCTTTTGTGAATGCTGGCTTTTTATAGTAGTGATTAGAAGTAGCCTATTTTTGATGTTAACTATTGGTTGGACTATCCCTAAATGCGGCCTCATCTGTACAGCAGGGTAAACTGGATGGCTCGAGAGCCTAAAAAAATGAACAGTTATAAAGCTGCCACTGCCCTTCCCCCTCATAACGATGAGGAGGAAATGGTCACCAGAGCTGGGGGTGGATGATGTGCTCGTGGTGGGAGACGTTTCTACACTGAAAAGCATCATAGTCCCATTAGTGAAGAATATGTTCTGTCTTATTAGGCATGTCTTCATATGTTATATAAAGTTCACTTTTAGTGGATCCTCGAGAACTAAAATTCACATATAAGAGTATGTATAATCAGTCCCTCCTTCCCTAAGAGTGGCTATGTTCCTTAGGGTACTTTCACACTTGCGTTGTTTTTTTTTTGGCGCAATCCGCTGTCTTGGGAAACAGCGGAATCCGTTAACGGATTCCGCTGTTTCCCATAGACTTGCATTGATGACGGATTGTGCCAAAAGTACCTGCGTTGCTTCCGTTGGCCGACGCTATGTTGCTTCCGCCGAGCGGAAGCAACGCAGAACGTAACGTTAAATGCTTGCGTCAAAATGACGCCAACCAATGGATTCCGTTGGTTCCGTTAAAATTTATAATGGTTCCCTATGGTAGTGGATTCCGTTGCTAAGTGCTTAACAACGGAATCCGCTGCTGGATACCGCTAATTTCAACTGAGCATGCCCAGAATGAAAAAAAATGAAAAAAGAAAAAAAAACAGCCGACGGATTCCGTTAGACGGACGCCTAACGGACGCCAAAACGGATGCAACGGTCCATTATTTCACAGGAATCAGCTAACGGATTACTGTGAAATAACGGATCCGTTGCATCCGTTGACACCACAAAAATAACGGATGCGTCAAAACGACGCAGCAACGGACCCAGCGGATTTCTCCCAACGCAAGTGTGAAACTAGCCTTAGATAGCTGTTAGATGACACTATTACTTCCAGCTTGTCCATATACACATATGCTTGGTTCAGATGAGATCAACGAGAGCAGATAAAATGCTGCGAGGCAGCTCTGGTATATAGTGCCATTAATTTCCACAGAGCTTTACTGACATGATCATCACTGTCCCCATTGGGGCTCACAATCTAAGTTCCCTATCAGTATGTCTTTGGAGATTGTGAGGAAACTGGAGAACCTGGAGGAAACCCACACAAACATGGGGAGAACATACAAACTCCTTGCAGATGTTGTCCAAATGGATTCTAAGGCTAGTTTCACACTTGCGTTGGACGGGATCCGTTGCTATC
This sequence comes from Anomaloglossus baeobatrachus, assembly GCF_048569485.1. Lineage (NCBI taxonomy): Eukaryota > Metazoa > Chordata > Amphibia > Anura > Aromobatidae > Anomaloglossus > Anomaloglossus baeobatrachus. The sequence goes on from NC_134358.1 coordinate 251,946,939, forward strand.
CGCAGCCTTGAGGAATTACGGTAACCGTTACAGGAAACCGTTATATTCCTCATAGACTTCTATTAGCTACGGATAGCAACGGATGGTCTTGCATTGCATCCGCCCCGCAGCGCATCAGTTGTTTTGACGCTGACCATCAGTGAGCGTCGGGCGGATGGAACGCTGCATGTAACGTTTTTTTGAGCAGCGGAAACCTTTATTTTTCACTGCGCATGCTCTTTTTTTTATTTTTTTTATCACAAACTTTATTTTATTTCTCGGTGGCCGAACGTTCAGCTGAGCGCTCGGCCGCCGGCATGTCAGGGCGCTCAGCTGATCCGCCGGCATGTCAGGGCACTCAGCTGAGCGCTCGGCCGCCGGCATGTCAGGGCGCCCAGCTGAGCGCTCGGCCGCCGGCATGTCTGTGCGCCCAGCTGAGCGCTCGGCCGCCGGCATGTCAGGGCGCCCCGCTGAGCGATCGTCCGCCGGCATGTCTGTGCGCCCAGCTGAGCGCTCGGCCGCCGGCATGTCAGGTCACTCAGCTGAGCGCTCGGCCACCGGCATGTCAGGGCACTCAGCTGAGCGCTCGGCCGCCGGCATGTGATAGCGCTGGCTATTAAGAGCGATCAGCTGATCGTTCACAATAGTCGGCTGCCGGTAAACTGTAAGAAGAAAAGAAAAAAAAAAGCTTTCCGTTATTTTGTACGATCCGTAGCATTGCGTTGTGCCACTATATGCAACGCATCCGTTGCATGCGTCACACAATGCAATGCTACGGATCCCGTCCAACGCAAGTGTGAAACTAGCCTAATTTGTAGTTCAGCATCCCCAATATCATTATTTGGGAGGCATTAAAAGGGTTTCCACCACTTTGATACTCATGCAGGTGGTAGCAATGATCGACGGGGAGGCTGGGCTTCGGACTCCCAGCAATCCGATATTGATGACCTACCCTAAAGAAAGGTCATTATTATCAGAGTCCTAGAAAACTGCTTTGTTTTAGCTGTCCCTGCTGAACTGACGCGGAGGATACAGTGGTTTTATCAGTGGATTTATTTCCATTTCTGAAAGAGATAAAAAGTAAATAAAGATTATTGTTGGCTATGCAGAGCTATCATTTTATTAGGTGGCCATAGACTGTAAAGGCCCCCATAAACATTAGACTAAACTTGTCCAAAAAAAAACAATATTGGTAGGATCCTTCCAACAGCTAATGTGTATGGAGATGTCCCTAGAAGGAAAAGATATCGGTACATCCAACGTAAAATAATTTCTTTCTTTATTTTCACATGGTCTTAAAAAAGTCCATCCATATTCAGAAGACCCTGACGCATTTCCGACGCAAAAGAGCGTCCTTAATCATTGGGCGTGTCGAGCTTTCCTCCACTTCGTCTGCTGGAGATCTCCCTACTTTACCCCACTAGATGATGCCAGGGAAGAGAAGAATCCAGCCAGTTACATTCTCCCGGCGGCTGATCCTCTTTATTCTATGAGAGACAAGCCTCTACAGTGGCTCTCTCATGGGCTGCTTTCACACTTGTGTTGTTTTGCAACAGTCACAATCCGTCGCCTTGAGGAATTATGGTATCCTTCAAAATATTTTGCAGGATTCCGTTTTTCCCCCATAGACTTGTATGGACGACGGATTACGACTGATGGCCTTGCGTTGCATCCTCCGCGCGACGGATCAATCGTGGAATGACTAACCGTCGGGCGGCAGGACGCAGCATGTAGCGTTTTTTGAGCGGCGTAATCCTTTTTTTCACTGCGCATGCTCAGCTCATGTTTAATCATTGAAAGCAATGTCTTTCTCTCTCTCCGGCTTTTGTGAACGATCAGCTGATCGTCCGGCGGCTGGCTTTTGTGAACGATCAGCTGATCGTCCGGCGGCCGGCTTTTGTGAACGATCAGCTGATCGTCCGGCGGCCGGCTTTTGTGAACAATCAGCTAATCGTCCGGCGGCTGGTTTTTGTGAACGATCAGCTGATCGTCCGGCGGCCGGCTTTTGTGAACGATCAGCTGATCGTCCGGCGGCCGGCTTTTGTGAACAATCAGCTAATCGTCCGGTGGCTGGCTTTTGTGAACAATCAGCTGATCGCCCGGCGGCCGGCTACTGTGAACGATCAGCTGATAGCCCGGCCGCCGGGTGATCAGCTGATCATTCACAATAGCTGGCCACCGGTAAAACAGTAAAAAAACCCAAACAACGGATCATTGTTTTGCAGCATCAGTCACATCAGTTGTTCCACTATCTGCAACACATCCGTTGCATCAGTCACACAACTGATTGTGACAGATGCAAAACACCGCAAGTGTGAAAGCAGCCATAGAGAGCACAGGAGCGCTCGGTTGAGTGGAGCGTTCTTGCGTATCAGGGAGTTGGTGGGCATAGCTGTAGACTAAACAACCGACAGTTATCCAGTGGGGATTGCGGCCCTCAAACTGGCCATACACATTAGATGTTTGTTGGCTGAGCGATGCTCTGGGCTCTGGCTGGCAATCATATCAGCCAACTTTACCATACACAGGAGCACTTGTTCAATGTGAACGGTGAGACTGGGCAGTCACGTGAACGCAAGTATGTAATTTGCGTACATACGGTCATCTGCAGACTAGACGTGTTAAGCCTCACCCAATACAAGTGAACTGACCGAGGCCGGATATGTCTAATGGAAATGTGGCTGGAAGTATGCAAATCGCTTACTTGCAGTCACATCACCGTTCGGTCTCACCTGAGTTTTCATGGCCAGCAGCTGAGATTTGTGTGATTTTTGAACAAGAAGTGTCCTGAAATCATTTATTGGTTTGGAACTGGGTTTAGAAGGCTTATGTGTGTGTGGATAATCCTTTTCAGTATAAAAATAAACAAGGAATTCCGGCTATTAGTCTTATCTCAGTGCTCTTTAAAGGGAATCTGTCTTCAGCTTTTCGCTAACACATCTAAAAGTAGCATGATATAGAAACAGAGACCCTGATTCCAGCCATGTATCAGTTAAGCCCCCGTCACATTTATCAACTTACCAGCGATCCCGAAAACGATGCGACCTGATAGGAATCGCTGGTAAGTCGCTGGGAGGTCACTGGTGAGATGTCACAGTCAGACCTTACCAACAACTCAGTAATGATACAGGTGGCAGTAGCGACCTGTATAACGATCTCTGCTGTCATTGGAACCCTGTCACACAGTGTCAAACACAGCGATGTGTCCTGCCCAGCAGGACATTGCCTTTGAAGAATATGGTCCAGGACATTCAGCAACGACTAGAGATCTCACAGCAGGGGCCAAGTCGTTACTGGATGTCACACATAACGAGATCGCTGTTGCATCACCAAAACCATGACTCAGTAGCAATGTCGCTAGCGATGTCGCTTAGTGAGACGTGGCCTATAGTTTTTTGTGTACACTGTGCATTGGCAGAAAGCTGGGGGCAGAGTAATACAGAGTTCAGAAATAATAGAGGACTAAATGGCAGCAGTCCTTTAGTGGTAACCCTTTGCTGCTACACTAAGCAGACCAATAAGTGATACATCGCTAGAATCAGGATCTGATCTCTGTCTTTATAGAATGCAGTTTTGTTATTAGGTGGCAAAAACCTGGTGACAGATTCCATTTTTAAGATCCAGGGACACATTTATTTTACCGTAAGGGCAAACAATAAAGAAAATGCTGTGCCATTTGACTACTCACTGCTAACAAAAACTATAGTGGACTCATAGTTAAAGGGTTAGGCCGGCATCACACGGTACGATCTATCATGCGATCGCACGAGCGATCGTACCCTCCCCCGACGTTTGTGCGTCACGGGCAATCAGTTGCCCGTGGCGCACAAAGTCGTTAACACCCCGTCATACGCACTTACCTCCCGGGCGACGTCGCTGTGGGCGGCGAACATCCACTTCCTGAAGGGGGAGGGATGTTCGGCGTCACAGCAACGTCACACAGCGGCCGCCCAATAGAAGCGGAGGGGCAGAGATGAGCGGGATGTAACCTCCCCCCACCTCCTTCCTTCCGCATTGCCGGCGGGACGCAGGTAAGCTGTGTTCGTCGTTCCCGGGGATGTCACACAGAGTGATGTGTGCTGCCTCGGGAAAGATGAACAACCGGATCACAGAAGGAGGACCGACATTTTGAAAATGAACGTGTCAACGAGCAACGATAAGGTGAGTATTTTTGCTCGTTCACAGTCGTTCGGAACTGTCACACGCTACGATATGTCTAACGAAACCGGATGTGCGTCACGGAATCCGTGACCCCGACGACATATCACCCGATATATCGTAGCGTGTGACGCTGGCCTTATTCCCATCTCCAAGATCCTATCCCAATATGTAGGAGGTGTAATAATAATAATAATAATAATAATAATAATAATATTATCAGTTACCTCCAATTAGAAGTGTAGAATAGTTCTGCTGATACAGCCATGTCTCTTACCTCATGTGCAGGGCATTGCAACTTATGGTAGTTTTTTGTTCATGGTCTGTAACCATGGATGCCTATCTGTCGCTATATGAGTGGATATATCCATAGATACCTAAGCTGCAATGCCCTGCAAATGAAGTAAGAGGCCTGGCTATATCAGGGGAACTATACTTCATTTCTAATTGGAGGTATTTGCTAATATTACAATTATTATTACAAATACTACATATTGGGGGAGGATCTTACAGATGGGAAAACCCCTGAAATAATTTAACATCAGGAAACGTGCTAAAATAAAAATTATCCATAGCTCTTTATGCTCCAATGGCTTGGTGGTCCTGGTTTACTTTGCTGCTCTGATGATAGGCAGTAATGTATGCCATGTGCCTGCCATACCAATTAATTGTTGGATATGTGCCGCCCCAGTGCAGACCGGAGTGCTCGGATCCAGGGTGGTCGTGGCTCGAGGGGTCTGGACCCGGGCTCGGCTAACACTCCGATCCTTGGAGAGGGGATATTTACAGGGGAGAAGTTTGTGACGCCACCTACGGGTTGCGGTAATGGAAGTACTGCCGCTGCTCGAAAGACTCCCAGGGCAGATGGTGGGGAGCAGCAAGGTGTCAGTCCCTCTGCAGGTAGGGAAGGTCCCGGCCTCTGGGGGATTTTTGGTTTGGGAGCGCAGGGTGGAGGGGGAACAGGGTACTCACTGTGGGTAGTCGTAATGCAGGATGAGGATTATAAAGCAGACACTTACACTGATGATAAACCAAAGTCTCTGTGCATCACAGTCTTTACAATGGAGCCCGTCCAGGTGTCCGCTCCCACCGGTGTCACTTGATAGTCCAGACTCTGCCTCCGTGCACAATTTAGTTTTCTGTTGTGGCCCCTTGGCATGAAGCTATTATGGCCCCGCTACCTATGTGTAGGGCAGCTGTGCTCTTGATGGCTGGCACTTGGGATTTCAATTGGTCTGCTTTTTATGGAGAACCCTATCCCCCGCGGTGTGCTGTCGCTTTCAATCTCTGAGCTCTTAGGGAAGTTCATAAAGATACTCTCCCTCCCAGGTTAACTATCAGGACGGATGAATCGGCTCCCGACCTAGGGTCCTGTACCCCGCCATGCTCGGTACCAGTCAGTTCTTTTGAGTTTCTGATGCCGACAGTCCTCCTAGACTATATCCGACGCACCCTTTCCAGCTTTACCATCCCACTGGTGTGTCTAACACGTTTGATGTCAGGTGTGGTTGGGTTTTGTAGTGCTGATGGGGTGACACCGGTTATTGGGAACGTGGAACCATGAGGGTTGGGTCCTGCACCCTGGGGGGCACGATGTAGTTCCCTGTAGCACCCTGATATAGTCAGGGGCGCTACAGATACACATCATTGCTGCAGCAAAGTAATGAAAAACCACCAAGGGAGTATACGACATATGGCTAGTTTTTTTTTTCTTTTTAGTATTCGCACATTTCCTATCGTTGGCAAGGCGTCTGTTCCTGGACTACCTGTTTAATGATGACAGCTGTCCTTGTTTCCACTGCCTGGCATCTTTACCTAGAATTGCTTGCAGCTTTTTGCTTAAATGCTACCCCCTTCTTCATATACTGGACATAGGAAATTACGAGCAGGACCATACTTCTGTAAAAAATACCTCTCCTTGTTATTAGGGACGGATACTGCCCGAGGCTATCTTCTCCTGGCTAGTGCATGCTCGTATTTACTGCATATGCAGCTAGTGATGTGACCACTGGAATCCTCTAATGCCAAGACTGCCCCATTTGTGACCGACCTGACGTAGTAGTCCTAATAGAAGAATTTTAATTAGCCTCTATCTATTAGCTCATTGTAATGCAGTGATAGTGCTCAGACGTGTTCCTGCCCTTCCTATTCGAGGTCTGACTTGTAGCATATGACTTCCTGTTTTCCAGGCAACAAGTCTTCAGTGTACTGTATGTTGTATCCAGTTCACTGCCTGCCTATTTTCCTGCCCTTTTCTGGAGACGTATCATGCCGGCGTGGAAAGACAAAATAATAAGAAATAGAAATTAAACACAATTGAAAATTAGCATAGTACCTGTGCACCTCAATTGTCCAGGCTGAAAAATAGATGTACCCTAAATATATCCAACTTACACTTTACAAAAGTTCAAATAGAGATTCTGCTTTTTTTCGCCATTAAGGATGTAGGCAGATGGCTGTATAACATGGATGATGATGACATCACAATGCTCAGACCGTCCAGCGGCTCTCCTGACCTGAGCGTGAGAGCTGCATAGAAATACATAGCGTCACGATCAGGTCAGGAGAACCGCCGGCCGATCCGAGCATTGCGATGCCATTATCATCCGTGTTGTCCGGCCCAATAACTCCACCCTAAATATGAGAGCAGCAAGATACAAGGTGGCCATAACATAACCTAAGGTGTTTGGAGCCGTGTGCAGACTCACCCAGTGGACAGAATTGGCTGAAAATTGGTACGTATGCTATTCAAGACATGGGGAAACAGAAGGCATCTTAAACATTTTTTATACCAAAAATCCCCACCAGGTGAAAAATTGGCGCTGTACAGTGAGCGAGCAGCCCAAAAACCATGTGCTGAATTGGAGATGTGACAATTGTTCCACAGACTAGCATATGGCCGCCATCATGCACGGTGATCATGTTCATCCTATGCAGAACATACTCGATGCTTGCGTGTAACGTGTCTGGTGGGATTCTGCGCAGTTACAAAAAAATGTGGTCTTTGAGGTCAGACAGGGTGTCGACATTTCCCCCATAAACATGCTCTTTCAAGTGTCCCCACAACCAGAAAGCACAAGGATTGAGATTTATGTGGCCTCTGGCAACCTGTGAGCACTCCTTTAAAAGGGGTGTTGCCGTAGCTCCACATGTGGACCCGTGGAAGCCCAATTTGTGGGCGAAACGGCCGTCGTCCAGTCTTGAGGAGCCAGCTCACAGTGTGCCTCCGGCTTTCTACTATGCACGTGTTTGAATAAAAGAAAATCCTTCACAGCGGACAGAGTGCGGTCATCCTTTATTCTCACCTTTATCCATGGATTTTGTTCTATGACGAGCACCTCGCTCCTGGATTGTTGGACTTTCCAGGCTCTCCACCCGGACTCGGGCACAGGCGATACCGCAGACGTTACTGCAGGTAATGTGCAGTGGTGCAGGACTCAATTATCTCCCTTTGCTATACGTCTTGTTGTTTTCCGGTCCTTGTTGCACACTGCTTTATATTACCGGGACTTTGTGCTATTAGCGGTCTTCTTAAATACCTGCCTGTAAAAAGCCCTGTGTCATGGAGGATATGGAGAGTAGTGGAGTGGTACCGTCCACTACCACGGGCTTGTTAGCTGAACGTGCTGATGCTGGCTCCTTTTTTGGAGATTGTAATTTTAAAAAAGACACCGAAGTGTTGGGTGTGAAAACTCTGGAATTTCAGATACAGAATCTGGCGGAGAAAGAAGTCAGACTGTTTTGGACTATACAATCCCTGCAATCATATGTGGATTGTGATCGTGTGCCACGTGGACTCCGGGTTATGAAAACTCTTTCCCATTTCCAGGAGGATTCCACGTTTACTGCACAGTGGGAAGGCATTCAATTGGAATGTTCTAAAAAATTATTGCAGTTGGTTTTGGATAAAAACAAAGATAATTATACCGCTTTGGTTGCTGAATTAATCAATTTAACATCCCATGTCCTTACCCCAGACATGATTTCTGTATTAACCAAGGGTTTTAAGTTTTGCATTCCTGATAGTTTTGATTTCGCTGAATTTAAGGTTGATCTTTTTAAAGCCATCAGAAAGATTCACCTATACAAACATTTCCAGGCAATGCCTGATATATCTACAGACGTACCGGCTGGGCATGTTCCCTGTAGTATAGCTGGTCCCCAGGTGGGTTTGATGGGAGCTTTTGATTCTGATGTCCTTCAAGACGCTAGATTATTACTCAGTTTGAGTGATCCGGATTCTATATCTGATACTGTTAGTAGTAACACCGACCCAATGGTGGATAGATTTACCAAAGGGGTGAAATCAGATTTTTGTCCCCCTACTGTACCAGGAAATTTAATCGATCTATACCAGGAGGCTGTCTTGAAGGATATCGAATCTTTGGTGTATCCTAAACCAATTCTAAATATAAGCCGGAATGAACAGGCAGCGATAAGTGTCATGCAGGGCTGGGAGGACACGGTGTTCCGGGAGGCTGATAAGGGGGGCAACGTTGTCCTCCTGCCCAGGCATGATTATATCCAGGAATGCAATAGACAGTTGACGGATGAATCTACCTACTCTCCCCTCCCTGCAAATCCTATCCAGGGTTTTAAAAAGTCTTTGGTGCGGTTGTTGGACAAATATGTGGGGCTGGGATTTCTGTCTCGCCCACAGGCCGATAAGTTAATTCCTCCCTTTCCCACTAAGCCCCATTGGTACTACATACCAAAAGTACACAAGAGCAGGGATAATCCACCGGGCCGTCCAATAGTGGCTGGCATCGGCTCCCTTACGGAGCCGTTGTCGCACTATTTGGACTGGCTCCTTAGACCCATCATGAGTCATATCCCCTCTTATGTAAAAGACAGCGGTGACTTTTTGACACTGCTGAAGGGTATGTCTTGGCAAGAAGGCTTTTCTCTCACCTCGATTGATGTGGAGAGTTTGTATACCCGTATCCCTCAAAAAATGGGTATACAGACGGTTAAAGACATGGTGGCTCAGACAGGAAAAGACGCGTTGTTTTGCAATTTCATTGAGGAAGCCCTTGATTTCGTTTTGTCTAAAAACGCTTTTATGTTTTTGGTCCGGTGGTACTTGCAGTGCAGGGGTACCGCTATCGGTACCCCTGTCTCTTGTGCCATGGCCAATATTTTTTTGGGCTCCTTTGAAAGCAAATACATTTTTTCTGATACTAACCCCTTTCTGAAATACATCCGCCATTTTCTGAGGTATGTGGACGACATATTCATAGTGTGGGCGGGCACTGAGACCCTCTTTGCTGACTTTGTGGCACACCTTAACATCTGCAACACTATGAATATGTTCTTCACCTCCTCGTTTGGTGGCGATATCCTCAATTTTTTGGATATTGAGGTTTCCATTGAAGATGGAGACATTCAGACACGATTGTTCAGAAAACCGACAGCGTCAAATTCCCTGTTACACTATCAGAGTGCCCACCCACTCCACACTAAGACAGGTTTGCCCTATAGTCAATTCCTGAGAGTACGAAGGGCAAATAGTTCAGAGGAATCTTGTTTTCAACAGTCTCAGGAGATGAAAACTAGATTGCAACAAAGAGGTTACCCAAAAAAACTAGTTGATTCGGCCTGTGAGAGAGACACAGCCGATAGCACCACTGCTGCCCAAAAAAATCGCACCAAAAAAAGCATGGAGGGTGTGGATAGATTTGTCTTCAGCTTCAAATTTGGACCCATGGAGCACGCTATTAGGAATGCTCTTTGCAGAAATTGGCACATTTTAAAAAGTGATCCCGCCTTGTCTGAAAGAACAGGTTCCAATCCTTTGGTGTCGTTCAGACGATGCGGTAATTTGCGAGACAAACTTGTGAAGAACAGACTTACTAGTCCAGCAACATGGCTGAATAGATGCTGCCCACCGGGGAATTACCGGTGTGGTCAATGCCATTTTTGTAATTTACATTTAACTGGTCGGTCTTTACAGGTAGGCTCGCATTTGCACACTGTCCACCAATTTATTTCATGCAAAACCAAGTTTGTGGTCTATGTAGTTCTCTGCCATTGTGGCAGGTTCTACATAGGCAAAACTATCAGGTGTTTATATATACGATTCAGGGAGCATTATGGTTCAATAACATCAGGGAAAGGTTCCCCCAGATTAATCACACATATCCAGGAATGTCATGACAGTAATCCTAACGTTTTACGTTTTGCCGGCCTCAAGAGAGTCTCTCTCCCTTCTAAGGGGGGCGACCTGCATAAATTATTACTGCAAGAAGAGGCTAGATTGATCATTAATTATGGGGCACAAGGCCCACAAGGGTTAAACGACCGTGTGGATCTGGCTATATTCCTGTGATACATTTTTTTTTTTTTTTTTTATATTTTTGTTTTTCTAATACTTCTGGTGTCTATACATTGTTTGTTATTTATGTAAATTTTGTAAACTGGTTCATGTAAAGTGACATATGTTTACATTTTATATTCACTGTTATACATACAAATCTCCTGTTGTTGTTTTTTTATGTGGCCTCTGGCAACCTGTGAGCACTCCTTTAAAAGGGGTGTTGCCGTAGCTCCACATGTGGACCCGTGGAAGCCCAATTTGTGGGCGAAACGGCCGTCGTCCAGTCTTGAGGAGCCAGCTCACAGTGTGCCTCCGGCTTTCTACTATGCACGTGTTTGAATAAAAGAAAATCCTTCACAGCGGACAGAGTGCGGTCATCCTTTATTCTCACCTTTATCCATGGATTTTGTTCTATGACGAGCACCCCGCTCCTGGATTGTTGGACTTTCCAGGCTCTCCACCCGGACTCGGGCACAGGCGATACCGCAGACGTTACTGCAGGTAATGTGGAGTGGTGCAGGACTCAATTATCTCCCTTTGCTGAAAATTAGCATAGTACCTGTGCACCTCAATTGTCCAGCCTGAAAAATAGATGTACCCCTAAATATATCCAACTTACACTTTACAAAAGTTCAAATAGAGATTCTGCTTTTTTTTCGCCATTAAGGATGTAGGCACATGGCTGTATAACATGGATGATGATGACATCGCAATGCTCAGACCGTCCAGCGGATCTCCTGACCTGAGCGTGAGAGCTGCATAGAAATACATAGCGTCACGATCAGGTCAGGAGAACCGCCGGCCGATCCGAGCATTGCGATGCCATTATCATCCGTGTTGTCCGGCCCAATAACTGCACCCTAAATATGAGAGCAGCAAGATACAAGGTGGCCATAACATAACCTAAGGTGTTTGGAGCCGTGTGCAGACTCACCCAGTGGACAGAATTGGCTGAAAATTGGTACGTATGCTATTCAAGACATGGGGAAACAGAAGGCATCTTAAACATTTTTTATACCAAAACTCCCCACCAGGTGAAAAATTGGCGCTGTACAGTGAGCGAGCAGCCCAAAAACCATGTGCTGAATTGGAGATGTGACAATTGTTCCACAGACTAGCATATGGCCGCCATCATGCACGGTGATCATGTTCATCCTATGCAGAACATACTCGATGCTTGCGTGTAACGTGTCTGGTGGGATTCTGCGCAGTTACAAAAAAATGCGGTCTTTGAGGTCAGACAGGGTGTCGACATTTCCCCCATAAACATGCTCTTTCAAGTGTCCACACAACCAGAAAGCACAAGGATTGAGATCGGGCGAACACGGTGGCCATGCGTTAGGGAAGCAGCGTCTCAAAATCCTGCCATCGGGAAAATGTGTACGCAGAACGTTCTTCACGCGATTTGAGATGTGAGGAGCTGCTCCATCATGCATGAAGGTGGTTGTCTGAAGACACTGCCGCTGTTGAAGTTGTGGAATGACCGCTGTTTCCAGCATTGTCTGGTATCTCGCTGCTATCAAGGAACAGGTAGCAACCCCAGTTGGCCTCATTTGTTTGTAAAAGAACGGTCTGAGGATGAATGATGAGGTGAAGCCACACCAAATGGTTACTTTTGGCGAATACAGTGGAACTCCCTCGTCCGCATGTGGATTTTCAGTAGCCCATATGCTACAGTTTTGTGTGTTCCTTGTCCCATTCAGGTAAAAATGTGCTTCGTCGCACAACAGAACATTTCATGGCCAATTGATTGCCTTCCACTTCCACTCTCGCCAGAAACATGAATGCACAAGTCATGTGGGTATCATTGTCAAGAAGTTGTTGGTGATGGCTAATTTTGTATAGGTATGCCCGCAAGACGTTTTGTAGAACTTTCCACGCTGTGCTGTTCGGGAGCCCCAGTTGCCTGGAACTGCGTGCACTGCTGTTCCCGGCAGGGTTATATGTGCTCTGTTCCATGATGGCAGTGGCAATGTCCTCCACAACTCTCTGTTTATCGGTCGTCGCCCGCACCCTGGCTGAACATTCAGCAAACCTGTTGCCTCAAAACGTGTCATCATCTATCTCAGCGAATTGACAGCCATTGGACCGCTACGTGTATGAAGGTCTTTCAAATGGTGAAAGGCTTCTAGTGCAGCTGTAGCATTCCTGGCATTCTCATAAAACAACCGCACTAACAGCGCACGATCCGGCAAAGAGACAGGCATTTTGCAGACTGAGTTGCAAGGCGCGCTTCACTGTACAGCGCCACTTTTTCACCTGGTGGGGAGTTTTGGTATGAACATTTTTTTAAGATGCCTTCTGTTTCCCCATGCCTTGAAAAGCATACATAGCAATATTCAGCCAATTCTCTCCACTGGGTCAGTCTGCACACAGCTCCAAACACCTTAGGTTATTTTATAGTCACCATGTGTAACAAAAGAGACAGTGCCTGCTGTAGTTTTGATAAAATCACAGTATTATCAGCAGGAGATTATCCCTAGAGGACTAGTAACTTGTAGCCATGTAGTCTTCAATGTTTTTAGCACTGTAATACCCCATCCCAACCACTGATTATTAGCTTTCTGCCTATGCACAGTGTGCACTTGCATTCAGAGACCTGGGAGATCTGCAGAAGATAACCACGAGCAGTTCTGGGTGCATATCGCTAATCCCTGCTTAACTGTCCCAGCATCTAGTACCAAAGAGATTTTTAGAAAACGTATTTCTAAAGATCCCATGTGATATGCTAATGAGGCTATCGACTGGTTGCAAGGGTGTTAGTTTCCTTGGCTAGTTGGCCCACTTAGCATGCAAGCACGTCCCTGTCAGAGGATGGTCGCACTCACCTTTCTGCTGCCATCATGTTCGACTCCTGGATTTCAGCTCAGTTCACACGATCATGGACTTTAACCCCTTATCGACCGCGGGCCGTAAAATTACGTCCTAGCGGTCTTAATGTTACTGCCCGCGGTCTGCCGCCGGCAGCATGCTGCGATCGGCACACATCTCAGCTGATTTTCACAGCTGAGATGTGTGCCTGCTAGGCACGAGCAGAATCGTTATCTGCTCGTGCCGTTTAACCCCTTAAATGGCGCTGTCAATATGTGACCGCCATATAAGCGGGATCGCGGTAAACTTTTACTTACCACCCGATACCGGAAGTCACGTGACGCGATCACGTGACTTTCGATAGTTGTCATGGTAGCACAGGGTCATGTGATGACTCCTGTACTACACATGAATTGCTTTCACTTTCGCTGTGCCCGCGGCACAGTGAAAAAGAAAGTGAGCGTATCTGCTGTTTACAGCTGTATAACTGTGATCAGCAGATAGATAAGAGCGATCGGATGGCTGATCGCTATAGCCCCCTAGGGGGACTAGTAAAATAAAAAAAAAAGTTAAAAAAAAAGTTTTAAAAAATTAAAAAAACCCTAAAAGTTCAAATCACCCCCCATTCGCCCCATTGAAAATTAAAGGGTTAAACAAATAAAACATATACACACATTTGGTATCGCCGCGTTCAGAAACGCCCGATCTATCAAAATATAAAATCAATTAATCTGATCAGTATACGGCATAGCGGCAAAAAAATTCCAAACGCCAAAACGAAGTTTTTTTGTCGCCACAACTTTTGTGCAAAATGCAATAAGAGGCGATCAAAATGTAGCATCTGCGCAAAAATGGTACCGTTAAAAACGTCAGCTCGAGATGCAAAAAATAAGCCGTCACTGAGCCAAAGATCCCGAAAAATGCAAACGCTACGGGTCACGGAATATGGCGTAAAACGTGCGCCACTTTTTTTGGACAAACTTCCGATTTTTTTTTAACCCCTTATATAAAAGTAAATCTATACATGTTTGGTGTCTACGAACTCGCACTGACCTGAGGCATCACACTCACACATCAGTTTTACCATATAGTGAACACAGTGTATAAAATATCTCAAAAACAATAGTGCTATCGCACTTTTTTTGCAATTTTTCTGCATTTGGAATTTTTTTGCTGTTTCCCAGTACACTATATGGTAAATGGTTTCATTTAAAAGTACAGCTCGTTCCGCAAAAAATGAGCCCTCACATGACCATATTGACTGAAAAATAAAAAAGTTATGTCTCTCAGAAAAAGAATGGCGAAAAAAAAAACGGAAAGCAAAAAAAATCGGCTGGTCGTGAAGGGGTTAAGTCATGTGCACTATGAAGCCGGCTGTATGCGTCCTGGCTTCAAACTTGTGTAGTGCGTGTGACCGAAAGTCCGGGATCATGCGCACTGAGCTGAAGTCCAGCGTCGGATGTGTTGGCAGCAGAGATCTGAGTGCAACCATGCCTCTGACGCTGCGCATTCATTAGCACACTCACAGGGGTGTGCTTACATGCTAAGGGTGCCGACAAGCCAAGGGAACTAATGTCCTTGCAACTAGTCGATGGCCTCATTAGCATATCATAAAAGAGCTTTAGAAATACTTTTTCTGAAGATCTCTTTATCTACGCTACTAGATACAGGGACAGATAGGCAGGGATTAGCAATATGCACCCAGAACTGCTCGTGGTTCTGAATGCATTTTGCACCTGACAGGTTCCCTTTAAAGGGGTATTCCATTTTTCATGAAAGTTGACCCCAAACCCTGTAAATAACAAAAATAGTAGGTACTTAACCCACGAAGTTCAATGCCATCTCCTCTCTGATGCTCAGGTCTCAATGCTTTGGCTGTAACAATGATATCATATCAACAGCGCACATCACCGCTGTAGCCAATCACTAAGCTCAGTGGCTTATGCCATCCATGTAAGCACTGAACTTAGTGATTGGCTACAGCGGTGATGTGTGCTGTTGATATGACATCATGGTTGCAGCCAAAGCATTGAGACCCGAGCAGTATCAGGGAGCTGGCGCTGGGTCTCGGGAGGGTGAGTACCTGCTCTATTTTTTATTTTAGGTATTTACGCTGTCGCCTGAGCTATCTGGCCGAACCCTTCTTCCCCTTTCCCCTTTTAAACCATCGGTCACTACAGAAAAATAGAATAGACCAGCAGCAGATCCACCGTAGTGTTTTCTGTAAGATCTCTACAACACTGTTTTAGAGGCAGGAGTATCTCCATGGTATTTCCATTTGTAGATTTTGGCCCCTATTCATGAAGACTGGTGATGGTTATGCCGGTCTTGATGAAGGGGGATGTGTTGGAGGCAGATGCTTGTGATTCATTACCACCTCTCAATACATCTGGAGTCCCAGACAAGTGGTGTGCACCTCCGTGCATCGCACAATCTTACACCAGTTAAGGGCTGGCGTAAGATTGCTGACATAAGGAGTACCCAGCTTATCATGAATTAGACGAGCTATGGTGTGACCTTGCTGTCCCACCCGTCTTGCCTCAGCTTTGCCCATTTTGGTGGACCCAAGCGAAATTGGCTTGAAAACGCCAAAATTGCCAAATTTTTGCCCAAATCTGCAATGTTCAAAATTTTTGAGACTTTTCAAAGCGATTTATTTATTTCAGTATCCTGGCAACATTGCATAGAAGTTATGGGGCACTCGGCCTTCAGTCCAGCGTTTATTTTTTCACTTCAAGGATACAACAGCAAATAAATCCATGTTATAGCAGGGGAGGGGGAGCGGTGAGGGAGAGCTCTTTGCATCAACATTGGCAACATTGCGTTGATGAAACTGTGTGTTCATATCACCAAAATTAGTGCAAAATGCACAAACATAGTCCAAAAATCTGAAATTACCGTAAAGTGGTTGGCAACTGTGTACTGTTCAGAAATGTGTCATGTGTCTCCCACTCTTCTGTGACATTTTTGGATTAGTGAAGTCACCCCCCCTTGTTCTTTTAACCTTCTATATTGTACGCGGGACAGCCTCGTCTAGAAGACGAATACTGATGAAGAGCCATGTGACCGAAGCAACATCTAACGTTGTGACGTTCCACCCCCTTTCTATACTTTGACACATGATTACGGTGCGTTGCTGACTAACCTAGTAACTGAAGTACCTCCGTTCCTGCAGCAAGGTCACAATGTCCGCCTAAATGATCACCTGCACCCAACATTGCACTAAAAGTGGTCTTCTAAACGGTCAACCATGTCCTGGGATGGAAAGTATGAAAATAGTGCACATCAATAGTAATGACATGCAGCTCTCTTATTGATGTGCCCCAGAAGCCTTTCTCTCACTTTTTTCTCTGTTGTTGTGGACTTTGGATTGTCTCAGTTTCTCTTTAGCTTCACATTACTAATTTGTGTTGTCCCTTCTCTGTCGCCTTGAAAGAGATCTTGTACGCTTGGCACAGAAGATGCGCTACATTGCCAGCTACTGACAGAGATCCTCTGTTTGCCCCTTGCCGCTTGCCCGGGGGACGCGCTTTACTCCTAACTTCAACTTTGGCTCCTAAGTCTTTTCAGAGCCGAAAACTATTCATCCCGCTCCCAGACCAGATGATCTTGTGGATATATTTAGGGTTAATGTGTCTGCTATCTCCGTGTTTGTTCCATTTTCATGCAATGTGACACAGGGGTTATTGTTGCACAGAATTCATATGGATCTCCTGAAAGGAGGGTCACTCCCCAATACATTCCGTATTACCGAGGAAGGGGTTATCCAACCTCTCTCACTTTTGCAGAAGGTGCGGCTGAAATGCAGTCCTTCAAGCGTTTGATAACTGTCTTAAGTGGCGGGTAGGTATAATGCACCGTGCTCGATGATACTTATCAAGCAGCTGACAGATGCCATGCAGCACCTTCACATGCTGAAGCGAGAGCTGAGGGATAACCCCTTTAAAGAGCAAGTGCTGTGCCTACTGAGGTAATGTGGCTGCACATGGACTCTAATATGGACATAAACAACAAATAAGAACTCATATAATGCAGCGTCAAACAAATACGTAGTTAAACGGGTTGTTCCAAGAACTACGACTTGTAGTGTCTTTACTCACTTAATGAGCAGAGAGTTGACTGTTAGGAATAGCGTAATGGGGCAATGACATAGTACTGAAGCACTGATAGGACTGTGCACTGGTTAATGCACATGAATTTGGTGTAATTTAAGTTTGGAAGTGATATTATATATATATATATATATATATATATATATATATATATATATATATATATAAAAATGAGGTCTGAAAGGATTGTATGGTCGGTATCCCTGGAATGGGAATCTGTCAGCAGGATTTTGTTATGTAATCTGAAGACAGCAGGAGATGGGCTGAAATACAGATCTAAACAATTTGTCATTTATTAAGCTGAGTGTTGTTGTTTACTTACAATAGAGGGTTTATCTCTAAAGGCCCCTTTACACACTGAGACTTTATAGCGATCCCACCAGCGATCCCGACCTGGCCGGGATCGCTGGAAAGTCTCTAAACAGTCGCTGGTGAGCTGTCAAACATGCAGATCTGGCCAACGACGCAGCAGCGATACGAACCTGCAGAACGACCTCACTGGTCGTTGGGGACGTGTCACACAGCAGCTATTTGACGACTCACACCTATGTAAGGGGCGTGGTGTTTGGCACTGAAGCCACCTAGGTGTCCTTTTTACACGCCCCCCTCAGCTTCGATTGTTGATCGCTAGTGCGTTATTATTGGCGACCCCGAGCTTGGAAAGATTGGCAAAAGTCGCGCTTGTATAGCCTTTGTTCCTGAGCTTCTGTTGCTTAGCGGATCTTTGTAGAGTTCTCTGTGTGGCGACTCCACACTGGTTTATCTATACAGCATCGATACAGCTTCAATCAAATGATGCTTACCGTATAGGCTTTATAGTATTGCAGACTGGAGAACTCTCTAATGATCCGCAAACCAGCACGCTCAGGAACAAGGTAGCTTTGAAACAAAGGTCGGAAGCATTAAAGTTGCCTTCTTTTCAGTGAAAGCCGCCAAATCAGGACGTAACAGCGACCACCAATCAGAGGTAAGGGGGCGGTAAAGGGAACGCTATAGCATGCCTACGGGCTGGGTTCTAAGTCGCTCACGATGTCGTTGTAACGGTGTCAAACACACCAATGCATGCTGCACAGCGGGAAACAAAGGACCAAAAAATGGCCCTGAAAGTTTTGTAGCGATCAGCGACCTCACAGCGGGGCCAGGTCGCTGATGCGTGCCACACACTGCAATGTCGCTGGGGAGGTCGCTATTACGTCACAAAACCGGTGACGTTACAGCGATATCGCTAGCGATGTTGCAGTGTGTAAAGGGGCATTAAGACACTATCGTTGCTGGGACTAGTTGCCTCCTGTCAAGACATCCGACACGCTTTCTGATAAGCAGCTCACTGTCAATAGATGAGGTACATAGAGAGCTGTGGTGTGGGTTTTCTGAACTCTGATACATCTAAAAACTCTGTGTCACAACTCCTGCATCCTACATTATGCTGATCTCAAATTTTACCCACTGCTCACGTGAATATTCCTTTTTTTTTTTTAAATCTACGATACAGGCCTATTTAATGTTGATTTTAATTGGCTTCACTAAGGATCCTCTGGGGTGTGTCTTTGGGCTTATCTGCATTATTATACTGTCAGCAATGCCCATTGGTAAACCCATAAAAACTAAAAGTAAAAAAGGCTCATATCTAAGAAACCATATTCGGGATTAAAAAAACCCGGAATACTCAGGAGAGCAGAGGCAAACTGGCCACTTTTGACCTGATGACAGACCCTCTTTAAAGGGGTTATCTAGGATTTTGATATTGATGGCCTATTCTTATGCCATTACTATCAGATGGCTGAGGTCTGACACCCGTTAACCCATAATCATATGTTAGCAGTAACCATGGCCTCAGGAAGAATTTGGTGTATCAAAACTCCATACACCGTGAAGTGGCCATTCTTAGACTCTCAGGCTATGTACCCACATTGCGGTTTTTTTTGTGTTTTTTCATGCGTAAGTTGTACCCCGGGCAATCATCTAATGTGAATAGGACTGTTATAACTCTCACCCAAGAGCAGATGTTGGGGAAAAAGGATTTGTGCATGTTGGCTTTCAGAATGGTTCTCAAAGAAGAAAAGCTACCTTCAGATATACACTCCCTGACAGAAGTTCTGTCGCTTATCCATGTTATGTAAATAAAAGCTTATAACCTGACTTTAAATTTATCCATTGGTTTTATAAACTACTCTTCTGAGAGCTGAAATCCCAAATTTGTTTTAGCTTATGAAAATAAAGTTGTTGCAAAGCTGAAATATTGATCATTTAATGAACACAGAAAGGTCAGATTTTGGCAAGACAAAAGTTTTGTCACCTTGTCATATAATCCGAGTTTACATCCTCACCTGTGCTCACTAAATGATCGTTTAATTAGTGGGTGTGTATAAAAAGAAACCCAGTACCCCAGACCTTCACTTGAACTGCAACTTGACCTCTGACAACATGCAAATATCCACCCTGCGACCAAAGCCTTGGTTATCAAAAGGCAGAAGACCAGATCCACTGCAGAGGTGGCTGGCACCTTGATGTGTCTCAGCGTCAAGTATAAAGAAATTAAAAAGTTTTGAAGAGACTGAAGATGTTTTTGACAAGCCCAGGTCCGGCAGACCCCACAAGACAACTGCTCAGGAGGAACGTTTGTCTGTTAGAAAATCCAAAGTCAGCCCCTCTTCCACTGCAACAGAGCTCCAACAGGCCTGGTCACCTCAAATCTCTGTGTCAACTAGAACAGTTTGTAGGATTCTGTCTCGAAATTGCCTCCATGGTCGAATCAGTGCCCAGAAGCCAGCACTAAACAAAAGACAATTAAAAAACCATGTGGCATTTGCCAAGTTCCACAGCCTGCTAAACAGATGAACGCTGGAAAAGTGGCAGAAGGTGGATTTCTCTGATGAATCTTCAGTTGAATTACACCACAACCGCCACAATTACTGCAGGAGACCTACTGGAGCCCGTATGGATCCAAAATACACCTAGAAAACAGTTACGTTTGGTGGTTGAAAGTTCATGGTCTGGGGTTACATTCAGTGTGTGAAACATTTGCAAGGTTGAAGGCAATATCAGTAACCTAAAATATCAAGAAGTATTAGCTACTTCTTACATTCCTAATCATAAAAGAAGTCAAATTCTGCAGCAGGATGGTGCTCCATCTCATACATCAATCTCTACAACAAAGTTCCTCCTGGCAAAGAAGATCAAGGGGCTCAAGGACTGGCCAGCCCAGTCACCAGACATGAATATCAATAAGCGTGTTTGGGGTAGGATCAAAGAGGAAGCTTGGAAGACAAAACCAAAGAATCTAGATGAACTCTGGGAGGCATGTAAGACTGCATTCTTTGCTATTCCTGATGACTTCATCAATAAATTGTATGAATCATTGTTGAACCGCATGGATGCAGTCCTTCAAGCTCATGGAAGTCACACAAAATATTAAATATGGCTCTAATAGCACCACAACTTCATTCAGCAATGTTATGCAACATATCTTTGTATTAGAAGTTAATTATTTGTTTGAATTTCAGATTACTTTCTGTGGGCGACAAAACTTTTGTCTTGCCAAAATCTGACCTTTCTGTGTTCATTAAATGATCAATATTTCAGCTTTGCAGCAATTTTATTTTTAGAACCTAAACCAAATTTGGGAGGGTTTCAGCTTTCAAAAGAGTAATTTATAAAACCAATGGATGAATTTAAAATTAGATGATAAGCTTTTATTTACATAACATAGATAAGTGACAGGACCTCAGGGACTGTATCTGGCAGCTGATTAGTCCACTCCCCCTATTGGCGGAGCTAATGTATGTGGAGTCAAGGGGAATACTTTCTGATCAATCGTGCATTTGGACGCAAGTCAAGCACTCTATAGAAAAGTATTGCAGTAATGTGACAAGGTTTGGGGGTCTTTTGTCTCCCCTCTCGATCCTATATTTATACAGATTCCTTTTTACATCCGTTCAGATCTGTATTCTAACTGGCATTGCAGAGTGAAGGTCTTGTAGCAATGACAAGTTATGCAATGTAAGTTTTGGAAGCTGATGATGTCCATTCTGTCAGTGGAAATGTAGAAATCCTATAGTTAGTGTCTGGGAAGTTGTTTTTGTATGCCTTTCAGCGTGCCCATGCATGATTTACAGAGCCGCAGGTCTTGGCTATTGCCAAATGTATGATAATTAAACCTGCTTTATAACTTACTTCCAGGCTGCTGAATAATTTACATGGAGTAATCTACTCTTGCACAAAGGAGAGTGGGATGTTTTCACTAAAAGTCAACTCAGAAGCAGTTGTATATTTTTAAGCCAAGGAAAATGATTAGGGAGAAACCCAGCTTTTAATAGGATTGATTGGAGACTTTCTATGAAAAATGTTTTGGGGCTGTGTGATGTTTAGGTCACTAGGGAATAGGACCGGCTGGCAGGCTCCTAATAATGCCTATTACATAAGTATCCCTATCGGTCTGCTGTTACTTCTGTATTTTGAGTGTTTACTTTTTGTTGACAACATTTCTAAAATTCTGCAGAAAGTTGGGCAATTTCTGATTTCTGGATAATCCCGTGTGCTCTGACCTAATCTCTCTGACCTTTCCTCTGTTTCACAGAGGCCAAAGCCAGTAATATATTTTACATACAGTGCCTTGCGAAAGAATTCGGCCCTTTGAATTTTTCAACCATTTCCCACATTTCAGGCTTCAAACAGAAAGATAAAAAATGTTAATGTTATGGTGAAGAATCCACAACAAGTGGGACACAATTGTGAAGGTGAAGGAAATATATTTCTTATTTTAAACTTTTATAAAATATAATAAACTGAAAATTGGGGTGTGCAATATTATTCGGCCCCTTTAAGTTAATACTTTGTAGAGCCACCTTTTGCTGCATCTCTGATCAGTCTTCTCCTTGTTTGAGATGAAATTTTTGAGGGACGGCCGGGTGTTGGTAGGTTTGCAGTGGTATGATACTCCTTCCATTTCAATATGATCGCTTGCACAGTGCTCCGTGGGATGTTTAAAGTTGTGGAAATCTTTTTGCAACCAAATCCGGCTTTAAACTTCTCCACAACAGTATCACGGACCTGCCTGTTGAGTTCCTTGGTCTTCATGATGCTACCTACGCTTTAAACAGAACACAGACTATCACAGAGCAGGTGCATTTATACAGAGACTTGATTACACACAGGGGCTTATATTTATCATCATCAGTCATTTAGGACAACATTGGATCATTCAGAGATCCTCAATGAACTTCTGGAGTGAGTTTGCTGCACTGAAAGTAAAGGGGATGAATAATATTGCACGCCGCAATTTTCAGTTTATTCTTTTTACAAAAGTTTAAAATAAGCAATAAATTTCGTTCAACTTCACAATTGTGTCCCACTTGTTGTTAATTCTTCACCATAACACTAACATTTTTATCTTTATGTTTGAAGCCTGAAATGTGGGAAAAGGTTGAAAAATTCAAGGGGGCCAAATACTTTCGCAAGACACTGTATTTCTCCCTCCACCATATTAATGAATCCCCAATGCTAAGAGTGGACACAATGTAATCCATATCGTCCAACCCTTTTTTGCTCCAACATCTGCTATTGTAGACCACCATTTACATAAGATCGTGTCAGATTGGACTGATGTTAATATACTAGTCCAGTTTCACCACCTGTTTCATTCCAACTGATAAAAAAAACTACAAATCCCAGCATACAGCCATGTCATTTTTGTAGTTTGCAACCTCTAGGGCACCACAGCTTGGGACCTACTCAATCTAAATGTTTATGGGTAGGATATAGCAGTGCAGATTACTGTAAAGTGGAGAAGATGGTATTTTGCTATTTTCCCCTAATATGATATATTACAAAGTTTCAGATATTCTTATATACTTTTGCTTTAAAGAAGTTGTCCAGGACTTAACAACTGACATTTCCGTAGTTCATCAATATATCAGTGCGGGTCCTAACACAACACTCCCACCAATCATCTGCTCTAGCTGCGTCTGGTTCTAAGCGACATTGTTTAGTGGCCGCTGCCAAGTACTGCACTTCACATATAGGGTGGAGGTTAGGCGTTTAGAGATGACCACACTGCTGGAGATGATGAGAGCTCCACATCCCAAGTCAATGGGGAAGCATTTTTCCGGAAAATCTTCCCATGCTCGAGTGTCTCATTGACTTCCATTATACTTTGATATTCGAGTTGAACCCATTCAAGCATATGCCTGCTGGTTGCGAGTACCGAGCACTCGAACATGGTAGTGCTCGCTCATCACTAATAAGGACCCTTTATGTAACGCTTCTTTTCAATGTTCTATAACTATAAAAAGTTTAAAATCAATATTTGTGGAATTGGGTGACTGATGGTTCCTAAATTCTTATATCTTTTTTGAAAATGTTAATTTGCTTCTATATTGTAGGGTGGTTTGAAACATACATGCAGCCCCCCCCAACTCCTGAGAGTTCACTTCTAGCAATACATATGGTGTGATTTATAACTGTGTCATCTGCTTTAAAATAACAAAATTGGCATCATCTAGTAAAGCCCCTGCCTCCTCCCTGTTGTTCCCCCGATTGTCAAGCCACAGCAGTGACATCCCGTCTACAGCAAATGACCACTGCAGCCAATCACTGGGCTCAGGCATCATGTGCCCTGACGTTTCCTCTGAACCCATTGAATGGCTGCAGTGGACACATGCCTTGATAGCAAAACTGGTAGGAAGCCGTGGAGAAGCGGTGCGGGAGTTGCAGGAATTCCAGTGGGTAAGTAATTCTGATTTAGTAATATTAAAGCAGATGAAGCCTTTGGGACATTGTACCCTTAAGACTAAACCCTCCCATACACCTTAGACTAATGTCAGCCAAACCCACCAATATCTACAGGTTTGGTCGATAGTCTAAAGCAGTGTTTCCCCAACTCCTGTGCTCATGGCCCCCAACAAGTCATGTTTTCAAGATTTCCTTACTATTGAACAGGTGATGAAATCATTCTCAAGGCACCACCTGTACTATATTAAAGAAAAACTGAACACATAACCTGCTGGGGGTCGTGAGGACTGGAGTTTGGGAACCACTGGTCTAAAGTGTATTGGAGCCCCAGACAATTTATTGTCAGGGTCAGGGGGCAGACATATCATCCGCAGCCACACAGGGGCCCAAGAGATAAGGGGGCTCATGTCCTCCTCTGAAGCAACAAGGAGCTTCGGTCATAGCAGAACTAGTGGACTGCTAAGGGCCCAGATGCTGTTCTTGTATAGGGACCCTTTTCTGTCAATGTCTGACACTAAACAGGGGAATATCAATCCCACACGTCTGATTTTCAAATGCCCATCATATTGTCTCACAGAGACATGTCTGGCATTGGCTCTCCCATAGAATAGAGAGGACCACTTGGCCCAACGAGTGCTCCCGTGTATGGCACAGCTACCTGCGATGTCTGATGACTGAACTAATGTGTATGGTTCTAAAAGGTGAAAAATTGTCATAAATAAATAATACTTCTAAGCTACCCTTTAATATACTGTTCCTACCATATGATATACATTTACAGTGTGAGGACGTATTCTAATATTTTGAGAATTTTTCATTCTTCCAGAAATTATTGTATAAAAACGTAGAGTTGAAAATGATTTCATACATTTAGAAGTGTACCCGTATCCTTATCGTTTTATGAATACTATCTTTTAGGGCTTATCACCATTAAGGATTCTCATGAAATAGAGGCAAGACTGAATGAAGTGGAGAAACTATTGAAGACTGTGATCAATATGCCTTGTAAAGTACGTATGCCGCTACTATAGGAATACTGATATGAAAGAATAACTGACATGACAAAGAAGTAACACATCCTGTAGCATTACTGATAACCACTAGAATATGTAAGGGAAATGTAAAGTATATTATGCAGACTTCATTTCTTCATTTTTTTAAATAAGCCGTCAACAAGTATTTCCATAGATAGAAAAAAAAAAATCTAAAAAGATAAATGCCAGCAGCAAATTCCTGCTTCGCGCATTCGTTTGAGCTCTTTTAAGGTAAAGTTGCCTGTTTTATACAATATGATTACTTTTTGAGTTCAGGTATAAGGATCTACCAAAATTATGAAAATATTTTAATATACCATAGCTGGAATTTTTTATTTGCTTTGTTTTGTCCTCCAAAAAGTACAATACAATAGTATGTGGACATTCACAGGATTGCACTGTACTTATATCTGCTCAAACCTATCCTCTTATAAAACAAAAAAAATGTATAAAAGTAACAGCCAGATAGACTCACTTTGTATAGTTTAACTTGAGCTTTCTTTTCTCATGAAGTAATGGAATAGTATATTATTGTAATGTCATTATTTTTTTATTTCTACAAATATAACCACCAAACCCTCGCCACTTCCAAGAATTAAAGTAGTATTCCAGGGGGGGGGGTTTAAAGATATTTTGTCATTAGTCCCTCACTATTCATAATTCGGTTAGTACTACCTTATGTGGTCTTTTTTGTGAAATTCATGGCATGGTCTACACAATAATGTCATGGATCACATGATGACCCCCTCCATGGAATTAAATGGATATATTTTTTCTGACTGGGGTCACCGGGACTGCTCGCATGATGGAGTTGTATGCACTGTACCATTTTCTATAGGCAGAGGGCAGGAGCTCATATCAAAGGTATTGATGAGGACTGCACCGTGCCTATCACATAATGTAGGTCAGCCTCCTGACTTTATGCTTTAATTTATTAGGTTATTTAGAAGAATATAGAGGAAGAACAAGCACAGACAGAGAGGGTACAGACCCTAGTTATATTTGATTCTTTACAAATTCAACATGGGAGTGATAGCAGAGCGTGGAAGAATACCATGCAGGATGAGATCTAAGGATTAAAATGGAGGTGTAAACAAGGCAAGAGAATTATCTATACAAGAGAAGTGCAGCATATGGCAGGCAATCATATTGGTGGTGCAGATGTTTTTTAAAGGGAGAAAGTCTAAGGAATGACATATTGCTCTTAGGCTATGTGCCCACGGGACTCTGTATCTGCGGATTTTTCTGCATCAAAATCCGCAGCTTTCCCCTGGAATCCGCACCTTTTCATAGGTGCGGATTTGACGCGGATTTGATGCGGATTTTGTTGCGGATTTTGCGATTTTTTTTTTTTTTTTAAATTCAATTGAATAGGCAAAATCCGCACGAAAATCCGCAACAAAAATTGACATGCTGCAGATATTTCCGCTGCGATAAAATCCGCAGCGTGGGCACAGCATTTCCCAAATGCCATAGAAATGGCTGGGGAGTAGCTGTGCTGCAGATTTCTGGAAAATCCGCGGCTTTTCCGCGAGAAATCCGCTGCAAAATCCGCGCATTTTCCGCAGCGTGGGCACATAACCTAACTACTGTAGTGATATACTATTTCCATCCAGTGTCCAACGCACAGAACATTGGCCTTGAATGGATAGTAGAAGGCCAAACTGGAAGACTTCTTCCACCTACTGCAAATTTTGAGGGTTTGGTGTACCACACCAGAATTTTCTCTGTCTTGCTCTTTGCATAAAAGCATGTCTTGTCAAATGGAACACAAACTCCTAATAACTAATTATAGTTAGTGTTTTATTTCTCAGGAGCAGTATAAGAAAATAAGGCCATGGACAACAAGATACTTTGATGTCTGAAGGGTCTAATAAATAAAGCCCTTTGGACTCCAGCAGCAGATATATACGGTGTTCAGTATAAATGAGTACACCCCCTTCTCATTGAAAAAAGAACAATTTCCAACATTTTGACGTGACTAAATTTTTTTAGAACATTTTTTTAATCAATAACATGAAAGTTAGGGGCCCTTTGCACACTACGACATCGCAAGCCGATGCTGCGATGCCATGCGCGATAGTCCCTGGCCCCGTCGCAGCTGCGATATCATGGTGATAGCTGCCGTAGCGAACATTATCGCTACGGCAGCTTCACATGCACTCACCTGCCCTGCGACGTCACTCTGGCCGGCGAACCGCCTCCTTATTAAGGGGGCGGGTCGTGCGGCGTCATAGCGACGTCACACGGCAGGCGGCCAATAGAAGCAGAGGGGCGGAGATGAGTGGGACATAAACATCCCGCCCACATCCTTCCTTCCGCATAGCCGGCGTGAGCCGCAGGACGCAGGTAGGAGATGTTCCTCGCTCCTGCGGCTTCATACACAGCGATGTGTGCTGCCGCAGAAACGAGGAACAACATCGTAACATTGGTATTTCCCAATTAATGGAAATGACTGACGCTACACCGATGATACGATTACGACGCTTTTGCGCTCGTTAATCGTATCATAAAGAATGTACACACTACGATGTCGAGAGCGACGCCGGATGTGCGTCACTTTCGATTTGACCCCACCGACATCGCACCTGCGATGTCGTAGTGTGCAAAGTGCCCCTAAGATTAATAATACTACTTTCATTATCAAATCTTCACTTTTACCCAAATTAGGTGATGCAAAAATGAATACACCTAACATAAACTACTACATCTAGTATTTTGTATGACCACCATGAGTTTTAAAGATAGCACCAAGTCTGTGGGGCTGCAAGATTGATCCTAGTGTCAGAGAGCTACATTTTAGGCCTGCAACACACATCCGTAGAAAACGTGCGTGTTTGCTCCGTTTCTGTATATACCGGAGACACGGCCAAACGTGCACCAATGTTATCTAATGTTTGAGGACACATGTGCGTTTTTCATTAAGGTCCGTGGGTCCGTGTGCGTGCTACGTTTGTGTCTCCGTTTTGCACAGAAGCATGTCCGTTTTCAGCACGCAACACCCAGCACGGACCCAATGAAAGTCAATGGGTCTGTGAGCACGTCCAAGTGACACGGACTCATCTCTGTTTGTTCCCTGTACGTTTTGTGCTTTTTTCATGTGATGTCGGTCTTTTTTCTATTTCTGTTTCGTTCTCTCCCTCAGTCGGTCGGTCGGTCGGTCTCTCTCTATGTCTGTCGGTCGGTCTCTATGTCTGTCGGTCGGTCTCTCTGTCTTATCTGTCACCTCTCGCTGTCTGTTGGTCAGTTCCCCCCCTCTCTCATACTTACCGTTCCCCGATCTCCGGCGCGGCGCTGCACTGCTGTTATAAAAGCTCCGGCGGCTTTTACTATTTTGAAAAAACCGGCCGCTCATTAATCAATCTCGTATTCCCTGCTTTACCCGCCCACAGACGCCTGTGATTGGTTGCAGTCACACATGCCCACCACGCTGAGTGACAGCTGTGTCACTGCACCCAATCACAGCAGCCGGTGGGCGTGTCTATACTGTGCAGTAAAATAAATAATTAAAAAAAAACGGCGTGCGGTCCCCCCCCTATTTTAATACCAGCCAGATAAAGCCATACGGCTGAAGGCTGGTATTCTCAGGATGGGGAGCCCCACGTTATGGGGAGCCCCCCAGCCTAATAATATCAGTCAGCAGCCGCCCAGAATTGCCGCATACATTATATGCGACAGTTCTGGGACTGTACCCGGCTCTTCCCGATTTGCCCTGGTGCGTTGGCAAATCGGGGTAACAAAGAGTTAATGGCAGCCCATAGCTGCCACTAAATCCTAGATTAATCATGTCAGGCGTCTCCCCGAGAAACCTTCCATGATTATTCTGTAAATTACAGTTAAAAAACACACACACACGAAAAATCCTTTATTAGAAATAAAAAACACTAACAAAGTCCCTCATCACCAATTTATTAACCCCGACATAGCCCTCCATGTCCGGCGTAATCCACGGACCTCCAGCGTCGCATCCAGCTCTGCTGTATGCAGGTGACAGGAGCAGCAGAAGACACTGCCGCTCCTGTCACCTCCACGCAACAAATGAGGTGAGTAGCACGATCAGCTGCTGTCAGTCAGGTAACTCACGGCCACCGCTCACCTCATTTGTTGCGTGGAGGTGACAGGAGCGGCGGTATCTGCTGCTGCTCCTTTCAACTGCATGCAGCAGAGTTGGATGCGATGCTACTCACCGCCGCTCCGGTCAGCTCCACGCAGCAACTGAGGTGAGTAGCGCGATCAGCTGAGCTGTCACTGAGGTTACCCGCGGCCACCGCTACATCCACCGCTGGATCCAGGTAACCTCAGTGACAGCACAGCTGATCACGCGGCTCTCTTCATTTGCTGCGTGGAGGTGACAGGAGCGACGGTTTCTTCTGCTGCTCTGGTCACCTTCATGCAGCAGAGCTGGAAGCGACGCTGGACCATCCTGGAGTATGCTGGACATGCAGGGCTTTTTGGGGCTGATTAAATTGGTGAACCAGGGAATGTGTTTGTGTTTGTTATGTCTAATAAAGGATTTTTCAGTTGTGTGTGTTTATTTACTGTAATTTACAGATCAATCATGGAAGGTATCTCGGGGAGACGCCTGACATGATTAATCTAGGATTTAGTGGCAGCTATGGGCTGCCAATAACTCCTTATTACCCCGATTTGCCAACGCACCAGGGCAAATCGGGAAGAGCCGGGTACTGTCCCAGAACAGTCGCATCTAATGTATGCGGCCATTCTGGGCGGCTGCTGACTGATATTGTTAGGCAGGGGCGCTCCCCATAACGTGGAGCTCCCCATCCTGAGAATACCAGCCTTCAGCCGTATGGCTTTATCTGGCTGGTGTTAAATTTGGGGGGGACTGCACGCCGGTTTTTTTAATTATTTATTTATTTATTTTTATACTCCATAGTGACACGCACACCGGCTGCTGTGATTGGGTGCAGTGAGACACCTGTCACTCAGCGTGGTGGGCGTGTCTCGCTGCAACCAATCATAGGCGCCGGTAGGCGGGGAAAGCAGGGAATACGACATTGTTTAATGAGCGGCCGGCTTTTTCAAATTAGAAAAAGCCGCCGGAGCAGTGGGAACGCCGTGCAGCGCCGGTGATCGGTGAGTATGAGAGAGGGGGGGACACTTCAGTCACTCGGAGGATTAGCGGTCACCGGTGAATCCTTCACAGGTGACCGCTAATTAGTACACGGCACACAGACAGAGCCGCGGCATGACAATGAAGTCGGGTGAAGTTCACCCGAGTTCATTCTCATCGCGCTACTCTGTCTGCTGTCTGCCGACATGTACTAAACGACATTTTGCATCACACACGGACATTCCAAACGGACAACACAAACACGTCAGTTAAGTTTCACACGCACACACGGACATTTCACACGCACATACGGCTAGCATACGGGATACATACGCAGGCCACACATACCATAAAAACGGACCTAAAAAACGGAAAACGGACCCGAAAAACGGCCCGTTTTACACGGACGTGGTTTTAATGGATGTGTGTTATCGGCCTTAGTGATGATATTATCAAATCACAGATCTACTGCTGTTATGAAAGAGAATATGCTACCATCAGTTGTCCTTGGTAGATGTGCACTTTTCCAACATAATTAACCCAAACACACAAATCTATTGAATTTCTGAAGATCAGGAAGAAAGTAATTCAATGGCCATGTATGTCTCTTGATCTGAACCCAATTAAACACCCATGGGGAATTCTGAAGAGACAAGTTGAGCATCACTCTCCATCCAGCGTCCAGGCTCTATAACAGGTCATTCTTCAGGAATGTAATTCAATACAAGTTGCGATATGTCACCAACATGTTTTTTCCATGCCTAGAAGTCTTGGTGCTATCCTTAAAGAAGTGGTTCACCCATATTTATTATTTGCTAGATCGATATTATGTTGAGAAACTATGTTTCTTTCAAATACCTTATGTTGGCAATAGTGCCTGTGAGTGGCGCTATTGCAGTCCGCTCTTCCCCATCGCTTGACCCCGGGCTCCGTGATCTCGAGGATCCGGTGATGTCATGTGATCAGTAAGTTGACGTGACATCACCGCGGCCGGACCCAGTCTTCCTGAGTCACTGGGCTGTAGGCGGTGTTTCACTGCTCATCACAGCCCAGTGTCACTCCTGCTTGCAGCGATCTGCTGTGAGGGAGGAGGGAGCTGATGGGCTGTCACGCTGAGCTGTGCTGAGCGATGAAACACCACCCACAGCCAATCACTCACAGAGACTGCGGACGGCCGTGGAGATGTCAAGTCAGCAGAAAGTTGACGTGACGTCACCGGATCCCCAAGGTCACGGAGCCCGGGGGTCAGGCAATGGGGAACAGCGGTATGCAATAGCGTCGCTCACAGGCACTATTGCCAACATAAGGTAGACGTGGTCATTTTTTATGTGGGGTGTATTCATTTTTTCATCAACTAATTTGAGTAAACTGAAGATTTTGTAATGAAAGTTATATTATTAACCTTACTTTTATGTTATGGGTTAACAAAATGTTGCTTGAAAGTCAGTTTTGCGAAAACTGTAGCTATTGTTCTTGTATTTAGTGAGATATTAATTAAAGTCTTAGCTTTCAGAGGGGTGTACTCATTTATGCTGAGCACTGTAGGTGTCTCTGTAGCTATGATATTCACCTAACCTGGTGATAGTTCTACACTACATGTAATATTTAGGGCAGGGCTGGACTCGAGGGGGCCATTCAGGAGGCTGACTGCTAATGGACCTAGGAATGATCTTTCTTGGCGAGACTGTTACGTGTAGCTGGCCTCCTCTTCTATATTGAGGTTGTCCTGAATTGCTCTCCTCATCATATAATGTATGTATTCACAACTTGGCAAAGATTTACCATATTGTGCCATTAAACAATAGTAATACGTAGCAGATGTGCACACACATTCCACCAATACAATGCTTATTACTTACTGTCTTTTCCTAAATGTTATTAAGCTCTTATCCTATTCATCTTCCAGTATTCCAGGTCAGAGGTTGTCCTCACTTTCTTTGAGAGATCACCACTGGACCAGGTGTTGAAAAATGATAATGTGCACAAGATACAGCCCAGCTTCCAAAGCCCTATCAAAATTTCCGGTAAGTAATTATACAAATAGACTGTTGAGTAATATCACCATCATACACACTTTAGCAGTTGTCCTACCCTGTCTATGCCAGACCATAGCTCTTTTGATAAACCATTTTCTAATACCCAACTAATACTAAGGATCTCCATCAGTTTTCCAGATTGGAGAATGTCTGAGGACATTCATGTCCTAACGTAACAAGCAGAAAATAATCTAGAGAAGAAAAATATTTCTGTATACAGCCCACATGGTTTTCAGCCCCAGCTTCTCTACCTAGTATATGTAATGTCACCGCTGACATTAGTATATTGGCATTGCCGAAGATCAAGTGTCACACAAGAAGAAGTTGGTTCTTGCAAAGATTTAGGGTCACATACACAGAAGAATAAGAAGTTGGATCATGTATGCATGCTAACTCTTGTCCTCCTTCTCAGCCTAAGTTTTTGTTGCATGCATATGAGTTAGGAGCACAATCCATGCAGTTTTTGCTGCTTTATGTGGGAATTCTTTATGCTGAAGGCTTTATGTAGAATGGGTTGAGGAGTGCTATACTGTAAGAGGATGTATATAGAGAGAGCTGAGGAGCGATGTCCTGCTGAAGGATTTATATAGAGTAGGTTGCGGAGTGATATACTGTAAGAGGTTGATTATAGAGAGAGCTGAGGAGCGGTGTGCTGCTGAAAGATTTATATAGAGTGGGTTGAGGAGTGATATAGTGTAAAAGGTTGTATATAGAGAGAGTTGGGGAGCGATG
This sequence comes from Anomaloglossus baeobatrachus, assembly GCF_048569485.1. Classification (NCBI taxonomy): domain Eukaryota; kingdom Metazoa; phylum Chordata; class Amphibia; order Anura; family Aromobatidae; genus Anomaloglossus; species Anomaloglossus baeobatrachus. The sequence continues at coordinate 251,979,920 of NC_134358.1, forward strand.
GGCTGCTCAAGGCTTTATGTAGAATGGGTTGAGGCGTGATATACTGTAAGAGGTTGTATACAGAGAAAGCTGAGGAGCGATGTGCTGCAGAAGGCTATATATAGAAAGGGCATTTTAAGTGATGAACTGCAGGAAGCTGTATATAGAGAGGACTGAACATCGATGTACTTCAGGAGACTATAAAAATAGAGGTCTAAGATGTGATGTGCTGCAAGTGGCTGTATATAGAAATGGCTGAGGAGTGATGTGCTCCAGGAGACTGTATAAAGAGAGGGCTAATGAGCAATATGCTGCAGGAGGCTGTATATTTTGGAGGCTGGGGAGTGATGTACTGCAGAATGGTGTGGAAACTGAAAGGTTGAGAGGAGCAATGTGCTGCAGGAAGAGACTGTATTTAGATGTTCTGTCAGTAGTGATGTATTTACAGAATGGTACTGTATATAGAGGGGCTAAGAGTAGCAACATTTTTCATAATGGGAATGCATATAAAGAGATTCAGAAGAGTGATGTGCTGTAGAATGGTGCCATGGATAGAGGGGCTGAAAGGAGTGATGAAATCCAGGAAGAGGCTGTATATAGAGGGGTTGAGAAGAGTGATGCACTGCAGGATGGGACTGTATCTAGAGGGGCTAGGAAGAGGGATTTAAAGCAGGATGGGATAGTATATAGGAGTCCTGATAGGATTAATATACTGTGACACTGCCAGCAAAATGAGTCCTCGTTTCCAGTCTATCCCAGTCGACCTTGTGATACAGCATGAGTTTGTGAATGATGCTCCGTACTCGAACCCTGAAATATTGATGTTTGAATGCCGCATAATCCCTAGTCAATTAAACTTCAGAGACATCACTCTCTTCAGTTAGGAAACATAAACAATTGTGAATCAATGTCACTTGTTTCAGTGTAAATGGTAGTGACAACAAGTGCGCTGTGGAGGAAAAGCTAGACAACACCCCAAAAGGGAATGGTTTTGCAGTTGGTGGCTACAGACAATTACTCTCTCCTTATTCTTCCAGGCTGATTCTTATCTAGATTTGCATTTTGTTTTTGTCACTTCATGCAGCATTGGACAGTATTTACATCCTATTCCAGTTTTATAGGTAGTCCACCTCCTACAGAAAGGCATATCCATACATGCCATTGCAAGGACGTTTGCTGTGTCTCCCAGCACAGTCTCAAGAATGTGTAGCAGTTTAACAGGACATGTAAATTTATGCAAGGAGTTTCAGATAGGTCTGTAACAGGGCATCAACCCAGCAGCTGAACCGGTATGTGCTTCCTTGTGAGAGGAGTAACAGGAGAAGCCCTACAGAATGACCCCCAGTAGGCTACATGTGTGCATGTTTATGACCAAACCGTCAAAAACAGAGACCACGAGGGCCCAACATCCTATTATGGAACCTCTGCTCACAGTCCAGCATCGTACAGCTCGGTTGGTATACACAAAAATTAGCAGGTCCACCATTGGGGTGCCCTATTCTTTTCATAGGTAGAACAGGTTCACACTGAGCATATGTGACAGATGTGAAAGTATCTGGAGTTGCCGTGGGGAACATTATACTAGCTGCAAAATTACCCAGCATCACTGGTATGGCAGTGGGTCAGTGATGGTCTGGGAAGGCATATCCTTAGCTTCACTTAAACCTGCAGGTTATAGTCAATGTTACCTTAAAGAGGTGGTTCACTACTCTGCAAGAGTGGCCATTTCCCTTTAAAACTGATATGGAAGGCTTTTTCTAAATACCTTGTTCAGCCAATTCTTCCTCTGAGCGGCGCTATTGTGATCCGCTTATCCCCATGAAGTGAACCCCCACCCGGGCTGAGGGCGGCGTTTCACCGCTCTCTCCTTCGCTGCAGAGCGCCACAAGCAGGAGCGATGCTGAGCTGTGACGCTGGCCTGTGATGAGTGGTGAAACTCCGCTCACGGCCCAGTCTCTCAGGGAGACTGGGGCCGGGCTCAGTGATGTCGGATCAACTGGAAGTTGATGTGACATCTCCGAATCTCAGAGGTCATGGAGCCTGGAGTGTCACTTCATGGGGATGAGCGGACCGCAATAGCACCGCTCAGAGGCAGAATTGGCTGATTAACTCCTTAACGACTGCGGGCAGTAATATTACATCACTGCGGTCATAGTGTTTGAGTTGTACAGCTGACATGTGTGCCTCGCAGGTACGAGTGGAATCGCTATCCACCCGTACCTGTTAACCCCTTAAATGGCACTGTCAAGATGTGACAGCACCATTTTAACGGCAATCACGGTAATCACATAGAGGCTGCCACCGAAAGTCACGTGACATGATCACGTGAATCCGATGGTTGTCATGGTAGCACAGGGTCATGCAATGACTTCTGTAGCTCACATTACTCAGGTCCTGTAACCAGCAGCTGAGTACTGCAGGTTACAATACATGATAATTTCTCCTGATCTTAGCTGTGCTGCTCTTATTGGGAGAAATAAATGAGCGATCAGACTGCTGATCCTTTTAGCCCCCTAGGGGGACTAGTAAAATAAATAGTTTAAAAAAGTTTTGAAAAATTAAAAAAAAAATAAAAAACCTTAAAGGTCAAATCACCCCCCTTTCGCTCCATTGAAAAAAAATGGTTAAAAGAAATATATATACACACATTTGGTATCACCGCATTCAGAAATGCCCGATCTATCAAAATATAAAATCAATTAATCTGATCGGTAAATGGCGAAGCAGCAAAAAAATTCCACACGAAAATTACATTTTTGCGCAAAATGCAATAACAGGCAATAAAAATGTAGTTTCGGTGCAAAAATGGTACCGTTAAAAACGTCTGCTCGAGACGCAAGAAATAAGCCTTCACTGAGCCACAGATCCCGAAAAATAAGAACTCGATGGGTCGCGGAAAATGGCGCAAAACGTACGCCACTTTTTTAAAACAAACTTTTGAATTTTTTAACCCCTTAGATAAAAGTAAACCTATTCATATCTGGTGTCTACGAACTCGCACCAACCTCAGGCATCACACTGACACATCACTTTTACCATATAGTGAACACAGTGAATAAAATATCTCAAAAAAAATAGTGCAATCGCACTTTTTTTTGCAATTTTTCTTCAATTTTCAATTTGGAATTTCTTTTTCATTTTCCAGTACACTATATTGTAAAATTCATAGTTTCATTTTAAAGTACAACTTGTTCGCCAAAAACTGAGCCCTCACATGACCAGATTGACTGAAAAATAAAAAAAAGTTACGCCTCTCAGAAGAAGAAAGGTGAAAAACAAAACCGAAAGCGCAAAATCGGCTGGTCATGAAGGGGTTAAGGTATTTAGAAAAAAGCCTTCTCTATCAGTGTTAGGCCTCTTTAACAGGTCCGTGAAAATCAAACACGTTTTTCATGGACATGTCATATATGCATATTGCCCTCAGTGAGCCGTGTATATGGCACACATGTGTTCTCCGTGTACTATCCATGATAACACACGGAGAATGGGAACTTTCTGCTCACCTGTCCCTGGCGTTGCTGTCCGTGGTGCTGATCTTCTGTCTCCGATCCTGCCGACTCCCCGCTGCTGCTGTTTCCGGCCGCAGTGAAGTGAATATGCAATGAGCATAATGAGCGGCGGTCGGAAGGAAGCGACAGTAGCGGCAAAGACATGAGGGCTGGAGAAGGTGAGTAAAGTTTTTTTTTTTCTTGCAGACACATGTGTTTTCTCCGATGCGTGTCACACGGAACACATCCGTGTGGTTCGTTTGTGTTACGTGTGACCCGTTTGCATTCCATGTGACACCCATGATGCCGGAGAAAAACGGACATGTCTATGTGTGGAGCACACGGGCACACGTATGCTCCACATGTACACACGGTCCATGGCAGAATACGCACGTGAACGCAGACCCATTGATTTTAATTTGTCTACGTGTGCCCGTGTCTCCGGTACATGAAGAAACTTACCAAACACGTACCGGAGGCACGGACGTGTGAAAGAGGCCTTATAGAGATGTGGCCACTATTGCAGAGTACCACCTCTTTAACTACTGATGAAATCTGTCAGACCTTAAACTGGAGCAATAGGCCTGGTTTCCTCCTAGTGTAGGACAATGCTTGCCTCATGTGGCCAGAGAGTGTAGGCGGTTCCTGGATGATGAAGGAATTGATACCATTGACTGGCCCACATGTTCCTCAGATCTGAATCCAATTGAGAACTGCTAGGACATTATGTATCATTACATCGGGCATTTAAGTATCACCATAGACTGTCTAGGAGCTTACTGATGCCCTGAGATCCCAAAAACCACCATTAACCGGCTCATCAGGAACATACCCATCCTTTGCATATGAGTACTGGAGAGCAATAAACATTAGTGAGTCACGATATGAGTTCCTGTGATGAAATTCACCTAAATTGGAGCCTCTTATGATGTAATTTTTTTACATAAATGTTTGGGGTAATTTAGAATCCAGCCTACAATTGGCTGATGAGTTTGGTTTTCACTGACTGTTCATACATTTCGTGGTCAGTGTGTAACACAATTTATATAAGTAAAGTTTTTCAACTGGAATCATTTGTTCATCGAGATCTGATTTTAAGGGCACCTATCTTCTGTCTGGAGCTCCCTTTTTTTAAATAAGAGAATAGCACACGATTTGTGTTTTTTTTTAAATATCTATTAACAAAATGCTCAGCACTTCTGGGTTGTGGGATCCTGGTACGCAAATCTGGATCACGCAACCCACCGCGACGTCTCACAGCGAAAGAGCGAGATTTACTCTTTGCAATAACCGACCACTGCCGCATCCTTTACATCTCTGTTACTGAACGGTAGCTGCTGTAATGATGTTACCATTTTTTATGACACAGTGGTCGGTTAGTACAAAGTATGAATCTCGTTCTTTCACTGAGAGTAGCTTTGTTGGGTTGTGGGATCTGCTCGGCATCCCAGGAACCTAAAAGTTCAAGCCCAATTTTTGGTAGAAAGTTGGGCCATTTTGGAGGACTTTAGGGACCCCTCTGAGCAGTTTTGTTCATATGTAATATTTAGTAAGATCCTCAATCTGGGACTATCCACTCTTTTATTAAATTAATAGGGCAGCTCCAGATTGACAGGCATTCTTTTAAATGACCCCTAAAACTTTTTGAGCAGTGCACCCATATATGCGGTGTCCACCGAAGCCCCAGCTGTTTCAGCGCACCTTGAAACACAAAGAAACAACCACAAATCCCTTTCCTCTGCTTATCAGGTCGGTTACCCATTTTATTCATCACCTTCCTCATTACACCCCATTTTCGGAACTGGAAAAAAGGACACAGACCTGACAAATCAGAGATACTAGGTATGGTGACATTACTGTGGACCTCACGAATCAGGGATACTAGGTTTGATGGCATTACTGTGGACCTCAGAAATCAGGGATACTAGGTATGGTGACATTACTGTGGACCTCACAAATCAGGGATACTAGGTATGTTGGCAATACTGTAGACCTCACAAATCAGGGATGCTAGGTATGGTGACATTACTGTGGACCTCACAAATCAGGGATGCTAGGTATGTTGGCATTATATATAATTTTGTTTATATCTCATTTTACCACTTGTACACCGTCTGATAGGCATCATAAGGGGGACACTGAGCCGCGCGGCCACCAATATTCTGCCTGTGCTAGAAAAAGAAAAGTTGTGTACAGGTATCATCCTATACAGCTAAGCCAAAGGGGCGGAATTGTTTAGCGTGTACTTTAAAATGATAACATCATAGTGCCTAATTCATCTTCTGCAATTTTTCAAGTCACGTTTAATTTTTAGCATTGTGGTATTTGCTGGCTTTTTTGTTGTTGCACCAAATCCATTAAAATGGCGTACCTTTTTTTTTCTCATTTTTTCTCATTGTTTTTGCCACTATTTAGAACAAAAACTTGCATGCTCCTTTAGGCTGTGTGCACACGATGCGTTTTTTACCGCGGAAACGCTGCGTTTTGAACCGCAGCGTTTCAGTGGCAAATTGCATGCGTTCAGCTTTCCCAGCAAAGTGTATGGGAAAGCTGAAAAATCAGTGCACATGCTGCGTTTCTTTCCGCAGCGTTTTGGATGCCAAAAATCGGTGCGGAAAGAAAAGCAGCATGTCACTTCTTTTGTGCGTTGTGGCTGCGTTCTCTCCCCCATTGAAATCAATGATGTGGGGTCAGAACGCAGCCACAACGCATGGACCTGCTTTTTTGTTGCGGTCCGCGGCCTTTGTCGGCACGCCAGAACGCAGGCATTTACCTGGAAGTGAGGTCAAGAGGCTTCCTGTTGACCTCACTTCCTGGCAAAGCCCCCGGTGTCGCCAAAGTGCCCGCCCCGACCCCCCTCCCGAAAATCCAACATGGCCGCGCGCACAGTAGCGCACCGGCCGCCCTGCTCCTATGATTTCTGTCGCATGTGCAATAACACATGCGACAGAAAACTGTTCCCCAGGCCCTGCCCGTTCACCCCCTATTCCCCCCGGTGTCATACATACCTGTCCGGTCGCAGCGCTGATCCCCCGCGGCCCCCTCCTCCTTCACAGTGCACGCTGGCCGGTCACATGAGCAGAGCAGCTGACAGCCAGCACAGTGTTCAGTGTGAGCTGTGCTGGCTGCTCGCACTCTGCAGCTGTGACCCGGGGAGAGTGGGTGCAGATTTTTGCACCCACTCTCCTCAAATGGAGGGTCTGCCCTCCTAGAAAATGGGGGATACGTTTCCTGAACGTGCCCCCATATTCTAGAAGGTCCAGAGCCGACGTGGGACATCCATATGGATTTCTGCGGACCCATTTTTTTTAATTAAATTGGAGAACAAGGGAATGATTTGGGGAGTGTTTTTTCTAATAAAACATTTTTTGTTGTCTTTTTTTGCTTTTGTTTACTGTCAATTAGTTATGTCGGGTGTCTGATAGACGCCGTGACATCACTAATTGCTGGGCTTGATGCCAGGTGACATTACACATCTGGTATCAACCCCATTTATTACCCCGTTAGCCAACGCACCAGGGCGCGGGATGAGTTGGGGCGAAGCGCCAGGATTGGCGCATCTAATGGATGCGCCACTTCTGGGGCGGCTGCGGCCTGCTATTTTTAGGCTGGGAAGAGTCCAATAACCATGGCTCTTCCCACCCTGAGAATACCAGACCCCAGCTGTCAGCTTCACCTTGGCTGGTGATTTAATTTGGGGGGACCCCACGTTATTTTTTTTTTTATTCTTTATTTATAAATAAAAAAAAAAACATGGGGAGCCCTCCAAATTGATCACCAGCCAAGATGAAGCTGCCACAGCTGTGGTTTGCAGGCTACAGCTGTCTGCTTTACCCTGACTGGCTATCAAAAATAGGGGGGACCCCACGCCATTTTTTTCATTTTTTTTTTTTTTTTTTTTTTTTATTGGATAAATACTAAGCTAGGCACCCTTTAGTGCCACATGAAAGGTACTAAAGGTGCCAGCTTAGAATATGCAGGCGGGGGTAGGACGTTCTATATATTTGACATCCCTTCATCCATTGACGCTTTTTAGGCTGTGTGTCCACAATCAGGGTTTGCAGCGTTATGGGCGCTGAGTGTTTTCCCTGCGTCCATAACGCTGCGTTGTGCAGTAGAAGCACAGTGGAAGGATTTTTGGAGATCCCATGCCCACTGTGCTTCTTTTCTCCGCAGCATAAACTGACCGGTAGCGTGGCTTCCCGAGCCTCAGCATGTCAATTTATGCTGCGGAGACGAGAGTGTTCTCTGCAGGTAGCATAGAGCTCCACAGCAGCCTGAACCCAAATCGTGGGCATGGGCAGCTGCAGGAAGGCTGGCACTGTGTACTAGACGCCGTGTCGCTGGATCATGGCCACATAGCCTTAGGCCCCTTTCACACGTCAGTGATTCTGGGACGTTTGTGCTTTTTTTTAAACGTACCAGGATCACTGACATACGCAGACCCATTATAATGAATGGGTCTGCTCACACGTCAGTGATTTTTCACTGCACGTGTCTCCGTGCAGCGTACCCGCGTGTGCGTGATTGCCGCACGGAGACATGTCCATTTTTTTCTGGCATCACTGATGTCCCACGGATCACGCAGTGGTGTGATCCGTGAAACACGTGCCAGAAAAAAACGTGCTTTTAAAATAAAAAACATTTTAACTCACCCGGCTCCAGCGATGTCCTCTGCAGCCCGTCCTCCCTGTTCCTTCTGTGCCGGCTCATTATTGTCGCGCATATTCATGATGCACGACACAGCCAACCCGGAAGCAGCTGCTGCGGGGGTCAGCGCCGGCCGGATGCTGCACCGCGGGAGCGATCAGCACCATGGAGAGCGGGAGCGGGCGCAGGTGAGTTAATCTCTAAGTGCAATCACGGGCCACGGAGAACGGAGCCCGGATTGCACTTAGACAACCCACGTGTGCCGTGATTCACGGCACACGGAGGGACATGTGCGTGTTTTACACGCCAGTGAAAAACGTCAGTGTTTTTCACTGACATGTGAAGCGGGCCTAAAAGTGAGAATATTGTTGCTACAGCAACATTTTGGGTGAAGTAGCTGTGGATTCAAAATGCTTAATATACTCCTGAATAAAATCCTTGATGGGTGCAGATTCCAAAATGGGGTCACTTGTGGGGGTTTTCTGACGTATAGGTACCTAAGGGGCTTGGTGCGCGAAGTTTATTTCAACTTTTCCAAAATTCAAATGGTGCTCCTTCCATTCCAAGCGCTCCCATTTATCCAAACAGAATGTGGAGAAGGAAATGACATCACAGGTTTTTTTTTCCAAAGGTCTGTGTTCAACCAACTTTATTATCACTGACAAGTCTTAAAAAACGCACCTAAAAAAACGCATGAAAAACGCATGAAAAACGCATGAAAAACGCATGAAAAACGCATGCGTTTTCGATGCGTTGTTTCTCAAAAAGCATTGTTTACAATTCTCCCCTCTGCCAGAGGGTGCGTTTTTTTCCGCGCGGAAAAAAAAGCAACGTGTGCACATACCCTAAAAATGGTTCATGATAGTCAACTGCACCACAATATAAACTCTCCCAGAGACCTTACTACAGGCAGGGACTGGAGCGTGATGCTCCCAAAAATGCGACAGCTGGTAAATCACATTTCATGAATCTGTCTAAAATATTAGGAAAGTTGTCAAGGAAAAGTCAAAAAAGGGAATCTGTCACCAAGTTTTTGCTGTGTAATCTCAGAGCATAATATAGTAATATGAATTACTGGACAGTGTTTTGCTGTTTCAATGCAGTGTTTTATCAGCAGGAGATTATCACTACAAGACAGCTGCCTCATGCCTCCTAATCCAACCAATCCCTCAGCACTGGTTAGCAGCGCTCTGTCACTATACAATGTACATAGAAAGCTGTGGTGAGGGTGGGGTTATGCACAGCTCAGCATCCCAGCTCTGCTAGATCTGCAGGAGAGAAAACTGTGATTCTATCATAATTGTTGGACTCGTAAATTAAGTGATATTTCTCTGGATCTGGGTCTTTGTTCCTATATCAGGCTGCTGTCAGATTACATAGCAAAAACCTATTGACAGTTTCCCTTTAAAAAAAAAAGACAACTTAAAAAGTGGTGGAAATTATATAGAGAATAGTTTGCAAATACAAAAGCTACTAAAAAAGGAAGAAGTTACTCCAGAAGAGTGAAGAAACAGCAATGATGAATCGGGGCCACAGTTTCGGTTTTTATTCTTCGGCTGTACGTTCAGTGAGGCTGTGTATATCTGTCTGCTGACGTGCTCTATAGAGGTAAATGAACCTCTGGTGATGAAGTTCAGTCTAAAATGTGGATTACACTTTGCCATACAACTGAGACAAAGGTGGTAAAATACTGCCACCTAGAGGTGAAATAAACCAGTGTCTAATATACACCGAACAAAAATATATACGCAACTTTTTTGTTTTTTTCTCCCATTTTTCTTGAACTGAACTCCGAGATCTAAGACGTTTTCTATTTAAACAAAAAGCCTTTTTCTCTTAAATATTGTTCACAAATTTATATAGGTCGTTACTGAGCACTTCTTCTTTGCCGAGATAATCCATCCACCTCACAGGTGTGACACATCAAGATGCTGATTAGACAGCATGATTATTACACAGGTGTGCCTTAGGCTGGCCCCAATAAGAGGCCACTCTAAAATGTGCAGATTTACAATATTAGATCATTGAGTTCAGCTCATGAAAAATGGGAGCAAAAACAAAAGTGTTGCGTTTAGATTTTTGCTCAGTGTAAATGACACCCTGACCCTAGATTGGTCATTAATTAGAAACAGAAGTAAGTGATGTCAGGCTCGCTGGAGGTGTCATTACGTGTGCATATTTCCATCATGGCAGCATGTGAAAACTGCAGCAGAAATCTGCCATTCTTCCATATTGAGTATGTTGTGGTTTGGACAGCCTTGTGCCTTGTACTGTGATTTGTCTTGTATTTTCTTCCTAGATTTCCCCACCAATCTACCCATGTGAATGCTGCTGTGCTGACCTCTGTGCGGTGCTAGTATATGTATTGTTAGTATAACCTGCACTCCATTGTTTAAGGATGCCGTCACATGCAGTGCAGACTTCATATGTACCCTATTTTTAGCGTTTTTATAATGCATTTTTGAACCCATTAATGCTGTAAATAGACGCTTACTAGTAGAAGAATATATGCAGTATATACACTGCTTTTCCGGCAGCAATGATTTCACCTTCCCTGTGTTTCACCTTTGTGGCATGCTTGAGGGTACCTTGGGGTGCGGCATATGATGGTGGATTAGAATAACTAATGGCCAATATTAATTAAAATGTGCATGGCTGTGTGGTGGTTGGCACGGGGCAGGCCTCAGATATAGTCTTCGTAGCTCGGGGAACAAGAGGTCTCAGCACAACCTGCTATTAACCCCTCCCCTCCCCGTCACCAGACCACTCACAGGACAGACTCTGGTTCAGTCTGAAGCGGCACACATTCACAGGGAATAAAATCCAGCAACAATCTCTTTTTCGTAAACCAACAAATTAACTTTATTCTCTTCTATCTTCAGTAATAATACCTCGGTCCGCAGTTTGCCAAACCGGAATCCTTCACATAGGGATTCTTCACAAATTCATTCACATATAAACTTTGTCAGCAGTCCGTCTCCCTGGCACCTGGGTTCTCTGTCACCACTAGGCCCCTCCTCCCATCAATATGCATCACACTGGCACGATACCGGGTCATGAAGTCCATTGGGTACGTCACAGCGCAAGAAGGACCACAACCGGACAGGGCTCTCCATCCGTACCCAGGTCATCCAGTCATATCCTACAACTTGAGGGCATGCTGACCTTTCAGTGAGTGAGGAATTCTTTGAGTATTAGCAGCCAGGTGAAATGGACGCCAGACCCCCGACCATTCGACTACATCCTTCTCCTGGGAGACGCAGTTGATCAATCCGGTTCCCGCATATCACGGTCGCATAGGTGACCCATCGGGTCAAAATCGTCATGGTGGGCTTGTCTTCCTGGGGACTCTCCTCTAGTCTACTTCCTGTCCCTCCCTTATATACTCCTATCCTCCTCCTACTACTGCTCTCTCTCTGCCCACCCTGGTGCCAGGAGAACTGTGTGGCAACACTGCCACCTGGTGGTGAGCTTACACAAACATGGCAATTGAAATAAATACAGAAGACAGTGGTGTGCCAGGCACGATTGCAGGGGTGGGCCTAACCCTCAACCCCCCTACAGTTGCATCAACGTAACAATAGTTTATCAGACAATTGTTCATTTGATCCATGGCAATGAAATGGAAATAACTGTTTATAAGGCACCAAAGGCGGTGTTCCATAAACAGCCGAGCTCAGCTGCTCTAATGTGTATGCCCATAGAAATGAATGGGAGTCACCGAAACAGTTAACAAAAGTTATATGGTTTGCGTAACTTCGTCATTGCAGAAACGGCATATTTTCTTGTGCTACCCAGATTCTGTAACACCCAACCGACATGGACCCAGGGGAGTATCTGTAAATCTGCGGAGCTGTCCTGGGAGGTCGGATGTGTCCCAACTTCCATCTTATCTGTGTCTTTGGGACACAGATACAGTTGAACACAATGGTGGAGAAGGAAGCCATCAGATACATCTATGTACAAGGATATTGAGGTCACATGACAGTTTCAGATCATGTACCTGGGCAGCAGCCAGAGGATCGGGATGCAGACAAGTGATTTGCATGTGGTAGGGCATCATACTGTCTATGGGGGAATCATACTCGGGGGGACGAACTGTGGGGGCATTATTTGTATGGGGAGGTTGTGGGGACATAATTCTTTGTAGGGAGGCGGTGGTGGCATCATACTGTGTGTCTAGGCATCATTCTATGTATGGGTCTGTAAAAGGAATCAGTGTTTTGGGGGACCTATGGGGGTATCATACTGTCTGTGGGGGAATTATGCTGTGTGGGGGAGGGACTGTGGGGGTATTATTTTGTACGGTAATGTTGTGGGGGCATATTACTGTGTGGAGGGCTGTGGGAACAGGATACTGTGTGCAGGTGACTGGGAATACTGTGTGGGGAGACTGGAGGCATCATTCTATGTAAGGGGACTATGGGGGCATCATTCTGTGTATCTGTAAGAGTAATCATATGGTTTGGGGAGCTGAGGGGCCATTATAATATGGGAAGCTGGGGGGGAAATTATACTGTATGGGGGGAGTTGGCATTATACTGTGTGGTGGGCTGTGAAGGCTTATACTGTGTGTGGAGAAGGGGCATCATACTTTGTGTTGGGTTGTGTGGGCATTAGGCTGTGGAGGGGGGCTGTGGAGGCATCATACTGTGTGCGTGAATTATACTATTTATTGTGAAATTTTTGTTATGAACCTAAGCATTACTTTGATTGTTTGTAATGTTCTGGTTGCTCATCTAGGCTGTAACGACTAGTCACTGCAACTTTCTGTGTGAACGTCGGTATCTTTCATCTTTACCACTAGATGGTGCTACAGATTCATTAAAGCTTTACTTTCTCAAGAGAATAAATTATGGTTTGTAATTAGAGCTGAGTGGACCCGTGGAAGGTCGAGTTCGCCGGGTTCGGCCAGACTTTAGTTAAAAGTTTGGTTCAGGCACCAAACTTGACCCTGGACCCCAAACCTGATATAAAACAATGGGGACCCAAACTTTTGTGTTGTAAAATAGGCTAGGGGCTGCAAAAAGAAGCAAAAAGGGAGCAATTGCCCTGCAAACAAGTGTATATGGAATAAATAAAAAAAAGGCATGGGCTCCCTCCTAATTTTGATAACCAACACAGTTAAAGCAGACAACAGCGGGCTGCGACTCTCAGCTGTCTGCTTTACCCTGGCTGGTTGTCAAAAATAAATAATTTATTTAAATAATTAAAATAAAACGGCATGACAAATTCCAGACCTGCTGCTGACCGGCAGTGACCAATGGAGATTCGTTCTGAGAAAATCTTAGAACGACGCTCCGTAGGAATCAATGGATGCCACGGGACATTACACGTTGGAACTTCCAAGATTTATTATTAAGTAATAAATTGGTGAACGAGGGCGTGTGGGGAGTCTTTAGTCAAATAAACTTTTTTTTTCCCTGTGGCAGTTTTGTTAACTCTACACTTACCAGGTTAGTGATGGCAGTGTCTGATAGGCACCTCTCCATTACTAATCCCTGGGCTTGATGTCGGCTGTCAATTCACAGCTGACATCAACCCCAAAAGTATTACTTCAATTGCCACCGCACCAGTGGAATCGGGGTAGTACTTTTGGATTTGGGTAAAGCTCCGGAATTGGTGCATTTAATGAATCCGTCACTTCTGGGGTGGCAGCGGACTGTAAGTTTTAGGCGGGGAGGGACCAAATAACCATGGGCCTTGCCACCCTGACACACCAATATCAGCCTTCAGCTGTCTGCTTCACCTTGGCTGGTTATGAAAAATAGGGGGAAAACGACCGATTTTTAAAGAATCATTTAAATAATGTAAAAAAAAAAAAGGCATGGGATTCCCTCTATTTTTGATAACCAGCCAAGGTAAAGCAGACAGCTGAGGGCTGCAGCCTGTAGCTGTTTGTTTTACCTGTGCTAGGTAATCAAAAATAGGCAGGAATCTATTGTTGACAGCAGTGTACAGTCATCTCCCTCATGCAATAAAGCTTACTGATTGGCTGTGCTGCAGCCTGTCAACTAACTTTATTAGTATACGAACTGTACCCGAACTTCAAACTTGGACTCACTTTTTAAAACTCTGTGGCTGAGTCCGAGCCCTGGAGACACCCGGTGTCTGGTACAAGCCCCGGAGACACCCGGTGTCTGGTACGAGCCCCGAACTTTACCATTCAGGTTCGCTCATCCCTAGTTGTAATCTATGGGTTGATTACTTATGCCGTAAAGACTAGTCACTGCCAATTTCTGTGGGAACGTCTATGTCTCAACTTCACCACTAGATGGTGCTACAGATTCATTAAAGCTTTACTTTCTCAAGGGAATAGATCACTATTGAACACGCATCTGTCTTGAACTCCTGCTGTCACTGCTCCATCTCAAACATTCAGCCAAAGGTTTAATACGATACATGTTTGGACATAATTAAAATATAAGAAATGCAATTTGAGCCTTGTTTACTGATTTATTTTTAAACCCAAGACTGTGACAAAAAAAAAACAACGAAATTAGGGACATCATACAGAAAAACCCTAGAATTAACATGCTGTTTTAATTATTTATTGTTTTTTTAAAAAAAGGTGCAAAAACCCAAGGAAAAAATGACGAAATGATTGACATCTCAGACATTGCATTTATTCTGCTGCTACTGTTAAATGGTGCATTTTTTCCATAGAAAAAAATGTACCATAGACAATGTGTTAAAAAGCCCTAAGTCAGAATTTTCTGTAAGCAAGCTCAATTTGCTTCTATTATTATACTTTATTACAATTTTCTCATACGGTGAATGGAATACATACATGGAGGAGATTTACTACAGTAGTTGCAGCAGAAGTTTGGCCATTAAATCTGACACAACATTCAATGCAAAGTACCATTCAGATCAGTAGTGATATTACTGAGATTGTCCTGTCAGAGGTACAGTGACTACATTTCCCCAAAAGAAAAAAAAAATAAATATATATATATATATATATCTATATATATAATTGCCTTATTCTGTCTGTCTGTCTGTCTTGCTCCAAAATTGTGTCCTTACGGTGACACAAAGCTTATTGTCCGCTGGGCTCGCCATGGCCCCGCCCCCCGCACGGATTGGCCGCTCGCCTCACCTCCGCCCCCCCCACGGATTGGTCGCTCGCCTCGGCCTGGCCCCGCCCTCCGCATGGATTGCCCGCTGGCCTCGGCCCTCCGCACGCATCGCCAGACATAACCTTGCACTGCTGGGATCGTGACGGAGCCGGTGTACGCTGGTAACCATTATACACATCGGGTAACTAAGGTCCCTTGGTTACCCGATGTGTATCATAGTTACCAGTGTACACCGGCTCAGTCACGATCCCAGCAGCGCCAGACATACCCTTGCGATGCTGGGATCGTGACGGAGCCGGTGAACGCTGGTAACCATTATACACATCGGGTAACTAAGATCCCTTAGTTACCCGATGTGTATCATAGTTACCAGTGTACACCGGCTCCGTCACGATCCCAGCAGCGCCAGACATACCCTTGCGATGCTGGGATCGTGACGGAGCCGGTGAACGCTGGTAACCATTATACACATCGGGTAACTAAGGTCCCTTAGTTACCCGATGTGTATCATAGTTACCAGCGTACACCGGCTCCCGGTACACATGTGCAGGGAGCCGGCATTATACTCTTCTCCCCTCAGGACTCCTCTCTGAGTATAATAGGAGAACTATTATAGCATGGGGGATGGAGCACGATGGGGAGTGCGCAGCATGGGGGATGGAGCACGATGGGGAGTGTGCAGCATGGGGGATGGAGCACGATGGGGGGTGCGCAGCATGGGGGATGGAGCACGATGGGGGGTGCGCAGCATGGGGGATGGAGCACAATGGGGGGTGCGCAGCATGGGGGATGGAGCACGATGGGGGGTGCACAACATGGGGAATGGAGCACGATGGGGAGTGCGCAGCATGGGGGATGGAGCACGATGGGGAGTGCGCAGCATGGGGGATGGAGCACGATGGGGGTGCGCAGCATGGGGGATGGAGCACGATGGGGGGTGCGCAGCATGGGGGATGGAGCACGATGGGGGGTGCGCAGCATGGGGGATGGAGCACGATGGGGAGTGTGCAGCATGGGGGATGGAGCACGATGGGGGGTGCGCAGCATGGGGGATGGAGCACGATGGGGAATGTGCAGCATGGGGGATGGAGCACGATGGGGGGTGCGCAGCATGGGGGATGGAGCACGATGGGGGGTGCGCAGCATGGGGGATGGGGCACGATGGGGGGTGCGCAGCATGGGGGATGGAACACGATGGGGGGTGCGCAGCATGGGGGATGGAGCACGATGGGGGTGCGCAGCATGGGGGATGGAGCACGATGGGGGGTGCGCAGCATGGGGGAAGGAGCACGATGGGGGGTGCGCAGCATGGGGGATGGAGCACGATGGGGGGTGCGCAGCATGGGGGATGGAGCACGATGGGGAGTGCGCAGCATGGAGGATGGAGCACGATGGGGAGTGCGCAGCATTGGGGATGGAGCACGATGGGGGGTGCGCAGCATGGGGGATGGAGCACGATGGGGGGTGCGCAGCATCGGGGATGGAGCACGATGGGGAGTGCGCAGCATGGGGGATGGAGCACGATGGGGGGTGCGCAGCATGGGGGATGGAGCACGATGGGGAATGCGCAGCATAGGGGATGGAGCACGATGGGGGGTGCGCAGCATGGGGGATGGAGCACGATGGGGGGTGCGCAGCATGGGGGATGGAGCACGATGGGGGGTGCGCAGCATGGGGGATGGAGCACGATGGGGGGTGCGCAGCATCGGGGATGGAGCACGATGGGGAATGCGCAGCATAGGGGATAGAGCACGATGGGGGTTGGGCAGCATGGGGGATGGAGCACGATGGGGGGTGCGCAGCATGGGGGATGGGGCACGATGGGGGGGGTGCAGCATGGGGGATGGAGCACTATGGGAGGTGCACACCTCCCCCCAACACACACACACACAACACACCACACACACACTGGGAACCACGAACACCGCCCTACACAGACACCCACACACACAGACAACGCCGCACACACACAACACCCAACACACAAACACCGCGGCATACATAAATATACGCACATACCGCACAACACACACATTGCACAAAACATACCTCCCCCCAAAACACACCACACCCACACAAACCGCGCAACACACACACACAACGCTAAAGAGACAAACAACGCAACACACGCAACACACATACAACACCGCTCTCACCCCCCGCCACACCCAGACAACACCCAGAACATGTACAGCGCCCTACACAAACATTTGGTAACTACACACAACAACATCAATATATATATATATATATATATATATATATATATATACATATATAACAAAAATCATACATGAACTACACAATACGTAAATTCTAGACTACCCGATGCGTAGAATCGGGCCACCTTCTAGTATATATATATATATATATATATATATATATATATATAGATAGATAGGCTCCATAGAGTAAGACAGCACCTTTATTTTGGAAATCATTGATGAATTGAGACATAACAATCCTTGGATGCAATCTCCTATGTATTTGTCAGAAAAGCATGATTATAGTTATAACCAGGCGTAAGTGGCTGAGTCCAGAACTCTTTGAAAAGGGAACGGAGAAATCCGCAGACGTGTGACCACCTCTCTATTCGTAGCTGCATCTTCAACAACCAGGATGGTCACCGCATTCTGGAGATAGATCGAAGTCCATTATACATTTATGCAATCTTATTAACAAATAAAAAAGTGACAAAATTGCACACTTATCTAATAGTGTGTACTCTATAGTACATATAAATTGAGCATCATGTGTTAAAGAGAAGCTATCAGCACGATTTTGTAATGTAAAGTAAAGATCTGGCTTTAATGGCACTATAATAATCATTACATTAATACCTTTGGTGAAGAAATCCACTTTGTTCCTCTTTGATCACCCTTTGATGTTTTCTGCTAATTTGATTTCAGTGCACAGGGGCCAGAACTGTACTCTGGCTCTTCTCCTCCCTCTCTGTGATTCCCCAACCCTACACCTTCCTATGGTGTTTGAATGGCAGACCACTGCTTTTTCAATTACCTGCCCCCTCTGTTTGAAATCTTGCTCTGCCTCCGTCTTGCCACAGATGGCACATGTGCTGATTCGGTTCTCGACCAAGAATGCCACGTACAGCTGTTCTAAAAAACATCATTGAGCTGAGAAATAAATCTGCACATGTGCCGCCTAAAACGAACTGGAAACTGAATCTTTGTTTGTGCTGCCTAAAACCACATGGAAATTGAATCTGCACTTGCGACGCCTACGGCAATGACGGCACTGGAGCAAATTTCAAACAGAGAAGGCAGGTTACTGTAAAAACAGTGTCCAGCCAGTGAAAAACCGGAGGAAGGCAGAAGTACTGGAGAATCACAGACGGGGAGGAGAAGGCCCAGTGTACAGTCCAGAATGTGCATCCAAATCTAATTAGCAGAAAACTTCAAATGGTGATTAAAGAAGAATAACAAAGTGTCACGCTGTACAAAGGGCTAGTAAGACGTAGTACAGCATATTCCCCACTAGGTGGCAGCAGAGTAGTAAAGGAGAGTCAAAATTACACTGTAACAGAAAGGCAGCTGAAGTACAGTGGAGTAACTCCAGCATACACTGAACAGGCAAACCACTAGGGGGCAATAGAGTAGCCAAACAGTCAGGGTCTAGCCGGGAAGTCATGTCAGTGCAGAGGGAGGAACAAAATCAAGTCAGAAAACACAACTGATTCAGAAGCCGGGAGATCAGGAATGCAGAGGGAAACACAAACAACAGACAGGAGCGGGAAGTCAGGGACCAGGACAGATGGATGAACAGGGGAGGGTACAGGACAGGGAACGACAACAAGGAGTCAGATAAACCACAAAATCTCACCAGAGCAAGTCACAGGCTGCAGAGCAAAACTATAACCAGCACAGGAATGCAGGTTCAGAAACCATATATAATCTCTCCTGAAACCAGAACGATGCTGATGGGAGTTAACCCCTGACATGACCAGGCCGGGTCTGTGAAACTCTGGAGCAGAGAATACCGGTCCTGGATCATGACACAAAGCTGATTTTTTTCATCAAAGGTATCAATGTCACCTGTCCATTGTTAAGGAAATCCTGAAAACGTGACCTGTTGGGGGCCGAGGACTGGCGTTTGGGAACCACTGCCCTATAACAATCCCATTGAAATGACTAGTGGTTGTTATGCAATGTATCCCTAGGGATAGTGCTGTTAGCTATACTCCATATTTCAAGCTGTGGTACTAATGAGATATTAGTTTTATTAGATGAAATTAGTAGTTCAATACATCTGAATGGGGTTTGTTTCTGCAGTAATTGCATGGATTTTATAGATGTACTGAAGATTTACCAAATTTTTTGAAACAGATCAGCCAGGTGTGAACATACTCTTAGGGTGTGTGCACACAATCAGGACATGCTGCGTCCTGGATATAGTGTGTCCTCTCCTGTGGGAACACAAGTGTTGTCTGCAGGAGACTGCAGCTGCCCGTGCCCACGATCAGGGTTTGGGCCACAGCGGACTTTACCTCTATTCTCCCTGGAGAGAACACTCACATCTCCATAGCATAAATTGATATTCTACGGCTCGGAAAGCCGCACCCCGTTGGTCAGTTTATGCTGCGGAGAAAAGAACCACAATGGGCATGGGCTTTCTATAAATCCCATCCGCTGTGCTTCTACTGTACAATGCAGTACACAGGGAAAACAAGCTGCACCCAAAACGCTGCAGACACTGATCGTGGACACGTAGCCTTACTAGTATTAATTTAAGCAGTATAATTCTAGTTTGGTCACACAGTAACAGAGGCATGTACTTTTGCACGTTTAGTTAGCATTCAGTCTCATCACTGAACAGAACTTTGTCTACCTTCTGCTTAATTTAGAAATGGATGCATATTTGCAATCTTTTAATAAACCTGCTCTTTTGGTACAGCTATTTTCCTTCTTTCCGATGATCTAGCAATCTTGTAGAAATACTTATGTACAAATTGCTTTGTGCCAGAACACAAGAAAATGACTCCTATTTTTCAAAACAGAGGTAATAAGTAGAAGGTTGGGTATAGATAGTAATCACACTGGAAAAAGAACGCTTGTGTTTTGTGTTTCTGCTATACTCATAGGCATACGTCTGCAGCATTCAACGCGCACAGCTTTGCCATATTTTCTATATATATTTACTTTAGTGCTGCATGACGTCCAGTAGCCAGGTACCCAGTGTAATGCACCTAACATTTTGCTGCTGGTGTGTTTTTCATAAGGTTGTCCAGTCGAAATATATTGACGACCTCAGATCTATCATTAGTACTACATTCTTAAGGCCTGCAACACACTTCCATGCCGCCGCTACGTGTTTGGGACGTTTTTATACATACCGGCGGCACAAGTACACGTGCACCAATGTTACCCTATGGTAACAGGCACACACACGTAAAACCACACAGAACGTGTGTCCGTATGGATTGTACGTGTGTGCGTTTTTTCACACGGCTGACATGTCCGCGTTTCTCCTGCATCACGCAGACACGGACCCGCTAAAGTCAATGTGTCCGTGCCTGCACGTACGTGACACCTAGCATGTACGTGTGCTATACGTACCGTCCATATAACGTGTATTGCATAGCATGACTAGGGGGTGGCTCCACATCCTTTTCTCACTTGTTAGTTTAAAATCTAGCATATGGCGCCGTAAACCAAATCTCCTTGAAATCAACCAGAGTAGATACATAGTACACTCATTTGAAAGAGACATCTTTGTGTCTGTCTATTGAGCTATTTTAACCCTTTTAAATGAGTTTAAACAAAGGTTACCAATTAGTAGTGATTATGGCAGTTGATAGTCCAATCATTTTCTATCAGAAACGGATCAAGACAAACGGACTGAATACGGACATGACACGCACGTATGTCACGCATACACGGACATTCAATACGCACGCACAGCGCGCATACGCCATCACACGGATGTCACACGTACCGGGGAAACGGACATCAAAAACGGAACACGGACCTGAAAAAAGGAATGCAAGACACGCACGTGTTTTTTGCGGAAGTGTGTTGCAGGCCTAAGATAGGTCAGCGATATTAGATTGATGTGGGTTCAATACCTGGGACCCCGACCAATCAGCTGTTCCAAACTATGTGGCCAGATGTAAAGATGTTGAGCAGATCTGCACTGCACAGCTCCATTCATTGTGTAACGCCCACTGCCGGGTACTGCAGAACAGATCCTATTCTCTTGACCAGTTCCTATTGTTTTGAATAGGATCTGTTCTACAGTAAACAGCTGAAGCCGCTTCACATTGAATGGAGCTGTGCAGTTTATTTAATTTCTTTACATCCAGCCGCCACCAGAGCTTGGAACAGCTGATTAGAGGGCTATGGTGTCTGAGCCTAACCATTCTGATGTTGAAGACCTATCCCAAGGATAGGTGATCAATATATTCTGACCAAACAATTCCTTTGATAACTTGCTACAATAGCACACTGGCTCCTACATTGGTGTAATAGGCTGTAAGTCTACAGTAATTTGATGTCTTGTGGATGAGACCAGGATTCAGTCTTAACTTATTTAAACCATAGCAGCTCCTGGTAATACAAATGGTAAAATAACATATCGCAAGCAGCACCCCCATTTTTGGGGGTGTATATTTGACTCAGATATGTCCTTCACTCCTTATATCTAATCACTGACTTGCTCATTATCATATGCACCTAAAAAAAGAATCTCTAGAATTCGCCTTTTTCTTACAATTAAAACTGCACAAACTCTTATTGTCATTTTTATTCTTTCCCATATGAACTGCTGCAACTCTCAGACTCCTTACTAAACCCTCCCTTCTGCTGCAATCTATCCGGAATGCAGCAGCAAGGCATATATTTCTATCCAGTCACTACACCAATGGTTCCACCTTCTTCCAGTCATTGCACTGGTTGCCCATCCACTATAGCATACAATATAATAAACTTACCACACTCATCCACAAAACTCACCACACCACCTTTCATCTCTGCCCTCATCTCTGTCTACCACTCTGCCCATGCTCTATTTTAATAATAATATTTATTCACTTACGTAGCGCTAATAATTCCACAGCGCTTTACATACAATGGCAACACTGTCCCCATTGGGGATCACATAAATTCTTTATCAGTACGTCTTTAGAATGTGCAAGGAAACCAGAGGAAAACCACACAAACATGGGGAGAACATACAGGTTCCTTGTAGATGTTGTCCTTGGTGGGATTTGACCCCAGCGCTGTAAGACTGCAGTGCTAACCACTGAGCCACCGTATAGAAAGATAAACATTGCCTTAATTCAAACTTCCTATTCTCATCTGTAGGACATATTTGGTGTTGCACCAGGTCTTTGTAATGCACTACCCCAGACAACTCAGTAAATTTCAGTGTCAACAGTTTTAAATCTTTCAGAAAAACAGACCGTTTCCTCATATATTCCATGCCCTCAGTAGCACTTTGTATTGGACATATACAGATACTGGCTTTTGGCTGGTTCTTGCAACTTTACATACTGTACATCTTGTTAATTACTACAAAGATGGCTGGACCATACTTGACAAGCACTTTTCAGCTTTTGTATCATGCCCTTATAGATTGTTACCGTACTCCTGTTGTTTGAATTGTTGAATCATGTTGTACCCTGTAATATTTGATATCGCTTATACTTGTACCGTTTGTCTTGTAAAGTGCTGCAGAACATGTTGTCACTACATAAATTAATAATAATTGTTGTTGTTACATTTATTTTTGTACATTTTTGCAGATTTTGTGCTATTACTGGTGAAAAGTCAGGTGGTACTCGGAATGGAGTATTTTCCTTCAAATGAATGGAGCTAATTCGATAACAAACAGAACCACTACTACTTTTCTACTACGTAAAGCCATCTCTGTGCTATACATTTTTCACAAATTGTTTTCCACAGATGTAGAAAAAAAACGTGATTGTGACATAATGCGATATTGATAAAAAACATTTATATTTTATTGTCCTTTTATTCTGTTTCAGAAATCATGCGTTCCAATGGCTTTTGCTTAGCAAACACCGAAACAATAGTCATTGACCACAGCCTTCCACATGTGAAAGATCCTGACTTGGATGTAGACTCAACAGATCATTTGTGAGTATGCCATACTGTTTTAGCAATAAAACCTATTCTTATCTTTGTCTCCTGGCCAGGGTATCTTTTACAAGTTCTAAGCAGTGACCTTACCTTGACATGCCCACTCATTGCACAGCATTGGAGAAGTGTCTATTTACTGCTTGGCATTAAAGTACAACATTATAAGTTTCCTGCTGTCACTGATTTATAGAAAAAGGAAGATATTTTCTGTTCATATATTTTAGATTCACAGGGATCCAAGAAAATGAGATATGTGGTGCTTCTTGCAGTGTCCTTGCATTTACGGGCTGTTTGTTCTGCCTGTGTCTGCAGCACTGACTTAAAAGAAATGTGCCATTAGAAAATGACCTGTTGTTTAAACCACATTTTTGTGTCAAATATATTTTTATTATTTTGACAATTGTCGAACGTTGATGTTTTTTCCAATTTAGGCCTTTTTTAGACTGTAAGGGCCCAATGCATTAGAAATTACATGTCATATGCCAGGATAAAGGCAAATAATAGGCGTGTAGGACTAACATGCGCCTAATTCATTAAGAAACACATCTCAATAAATGAATTTGGCACTTCTGATCACTTACAGACTCCTAACCAGAAATTTTACTCCATAAGTTATGCTTCTGAAGTGGCAAGAGTTGTGAAGACTTTGTCGGGCTGCCTTCACTGCAACCCATCCCAACCATGCTCCACCAACTTTGGCAGACCTGGTTGGGCCTGGCGTGAAAACACCAAAAGTTGCACAGTTTTTCCACAACTTGTAGCTTGATTTGCGCAAACATTTTGCAACTTTTCAAAGCAAAAAACTTTGCTGGATCAAGGCCTAACTTCCTGTTGTTTTAGGAAACAACACATGTACATTAACAGCAATGAACAGTTTCTGACCCTGTCTTTTGTACTGAATCATGTAATGAGTGCGTGCAGTGGACATTGTGAAGGGAGGAGGAGCAGAGGGAACTTTGACATCGCCTATTTTAATTGGTAAATCCTTTGTTATTGGCTGTGTGTAGAGGTCTTACCTGTCATTGTAATCAACTAATGACAAGGAGCCTGCTGAAAACTCTTCCGGAAAGGACAGAAACTGCAAGTCTAAAAAAAAGTCCCAGGGACCAGTGTGAAAATTGTATCATTGCTATTTTTTTTAAGGTAACCGGTCACGAGGTTTTGGCATTCTAAACCAAAACTAGCACCTTAAGCAGCACCTGTGCTGCAATCTGTAAAGGTGCATCTTGTGCCCTGATTCCCCCTGTAGACCACTGGAGATTCCTTTATAATATCTCCCACCATGTGTGCATGTCTTGTCCGACGCCATGCACTTAGCTGGGCAAAATATTGCGCCTCGGCAGAGACATCGCCGGCTTGCGCAGGCGCACTTTGCTACGCCCTATTGCGAGCAAAACCAAGAACATAGCTGCGCCTGCACAAACCGTCGATTTCTCTGCGCAGGCGCAAGATTTTGCCTGGTTACATTGATTACGCAGGTGATGTCATCCACATTGCTTGGCAAAATTTTGCGCCTGCACAGAAAACTCGCCGGTTCTCGCAGGCGCACTTATGTTTTTAGCTTTGCCCCCAATAGGGCAGAGCAAAGTGTGCCTGCACGAGCTGGCAATCTCTCTGCGCAGGCACAATATTTTGCCCAGCTACATCGATGGTGCTGTCAATCATCAAAGGAGGATGGCAATCAGCACCAATAGGAGGGACAGGAGCCGCAAAATAGGACGCCTATTGGATCGGACCCACAAATTTGCATATATGGCAGGAGATATTCTAAAGGTATTTGGTATTTGTGGAGTCTACAGGGGGAGTTGGGGGCACTAGATGCACCTTTGTAGAATGCAACACAGGCTCTGCTTAAGGTGCTAGGTTTGGTTTAGAATTTGCCAATGACAGGACAAGAATCGGACTAACTAATCATGTGCTAAATAGTTGTAAGTCAAATCTATGTATCAGATAGCCAAGATGATTGTCTATAAAATGAAGGTATTCTCACACTCAAAGCTGTAATGGATGGTGAGATATGGAGTCTGAAGTTCAGAACATTGTTACCCTTTTGCTCGTCAGTGTATGTCTTCTTTATACTATAGGACAGAAGTAAGACAGGGATCAGATTCCAAGACATTCTGGTTCAGAACCCAACATTAACTGGCAGACAGGAAGATTATCATAGAAGCCAGACACTCTCACTGTATGAGTGATTTGTGCCTAAGATCTCTCATCTACAAGCTGTGAAATACAGCATTACTAGCTTAATATTATTCCTTACACCTGCTGGCTGTCTGATTACAATGTAGAGGATTGATTGGTGTAATTACTTTCGGCGTTGTGCTGGGTAGAGATACTGCGGAGCAGGGTTATGTGCCTCTCACAGCGTGAAACATGGCAGTACGAGGTGCCAGCGGAGCTGGATCAACAACAGGTCACCTCTTTGATGCTCTCAGGACATTCTTTGAATGTTATACGACTCCTTAACTTGATATTGAGCAATTCTCTGCCCAGTGAACTTGAGCGGTGATACTGGTGCAGAGAAAAAAGAAACTGGAAGTGGGTCAGGAGAGAATTTGTTTACTTGGTCAATGTGCAAAATGGAAACTTTTGATCACACAACCTGAGTTTTCCTATAAGCCAGAAGATGAAACATATCTTAGTAGAGCTCCATTCATCTGATGGAGACCAAGGATGTTCTTATCTTCTCCATTGGGAAAAGTATGTCTCTACATGCACTTTTTATACTTTATAGGAAAATATAGCAGGCTTCATTATCCTATATAAAGCCAAGGACAAGGATGTTTTGCTGGCTTTATCGGTTTTTGGGGTTTTTTTTACAGTTGGACAAAAGGAAACAATATGCCAGTGGTGTTGATCAGAAGTAGTTTTGTGGATTCAGGACACACTTTGAGTTATTATAGTAAAGTTGAAAAAAGGCATCTTCTTCCAATGACCCATTACAGCCTATATATATATATATGTATATATATATATATATATATATATATATATATATATATATATATATATATATATATATATAACAGGGGTACCCAAACTTTTTCATATGACTGTATCAACACTTTTTGCTCACCCATCTTGCTTTTGACTCAGCAACAATCTGTAAATATATATATATATATATACACGCATATCTATATTTAATATATATATTAAATATAGATATGTATATATATATGTGTATATATATATATATATATATATATATATATATATATATATATTTATTTACAGATTGTTGCTGAGTAAAAAGCAAGAAGGGTGTATGCAAAAGCACATTTGGACAAGCCAGTTACATTTTGGAAGAAGGTCCTGTGGACTGATGAAACAAAGATTGAGTTGTTTGGTCATACAAAAAGGCGTTATGCATGGAGGCAAAAAAACACGGCATTCCAAGAAAAGCACTTGCTACCCACAGTAAAATTTGGTGGAGGTTCCATCATGCTTTGGGGCTGTGTGGCCAATGCCGGCACTGGGAATCTTGTTAAAGTTGAGGGTCGCATGGATTCAACTCAGTATCAGCAGATTCTTGACAATAATGTGCAAGAATCAGTGACGAAGTTGAAGTTACGAGGGGGATGGATATTTCAGCAAGACAATGATCCAAAACACCGCTCCAAAACACCGCTCCAAATATACTCCGGCATTCATGCAGAGGAACAATTACAATGTTCTGGAATGGCCATCCCAGTCCCCAGACCTGAATATCACTGAAAATCTGTGGATGATTAGAAGCGTGCTGTCCATGCTCGGCGACCATCAAACTTAACTGAACTGGAATTGTTTTGTAAACAGGAATGGTCAAATATACCTTCATCCAGGATCCAGGAACTCATTAAAAGCTACAGAAAGCGACTAGAGGCTGTGATTTTTGCAAAAGGAGGGTCTACAAAATATTAATGTCACTTTTATGTTGAGGTGGCCAAACTTTTGCAGCAGTCAAATTTTGTTTAAATGCGGATTGCACATTTTCTGTTAGTACAATAAACCTCATTTCAATCCAGAAATATTACTCAGTCCCTCAGTTATTAGATATATGAAACTGAAATCGCTGTTGCAAAAACCCAAATTGTTATAAAGAAAAAAGGTTAACATTAATAGGGGTGCCCAAACTTTTTCATATGACTGTAGCTCACATAGAAGGCATAATGGTATCTTACAAAAAAGAGCGTATGTGGCTGCGAACATTTGTATACACTGGTGAAGAGGGGCCTACGGCAATGTTATAGGGGTATTCCTATTTCGAAGATCCTATCCCAATATGTAGTAGGAGTAATAATATATTTCTCCTGATATAACCATGTCTCTTACATCATGTGCAGTGCATTGCTTCTTAGGTATCCATGGTTATGACCACGCGCAACTACCGTATTTTTCGGACTATAAGACGCACCGGACTATAAGACGCACCCTGGTTTTAGAGGAGGAAAATAGGAAAATAAAACTTTAAGCAAAAAAATGTGGTCATGACACACTGTTATGGGGCGAGGATCTGCTGCTGACACTGTTATGGGGGTAATGTCCCCAAATTCTCTACTAAGGTACCCCATCCTGGTAATGATCCTCCTGCCTTGTATATGATCCTGCTATAAACCCCCATCCTGCTCATATACCCCCATCCTGCTCATATACCCCTATCCTGCTCATATACCAGCATCCTGCTCATATTCCCCCATCCTGCTCATATACTCCCATCCTGTTCATATACCCCCATCCTGTTCATATACCCCCATCCTGTTCATATACCCCCATCCTGTTCATATACCCCCATCCTGTTCATATACCCCATCCTGTTCATATACCCCCATCCTGTTCATATACCCCCATCCTGTTCATATACCCCCATCCTGTTCATATACCCCCCATCCATCCTGCTCATATACTCCCATCCTGCTATATGCCCCCATCGTGCTCATATACCATCCTGGTATATGGCCTGTATCCTATAGCACAGAGAAAAAAAATAAACGTTTATACTCACCTTTTCCTCACTCCCTCCAGCACCGATCATATCTTCCTCTCAGCAGCAATGACCTGTGTGTGGAGCCGTCCCCCTGCAGCATCGCAATGTCTTCCTGTCTGTGCCGATCAGCTGATCAGCACAGATCAGCTGACCGGCACAGACAGGAAGACATCGCGTGCTGCAGGGGGACGGCTCCACACACGGGGACGGGTGAGTACACTGATTCACTGCACCCCGCGCTGATGATGACGCACGGGGGGCAGTGAATACAGCCGCACATGACCACTCCAGGCTGTAATTGCCAGGGGTGATCATGCGGACCGGCTCTTTACTATACGCGCGTCCCCGCTCGTCCTCCCGCCCACCTGTCAGCGCCGGCTTCTGCACTGAGAAATGGGCGGGAGGATGGGCGTGCATATGTAATGAGCGGGCCCACATGGTCACAGCAGGCTGCTACAGCCTGCTCGTGCCCCCGATGATCCGCTCCATCGCAGCACCCTCATTCCCGGCCGCAGCCCTATATTCAGACCATAAGACGCACCCACAACTTTCCCCCAACATTTGGGGGAAAAAAAGTGCGTCTTATGGTCCGAAAAATACGGTAACTGTTACTATGAGTGGTTGTAACCATGGCTACCTAAGCTGCAATGCCCTGCACATGAGGTAAGAGACCTGGCTATATCAGGAGAACTATACTACATTTCTAAATGGAGGAATTTGCTAATATTATTATTATACCTACTACATATTGGGGAAAGGATCTTGGAGATGGGAATATCCCATTAAGGGGTTATTCCCATCTTCAAGATCGTATCCCCAATGTGTAGTAGGTGTAGTAATAATAATAATATTAGCAAATACCTCACATTAAAAATGTAATATAGTTCTGATATCTACTGCTCAAAAAAAATAAAGGGAACACTTAAACAGCACAATGGTATTTAAGCGTTCCCATTATTTTTTTGAGCAGTATAGTAATGTCTCTTATCTCATGTGCAGGGCATTGCAATTTAAGTATCCATGGTTACGTCCACTCTTATAGTGACAGTTAGTTGCTCACGGTCGTAACCATGGATATCTAAACTGCAATGCCCTGCACATGAGGTAAGAGACATGGCTATATCAGGAGAACGCTACATTTCTAATTGGAGGTGTTTGATATTATTATTATTCTTATTACAAATACTACATAATGGGATAGGATCTTGGAGATGGGAATACCCCTTTAGGTGCATGGTGCTCTTAGCCTAAAGAAACCTGTACTCCCTAGCTCAATGTTGGCTGAGTGAAGCATGCATGTGAATGGCTGGGTCTGGAGGAATAGCTGTGTGTGCCAGCTTTATATACTGAATCTCTAAACAAGCCTGAGCATCACATGCAAAAAATAAAATCTATCTAAGAAACAAATAGCTGAGGTGCAAAAAGATGACACACTGCCCTCAAAAATATTCATAAGCATGTTCTCCTCTGGGTAAGCAGTCATTTAAGAACATTACGTGGTGTGTGTGTGTGTGTGTGTGTGTGTGTGTATATATATATATATATATATATATATATATATATATATATATAGCTCAGATACAGACTAACTGGCAGCAAACCTATTAAAGGGCAGTTAGAATTCATCATAATGATATAACCCATACGAAGCTTTCTGAAGTTCCAGAGAGGAGATCGTCTGAATTTGACATGGTGGAATATCAGAATCTAATCTTATCGGCACCAGACAACCTCAGCTTTTCTCAGTCCTTCTCTGATCCTCGCGCTTCATCTGCGGACGTGCTTAGAAATATCTTAGCAGGCTTCAGCTGTAAATGTCAAAGTGGTTTGCTACAGATTGCTGAGAATTGATTACTGCGCTGCCCACAAATTGTAAGGGTGAGGAATAGGTCTATTCTATTATCATTGTAAAGAAGAGGAGCACAGTGCAGGGACTTATTAGTGTATCAGGACTAGAGAAGGATCAGGTTTAGTCATAAAGCAAAGAGATACTGCGCCGTTATGGTATGGCACACTTTGCTTCAGAAGGTCCCTGCATAATCACTTTTAGGCTAGGTTCACACAGGCATATAAAAAAATCGATTATAGTGGGACAATTTTTTTCTCACTTGTTATCCGTGTGCAATCCATTTTATTTTACTCAGCCGCTATTAACCATTTACAGTTTCCTATGCTACAGAATTGTAATCTATTATATAAAGCTCAGTGTATGTATGTATGTATGTATGTGTTTGTGTGTGTGTATGTCCGCTAAAGGAATCCGCACCGTCGCATTTACAATCACGAAATTTTCACAGACGCCTCATGGGACTCAGAGAACGTCATAGACTATGTTTTGACGGGAAAATTTAACCCCGCACTTTACATTTACTCTCCAAAATCCTGCCTCAATTAAACTGAATGGTGGTGGGAGCTACAGGCTATTAATAGCAACTGTCAGTGGTTGCTATAGGAACAAAATAAACTGTTAGTATAAGAAGCTCATGTGTGAGGTAATAAGATGTCAGTGGGGAGACGGATAGAGAGAGACAGAAAAAGACAGAGACAGACAGACACAGATAGAGACAGACGGGGAAAGAGACAGACAGAGACAGACCTGGAAAGAGACAGACCTGGAAATTGACAGCCGGGCAAAGAGACAGCCCTGGAAAGAGACAGCCCTGGAAAGTGACAGACGGGCAAAGGGACAGACTGGGCAAAGGGACAGACTGGGCAAAGAGACAGAGTGGGCAAAGAGACAGACGGGGAAAGAGACAGACAAAGACAAACAGGGAAAGAGATAGATGGGGAAAGAGAGAGACAGACACACACACACACATAGAGACAGACACAGAGATAGAGAGAGACAGACAGACACAGAGATGGAGACAGATAGACTGATACAAATACAGACAGAGAGCTAGAAACAGACAGAGACATAGATAAAGACAGACAAAGAAAGACACAGACAGAGAGACACATAGACAAAGACTGGGAGAGAGACAGAGAGACAGTTACTATCCTGGGCAATGCTGGGTACTACAGCTAGTTTATCCATAAAAATCAGATGCCATGCTGTGGCTCTGTATGGGCATCTGTTGTTTTTTTTTCTCACGCCCACCTGATTTTGGAGTAGGGGTGATTTGAACTCTTATGTTTTTTTACATATTTTTCATAATATATTTTTTTCACTTTTCACTGTTCTTAGGGGACTTGAATCTGCGATAGTCTGATCACTTGTGCTATATGCAGCAAAACCATAGCATTGCTGCATATAGTGAACATCACAGTCTCCATTGAAGCTCAGCCACAGGCAGGGTTTCAAAGGAGCGCTGCTATGACAAGCACGGGTTCTGCAAAAGACCCCCTGCTGTTATGGCAACCCATTGGTGACTTGCACTCACTATATGGGCATGCCAATGGGCGCTGAAAATGGTGCGTCCCCATGACAGTGCGTGTTAAATCCCGCTGTCAGAGTTTGTTTACAGGATTTAACAGGTTAACATTCACAGGCATAGCTCCAGTCCACCCACGATTGTTAGAGGCAGATCCTGGCTGTAATACCCAGCCATTACCTGCCGATTATGGGGCAAGCCATATCCATACACTCACTTCATGTACAGCGGATGTCGTGAAAGGGTTAACAAATGCGGCATGAAAAAAATTGGCACTTGACATTTTGTACGAATTTTTGGCACAGTTTACACTAAAATTTGGAATAAATGCAGTATGTTGGATAAATGTGGTCCATTCGGTTGATCAATAATAAATACAGCATCTTGTCATTTTCTTCTTCTGTGAAACAGTTTAGATAAAAGTCTCGCTCCAAAGTATCCTTCAAAGATCTCTTCTAAGTAAAGCCATCTAGACTCACACTGACAAGTAGGTCACACTGCTTCTCCTCCAGATTGTTCTTCTAACAACCTCTATGATGACAGTGTACACAGCAGATTTTTTTCTCACACAGCCCACATGGATTCTCTGCTGTTTAGTACACAGAATCCTATATTTATTCACTGTTTTAGTTAACTGATGAAAATAGGGTTTTCCCTTAACAAACTGTGTTTCCAAGTCAGTCTGGTGTGATCACTGCAATTTGTATCTTCATATCTTGATGATAAATTTATGGTAAATGAGACAGTTTGATGAAAATATTGCAAATTATGCAAAAATAATGCACTGCTGATAAAGGGACCGCAAAAGTTCTCCTTCATTCATTGTGTGTAGGTCCAACTCCTCATCGTGACATCATGTTTGATTGCCTCTTCCACTTG
Source organism: Anomaloglossus baeobatrachus (assembly GCF_048569485.1). NCBI lineage: Eukaryota > Metazoa > Chordata > Amphibia > Anura > Aromobatidae > Anomaloglossus > Anomaloglossus baeobatrachus. The sequence goes on from NC_134358.1 coordinate 252,012,458, forward strand.
GCCAATTCGAAGCGTGTATAACCTAAATCAATGACTTATTTGTTGAATTGTTACATAAAACCGCAGAGAACTTTTTCATGATTTTTTTTTTATAACTGCAACAAAGGCATGTAATGTCAGTAAAGTTTGTGAGTAACCAGTTTGTAATAGTGTTAACTGGTTCAGATGATGGCACTATCCACCCTGTAAAGCCATATTTCTCCAGCTATTATAGATAGGTATGCTTAGATATTGATGAGCAATCCATAGGATAGATCATGAATATCGGATCCTTTTGATCATTTGCTCTATATACAGCAATACCATATTGCAGTACATAATGTAAATGATGATCTCTTATGAATCACAGGAGTACCAAAATGGCAGTTAATGGAGCTTTCAGTCATGGTAAGCCATTAGCACCTTGCAATTGCACTGGCGATCCCTTAATTTAAATGTTTCCACCAGTGATTGTCACTCAGCGGTATCTAAATAGTTGAATAACAGCATCAGAGCTAGCGCTGGTCTTCTGCTGTTAAAGACAGATGTTGGCTGTATACCACAGCCAGCACCTGCTGCATGTGGAGTACAGCCAACTCCTTAGCCCCCTCCACTTTTGCGGATTCTAGAGCAGATGTGTAGGTATCTCCATTTGCGATAATGGATTAAAGAAGTGACCCTCTTGTAGTACATAAAAGTCTGTCAATTGATTAATTTATTCTTAAGAGTTCTAACTTAAAAGAGCATCTTCATTTTGGTCTTTCATGGCATATCCATGCTTATTTCTTCTTTTCAGAACTTCCATACAAGTAAATGGAAGCGATGCGTAGTCAACTCTCAGCAGCGCATGACAGTACCTAATCTGGAAATAGAAGCAGGACCCTCATTTAAATGAAATAAGTAGCTTATTCTATAGCAGGCTGTACACGCTACGATATTTCTAGCAATTGCTAGCGATATCATACGCAAAAGCACCCGCCCCCGTCGCACATGCGATTTCGTGTGATCGCTGCCGCAGCGAACATTATCGCTACGGCAGCGTCACACGCACTTACTTGGTCGGCGGCGGCGCGGTGAATGCCGAACAATCCCTCCCTCAAGGGGGAGGTGCGTTCGGCATCACAGAAACGTCACCGCGACATCACTAAGCGGCCGGCCAATGTGTGCTGCCGCAGGAGCAACAAACTACATTGATAATCAACCATTATTGATTTTTGGTTTTGGGACGACCTCTCCATGGTACACGATTTTCACCATTTTTGAGGACGTTTAAGGTCGCTGATAAGTGTCACACGCTGCGATATCGTTAATGACGCTGGATGTGCGTCACTAACAACGTGACCCCGACGATAAAACATTAACGATATCGACGCGTGTAAAGCCCCCTTATGGTTATCTAATAAATTTCCCCCTTTAAATGCCAATACAAATTATTTTACTTTTAGTAGAAGACTGATGGATCTTGAGGACTGTTGTCCAGAGTACAGACTGTGATGTATGGACTTGGATTCCAAAACTACCCCAGAAAACAAGATTAATGTACAGGAGCTTATGGGTGAAGCCTAGTGGTCCTTATGGGTGAAACAATAGTTTAGCCATGTGGGGTTTCCCCAAGCATATTTTAGCCACCACTAGACCACATATTTATAGAGACACAAAAGAGTCTACAACCACTACTCCCACCACGGTAGGAGGCTCTGACTTTGCTGTATTGACACCCCTGTATTAAATTTGCCACTCACTGCAATGGAAGTTCTTATTGTAAAAATCAATATACTAAATTATATATACTGTATGTATATATATATATATATATATATATATATATATACTGTTTATTTCACATACAAGTTGTGTTATTTGGTGGTACAGTTATCCACACAGACACGGTATTATAGAGAGCCATGCTGAAGGTAAAGTACAGCGGTGAACCCTGAAAATCGTGATGTCGTAACTCCCGAGCGTCATCCATAATAGATCCTTGACTTGATTGATATTTTCCACTTTTATTCCAGTCTGACTCTCTTCTCCATTTGTCCTTTCTTATAGATTTGGAAATGGAACAGATTTTCCTCCAGAGGCCGAGGATACTGATGACCCAACAGCTTATGTTACGAATTTGTCTTATTACCATCTGGTTCCATTTGAAACAGACATTTTAGACTAAAGCTATCAAGAACCTGCAAAGATTTATTTACCTTGAAGGTGATATCTCTTGAGTGCTGCTATTCCTGTGGCCTTTCACAAACTTTAAAATGCATTGCTCTTAGCAACTAGCACACGGATCTCAGCAAATGGAACTACTGCAGATTTACAAGATGCCTTAATGGGAACTGGAGGCAGAAGGACGTTGCTTGTTCTTAATATCCACGTAACAATACTCACCTAGCCTATTGCCGCATGAACATATAGTGCATGTTCATCATTTCGGTCCTATTCACTTGATGCAAGAATCTAGACACCAGCAGCAGATCATGTGTGTTATGTAATTTCTATCACAGCCCTTGAAGATTTATGAGGCCTCCAAAGCACAAATATTACAATGTGATGACTGCAAAAGAAGAGCAAGATGAAGAAATGTTCCTCGACAGCTGAAGATGTGCTAGATTGTTTGGGCTATATTTTTATGTGTATTGGGGGCAATCAAAATGAAGACCACGTTTGTTCATTATGTGTATTGTGATATCGCAGACATCAGTATGTTGGGAATATGCCAAATGTATGTGAGATGGGAACAAGCTTCAGCCTACGGCGTCACACTTAAGGGCACTTTACACGCAACAACGTCGCTAACGAGGCCGGATGTGCGACACGAATTCCGAGACCCCAACGACATCTCGTTAGCGATGTCGTTGCGTGTAAAGCGGCCTTAACAGCGTCTACATTCCAACATTTTGATTCATTATTTGGTATAGGGCTTTGCTGGTATGAAGTTACCTGTGATGGATGTAGATGCGTTTGCTGTATAAGCAAACATATTAGAATCAGCTCTGAGTACCAACAGCGAGCGCATTGTAATGTAAATATTAGTAAATTATTGAAAATGCTAATTCTTTTCTACAATACATTTTAAATCTATTTTATTGAATTGAAATATTACTCACAATAAATATATTTAATATCTGCAGTGTAACGTGTTCATTGTAATTAGGCAGCAAAATTCGCTACCACCCCCTGAATATTGTCACCAACAGACAGATAACATATGATATGTGTTATTTGATGACTGAGAAGTTTTGATGGATTTCACAGCTGCTTGACAATTTGAGTTATGACATTGTAAATGCACTTACTTTCCTTTCTGTCGATTTAAAGGGAATCTGTCACCAGGTTTTCGCTATGTAATCTGAGAGCAGCATGAGGTCGGGACAGGGACTCTGCTTCCAACGAAGAAGGCAGAATCCGTTTTCTCTGCTGTAGATTTAGCAGAGCTTGGAATGTTGAGCTGTGCTCACACCAGTGAGTGTCAGCTTTCTGTGCACAATGTATAGTGACAGACAGCTGCTAATCAGTGGGGGGAGAGTGGTTGGACCGGGTAGCACTCGACAGCTCAACAGTTAGATAGTGATAATCTCCTGCTGATTAAACATTTCATTTATTTAGACAGAAACACACAGCCCAGTAAGTGATACATTACTGGAATCGGTCTCAGCCCCTACATCATGCTGCTCTCAGAACATAGCAAAAACCTGCTGACAGATTCCCTTTAAAATGTTTTTAGGTCTGTTGTTAATAATGCTTAATTAACTCCATCCCCAAAAGTAAGTCAGACTCCATAATCTTGACCTTAGTTCCGAAATGTATTACCAGCCAAAATCACTGTATATATGCAAATGTGTTGTCATGGTAGCGTGGGGTCAGCTGATGACCCCTGACGCTACCATGACTCACTTCCTATGAGAGCTGTCAAAGCGCCAGCACTCACAGGTCAGGTGATCAGAGTATACAGTCATAAAGTCCCCTAGGGAGACTAGTAAAAGCAATAAAAAAATGTAAAAAAAAAAAAGTAAAAAATATGAAAAAATATAAATTATAAATTTTGCCTCATTGAAAATAAAACAATTAAAAAAATAATACACATATTTGGTATCGTCGCGTTCAGAAAAAAATGCCAAGCACCAAAATAATAGTGCTTTTTGGTTGCCTCAAGATTTCATAAAAATGCAGTAACAGGCGATAAAAACATTGCATCTACCCAAAAATAGTATAAATTAAAAATATCAGCTCAAGACGCAAAAAATAAGCCATCACTGAACCCCAGATCCCGAAAATGAGAACTCTATGGGTCTTGGAATATGAAGACAAATGGTGCTATTCTTCTTTTGGACAAACTTCTGAATTTTTTTAACCCCTTAGATAAAAGTAAAAGTATACATGTTTGGTGTCTACAAACTTATACTGACTTGAGACATCACACTGACACATCAGTTTTACCATATACCGAACATGCTGGTGAATAAAAATTAAAAAAAAATTGTGCAATTTCACTTTTTTCACTATTTCTAGACATTTGATTTTTTTTCTCCCATATTCCAATACACTATATGGTGAAATTAATGGTGTCATTCAAAAGTACAACTCATCTTGCCAAAACAAGTCGTCATATGGCAATATTCACAGAAAAATAAATAAGTTATGGTTATGGTTATGGTTGTTATGGTAGTTATGGTACTTAAATGCAGGCCCAAACTATTAAAGAACCTCCACCATGCTTCACTGTTTCCTGTAGACACTCATTATTATATTGCTCTCCGTTTTTTTAAAGTACCTTATGTTACGAATAGTAGATTTTTACTGATCAATTAAGAGCACCTGCTGCCATTTCACTTTACCTCGGTTCCTATTTTGCATGCATAGTTGAGTCACTTGGCATTGATTCCATATTGAATGTATGGCTTGTTGCCCATAATTCCTCCTTGATGACCAATTCTGGGCAGACTATTCCGTACAGGAGATGGATAAAGCTAGGTCTCACTGGTTGCTATCACTTCTGAGCTAATATCACTGCTGGACATCTTCCGATTTAGAAGGGAAGCAAGCATAATGTGTCTTTAGTTTACAGGATCAACTTTCCATGAGTGACCATTGCATCTACATTCCTCAACGTATTATTTGGTGCTTCTTCAAAAGAACTTGAGCAGCACATCTTGAAACCCCAGTCCACTGTCAAATCCCCGCCTGCAAGAGACCTTGCTAATGTATTACCTTGTTTTTTCTTGCTGTGCTCAGTCATGTCATGGTATATAACCTGAGAAATGAAACTGTCTTCCACAACCTTGCCTTTGTAGAAGTGTTTGACTCTTTCCAGGGATGAGCTGGGCTGGGGGGCAGATGGGCTAATGTCCCCCGGAATGGTACCTCAGCAGATGTTTCAGACCACCCCTGTTGTTTTAGACCGGGTGGTGGCACTGTACATTTAAACTTGTATAAGTGCCAGCCGCCCGTATCCCAGTACAGCAGCCATGCCCACACTGCACACTGTGTGGACTGCGTCTGCTGGTCTCACCTCACCAGCACACCGGACTGCATTCTCCGGAGGCAAGATAGCAGTCTTAACAAGCTGGAGAAAGCCAGCACAGTGCCAGGGCAGGCAGTGGGTTTTGATGTTTCCACAATGATAATGTGACGCCCTGGACAAGCCAGGGGTCACAGGTAATGACATCACCACACCCTACACCCCGGTTAGGCACACCTAAGCTAGACCAGAAATCCTTGTTGCCTTCCCCAGGGGCTGATGTCCACACCAGGGGGTGGAGCCAGACGGTTGGTCTCCACCCACCAAGGAGTTCACAGTCCTGGAGGAAGGAAAAACACAGGCAGTTGAGTTAGGGTGAAGCTAGGGAAGTGAGAGGAGTTGAGTGGTAGAGGAGGAAGTGAAAAGAGGAAAGTGACAGCAAAGAGCCTGAAGTTGGTCCGGGTGTGTGCCCCGGACTGAGACAGCAAGCTTAGCAGACGGCGGTGACCGTCTGCAGGAGTGGCCTATCGGAGTTGCCGTGAGGACCGTGGACGGGTGGTGGCCCGGCGGTACCGGACCTGTACACAAGGAGAAGCCAGCACAATTGGCAGGGGCCTTTCGGATCCCGGCAAGGCTAGGAGTCGCCGGGAATTTGCCAAATCCGTCAGTGAAGGGAACCTCCGGGTCTCCAAACAACTAAGTCCCGATTGAAGGCAACCGTCCAACCGTATGAGAGAGACACCGCCACCGCCAAGGCACCAGTTTCTCAGGGCCAGCGCCTGCGGGCAAAGAGGGGCTCCTCCGGCCCATATCCAAGTCGGGGAGCGGGTAACCGGTGGGAACCCATCGCTACCAACATTACACAAGGTGCAGGGAAAGAGACAGTCACCGTTAACTACCGGGGAAAAGCAACAGCAGCCGTCTGTGGGAACCGTCTTTCCAGCCGTGTGTTTTACCGAGAACTGTGTCACTGTCTCAGGCTGAGTGAGTACCACCGTGCCGTGAGGCACCGCGCTGCCCCCGCGACCCTGCACCTCACCAGGCCCCGCACCTGGCCTGCCATCCCTCATCCTCCACCCCATCACTGGGCCCCGGGACAATCAACCCCTACCCACGGAGGGGAGAACTAACAACTCTGCTGCTCCCTGTCACCGCTCCCGGGATTCCCATACAGAGCAGCGGTGGTGTCCACACAATCACCACAACCGTGGGTGGCGTCACGGACAATAAATCCCCAAAACCAATCCCCTTTTCACTCACGGGCGAGGAGCGTCACTCGAGTCCCCGGGATCCGGCCCATCGCTCGAGCCACCGAGCAGCAGATGCCGCAGCAGCAGCGGCAGCCGGACCCGAGCAGTGGGAGAGCGCAGCGTCCCCTCCTCCGCCCGCGACAACTTGGCGTCACGAACAGGATCTTACCGCTCTGCCTTTGGGTAGAGGTGCGCCTTGTTACCGCCGGAGGTGTCCGGACGGAAAATTTCAGAAGCCGCCATCTTTGGCGCGAAAAGTTCCCGCTCGAGCGTCTCCTCGAGTAGTGGAGGCGCAAAGGCCAAAATCCCGCCCCGATAGAGGAGGAGCCGGAAAGAGGCTAAGGGGGACAAAATGGCGACTGGTCGCATGTAGCCGCGGCTATAAAAGCAGGGACGCCAGGACTCTGCAGCCATCTTGTTCCTGGGAGAGGCCGCCAGCAACATGTGGATGCCGTCCCGAAGCACCGTAGCCCCCGCGCCTGGAACCGCGGCGTGGGTGGAGATCCGGACTGCGCAGCTCTACCAGAGGCTGCAGGTCAAAATGCAGCTCCTCATGGAGGAGTGGGAGACTGACATGGCGGAGGTCATAGCGGCCGTGCGGAGACGCGAGGAGGAAGCTGTGGAAGGGAGGGTGAGTGACCCACGCCCCGATGCCCTTGAAGGGCCGGTCATCGCGGCTGCGGGACCCGGTCTAAACCCTCTCACCCTGCTGCCTCCCTCGCCACCCGTCCCGGCTGCCGTGACCCCGCCACTAGGCCCGCTACCACCGCAACCGGTAGCGATACCCAGCATGTCCGCCCAGGCGGACCGACCTGTAGCCGGAGCCCGTAGTCGACCGGAGGTGCTGCCATGGAAAGCTCCAAAGCCAGAACCGGAGGCATCCCCCGAGAGATTCCCCGAGCCGGAGCCGACAGCCCGCTCCGTGCCGAAGGCCCAGCAGAGGAAAGCCCCTGTGCCCATCCCCCACACCTCGGCTGAGGTTGCGCCGGGTTGCCGCTGCAAGGCGGCGTCCAAGGCAAAGTCACCGCGGGACCTTCCGCCCAGGTCACCAGTAGTGGGCAGTGTCCAAAAGGTCTCGCGGGGCCCGACCCGTGCGCTGGAGCTCGCAGCAGCGCTGTACTGGGACAGGGCGTCGGTACCGTTGGGCCTGGAAATCGAGGAGAGGGAAAGAAAGAAGGCAGAGATGGTGGCCCGTACAATCCGGGAGAAGGAGAGCCTGAGACAAGCGACCTTCCGTGTCCGGGGCCCGCTGTATGAGGGGCAGGTGAGGCGGTTTGATGTCCGCCGGGGCTATGGATTCATTTATGAACCGGGCCTGGAGGCCGAAGTGTTTATAGCCCAGCGGGATGTTAATGCTCACCTGCCAGAAGAGCACCCAGGCCGCAACCTGATGCCAGGGGACCTGGTACAATACACCCGGCACTGCGGGGAGAGGGGGTGGTTTGCGCTGGATGCAAAGTTGAGGGGCAGCCAGGAAGCCCGTGTGAGCACCGCGCCCCTTCCCCAAAGTGATGCTGAGGACTCTGAGTAGGGCAGCGGAGCACCGTTGCACCGTCCCCGTTGGAACCACCAGTGAGTGTTTGAAGTTTTGAGAGTTTTTGAAAAATGAAAATAGGTGATCAACTGCGGAAGTCATCTGATTGAAGCGTGATTGAACCGGTCATTGCTGGCACCGTTGTCCCCGTGGGGACCGTTTAAGGTTGCGTAAGGGACTCCTTACGGACAAGCCCGTGAACTTGCAGGGCAACCACAAACTTGTGGAATGTAAATAAAAATGTTTTTGTTGCAGCTTACCGTTACCGCCTCCGGAGAGGCAGATTGCAGGGAGGGCCCGCAGTGGAGCAGGCTGGGGCCCAGCCACCACAGGAACCGGTGGCTACCCTCTGGGGGTTCCAGGGGCTCCCCATGGACGTGGGTCCCCTGGAAAGGACAGATCCTGCTCGGGTAACTTGGTGCTGGACTGGGGTCAAGGGGTGCTGCCTGTTTCTTAGGGGCAGCATCAGGGCCAGGTTGCTTGGGTGGGAGAGAGCGGAAGCCGTAACCGTTTGAAACCGTTTGCAACGTTTAAGAAAAGTGCCTCCCGTTGTGGGATGATGTTCTTCTACTTGTATGTGTTTTTTTTTATCTTTTACAGTTTAAAAAGAAAAATAAAACCGGTGTTGGACGGGCAGCCCGCGGACGGTCTGCATTTTGCTAAGGGGGAATGTGACGCCCTGGACAAGCCAGGGGTCACAGGTAATGACATCACCACACCCTACACCCCGGTTAGGCACACCTAAGCTAGACCAGAAATCCTTGTTGCCTTCCCCAGGGGCTGATGTTCACACCAGGGGGTGGAGCCAGGCGGTTGGTCTCCACACACCAAGGAGTTCACAGTCCTGGAGGAAGGAAAAACACAGGCAGTTGAGTTAGGGTGAAGTGAGAGGAGTTGAGTGGTAGAGGAGGAAGTGAAAAGAGGAAAGTGACAGCAAAGAGCCTGAAGTTGGTCCGGGTGTGTGCCCCGGACTGAGACAGCAAGCTTAGCAGACGGCGGTGACCGTCTGCAGGAGTGGCCTATCGGAGTTGCCGTGAGGACCGTGGACGAGTGGTGGCCTGGCGGTACCGGACCTGTACACAAGGAGAAGCCAGCACCATTGGCAGGGGCCTTTCGGATCCCGGCAAGGCTAGGAGTCGCCGGGAATTTGCCAAATCCGTCAGTGAAGGGAACCTCCGGGTCTCCAAACAACTAAGTCCCGATTGAAGGCAACCGTCCAACCGTATGAGAGAGACACCGCCACCGCCAAGGCACCAGTTTCTCAGGGCCAGCGCCTGCGGGCAAAGAGGGGCTCCTCCGGCCCATATCCAAGTCGGGGAGCGGATAACCGGTGGGAACCCATCGCTACCAACATTACACAAGGTGCAGGGAAAGAGAAAGTCACCATTAACTACCGGGGAAAAGCAACAGCAGCCGTCCGTGGGAACCGTCTTTCCAGCCGTGTGTTTTACCGAGAACTGTGTCACCGTCTCAGGCTGAGTGAGTACCAACGTGCCGTGAGGCACCGCGCTGCCCCCACGACCCTGCACCTCACCAGGCCCCGCACCTGGCCTGCCATCCCTCATCCTCCACCCCATCACTGGGCCCCGGGACAACTAACCCCTAGCCATGGAGGGGAGAACAAACAACTCTGCTGCTCCCTGTCACCGCTCCCGGGATTCCCATACAGAGCAGCGGTGGTGTCCACACAATCACCACAACCGTGGGTGGCGTTACGGACAATAAATCCCCCAAACCAATCCCCTTTTCACTCACGGGCGAGGAGCGCCGCTCGAGTCCCCGGGATCCGGCCCATCGCTCGAGCCACCGAGCAGCAGCGGCCGCAGCAGCGGCAGCCGGACCCGAGCAGTGGGAGAGCGCAGCGTCCCCTCCTCCGCCCGCGACAATGAGGTAACAGGCTCAACTCTTGGTATATGCAGTGCAGCTGTCTGCAGTTCTGTCTGGTCCTAATTTATTGCAACAGGCTTGAACCTTCACACAGATCTGGTAACATTATCAGTGAGATCATTGGCTCTAGCATCACCCAATCGGTATGAAAGTTCAGACTGCAGCAATAAGTTACAGTGAGGGGCAGATAGAATGACTACAGGCAGGAGTATACGGCATCATGCACTGGATGATCCTCAGCCTGGTTCCAGGACATCATATATTATACAGTATAAAGAACCATATATTATAGTATGTGAAGTCCTGGCTCAGGTATCGAATCAGTCCACATATCAATGTGTACATCGGATGTGCACAGTATAAGACATCCAGTGTACACATTGTTATATACCATCTTATGTCTGTAGCCACAGTTTAGTATATACTAATCTGAATACTGGCTCTGCTGTACTGTATATGCCACTCAGCATCTGATGTCTGTGCACAACTAGGGTTCAAAATTTGGCCCAGGGCCCCACCCGCATTTTGGTTAAATCTATAGGCCCTATCCTGTAACAATGTCCCCCATCTTGTAATAATGTCATCATCCTTGACCCTGTGCGTAATAATGTCCTTGTCCTGTCATAATATCCCCATCCTGGCCTTGTATGTAATAATGTCCCCCGTCATGACCCTTTATGTAATATTGTCCCTGTCCTGTAATAATGTCCCCGTCCTGTAATAATGTCCCAATTCTGGCCCTATATGTAATAATGTCACCGTCCTGAGCTCTATACCTAATAATGTCCCTATTCTGTAAAAATGTCCTGAGTTCTATATGTGGTAATGTCTCTGTTTTGGTCCTGTATGTAATAATGTCCCCATCCTGGGCCCTGTATAAAGGAATGTCCTAATCTTGGGCCCTGTTTGTAATAATGTCCCCGTCCTGGGCTCTGTAGGTAATAATGTCCATGTCCTGGGTCCTACATATAATAATGTCCATGTCATGGGCCCTGTATGTAATAATGTCCACATCTAGGGCCCTGTATGTAATAATGTCTCAGTCCTGGCCCTGTATGTAATAATACATAGTGTCACGCTCAGCTCAGGAGAGCCAACGGCTTGGTTGAGCATTGCGCTGCGATCCTCGGACAAGTCATATTGCCATGAGATTGCGCCCTTACTCTTTTAGTGGAGAGCAGCTTCAGTGAAAAATTAGTGTCACTTCTAACTTCTTCACAGTTTCCAATCTCTGAAATGGTTTAAAAATGTAACAAAATACTGAATATGTGCACAGTAATGTTGATTTTACATTGCTGTGCATTATGTTTCTTTTCACTGCGCTTTTTCAGGTGGGTTTCAGGCAGAATCCGCTTGAGGCCCCCTTCACACGTCCGTGAAAAACACGCACGTGTGTTACGGGCCGTTTTTCGGGTCCGTGTCCCGTTTTTGTGTCCGTTTTTATGGTCCGTGTGGCACCTGTGTGAATTGCGTATGCTAGCCGTGTTTGTGTGCAGAACGTCCGTGTGTGCGTGTGGAATTAACGTGTATGTGTACGTGTAATGTCCGTGTGGAATGTCCGTTTGTGTGTGATGCACAATGTCGTTTATAAATGTCGGCTGACAGCAGACAGAGTTGCGCGATGAGAATGAACTCGGGTGAACTTCACCCGACTTCATCCTCATACCGCGGCTCTGTCTGTGTCGAGTACTGATTAGCGGTCACCCGTGAAGGACTCACCGGTGACCGCTAATCCCCCGATTGACTGAAGTGTCCCCCCCTCTCTCATACTTACCGTTCCCCGATCTCCGGCGCAGCGCTGCACGGCATTCACACGGCTGCGGCGGCTTTTACTATTTTGAAAAAGCCGGCCGCTCATTAAACAATCTCCTATTCCCTGCTTTCCCCGCCCACCGGCGCCTATGATTGGTTACAGTGAGACACGCCCCCACGCTGAGTGACAGGTGTCACACTGCACCCAATCACAGCAGCCGGTGGGCGTGTCTATACTGTGCAGTAAAATAAATAAATAAATAATTAAAAAAAAACGGCGTGCGGTTCCCCCCAATTTAAAAGCCAGCCAGATAAAGCCATACGACTGAAGGCTGGTATTCTCAGGATGGGGAGCTCCACGTTATGGGGAGCCCCCCACCCTAACAATATCAGTCAGCAGCCGCCCAGAATTGCCGCATACATTAGATGCGACAGTTCTGGGGCTGTACCCGGCTCTTCCCGATTTGCCCTGGTGCCGTTGGCAAATCGGGGTAATAAGGAGTTATTGGCAGCCCATAGCTGCCACTAAATCCTAGATTAATCATGTCAGGCGTCTATGAGACACCCTCCATGATTAATCTGTAAGTTACAGTAAAAACACACACACCAGAAAAAATCCTTTATTTGAAATAAAAAAACACACACAAATTCCCTCATTACCAATTTATTAACCCCGACAAACCCTCCATGTCCGGCGTACTCCACGGACCTCCAGCGTCGCGTCCAGCTCTGCTGCATGGAGGTGACAGGAGCAGCAGAAGACACCGCCGCTCCGGTCACCTCCACACAGCAAATGAGATGAGTAGCGCGATCAGCTGCTGTCAGTCAGGTAACTCGCGGCCACCGCTGGATCCAGCGGTGGCCGCGGGTAACCTCAGTGACAGCAGCTGATCGCGCTACTCACCTCATTTGCTGTGTGGAGGTGACCGGAGCGGCGGTGTCTTCTGCTGCTCCTGTCACCTCCATGCAGCAGAGCTGGACGCGACGCTGGAGGTCCGTGGAGTACGCCGGACATGGAGGGTTTGTCGGGGTTAATAAATTGGTAATGAGGGAATTTGTGTGTGTTTTTTATTTCAAATAAAGGATTTTTTCGGGTGTGTGTGTTTTTACTGTAACTTACAGATTAATCATGGAGAGTGTCTCATAGACGCCTGACATGATTAATCTAGGACTTATTGGCAGCTATGGGCTGCCAATAACTCCTTATTACCCCGATTTGCCAACGGCACCAGGGCAAATCGGGAAGAGCCGGGTACAGCCCCAGAACTGTCGCATCTAATGTATGCGGCAATTCTGGGCGGCTGCTGACTGATATTGTTAGGGTGGGGGGATCCCCATAACGTGGAGCTCCCCATCCTGAGAATACCAGCCTTCAGTCGTATGGCTTTATCTGGCTGGCTTTTAAATTGGGGGGAACCGCACGCCGTTTTTTTTTAATTATTTATTTATTTATTTTAATGCACAGTATAGACACGCCCACCGGCTGCTGTGATTGGGTGCAGTGTGACACCTGTCACTCAGCGTGGGGGCGTGTCTCACTGTAACCAATCACAGGCGCCGGTGGGCGGGGAAAGCAGGGAATACGAGATTGTTTAATGGGCGGCCGGCTTTTTAAAATAGTAAAAGCCGCCGCAGCAGTGTGAATGCCGTGCAGCGCTGCGCCGGAGATCGGGGAACGGTAAGTATGAGAGAGGGGGGGAAACTGACCGACAGACTGTGAGAGAGGGACAGACAGACAGAGAGACCGACAGAGAGACAGAGAGACTGACCGACGGACTCAGGGAGATTGACCGACATACACAGAAATAGAAAGAATAGCCGACATCACTAGAAATAAAAACACCAAACGGACACGGACTATAGGTATATGCATACGTGTTTACTAACGTGTGTGCACATACCCATAGACTTTCATTGTGTCCACGTGTGCGTGCTCCGTGCAGATAACGGACATGCATCCGTGCCAAACGCAAACACATACGGATCACGGACACGCACACACGGACATAATGAAATAACGCACGTGTGACCACAATCATAGATTAACATTGGTGCACGTTTGGCCGTGTCTCCGGTATATACGGAAACGGACCAAACACGCACGTGTATCACGGACGTGTGAAGGGGGCCTGAAAAAGATTATCATGTGCACATACCCTAAGGCTATGTTCACATGTAGCGGTTTTTGTTGTGTTTTTTTTTTAATGCCAATTAAATGCTGCTTTTTACATTACCAGCAAAGCTATGCGATTTCAGAAAGTTCATGCACAAGCTTGTTTTTTTTTATTTCCTGACTGAATTTAAGAATGCAGCATTTCTGAAATCCTGCATGTCACTTCCTGCAGCATTTTTGTAGCATTTTTTCACCCATAGAAAGCAATGAGAAAGTAAAAAACAAGCAACAATTTTATTTCTACAGGGTTTTTGAAGTGGTTTGGTGAATAAAACTAAGTTTATTAAACATGTACTGTAGACAAAGCATACATGTAATCTACACCCAAAAATGCCACAAAAACACTGAAAAATGGGCACGTTTACTGCCGAGATTGTAGGTTTGCAATGAAAAAAACATAGCTGCAGGTGCACATAGCCTAAGCTTAATTTTGGTACCATATTGTTAGGTCTTGGTGGTGAAAACACTGGACCGTACACCAGACTCCCCTAGTGAGGCATCCAGACCGGTCACCCCGCCCGAGGCCTTGATGCACGGCAGCCGAAGCACTCCTGGAAGCAAGACAGTCTGTCCAGAGAACTGGGAAGTGGATGTCCCTGGGACCTCAGAGTTCCAGAAGGTAGTCCGGGTGACGAGGCTCAGGTTCAGATGCCGGGTTGAGATGTCAGGCGGAATCCAGAATCAGCTGAGCAAGAGGACAGGTCACCAAACGGAGCCAGGGATCGGAGACTGGTGGGACTGAAGAGGTGGTGGAATCCTCAGCCGACAGTCACCGACAGGAGTTCTGAAGCAGTCGTGGTTAGGACGTGGCAGGACAGGCTGGCGTGGCAGGACAGGCTCTGTGAGACAGACAAGGGTTAATACCGAACAAGGCAAAAAGGGGACCTGAACTCCTAGCTTACTAAACACGTAGAACAGGCCCCGCCCACCTGGAAGAAGAATCCTCTTATACCCTGTACCTGCATGGCCAATATCCTGTTTCTGGACGCTGGCCCTTTAAGAGAGGGTCAATGACCGCGCGCGCGCCCTAATGCGCATGCGCGAGGCCCGAGTGCCGGAAGCCAAGGAAGTAAGCGGTGCAGAGGAAGCAGGAGTGCCCGGCAGAGTGTCCTGCGTCACAGAGGGGCGCCTGGAGCGAGGAACAGGACGCATGGAGGACGCCAACGAGGGAGAGGGAGCAGGAAGGCCGTGGAGAGGAGGACCGGGGACCGGAGTGGTGAGCAGGGAGCGCCGTCGGGAACCGGGGAGCGTGACACGGGGCCCAGGGAGCGTGACACGGGGCCCGGGAAGCGTGACACGGGGCCCGGGGAGCGTGACAGTACCCCCTCCCCCATGCCCCCCTCCCCGCAACCGGGACAGGAAGTCACGTATCAGAGGGGTGCCAACATTCTCCCGGGGTTCCCAGGACCTGTCCTCGGGGCCATAACCCGCCCAGTCCACCAGGAAGAACTGCCGACCCCGCACGGTCTTCATGGCCACGATATCCCTTACCGCATAGACGTCATCATCAGCAATAGGAGGAGGAGCAGCACAGGCGTTAGCGGAGAAGGGACCAAGAATAACCGGCTTGAGTAAGGAGACATGGAAGGAGTTGGGTATCCGCTGCAGCTTTTAGGAGACCTCATTGATCTTGCTAAGAACTTTAAACGGCCCGATGGATCGAGGACCCAACTTGTATGATGGTAGCTTCAATCGGACATATTTTGAAGCAAGCCAGACCAGATCACCTGGGGAAAGACACGGAGGGTCCAGGCGCCTCCTGTCTGCGTGTCTCTTCATCTGCAGGACAGCGCGTTCAAGAGAAGTCTTGACAGAGTCCCATATAGCAGAGAAATCTCGGACCAGGGCATCAGCAGCGGGGACATCGGAAGCCGGGGATAGTGGTAATGGAACGGAAGGCTGAAGTCCGTAGAAGACATGGAAGGGAGAGCTAGAGGTGGACTCGCTGATGTGATGGTTATGGGAGAATTCAGCCCAAGGAAGAAGCGTCGACCAATCGTCATGATGGGTGTTGACGTAGTGCAGCAAGAAGGAAGTCAGGATCTGATTGACTCGTTCCACTTGGCCATTCGACTGAGGGTGATAGGCTGAAGAAAAGTCCAGAGACACTCCCAGATGTTCGCAGAGGGCCCTCCAAAAGTGTGAGGTAAACTTAGTTCCTCTGTCGGACACAATGTGTGCGGGAAAGCCATGCAACCGGAAGATGTGCTGTATGTAGGCGTCAGCGAGTTCCTGGGCAGAGGGCAGTCCGACCATGGGGACGAAATGAGCCATTTTCGAGAAACGGTCCACCACGACCCATATGACCATATGTCCGGAGGACAAGGGCAAGTCAGTAATGAAGTCCATTGCAATGTGTTGCCACGGAACGGAGGGAATTGGCAGAGGCAGGAGACGACCATATGGCAGGTGTTTGTGCGTCTTGTTTCGGGCACAGGATGGGCAGGCTGAGACAAAGGAGACGACGTCCTTGCGAAGAGATGGCCACCAGTAGTGACGAACAATCGTACTCCACGTTTTTTTTTTACCAGCATGGCCGGCTATTTTCGAGGTATGACCCCAGTGTAAGACTCTTTGTTTGTCGGTATCTGAGACATAGGTCTTCCCAGGGGGTATCTGAGCCAGAGTGACAGGAGCCACCGGAATTACTTTACTGGGACAAATGATGGGCTGGAATGGCTCTTCCCCCTGCTCCACGGGCACGAAAGACCTAGACAAGGCATCTGCCCGCACGTTCTTATCCGCGGGCCGAAAATGGAGTTGGAAATCGAACCGGGCAAAGAACAAGGACCACCGGGCTTGTTGCGGGTTCAGTCTTTGAGCAGACCGCAGATATTCCAGGTTCTTGTGGTCAGTGTAAATGATCACTGGGTATACCGCTCCCTCCAGGAGGTAGCGCCATTCCTCCAAACGCCAGCTTGACAGCCAGCAGCTCTCGATCACCGATGGTGTTGTTGCGTTCTGGTGCCGAAAAGCTCTTGGAGAAGAATCCGCAAGTGACCATCCTTCCGGTGGAGGACTTCTGCATGAGCACTGCCCCGGCCCCAGAGGAGGAGGCATCCACCTCCAAGGTGAACTGTCGGTTCAATTCAGGACGATGGAGAACAGGAGAGGAAGCAAACGCCTGCTTCAGGGAGCAGAATGCGGCGTCTGCCGCATGTGACCAGTCCTTCGGGTTAGCCCCCTTCTTGGTCAAGGCAGAGAGAGGCGCAGTCAGGGCAGAGAAGTGAGGAATGAACTCACGGTAATAGTTGGCAAAGCCGAGGAAGCGCTGAATAGCCTTCAGTCCGGAAGGAGGGGGCCAGTTGAGGATGGAAGAGACCTTCTCTGGGTCCATCTGTAGACCGGTGTCGGAGATCACGTAACCCAGGAAGGGAAGGGACGACTGTTCGAACACGCACTTCTCGTACTTGGCGTACAGGCAAATCTCTCTGAGCCTTTGTAGTACCAGCTGCACGTTCTCTCTGTGGTTCTGTAGGTCCGGGGAGAAGACCAGGATGTCGTCTAGATATACGACCACACAGACGTAGAGGAGATCCCTGAACACGTCGTTCACTAGTTCTTGGAAAACTGCTGGAGCGTTACACAGGCTAAAGGGCATCACACAATATTCGTAGTGCACATCACGAGTGTTGAATGTGGTCTTCCATTCGTCCCCAGAGCGAATGCAAACCAGGTTGTAGGCACCGCGGAGGTCCAACTTGGTGAACACACGGGCTCCTCTGAGCCGATCGAATAATTCGGGGATGAGCGGCAGAGGGTATTTATTTTTACGGTGATCTGATTTAATCCCCGGTAGTCAATGCAGGGGTGCATGTCACCTTCTTGCTTCTTAACGAAGAAGAAGCCTGCTCCAGCAGGAGACGAGGATCTCCAAATGAATCCCCTTGCCAGGTTCTTGGTGATGTAGGCAGACATGGCCCGTGTTTCAGCAGGGGACAATGGGTATATCCTTCCTCAAGGAGGTGTGGTTCCCGGCAGTAGGTCGATGGCACAGTCGTAGGGACGATGTGGCGGTAGTACTTCTGACTCCTTTTTATCGAAAGTGTCCGCGAAGGACCAATAGGCGGAAGGCATACCTGGTAGGGACTCCGGGACCGGAGGTCGTTGGATGGGCTGTATGGACTTCAGGCAGTTCTCATGACAAGAGGAACCCCATCCGGTAACCTCACCAGCACGCCAGTTGACCGAAGGTTCTTGTGCCCGTAACCAGGGGAGTCCCAGTAGGATCTGATAAGATATGCACGGGAGGACATAGAGAGCGAGTTACTCTGTGTGCAGGGCACCGATACGTAGTTCCACAGGCTTTGTGATCAACGAGATGGTGTCAGAGAGGGGTCTCCTGTTCACTGAGGCAATCACGAGGGGTTTTTCTAGTGGAATAACAGGCACCTGGTACTTGGTCACCGTAGCTTGCTGGATGAAATTGCCTGCTGCCCCGGAATCGAGATACACCTCTGCCGTGAACCGAATCCCTTCCGTTGTCACCTGAACAGTCCATGTAACTGGGTCTGAGAGAGTCCCAGTACCTAGGGTGGCCTCTCCTACCAACCCTGGGCTTTAGAGTTTCCCGGCTTTTCTGGACAGGAACGTAGCAAGTGTGTGCCATCTCTGCAGTAGAACCAGAGGCCCTTGGCTAGCCGTTCTGCTCGGCGTTGCTCGGACTGCCTCAGACGGTCGATTTGCATGGGCTCGTGGGCAGGAACACCAGATGACGCTGACTGGGGAGCGGCGGACTTCGGCGGAGGAGAGGAGCGCCTTATCGGACGTCTCTCGCGGGACAGTTCTTTGGACCATTCCTGGAAGCAGAGATCCACTCGGTTTGCTAGAGCGATCAGGGCATCCAAGGTGGAGGGAACATCGCGACCGACCAGCTCGTCCTTGATACGACCAGAGAGTCCTTCCCAGAAGGCGGCGGCTAAAGGCTCATTCTTCCACCCTAATTCTGAGGCCAAGGTGCGGAAGCGGATGGCATACTTGCCCACCGTCAAAGTCCCCTGACGTAACCTGAGGAGTGATGAGGTGGACGCGGAGGCGCGTCCGGGTTCGTCAAAGGTGGTACGAAAAGCTTGCAGTAATTCCTGAATGTTGGTGGTCACAGGATCCTCCTCCCACAAGGGATTCATCCAGGCCAGTGCCTCACCCCGTAGATGGAACATCACGAAAGCCACCTTGGCTTGATCAGAGGCAAAAAGATGCGGAACCAGCTTGAAGTGGCGGGAGCACTGATTCAAAAATCCCCTGCAGGTCTTAGGATCTCCGGCATACCGGGGTGGCGACGCCAGACGGAGTTTAGAGGTCTCCGAGGAAGCTGCCACGGGAGCTGCGGACGTGGTCTGAGTCGCCAGGGACGTGGCAGTCGCTTGCAGTGTATTCAGGCGGGTGTCCACAGATGTCATGAAGGCTAGCATGCGGGATTGGGCCTCGCGTTGACGTCCCAGTTCCTGCTGCAATCCGGCCAGCTGGGACGCTAGTGCTTCGGCGGGATCCATGGCCTGTTCCAGCTGTTAGGTCTTGGTGGTGGAAACACTGGACCGTACACCAGACTCCCCTAGTGAGGCACCCAGACCGGTCAGCCCGCCCGAGGCCTTGATGCACGGCAGCTGAAGCACTCCTGGAAGCAAGACAGTCCGTCCAGAGAACTGGGAAGTGGATGTCCCTGGGACCTCAGAGTTCCAGAAGGTAGTCCGGGTGACGAGGCTCAGGTTCAGATGCCGGGTTGAGATGTCAGGCGGAATCCGGAACCAGCTGAGCGAGAGTACAGGTCACCAAACGGATCCAGGGATCGGAGACTGGTGGGACTGAAGAGGTGGTGGAATCCTCAGCCGACAGTCACCGACAGGAGTTCTGAAGCAGTCGTGGTTAGGACCGGTTGGCGTGGCAGGACAGGCTCTGCGAGACAGACAAGGGTTAATACCGGACAAGGCAAAAAGGGGACCTGAACTCCTAGCTTACTAAACACGTAGAACAGGCCCCGCCCACCTGGAAGAAGAATCCTCTTATACCCTGTACCTGCATGGCCAATATCCTGTTTCTGGACGCTAGCCGTTTAAGAGAGGGTCAATGACCAAGCGCGCGCCCTAATGCACATGCGCGAGGCCTGGGTGCCGGAGGCCAGGGAAGGAAGCGGTGCAGAGAAGGCAGGAGTGCCCGGCAGAGTGTCCTGCGTCGCAGAGGGGCGCCTGGAGCGAGGAACAGGACGCATGGAGGACGCCGGCGAAGGAGAGGGAGCAGGAAGGCCATGGAGAGGAGGACCGGGGACCGGAGTTGTGAGCAGGGAGCGCCGTCGGGGAGCGTGACACGGGGCCCGGGAAGCGTGACACAGGGCCCGGGGAGCGTGACACATATCTGTGTAATAGGCTTGTTTATTTTACTGCTTCTTTGGTCACATTCACTCGTTGAGTATTTGGTGAGTTTTTATACCTCAGTATTTGTAAGTCAAAACCAGGAGAGGATAAAAAATACAGAACTGGTGGTGACGTGTTTCTATTATACTTTGCCTCAGATTGTTCACTCCTGGGTTTGGCTTACACATACTGTAAAAACTCACCAAATACTCAACGAGTGCACATGGCCTATGTAGTTAGCTTGGTTGTAGTACCATTTCTATGTAATGAGCATCAGCTTTGTAGTGAGGATGTTTCTATATAGAGTCTGATATATTGAGCAAACCTCATGGTGATACTTATAAGGATGGGTCTTTGCTGTGCGCTTGTCCCCCAGGTCAAAATTTGCTAATTGGCCCCTAGCTATTACTCAGTTTTAAGCCTCCTACAGAAAAAACTGTTTCTGTTTCATTTAATGACTATTTCAACCTAGTAATTGTACTCATATTACCTGTTTGGTATAATTGTTCACTCATACACATGACTATAATCTTACAAAATAGCAGATTTTGTTCAACTGCTTAGCCACAAAAATTAAGCAGCAAATCCAATTTGGTGAAAAAGATTGCAAATATCCTTTATCCACTCACACTAGCTATGTTTCAGCTCTATCTGGAACCTTTTTTAAACAGTGTTGCAAAGTAAAATATCTATATACACGTATTCATTACATGGTGTGAGCAACATTATCATCCAATTAAAAAGTAACTACAGTGTATATATAGATATTAAATTATGACAGTGTACTCATACAGTTATAGTGCATAATTATATAATACTTAAGAATCATAAGTATATATAGTTTCAAAATCCATATAGCATTAGTCAACAAAAAATGTTGAATCAAGTGCAATAACAAACATCATCTGTTACATTCCAGTGTCAAAGAAACATCTATCATATCCCTGGTCTACCATTCTGTCTATGTAAGCAAAAGTCTTGCCTAGCGGCGTGCAGTCCACCCCAATTTTGATACCAAGCCAAGATAAAGCTGACAATTGGGATCTAGTTTTCTCAGGCTGGGAAGGCCTATGGTTATTGCCCCCCCAACCTCAAAATAGCAACCCGCAGCCTCCCTGGAATTGTTGAATCCATTAGATATGATAATTCCGGCACTTTTCCCAGCTCATCCCAATTGCCCCAGAGCGGTGGTAAACGGTGTAATAAAAGGGGTTAATGAAAGCTATGATTTGTCAAACAATTACAGCTGTCATCATTTTTTGACAAATTGACAGCTGTCATTAACCCCCTTATATTACTCAATTGCCACCGCTCCAGGGCAATCAGGATGAGCCAGGTAAAGCTCCGGAACTGTTGCATCTAATGCACGCGACAATTCGGGGGCAGCTGCAGGATGCTACTTTTAGGCTGGGAGGGACCCAATAACCATGGGCCTCCCCAGCGTGAAAATACTAGCCCCCTGTTGTTCGCTATCTTGGCTGTGTATCAAAATTGGTGGAGACCTCACGCCTTTTTTTTTTACTTACACTCCACAACCAATCACAGACGCTGGCAATCTGACTGCAATCAATCACAGATGCTGTCGTAGAGGGTGGAAGTAGTGACTATGCATGAGGTTTGATGAGCAGACCCAGAAGTAATGTGACTGTCACGTGGGAGACTTGGTGAGTTTAACTGTCCTCTTTTAATCTCTATATTGCTTCATTTTACCTTATAATATTTTTCCCTGGGTGACCGAACACAAACAGTAACATGGACTTCCATGAGAAGTCCGTGTTCGGGGTCAGTGCACAGACAGTATGTGTCCGGTACAGACCCCGAAATTTTATAGTTCGGGTTCGCCCATCACTAATAATAATAATTAATAATAATAGTTAATAACATAAAAGTTACCAGTTTCGGCCTGATATGCATGCGTGTAGATACAGTATATCATAAAATGAGTACAGCTCTCACATTTTTGTCATTTTTTTATATCCTTTTATGGGGCAACACTGAAGATATGATACTGATAAAATGAAGGAGTCAGTGCACAGCTTTTATAACTGTAAATTTGGTGTGCTCTCTAAATATATAAATAACAGTAACCTAGGCAAGAGTAATATTTAGAATGGCTGAAAAAAGTCAGGCAGGAGACTGTACAGGAAGAGCGAGTGCACAGAATCATAAGGTAAATATTAAACTTAAGCCATGTGCACACGTTGAGTATGTGCTGAGTTTTTTACCTCAGTATTTATAAGTCAAAACCAGGACTGGGCAAAAAATGCAGAAGTGATGCCCGTGTTTCTATTATAGTTTTCCTTTGATTGTTCCATTCCTGGTTTTGGCTACAAATGCTGAGGGAATAAAAATCTCACCAAATACTCAATGTGTTTATGTGGCCTTAGAATAGCTTCATGATTTCTCAGAGAGATGGGCTAGTCAGGAGCACACAGTAGAGGGAGAGGTGTGCAGCACTGAGGAGAAGCAAATGCTGCTTGGAAATGTAGTGTTAGCACTTTAAAAATAGAACTACCCATTCAGCTACAGGAAGCGTCATGCAAAGAAGAGCTGATAGAGATGAAAGACATAGGGCCTAATTCATCAAATCTTTAACGCTATTATCCTGGGGTAAAATGCCTTGAAATGTTGCAAAGTTTGGCGCAACTCGAAGCTGCATTAAAATTTTGTAACATTTGGCATTGTCACGCCATTTTCTACCAGCTCTGACAAAGTGGGTGGAGCTGGGGCAGGACAGGGGCATGGTGACTGCCACTGGGCAAATTCATGACTAGCGGTGGTGTTCGCTATGCCACAAATCTTAATCAGTAGGATTTGTGACAAGGCGCACACAGAAGTGTATGCAATTCATCCAATGATCCTTTTTCATGAAGAGGCATGTGCCTATGGTTGGTCACCCAATCTTTTTGAATAAAAATTACTTATGTTGAGTCGTATCTCTATCAGGAAACACATAGATTGAGAAAGGGAGGGCCTGCAGACTGAGAAGGAGCAGTATGCTGCTTTTAGCAGATAAGAATTGGATCACGCATTCAGCTCTGTGACGCTAGATGCACCAAGCGGAAGAATACGAAAAATAGACAAAAAGGTACAAGAAAAAACTTGATATTCATCAAGGTATTTTTTCCCAATTTCTGGCATAAAACACCTTGAAATTTTGCCAAATTTTTGCTCAATTCAAAGTTCTGTAAAAATTTGTTGACTTTTGAAATTTTTCTTCCAGTAACAGCCAGCTCCATCAAAGTGGGTAGATATTGGGCATGGTTCAAAATTGGAATAAATTACACCAAAATATACTGCAGCCCAAAACTGGAGTAACATTTCTTCTAGATGAGCGCAGCAGTTATAAGATGCACCTAATTCATTAAAAGGTGCATGTCTCTTAATTCTCTTAAATAAATCATCTTACTCAAGCAAAGCTTTCATTAAGACTGGTGTACATAATACTACTCTTAGTGAGTCAGCCCTTTTATCTGGCTTGGTCTGTTTTTAATAATAGTCATGCAGATACTTTGTAAAAGACAAAGCCATTGTGGGAATAACCCTTTAATATCCGTGTATAAGATTCCTGACAGTGAGCAGATTTATAAAGGGCCTATCACCAGGTCAAAAGTGGTCAATTTTTGCTCCTATTTCATTCCCGTTGCTTCCGTGAGTATTCAGATTTTTGTCTTTTAAAAGAACACCCTACACTTCCAGAGATATGGGTCTTTTTATTTAGGGATAATTTTTATGGGCTTTGCTCACAGGTTAATAATGGAGGAAGCCTACAGACACGCCCCTAGAGAATCCTATGAGCCACACCCCTTTGATAAAGATCATAAAAATTAGTGCTAAATAAAAAGATATATATATATATATATATATATATATATACAACCATATGTTGGAATTTAAAAAGATAAAAAGCGGAATATTCAGGGGAGAAGTAGGAATAACTTAATGGGAACCTGTCACCAGATTTGGTGACAATAAGCTGCAGCCACCACCAGTGGGCTCTTATATAGAGCATTCTAACCGGATAGGTGTCTCCTTTCTTCGGGTCTGGCGCCTCCTCTTTCGGCCATCTTTGTCCTCCTTCTTCTGAAGCCTGAGTGCATGACGCATCCTACGTCATGCACACAGGCCGGCATTGAGGTCTTGCGCAGGTGCCCTATGATCTGCCCAGAGCAGGGCAGATCAAGGTATTTTAGTGCGCATCAGCGGGACCACAATGCCGGCCTGTGTGCATGACGTAGGACGTGTCATGCACCCAGGCTTCAGAAGAAGGAGGACAAAGATGGCCGAAAGATGAGGCGCCAGACCCGGAAAACGGAGAAACCCATCTGACCACTCTGCACCGCACTGACTGTTTAGGTGAGTATTATAAAGTGATTTTTCCGTTATACAGTGCGGCCTGGGCTCTTATATACAGCATGTTAGAATGCTATATATATAAGTGTGACGCCCTGGCCTATCAGGTCGTCACAAGGGTGTCGTGCAATCTGTCCTTCGGCATGGTACCCGCTCCTCCTTGGTTACGGGTCCTGTCCCTTTGGTGTTGCTAAGAACAGGTGTACACAAATCCTGAGGAAAACACTGCACCACCCCCACCAGACACCCATTGGGCGGCCTGAGGGGAATAGGGCCACCCAGATGGGGGGATGGTAGAAGGAGGGCCAGAAGTGTCAGAGTAGTCGGAGAGTGCCAGTGAGCCGTGACAGGACAAGGTCACGCTGTGGAGCTGGGCTCCTGTACCCGTCCCAGGTGCCAAACGTTGGCCTGGCCTGGAAGGAGCTGGAATCCCGGTCGCAGGGGGTAGTGATGGGGCATGGTACTGCCATGGAGGGCAGACCGGCGGCCTTGTGCTACAACCGGGCAGGAGCCAGGACACGGCGGGGTTCATGGACCCTAGGCTGGGAAGGAACTTTATGCAGCCCAGTAATTCACCCGAAGAGGACGGAATCTTTACGAACCGTTCTCCACCCACTACAAAATCGGGGTACTAGCGCAATGAGGGGGATAGGACTTCCCAAATCCGTCCAGAAAATCCCAAACATAAACCCTGAGAGCAAGCTCACCCTGCTAGCCACGCAGGTGAGCGGGACCCGAGTAGTTTCAGGCGAAAGGGATCCACACAGAGGAAACACAGTGCCAAGGGACAAGGCTTCAGAAAAAACAAGCAACGCCAAAAGGGCACGGACCCAGCGTGCTCATCCAAAGGTTGCCAGACATTCAGGACTTTGGTTAACCCGGTGTCAGTGTCAGCATCTCTGGACTGTGTGAGAACATTGTGCCCCTCTACTCCCGACGGGTCCCCAGCCATCCATCACCGAGCCCCGGGACACCATTCCCCTGCCCACGGCAAGGTTAACATCACAAGCTGCCATCCCATCGCTTCCGGGCGCTCTTCCCCAAACGCAGCAGCGGTGGTATCCCGCTTTACCACGACCCGTGGGTGGCGTCACGAACACTATCCAATCCTTTCACCTCCTTTTGTAAATATTTTTATCCCTTTTTTCATTTCGAGCGACCGCGCGATCCCGCCTCGGGTCCGGAGAACCCTCGAGCCACTGCAGATCCGGATCCGAGCAGCCCGTCGGCTGTCGCGGGGCGGCACATAAGAGCCAACTGGTGGTGGCCGCAGCTTATAGTCACCAAATCTGGTGACAAGTTCCCTTTAAGAGCAAAAACTGGTTACTTTTGACCTGGTTACAGGTCCCCTTTAAGATGTGCAGCCTCTGTGGTATAGACTGCAGATTTGTACTAATTTATTTAATTTAGATTGGCTGATGCTGTTACTCTCCAAGATTGTGAATTTTATATTAATATGAAGGATAATGAATGATCCTAGATGATTTTACTGAATAACACGATTGGACAGATAACACATTTTAATTATTTTCTTTCCTGTTATGTAAGCAGTCAAGAAGCTTTTCGTAGGAACCTTAATTTATTTTCTCACCTCTATCCCACTATAGTTTCCAGTTCTGTTCCTTGAAATTAATGTTGTTTAATTAGTCTAACAAAGGTTAGGTTGCCTCCATCAAATATTCAATTTATGAGCAGCTGAGTTGTGCTGTGCGCTGACCTCTAAAATTGTGTGAGTAGGAGTTTGCCGATGACGAGGCACCTAAAATAGAAAACTCTACATAAAAATGTATTAGTTGCTTTGAATTGCTTTGCTAGCACGTAGCCTTGACAACACAGAGAATATGTCAGGATTTTCTCAGCTGAAACTAAAAATCGGTTTACTGTTATTGGAAACTATAAAAAAGCAACAATACATGTCCTTCAGAGGTTAGGTACTCAGCACAATGTAAGGAGGAATATCAACAGGATTCTGTCAGACATAAGTTCATAGAACATTACACAGTTCAGTGTTTCCCAATTTGCACCATTGTTCTTCATTCCCTTGAAATTTCTCTTACAGCTCTAGTCACGATTGAGATATAGTGAAGTCACCTTTATGACACATGAAAAGGCATCATTTCAGGAACTGGATATAATGTCTCTCTCGCTCTGGGTCGCCAACCGTTCAGAAATTCCAAGACAGTCCGTAAAAATAAGAACTGTTCGTAAAAGAATTTTAAGGCTTTTTTTTTTCAAGCTGAAGAAACTTATACATATTATTGTGATTCTTCCTTATTAAAATTATGGGTTGTAAACATGTATCTCATACAATCATAATGATTTATTATGGTTTTACAATGTATCCATAAAAAAATTATCTGTCCATGCTAAACTGTTCAGAAGAAAACTAAACGTCAAGTTGGAAACCCCGGACAAGCTAGTTGAATTTTAGGACAACTTCTACATCAACTTAAGGAGGCTTTACGCGGAGCGACGCACAAACGAAGGGGGCGGGTGCCATCGCTAGCGATATCGCTAGCGATGGCACCCGCCCCCTTCGTTTGTGCGTCACGGGCAAATCGCTGCCCGTGGCGCACAATCTTGCTTGTCCGTGTCACATGTACAGCCCTCCCTAACGACGTCACTGTGGGTGGTGAACAACCTCCCCTGAAAGGGGGAGGTTCGTTCGGCATCACAGCGACGTCACAGAGCGGGCCGCCAATAGTAGCGGAGGGGCGGAGAGCAGCCGCATTTCCGTCACTCCCACCTCGGTTTTCATTGAGGACACAGGTACACTGTAGTTCGTTGTTCCCGAGGTGTCACACATAGCGATGTGTGCTGCCTCGGGAACAACGAACAACCTGCGTCCTCAACACCCAATGATGTTTTGAAAATGAACGACGTGTCAACGATGGACGATGTGGTGAGTATTTTCCATCATTAACGGCCGCTCGTAGGTTGCACACGCAACAACATCGCTAACGATGCCGGATGTGCGTCACGGAATCCGTGACCCCGGCGATATATCGTTAGATACGTCGCTGCGTGTAACAGGGCCTTTAGAGAAAATAAACCTGACTGTGATGGACAATTTTTTTTATAAATTTAAGGAAAGATATAGGATGAAAGAATCCATATCTAAAATAATTCTGGTACACCTAACTGTTAATAAAAGATCTTTGGGTCGAATTCCTTGACGTGATTAACATTATGCTCAGTAAAGAGCTCCAACTAACACCATGTGTCATGCTTCAAGAATTAACAATAGAACCCATCAATTGATTCCATTTTGCACCATGGCAGCAAAGATGTCTGCAAGAGTTTTTATGACATCCCACTCTAAATCCATAGGCATTAATATGAAGTTGAGGACCACATTGTGCAGCTAAAACAGTTTCCGATCTTTTGGGAAGGCTTTCTACACAGAAGAATATTTGCGAGGTCAAATATTGTGGTGGATGAAAGGGCATGGCTCACAATGTCCATTGTTTATCCTAAAGTTGTTGAAAGGATTGCAGTAGGGGATCTGTTCGGGCAAGTGAAGTTCTGCCACACTGAACTCACCCAACCATGCCTTTTTGGACCTTGCTTTGGGCAGTGAAACAAGGTTGTAGCGGAACAGAATTGGGCTGCCCCTAAGCTGTTCCCAATAAGTTGGAAGCATAAAATTGTCCAAAATGTATTGGTAGGCTGAAGCATTAAGAATTCCCTCCACTGGATCTAAAGGGTTTAGGCTAAATCCGAAAATCAATCTCATAGCATTATCCCTCCTCTATCAAGCCTTACAATTGGCACTATGCATTAGGCATTTATTTCAATAACACAGCCAAGAAAATGCACTGGGTTTCAAAATACGAAGGACCTCATGTCATTCTTTCCAATAATTTAATTTTACACGCCACTTCGGGGACACAGACAGCTACTGTGAGGGCAACCAATCACAGACACCAGCATGCTGGCAGTCTTAATGCAACCAATCACAAACAATGTCACAGAAGGTGGGCAGGTGAAGCAGTAAATATCCATGAGATTTAATGAGCGGACCCAGAAGCAGTGTGATAGCCACACGGAAATTCTGTAAGTACTGTATAATTGTCCTGCTTTAATCCCCATTTTGCTTACTTTTTCCCTTTTTTTAATTATTTTTTTCTCCGGGTTGCCAAACCGAACAGTAACACTGTTCCCCGAGAAGTCCATGTTTGGGGTCCTTGCACGGACCCCGAACTTTACAGCTCGGGTTCACCCATCACTATTCCTATAGCAAAGAGACAGAATGAAAAACCTAAACAATAGTTGCATGGCAACCAACCAAGTCTGCCATTACCATTTAGTTCCAGAATGAAGAGGCTTTATAGATAATTCTACTCAAGCTTTTTTTAAGGCCATACATTTTGCATCCTATCAGCTGTCCACTCTGCTAACTGCTTGTCCATGCTCTGTGCTGACTTCATGCATGTTATTTTCTGGGTACCTATAAGAAATCAGATTATTATTCTCCCTATTTTTCTGGATTCCCTACTTACGGGAACCAAGAGAACATGTCCTGTCCAACAAAAGATGGCTTGTTATGTTTTATAACTATAGTATTATATGGTTCCTGTCATTTCAAGAAACGTTTCATATATCAATGATGCGAGCAAATATAAGAAAATTTGTAAAATCATAACAAAGAAATGTTTTTTTTATCTACACTTATGAGCCACTTTATTTCTGCTTCAGCTCCAAGCCATGGGTCCCTTGTTCTTTCGTGTCCTCTCTCCCTTGTCCGCTGTTCCCTGTCTGAAGGTTCAGGCTCGACTCCTTCTGTGTGATGTTGCTCCTCACTTCCCCTGACAGTGCCCCGCCTCCCGGGTTTCCGAACTAGTGGGCAGGAGGTCCCATACCTCCTGATGGCCACGCCCAGCACCTACCCTAGCCCAGTCCTCTGAATTGTAAACCGTGCCGGATTATGTTGGCGTTACAGAAATAAAGATTATTATTATTATTATTATTATTATTATTATTAAAGCTGCAGCTAAATAGTATTTTTGGATGTGATATGGCAAGGGATGCAAATGGGAATTTTCCCTTAGGCCTTGGGCCCCTGATCTGTGAAAACGCTATTAAAGCAACTGCCTGCAACAAATATAAACTGTATCTATATTCTTCTGATGGCGTCGTCAACATGTTCACGTTAGCGCTGTGCAAAAATGTCCATAGAAATGCTTTGCGCTTTCACTTCAGGGCACATGTTAGAAGTATTAATAGGGACAAGAAGGAGCATATTATTTTGTAGAGAGAAAATGGGAGTCTACAAATAAAAGGTTTGGGGAAATTGACATACAGATTGGCACTTGAGTGCATTCCCTGATGTATTGCATCTTTGAATAGTCTGAGGCTGCTGGCAACCTACAGCCAATTAAACTTGTTTTCCTCACCTATGGATAGTTCAGTGTGAAGGGCACACAATAAAAACTGTGAACAGCCGCCTACGCAATTCTGACTCAGACACTTCCACTTTTATTTCATACTTGATGTTTCACTGCACAGTCCAAATAGGCATTAATAGCTGAAGGCCTAAGATAATAGGCAGGGCATCACTGGAAATCACAGTCCTTGATGGTCACAATGCCAACTAGGTTAAATGAACGAAGAAAACAGCTTTATTTGCTTGTTTTGGCCCTTTACAACCCGAGCATTTACTGCGGCTAAGTGGAGAAAAGTAATTTTAAAATCAAACTGAATAAGAGACTGCGTGAATTCGCTAGTGTGTCTAAATCTCATTGTGTCAGGTCTAAACTGGATTTCTGGGCTGTCGGACGTTTCTGTTTATCTGTTGATGTGAGTGTTCAAGTGACCTGGCCTTTGCTGACAACTGAAGGGTCCCAGCAGTGACATGACATGAGAATGTTGAAAGCCAAGAAGCAGCCGGTGGGGATCCATGGGAAGACAGCAAGTGAGTATGGGAGAGTTTGTTCTTTTTAGAAAATCCAAGTTCCAAGCAGCAGTGTATTTAGTCCCAACTTCCCCATTAGAGATGAGCAACCTGAAAAGTTTGGTGTTCATACCAAACAGTGACGTTACTAGAAAAATCAGTGTTCGAGTCTGTAGTTTGAGTGTTTTATGTATGCTGACTACTCAGGCAAGCATAGCTTTACTTGGGTACGCTCAGTGCTCAGCCCAGTGCGAGCCACTTGCAGTGTTTGAATGGCTCGCATTGAGAGTAACAACTGCATGATCGGATATAGGGTGCACAAAAAAAAACAAAAAAAATATCAAAATATGAAAAAACCTTGCCCACCCTTTCCTGGAAGTGTTCTATTTATGGCTGGCTGCATGTGACCTGAACTGCCCAATTAGTGACTTCCATTGGGGTTCATGTCAAGTCTGGGTCCCAAACCGAACCTGATCTTGAACTTCCACAAGTCTGCTTATCTCTAATCCCCATTAAATAAGTACTAAACTACTTTTATTTACTGATCGGCCTTTGTAAAGTTATGAATCTTTTTGTGTTATGCTTAATTGCCTGATTTTGTTTCCTTATAGTTTCATCACCATACTGAAAGTGCTGACTTGTGTCTAGTTTACATTTCTTTAGTAGCTAATTTGAACTGTAGGTCTTGTGGTCTAGCCCTACCCCATGCTCAAATACTACTCTGTGTCGCTCACATTGGGAAAGTTATTTGATGTTTAATCAGATAGCACTCAGATCAATGATATGTAACTGTCACACTCAGAGTAGGAAGTGTCTGAGTATACTGCATGACAGCTGTGCTCAGACCCATGGACGTCTGCTGCACTACACGACACACAAAAAACAAGGGGGACAAAGGGGCACTTTTATAATGGTTGGCCCTGCAGATAGGGTGAGGGGTGAAGGGACACCGACTGGACTCACCTCAAACTGTCTCCCGAGCTAACTAGCATCCCTATATAGGTTGTTTGAACCCATCAGCAAGCCCTTACCTAATCCCTCACTAGCCCTACAAACACCCTGGCTAGGGAGCTGGCCAGTGGGAGACACTAGCCCCACTACTGTACTAATCAATAGTCAGGGAAACGTAGACAAAGGGGAATGCAAAACAACACAAACTTGATAGCTGCAGCAACATGACTTCAACAACTGGAAAAGCAGCAGAAATCCAGCAACTCCTAGAGACGTGCAGTCACCTAGGTGGTCAGGAACAGAAGATTCTGTTTCCAGTGGAAGCTGAAAGAAGGAAAGGGGATTAAAGTATGTCAGAGGGGTAACAAACCAGCTGCACATTAGGTGATTAGCTAGGAACTCTAGCAGGAGAAATCGACATTAACTTCTGAAGTTCCAGCAGAAAGCAATTACAATTAATATGCTGAGCCACCCAATAATGAGTGAAACTCAGATCACCGAATCGTCATGCATTTCTCAACCGTAAGAGACGCTCGTAACTTTAACGGGGCAATGCTGTTTTTCTGATACCGATTCAGCGTCATAAAAAAAATCACAGCATGTTGAGATGTCATGCTCAAATCGGATGCCACTCACCCATTCAAGTCTATAAATGCATGCAAATCATTGGTCTGCACTCAAATGACATCCAAGTTTCCGTGGACTCCCACCAAGGAGAAGATGTATAAATGGAAGATGTATAAATTTTCCTCTCCATCTTCTCCATCTCTCCATCTTCTCACATCATGCACTGAGAGTAAGCTGATACTCGCATCAAACTCTGATCAGAGTTTGAAGTGTAATTTTCAAAATTGACCCTATTGTCTCAGATGAGAGAGCGTGATGAGAGAGCACCAAAATGCTCAGGTGTCCATTACCCGAATCAAGCAGGTCAAATGCTCGGACGGGCTCGACTTGAGTAATGAGTACAATGGAAGTCAATGGAAAACTCAAGCATATTTCTAGCAGACCTTCCCAGGTCTGGAGGGGGCAGGAAAATCTCTAAAATGGATAGAAACAGTACTCAAATTTAATGGAAACAGCATGTGGAAGATCCCTGGACACTAGAGATGAGCAGACCTGTGGAAGTTCGGGTTCTGCAGGTTCTGCTGGACTTTAGATAAAGTTTGGTTTGGGACTCGGACTTGACCTGAACCGTAATAGAAGTAATTAATTGGGCAGTTGGGGTCTCTCCCCACATGCAGCCAGCAATAAACAGATCACTTCTAGGGGTGGGTTTCCTCATGTTTTTTTTGGGGTGCACACTACGTTTTTTTGGGGTGCACACTACGTCCAATCATGCTGTTATTACCCTCAGTCGGACCCGATCAAACACTACAAATGGCTTGCACTGGGCTGAGCACTGAATATAAGCACAGAGATGCTTGCATGAGTGGTTTGCATACGTAAAGTACCCGATCTTCAAACGTGAACTCTTTTTTTGGGTAAAGTCTGTGATCGGTACAAAAACGGAACCTCGGGTTCCTTCATCTCTACTGGACATATCTGACTCCAAAGTCGCTGTTGGGAACAATGTTGTCAGAGTATTACACCACTTTTACAGAGTGATAAGAAAACATACAAAACTGAAGATAAAATGGATTTTACAGAAAAAATGTGAGGAAACGAATTTTCTGAATAATGACTTGTATATAAGGTACCATATTTTTCGCTTTATAAGACGCACTTTTGTTCCCCCAAATTTTGGGGGAAAGTATGGGGTGCGTCTTATAAACCGAATATATGGATTATACACTGCAGGGTCCAAGGGAGGTGGGGGCCGCTCCTGAGCGGTGCTAGGGGGCTGGTGGAGGCTGGTGAAGCTGAGGGAGGAAATCTTTGATCTCCTGCTCCCGCTCATATAATATGCGCTGTCCATAGCTGTGGTGCTGAAACCGCACCACGGCGATGGGCTGGGGGAGCGGTGCATATTATACCTGCCTGCGCCCCTTTGATCGCACATGCACCCCGTGTTAGCTATGGCCCCCATGCTGCTGCCCATAGTAAAATAAAAAACTCTTTACTTACCCCCTCCAGCGTGTCTCCCTCCTGGTGCTGTGATCAGGCACGCAGAGATTTCACTCTGCAGTGCCGATCACATGACCGGACTCTGAACCAGGAAATGCAGGCAGGAGGCCGGAGCTCAACCCTGAGGAGGGAGACACGAGGGAGCACAGCGCTGGAGAAGGTAAGGAAAGAGTTTATTTTACTAAAAGCAGCAGCCTGGGGGCCGTGAGTGTCAGCCACAGGGGGGCCCGTGTGTGACAGCGACAGGGGGGGCCGTGTGTGTCAGCCACAGGGGGGGCCGTGTGTGTCAGCCACAGGGGGGCCGTGTGTGACAGCCACAGGGGGGCCGTGTGTGGCAGCCACAGGGGGGGCCGTGTGTGTCAGCCACATGGGGGGCCGTGTGTGTCAGCCACAGGGGGGCCATGTGTGGCAGCCACAGGGGGGGGCCGTGTGTGTCAGCCACATGGGGGGCCGTGTGTGTCAGCCACAGGGGGGGGCCGTGTGTGGCCGCCACAGGCGAGCAGTGTGTGGCCGCCACAAGGGGCGTGTGCCAGCACAAGGGGGCTATATTCAATATAAGGTGGCCATATCCAGATTAAGGGGGCTAATTTTAGGATGGGGGGCTATGAGGGACATATGCCCTATATGATTTGTTAGACGGACACTGGCATTATAAGACGGACCCAATTTATTAAAAAAAATTCTCTATTCCTTCACCAAATGTGGGGGTGCGTCTTATAATCCGGTGCGTCTTATAAAGCAAAAAATACGGTAAATTTAAAAAAAGAGAAAAAAAATCGCCTCCTTCACTCTTTAGACAATATTCACACTTACTGTACTTTCTCATTGCTTTCAATGTAAACGCTGAAAAAGTGCTGAAACAATTGACATGCTGCTGTTTTCAAAGTTGCAGCAATTGTCCATTTCAGTCAGGAAAAAAAACAATTGTGTGCATTAGATTTATGAAATATTCTAGCTTTTGCTGGTAATGTAAACAACAAAAAATTGCGTCTCCAAATTCAGCAAGTGTGAACAGGTGTTAACTGCTAAAATAATAATAATATGTATTCCCTTATATAGCGCTATTAATTCCATAGCGCTTTACACACATCAGCAACACTGTTCCCACTGGGGCTTACAATCAAAATTCCCTATCAGTATGTCTTTGGAGCGTGGGAGGAAACCGGAGCATTCAGAGGACATCATGCAAACAAGGAGAACATACAAACTCCTTGCAGATGTTGTCCTTTGTGGGATTTTAACGCAGGACCCCAATGCTGCAAAACTGCAGTGCTAACCACTGAGCCACCATGCACTTGACTCGCCCACCCCAGGGCTATGGGACACCCGGTGCCGGGCCGGACTAGTCCGGTGGTAGTCAGTGGTGGCTGGGCCCGGCTCCGTGGCCCTGGTGGGTGTCAGTAGAATATGTGGCTTAAGTTAAAGTTTGTGTTCGTGACGCCACCTGTGGTATGCGGCTAATAAGCCGCCTCTGCTGTGTGGGGCCTCCGGGATGATGTTATGGCAGCAATGGTAGTACTGCTCCCCACAGGTGGAGCAATGCCCGGGGCACAGTTGGTGCTCGTGAATGTCTATGCAGCGGAAATAACTGAGGCAACTTCAGAGGTGCAGTTCAAGTTCTTTACTCACAGTTCTTGTCAGAGCAGGAAGGACCCTTGGACTGCTGAGACCACTGTCAGGGACCTCCGTCTTCTGGGTGATTCAGAGTGTGAAATCCGGTACCCTTCTCTTAGTGTCTCCTTCTCTGCTGTCTTCACTAGCCTTGCCTTTGTTAAGATGGACTTGGCTTGGCCTCCATTACAGCCTCCAGGCTGGGGGGTCACCTGTCGGCTGATTACCCCTTTTCTGAAGGGCTGCTCTGGGTTCTGGCCCGGGGAGTTTACAACGTCCCTGGGCCTCGGTTTTTACTGTTTGGAGATTGTCTTTTCACTCCTCCAGTCTCTAGGGACCGTCCCCTGTCGCAGCTTAATCACTCCACCGATGTCACTGTGGACCAGGCCACCGCAGCCTGCAGCTACTCGTAGCGCCTCTGGGCCCTCGGCTTCGGTACCCAACAAGGACAGCTCGTGGTACCTACAGGACTACCCGCGGCCCTGCGACCCTTTCTTTCCTTCTCTTCTTTCTCCTCCTTGCCTGCCTCAGCAGGCCTCCTCCTCCCTCCTTTCTCTCGTTCTTCTCCTCCAACTACATGCTGCTTCTCTCACTCCCTGAGGTAAACTGAAACTAACTTGACCTTCCTTTCTCTATCTGCTCTCTGGTGGCTCCTCCCACCTCCCCAGTTGCTAAGCTACCACCCTATGGGAGCAGGGATGGGTCTTACAGCCCCTCTCAGCATGCAGCATGGGAGGGTTGCCTGCCACTTTCCCTGGTCCCAGTATGTACCTAACAATGGGTGTAGTGTGGATTTACCAGGGGACCGGAGTTCACTCTCTTCCTCTCCCAGAATGGGGCATCACACCGCTGGTGGGGTGCAATGACCTGTGGCGACGGAAGCCTCAGGGGCGCCACACACTCAGAGAACCAAGCAACCTACTCTGCAAGGCCAATCAGTCATACCTCCATAGCCACGAGGGACATCAACTGCCACACCTGTGCACATCCTATTCTGAAGCCTTGTCGCACCATCCGTAGATCTTATTCAATCAATCTGCAGCTCCGCACTTGCTCAAATTCTGCTCACAAGATGGCACCATCCCTCTTCCAACTTGATGACCAGATTCACAGCTCAGCCTTGCAAAGGTTGGGGTTTCTTGCATCCCATTTCTTCCAGGTGTCTGCCTGTTTCTCGATGTCACTCTGCAATATGTGGACCTTTCTTCTCCACGATGCCCTCTAAGGGCGGGCAATTGTCATTATGGACTGACCTCTCCAGGCATGGCATGCCTTCTGGTAAGCGTAGTCTCTTGGGGGCTTGACAGATCTTGGCGCCCTTCCACCTCTTTTGGAGCAACACCTCTGTCCGCCATATTAGTGTCAATGTTTGGCTACATCTTCAACATAATATGAACCCTGCCCACATTATTCGGCAAAGTTTCATCCTGCCAACTACATCAACGGCAGAGTGGTGTTGCGGTAGTCAAGGGCGAGGAGCTTCTCCCTCACATGCTACATCAAGAACGAGATTATGACTTGGTGTATTTGCGTTTGTGTCGTAGGGGCGGAATGAGTGTGCATTCAGCATGTCACCGATGACTCCGATTCACCAGGGCTTGAGGATATCCCATACTGGCAAAGAGACCTCCATTACCTTTTAAGCAACAAGATTTTACTGAACAGTTTTTACAATACAGCTATGTTGAACAGGAAGCAAGTATATAACTTCTCCAACATTTTGGCAACACAGAGTATCTCCAAGTATACAATCTTTAAACACAATTGAGGTGTTCCTTTTCTCACAGGCTTAGCTACTTCCAGCACACCAAAGCCTAGGACCACAACACAGCATCTTGTCTTTCCTGAGGTTCTGTGTCTAATTCTCCACTTAGAGTAAAGGCCCAGTCACACTAAACAACTTACCAGCGATCCCAACAACGACACAACCTGATAGGGATCGCTGGTAAGTTGCTAGGAGGTCGCTGGTGAGATGTCACACTAAGCGACGCTGCAGAGATCCCACCAAAAACCTGACCTGGCAGGGATCGCTGGAGCGTCGCTACACGGGTTGCTGGTGAGCTGTCACAGAGGCAGATCTCACCAGCAACCAGTGACCAGCCCCCAGCCAGCAGCGCCGCGTGGAAGCGATGCTGCGCTTGGTAACTAAGGTAAATATCGGGTAACCAACCCGATATTTACCTTGGTTACCAGCGCACACCGCTTAGCGCTGGCTCCCTGCACACCTAGCCACAGTACACATCGGGTTAATTACCCGATGTGTACTCTGCTACGTGTGCAGGCAGCAGGAGCCGGCTTCTGCGGACGCTGGTAACCACGGTAAACATCGGGTAACCAAGAAGCCCTTACCTTGGTTACCCGATATTTACCTTCGTTACCAGCGTCCGCCGCTCTCACACTGCCAGTGCCGGCTCCCTGTTCCCTGCACTCCTAGCCACAGTACACATCGGGTTAATTACCCGATGTGTACTGTGGCTACGTGTGCAGGGAGCAGGGAGCCGGCACTGACAGCATGAGAGCGGCGGACGCTCGCTGGTAACGAAGGTAAATATCGGGTAACCAAGGTAAGGGCTTCTTGGTTACCCGATGTTTACCGTAGTTACCAGCGTCCGCAGAAGCCGGCTCCTGCTGCCTGCACATTTAGTTGTTGCTCTGTCGCTGTCACACACAGCGATGTGTGCTTTACAGCGGGACAGCAACAACTAAAAAATGGTCCAGGACATTCAGCAACAACCAGCGACTTCACAGCAGGGGCCAGGTTGTTGCTGGATGTCAGACACAGCAACATCGCTAGCAACATTGCTGCTACGTCACAAAAGTTGTTCCTTAGCAGCGATGTTGCTAGCGATGTTGCTTAGTGTGACGTGGCCTTTAAGCTTCAAGCTCTCAGACACCCAAAGAACTCTCACTCAGGACAGCCACTTTGTCTTACGAACTAATCCGTCTCGGCCCGTTACCTTTTTAAGCTGCTTGGGGCCTGACAGCTATACGTTCTTTGGGTCCGGACCCTTCTGACTGAATCACTCTGATTTGAAAAGGTTTGTGTCTGAACCTGATGCAGTATTTTACTCTGTATCGGTCAGTTTCTTTAGATCATGCTGTCTTGGTCTCAGTCCCCCTTTTGTTAATTGTCACAGGTCATCCACCGCATGCAGCCTTGATGATCTTTCAGACTATATGTCTGCCTTTATTACACGCTGGGCCCTATCAGATGTCTAGAAGGGATCCATCTCTCTCCCTGTAAACTAGCACCTCCCACTGAGAGCTAATCTAATCTCTTAAGTCCACTTTCATACAAGGGCATGAGTTGATGAAATTGAGATTCTGGTTTTCCTTATATATCCTAAGTCATATGGCAAGGCTGAGCAGTAAACCTCATGTACACTGTAGCTGAAATCTATGCTAGCTCATGGCTGCCATAGACTTAATTTTCTGGCACACGGACAGCCCAAAAGATGCTAAAGATTTAATACAAGTGTTTGCCTTAATGACCCATGAACGTTTTATTTTCCTGCTCCTTGTGATCTTCTTCCCTGATTCAAGAGCCGAAGTGTAAAAAAACTGCATCATCATTGTTTTTTTAGTATTGTTTTTTACACTGTTAATTGGAACACAAAAATGGTGATTCTCCATGTCACTACCAATACGACAACACCAAACTTGACTAGACTGTTAGTTATTTAAGTTTTGAAAAAAAAATCTGAAATTTGTAAGAAAAAAAATATTAGTTTTCTTGCCATTTTTTGAGACCTGTAATTTGTTTTATTTTTCTATCCACATAGCTGCATGAAGGCTTGTACTATGGTATTGTAGTATGTAGAATAAGCACTGTTCATTTATAAAGCTCAATTTGTGGCTGAGCATCACAGGAATATCAAAGTGGCAGTTAGGGAAGTTGGCATACTTGTATTATCGGCAACCATAAAAGAGTGGGTATGGCTGGAGTTAGTGGGCAGGAGAGGAGATAGTGGGCATGACCACCCAAACTTAGTTAACATTAATTCTTAAGTCCACGTAGGCATGGAGTTGTTTATAATAGAAGCAGGAGTCTGGGGGTAAGACACCCAAACAAGGGAGTGCAGGGGGGAGCTAAGCCCCCCTTCTTAATCAAAGTGGAATTTTTGGTAGGTGTGGCCTGATACGAGCTGAATGTCGGGCCACGCCCACCAAAACGGGTATCATGCCCACGACTAAAGCCTCAAGTACAACGCTTTTATAATGCAAGGGGGCCTTCACCCCTCCTGTCTGGGGGTCCCACCCTCAGACCCCCTCTTCTATTATAAACAACTCCATCCCTACCTGGACTTAAGAATTAATGTTAACTAAACTGGAGCGGGCATGCCCACTATCTCATCTCCCGCCCACTAACTCCGGCTGGCCATGCCCACTCACTTCCGGTCCTTAAAATACAAGTATGCCGGGAAGTTAAGGTGATAGGAAGAAACATTAAGGGATACTTTGCATGTTGCGACATCGCTACTGCGATATCGTCGGGGTCAAATCGAAAATGACGCACATCCAGCGCCGGTAACGACGTCGCAACGTGTAAAGCCTAGATGCGCCGATAAACGATCACAAAAGCGTTGTAAATCGGCGATCTGTGTAGCGTCGGTCATTTTCATAATGTCGCACCAATAGGAGATACGATTTTGTTCCTCGTTCCTGTGGCACCACACATCGCTGTGTGTGAAGCCACAGGAGCGAGGAACATCTCCTTACCTGCCTCCACCGGCTATGCAGAAGGAAGGAGGTGGGCGGGATGTTTACATCCCGCTCATCTCCGCCTCTCCGCTTCTATTGGCCGCCTGCCGTGTGACGTCGTTGTGACGCCGCACGACCCGCCCCCTTAGGAAGGAGACGGGTCGCCGGCTAGAGCGACGTCGCAGGGCAGGTAAGTGCGTGTGAAGCTGCCATAGCGATTATGTTCGCTACGGCAGCTATCACAAGATATCGTATGTGCGACGGGTGCAGGTACTATCGCGCTCGACATCGATGCTGCAGCGTGCAAAGTACCCCTAAGAGTTTTTTTTGGTGTTTGGGAGAGAAAAGAGGAGGAAGAAAAAAGATCCTAGATATGGGTTAGGTATTACCAATTGATTGTTACACATTAACAGGTTAATGTAGGTAATAATATGTAAAAATGAATGTACAAACAGATGTACAGTGGGTGAAATAAGTATTAAACACGTCACTAATTTTCTAGGTAAATATGATTCTGAAGGTGCTATTGGCATGAATTTTTGTCTGGGGGGTTACCGACATCTGGTGAGAAATTAATGTCAATAGCACCTTTAAAAATATATTTACCTAGAAAATTGGTGACATATTCAATTTATATTTCAGA
Source organism: Anomaloglossus baeobatrachus (assembly GCF_048569485.1). Taxonomy (NCBI): domain Eukaryota; kingdom Metazoa; phylum Chordata; class Amphibia; order Anura; family Aromobatidae; genus Anomaloglossus; species Anomaloglossus baeobatrachus. The sequence goes on from NC_134358.1 coordinate 252,053,054, forward strand.
ATACTGACCTGGTTAGACGAGCGGCGAGACTGTGCTGCTGTGGATCTGGAGGAACCCCATTGAGGATGCCCCTGATGAACCCTGGAGATTGTTTTTTCCAGGGGGAAACGCGTCGGGAAGAATAGTGACAATTTGGCCACCTGGAGCTAAGTACAGGGATTAATAGTGGCAATCTGGCCACCCGGAGCTAAGTACCAGCGTTAACCATTGATTTACTGACTAATTTTGGTCTGTTTGTCTCAGTGACAGTACATATATGGCGATATAATATTCTTAGGCTTATAAAAGGTTTGAACTGTCCTCTATGAGAATTATAGGAGGCTTACTTGCTGCTAATAGAGTTTTGTTTACATGGAACCAGATGCTGCTAACTAATGATTAAGTTGCTGCTATTAGAGTTTAATGTTTACATAATTTATAAAAGGAGAATTTTCTGACATTCTTTATGAATATTAGTATTTAAGCCATTTGTGTTATTTTCATCACTGAGTCTTTTTTTCCCTGAATATTTGATTGTGCTTAAAAAAAAGAGGGATTTTGTGTGTCTAATTTGGAGAATTTTTTTACAAATAATATTTTTCTCTAATAGACTTAAAGGGGCTTTTGTATTTTTCATTGACCCCCTGGGTTTTGGGTGTTCGCTCTCTTTGAAATAAATTAATGTAAGAGAGTCCGGTAATTTTTGGTAATTCCAGCACTCCCCTGATCCCCAGACTAGCTGCACGTTTAGACCAGTGCAGGGAAAGAAGGGTAAGCCGTCGTTGAGTGGGGGCGCCATTACGTGATCCTAGGGTGCCAACCTCTGCGGTTAGGTAGAGGAAGAATTAGGGCTAACTGCCCAATCCGTATCGGAAAAACTCTTGAGCACCTTACCTAAAATATTTATTGTTGGTTTTTGGATACCATATTTGAAATTAATCTATTAAAGACTGTTTTTAAGGGTTTATTCTGATGGTTCTTTTCAATTTATATTTCAACCATTTTTTTCTGTCTTTTTATGCATTCTAATGTTTCAAATATGTGAACATGGTAAAAAGCATAATAAAAATGTTAATCAACTCTGACGTGACTTTTTCAATGAGTTTTTTTGCTGCAAATCCTTGTGCCTTGCATGCAGATATTGATGAACATTTTCTTTTTTGCTCCAACAGAATAGGGATGTTTCAGATAAAGCCTTGATTTTCCACTAGATGTGGAATGTGTAATGGTTATTATACTCTTAAGCTTTGGCATTTTACTAATGTGTATGATATGGGACTTCTTCCAGCACTTTGTTATTAGCTTTTAATTATTCACGAACAGGAAAATAAAATATTTCTGTGGCTTCATTTCTCCAAGGATTTGCTTCACTGCTATCCAAGAAATCAGCCTTTGAGCAAAATTAATTTATAGACTAAATTGTAAGTAATCATCAACAATATGCATCTCTGGAGACTTTTCAGAAAACTGAAAGCAAATGATATGCATTGCCCTCACAGTTTTACTTTACTATTTTACGGAATCAGGCTTTGCTAGGTTGGCTAGAGCAATGATAATGTATATAAATGTATAAAATCTCTGACCTACAAATTACTGTACATTTATTGTATATATTCTTTCAGGAAATGAGTTTTAAGCAGTGGCTCATAAGACAGGTTGAGCTTGTGACCCTCACCTATAGACTGGCGAGCAAAGGGTAACAATGTTTTGAACTTTTGACTTTCAGGCTCCATATCATCCACTACAGCTTTGAACGTATGACTACCTTCATTTTATAGACGACTATCTCATACATAAATTTGACTTGCAGCTATTTAGCATATGATTAGTTATGAAAATACTTGTCATGTCACTGCATTTTTACTGTTTTGCTCCTAAAAATCTAACTTTAAATTTTTACTATTTTGTTAGTATTTTGTAAATCCACCTTTGGCTTTCAACACTGCCTGAATCCTTTTGGGAATGCTCTCAATCAGATTCAAGCATGTCTCAACCAGAATCCTAGGTCTCTTCTTCATGTTCCCAATGTTGATCAGTACTAGTCGACTCACTTGGGTATGTATACAGATATTTCTTCAACTCTACCCACAAGTGTTCGATTGGAGTGAGGTCTGGTCACTGTGGGGACCAATCCAGCACCTCTAGTGGAGGAGAGGAGCCTGAGTTATTGTTCTTGCTGGAGCTGCTGAGTATTGGCTGTTTGTGACTCAGCTCCTGGACTTCCCAGCTGTCTCCTCTTCCCCAGAGAGGAGGCAGCCTGCCTGGGCAGGCCACGGAGGCCCAGGCCCCCACCCCCCCGGTTACCATCGGCGAGGGGAGGGGAGATGAAAGTGGAGGAGCCATTATGGAGATCCCAGAGGACCAGGAAGCAAGTGGCCCTGCAGGATTCCAGCCTGGAGAGGACCCTGAACCACAGCCCCAGGAGGACCAGGGACCGTAGCCCTAGGGAGACCCAGGATCCAAGCCTGAGGAGGACCCATGACCCCAACCTGGGGAGACCTGGGCGGAGGCCCACCACCGGCAACCAGGGCAGAGGAGGGAAACCAGCAAAGGAGGTAACAGGGAAGGAATAGGGGGTCTTGGACCCCAATGAAAATACCGGAACATACGCTGCACGGATTGGGCGTATGATCCAGGAGTTTGAAGAAACGGGATATATGAACTGTGGGAGCAATTGAAGGATGCCAGGTTCTTCTGGGGCCACTGCACTAAGCGGTACCAGGAAAAACACGGTGCGATGGTTAGGGCCCTCCAGGCCAAATTAGAGACAGTTGTCGCTCTCCATGAGGCGATCCTTTGGAGTTCGGGTCCCTTCATGGAGAAGCTGCAGAACGATGACCGCTTCGTGGCCATGAGGGCAGTGAAGTCGGGGGCCAGAGGTGCAATAACAGTCACTTCGGGGTCTTCGGCTGGGGGGGTCTATTTTGGCTTCTCAGCCGGGGGTGGCCCCGCACCTTGTGTCAGTGTAGAGGCCGGGGAGTCCAGGATAGGAAGGTGTACAAACCATGGCATCGCTGGATACTGCTGCATCTCCATGTGGCAGTATGGCAGCGGTCCTCCGTTTGGCAACCTCAAAACCGGAAGTGACTTCACCGGAAGTGACGTCTGCGGAAGTGACGCCTGCGAAAGTTACATCACGAAAGGCGGGGGGTGCTGCAATGGAGGGTGAGCCACGGAGCCGCATGGCCCCAACCACCGGCGCCATGCCCCCTGCTGAGGCCAGTGAGGTTGGTGCCTGCAGGGAAAGGGGAACCCAGCCTAGCAGCGCTGTCGAGAATACAGGCGGCGCTGGCATGAGTGGGCAGGTTTCCCCTAGCAGCGGTAAGCAGGGGGAGCCGGTGGAAAGTGGCGGTTCAGGGATCCGAGGGGCTACTGCCGTGCCCATGGTGAAGAGACCTGGCCAGGAGGAGGACAACTGTCCCGCAGTCGCCAGTCACCCCGCTAAGGATAAAGGCAAAGGTGAAAAGAAACTGTACTGTAATGTTCCTGGAAGCAACACCTCTGTGTGCCCAGGACACGAGGTACATGGAGGGGAGGAGGACATGGACACGTATAGCTCATCCTCCTCTGAGGGGGATGGGCTATTACGAGAGATCCGGCACCTGGAGTCCCCAGTGGAGTTATCGCAATTTTGTTTTGGGGACGAGGTGCCAGAGGACAAAGTAATGAAAAAAGCTAAGGCTAAGAAGATGCGGGAGGTGGTGGCATACAGATATACATCTATATCTGACACGAAGGCCACCACCTCCCGTGCCAGTCCCAGGAGGAATGTGCCCCAGGGTCCATCAGTGGGCCAGGGGCACATGTCAGGTGGGGAGTGGCGGGTCAAGCAGGGACAGGAGGAGGGCATTGTGCAGGCCCCTGCTCCCAACATAAACAGTGTGGCGGATTTCCCGTCACTTCCTTCCCCACAGAGCCCGGTGGTATCTGGAGTTGGGGGGGGGGAGGAGACGGGAGAGAGTAAGGTGCCAAGCCCCATAAATGTTGCAATGGAGCCCCAGTGCCCGACCCGGCAGCTATGCATTTTGTGAATACATCGGGGGTTTTGCCTGAGGTTATGAATGATATACCTATTGATCTTCTTTCTGCTGTGGCTGCTTTGGACATTACTATTCGAGAGAGAGAGGAGAGAGAGAGGCAGGCGAGAGAGAGGGGGGGGGAGTCTGTTGTGGGCTCCACTGACCCCCTGGTAGTGGACTCTGGCCCTTCACAAAGGGCTAACACATATGCCCAGGCGGCTGCTGCCGGGGGGAGAGGAAGGAGAGTGTCTGAAGTTTTGTCCGATGATTTGGGGCCGGCGATTTGCAACAGCGTCTCCTGAACGCAAGGAAGAGGGGAGGGGAAACCATGACAGTAGGGGAGGGGGTGGTGAACCTGTGTTTTTGGATAAAGAGACATGGTTTGTCAGCCTTCCAAGATAGAGAACGGGAAGGACCCATGGTGTGGTCCCTCCGTACAATGGGGCGAGGTAGTGCCACTAAGAACATGGTCCATTTCTGATGGTCCTCCTTAAGCGATGAGGCATGTCCCTGGAATTGCAGGGACAGAATAGCTGAGCTTTTATCGGGAATGGGCTTTAAGGGTAACGACCTGGCTGGTTTTGTCCAGCCTTTTGGCACTACCGTTTTTGAGGCCAGTTTCATGACTCTAGAAGGCTTGGAACTCTTCTGGTCTCAATATAACCTGGCCAAGAATACCCCTGCATAGCGTAACATCAAGGTAGAGGCAGTTTCTCGGCAGAACACAGTTAAGAAAGTGACCATAATTACAGCTAACGAAATACTTTCTTGTGTTGACATCATGACCTGGATCAGCCGTTATGGCGAGGTGGTCCAGGTCCCTGAGAAGGTGCGGGGTCGATTTGGTTTCTGGACTGGTGCCTGGACTTTCATGGTACAGTTGAAAGTTCAGGAAACTCTCTTGCCCTCATCCCTCCCTCAATGTTCCTGGGGAGGGACTGGATCCTAATCCACTATCGGGTAGCTGAGGGTCTGTCTCAAGTGTGGCAGCCCCTGCCACATCAGTGCCGCCTGTAAGGTACAGAAGTGTGCACGGTGTGGGGCACATGACCATCTTGCCGACACGTGTAAGGCCATTCGGTGTAACCTATGTGGGGATCTGGGTCACCCCTTTAGCCGTTGCCCATGCTCTTTCGCCAATGCGGTCCTTCATCCTGCCACAGCTCCACAGCGTGCTGAGGAGTCGGCGGGAGAAGGTACTAACAGAGGTGAAAAGAGTAAGGGTCCTGTGTAGAGTAAGAGTATGCCCCTCTCGCGAATGAGGCGACAGAAACAACGTCAGAGGGAGAGGGAGCGAGGTGTGATGACTTTGCCCTCTACCTCTGGGGCACCTGCAGATGAGGACCTGGGTAGCGAGCTAGATAAGGAGGAGAGGAGGTTGAGAAAAGAGGAGGAGGCCAATGCCTCACATTCCTCTTCCAGTGAAGATCAGGAAGAGGATGTGCAGGCATGGCAAAGAAACACCGTAAAAAGAAGGGCAACAAGAGCAAAGCCAGGAGGGGAGCCAGGAAGAGGGAGTTCAAGACTCCTTCTGTGGAGAGGAATCCCTCAGGGACATCTATTGGGGCAACCCTCCTGGTACGGTTCCATCAAGTCAGTCCAGGTGACCAACAGAGGCTTCTGCCACCCCACCTCTGGTAGCCATTTCCAATCGGTACCAGGCCCTGGATGAACACATCCCTCCCTGCCCAGGTGGGGAGGACAAGGGCACGGTGCCGGTAGTAGCGGAGAAGGACGTAGGGGCTTCTGGGGATGCTGGATTCCCCCGCCAGGAGAATCCTCCTTGGAGGGGGGGTCACCTCAAAACCACCGGACAAAAGAGTGTGGGATAAAAGCATGCATGTGTCAGTATGCCTGAAACGTATGGTCTCGTCAGAGGGTGAACACAATGAGTGTGTTGGTGGGGGTGGGAGAAAGCTGGATGTCGAGCTTAATCAATCTTGATGGAGGCACTCACCCCATTCATGTTGGCGACCATTAATGTCGCCAGCATTAAGTCTGATATGACTAGGTTTACGGCCTTTGATTTTCTCGGCCATTTTGATGCCAACATTTTGTTTTTGCAGGAGACCAGGTTGACAGATCAGTCATCCTTGCCGAAAGCAAGGCAGGAGTGGACCCATGGTCCCTCCTACTGGTCTCTTGCGGCCGAGTCGTATAGCGGGGTGGCGATCCTTTTTAAGATCGCGGCGGTCACATGCTGACGAATTATTGAGCTCGAAATGGGGAGGTGTCTGATATTAGATGTGCTCATGAAGGGTCAAGAGCTTAGGCTCATTAACATCTTTGGTCCCCAAACCAAGTGGGACTGGAAAAGACTCTTTATGAGGATAAAACCTTTCCTGTTTTGTAGCCGGCAAGTAGTCTTTGGAGGAGACTTTAACACTATCATAAGACTCCGGGATAGAGGAGGTTCCAGAGACAGGCTGGCATACGACAGCGTCGCGTTAAATAGCATAGCTAGTGAAGCTCACCTGGTAGATGTCAAAATCAGGGCTGATCCAGACCACTCGAGGTTCACCTATTTTAGGGGTAGTCAGCGTAGAAGTAGAATAGACAGGGGTTTTTTTGAAGGAGGAAGCCATTTTCTCGCCTTTGTCGGTTGTAGAAGTGGAGTTCTCCGATCACTGTTTAATTTGTTTTTCTCTGAATGTTACAAAGTCCCCTCGGATGGGAAGAGGTATGTGGAAGCTGAATTCGTCACCCCTCGAGGAAGCAGCTGTCAGACAGTCTTTTAAGGATTTTCTTCAGAGCCAGGTACCATTATTGGGCCTTTGTAACAATGAGCCGGAGTGGTGGGAGATGTTCAAACATCGGGTAGCAAGGTTCTTCCGACAGCTTGCTAACCTTAGAAGCTTGACAGGGATCGCCTGTATCATAGCCTGACCCTAGTCTCGGTTGGAGGTGACCGTGAGGAAATCTCCAGGGTGAAGGCCTTGCTAAAGAGGTCTTGTGCGCCCTCATACGCAAACCTCTTTCTTGGATATTGGGAACGGTCTATCACATTTCCGGATTCTGAGTTTGGCGCAGTCCACATGTGGCTGCGCTTTATTGATGACATTTTTTTAATTTGGCAGGGGGAGGTCCATCAGTTGAATACCTTTATACAGCGGCTTAATGACAATAACAGGAATATCAAACTTACTTTTGTTACCAGCCCTGAAAAAATCGATTTTCTGGATGTTGCAATCACCAGGGGAGACGATGGTACCTTGTGCACAGATATCTTCCGAAAAAGTACCGCAACAAACTCACTGCTGAGTGCCAGATCCTCTCACCCGTTCCAGGTAATTAATTCTATTCCTACGGGTCAATTCTTGAGGGCGCGCAGAATATGCTCTAATGATGTGCTATTTGAAAACCAATGTGATAACCTAAAGAGGAGATTTGGGGCTAGGCACTACTCACATTCTGTTGTGCAGAAGGGATATATTAGAGCCAAAGAGACAGCACGGGATGATCTACTAAGAATTAAACCTAAAACGAGTGATGACACCATCCGTTTGATCACACCCTATCATGCACAGTGGCGTGAGATGTCAGCCATCATTTCCAAATATTGGCCTATTTTATTGGCGGACCCTGATCTTGCCCCAATCCTCACGCCTAGACCTGCGATTACACCAAGGCGGTCTAGAACATTGAAAGACTTGATTGTTAATAGTCATCACACATCTGTGTCTAATGCCAACTTTCTCACATCCAGTAGCCCAAGATGGGGATCCACCTCGTGTGGTGATTGTGGTGCCTGTCCACAGATGGATCGAGCAACCACTTTTTGGGATTCCTCTCGCTCTAAGAATTTTAAGATCAGACATTTTATTAATTGTCGCTCTGTGAATGTGGTGTACTGGGCTATCTGCCCATGTGGGCTCATATATGTGGGCCTCACCACCCGTGAATTCAGGGTACGGATATTAGAGCACATTCGTGACATAAAGAATGCGGCCAAGGCCCAAAAGCCAGAGGAGATTTCATTGCTCAAAAATATACCTCGTCACTTTAAGGATAAACATGGATGCAACTGGAGAGGTCTTAAGTTTCGAGGTATTGACAAGGCAATTGTGGGGATCAGAGGAGGCAATATCAGGAACCTACTATACAAAAAGGAGGCAAGATGGATTACTATTCTTAATACCACTAAGCCAGAAGGTCTGAATGACATTGTCAGTTTTAGACCCTTTTTGCTATGATGGATTACTATACTCTCTTCACATTGGACCATCTGTGATTCATTACATTGATACGTATTACTAACCTTACATGTGATGGCTTGCTTCGGTGTCTGTTCTTGCCATGTATCTTTGCCATTTAATCCTAATTTTATCTGTATATATTTCTTTTATAGATCTGGTCCCTTGTTTGCTCCCTCTGTCAGCTGCTGTTGGAATAAATGTATATGGCTACGGATCGACAACTCAGGATCATTTGGAACTGTTATGGTTATTTTCTATATGATCCATTGTGTGAAATTATAATGCATTGTGATTCCCATTATTCACGGACTGTTCCAAACTCCTGTTTGTATCTATTTGGCTTGCCCTTATGTTTGCCCGACCTTGCTATGGTGACTCCAGCTTCCTGCCTGTGCGCGCGGCGGTTCGTGTATGCTTCTCCCCGCCGCACCTGGCGTCCACATGGCTCTCGTGATTGCTGCCGCATCATGATTGCCTTGACTCCAGCGTGCGGTGTGGGACGGGCATCGCTGGTCCGCCGCGCGCCGTGATAGGCTGGTGAGCGGCTCACTGGGAGCTCTTAAGGATCCAGACACACAGCCCCTACACCTCCCGACGAAGCAGTTGCGAAACGCGCGTCGAGGTGGGGGCGGTGTGTTCCTGTGTGGGATTCCACTTTGACTGGTAACATCCTTGGGTCTCTCCGGTTTACTTCTTCTGCTCATTTACAGCATTAGCAGCTCTGTTGCCGGCTATTGATTGCCACTACCCCAGGATACAGAATTGCAGTAATACTGGCATGTTTGCCTTTTGACTAATCGCTGCTTTGAGCACAATGGTTTCCTCATTAGCATGGGTTTACACCTGCAGTGTAATTTACATCATTCCTTTGATCAGCTGATGCCCTTTATAATATGTGTCTTTCATCTGACAAATCATAACCTCATGTGCATATGGGTACTGTCCTTTGTATATCAACTCCTTTATTCACTTTTGATCGCTTTGTGCAGGTTGAATACTTAGGTCTAAACTTTGACAGATTGTAATGGTATATACTAATGACCTTTTATGTACATGCTTTGGCACCATAGGTTAATCTTCTTATTACTGCAGGTGCTCCTATATACACTGTGTTGTATATCATCAATTTACTATCTGTAATTTTTTCTGAGCATGTAAACCATGGTTTCCGAAGAGCCCTTATATATATATATATGATACATTATATCCATGTTAAGAGGGTCCCCACTTATATCACACCGCTCTTTTGTGTTGATTTTAATTCACCCTTTGTGTATGTTCTTATGTGTCGCGGCCACTTATTAATTGTAATAAACTAATTTTGTATTTTTGCATAAACTTCTGGTATTGTCCTTCATTTAATATGCATATACATACATCTTTTTGACTTGGTCAGTCTTTATATATATTGATGCTATGGTGACTTGGGTCTTAAGCTGGTGTCACACTAAACGACAGCGACAACGACGTCGCTGTTACGTCACCATTTTCGGTGACGTAACAGCGACCTTGTAAGTCGCTGTTATGATCGCTGCTTAGCTGTCAAACACAGCAGAAGCAGCGATCATAACGTCGCTGTGCTACATGTGCAGAGAGCAGGGAGCCGCGCTTAGCGCTGGCTCCTTGCTCTCCTGCAGCACACATCGGGTTAATTAACTCGATGTGTGCTGCAGCTACATGTCACAGTTCAGAGAGCAGGGAGCCGCGCTTAGCGCTGGCTCCTTGCTCTCCTGCAGCACACATCGGGTTAATTAACTCGATGTGTGCTGCAGCTACATGTCACAGTTCAGAGAGCAGGGAGCCGCGCTTAGCGCTGGCTCCTTGCTCTCCTGCAGCACACATCGGGTTAATTAACCCGATGTGTGCTGCAGCTACATGTCACAGTTCAGAGAGCAGGGAGCCGCGCGCACTGCTTAGCGCTGGCTCCTTGCTCTCCTTGCTACAGTATTCATCGGGTTAATTACCCGATGCATACTGCAGCCACATGTCACAGTGCAGGAGCCGGCACTGGCAGCAAGAGCGGAGGCTGGTAACCAGCGTAAACATCGGGTAACCAGGGAAAGGTCTTCCCTTGGTTACCCGATGTTTACGCTGGTTACAGCTTACCGCAGCTGCCAGTGCCGGCTCCTGCTCGCTTCATTTCGTCGCTCTCTCGCTGTCACACACAGCGATGTGTGTGTCACAGCGGGAGAGTGACGACCAAAAAATGAAGCTGGACATTCAGCAACGACCGGCGACCTCACAGCAGGGGCCAGGTCGTTGCTGGATGTCACACACAGCGACAGCGACGGGACGTCGCTGCAACGTCACAGAAAATGGTGACGTAGCAGCGACGTCGTTGTCGTCGTCGTTATGTGTGACACCAGCTTTAGTGACTTTCAATATGATAATTAAGTCCTGTATTCTTTTGGTTCTAACTTGCTAAAGAGGTGTCAGTATGATAGGCACATATCCTTGGTTTTTGAGAGGGATTTCGGAAAGTACCGCTCACCCGACCCCTACAAGAACTGGAGGATATCAGTGAACAGTAAGTTGATAGTGGGTCTGAAGGATGGTATGGGATCTCTGGTAAGGTCCAAGTCAGAGATCCTGGAAGTTGTCATATCCTTCTACTCTCACCTCTTGGGAAGGAGGAAACCTGACCGGGAGGGGATTTCGGCTTTCCTGGCTGAAACTATCCCTATGTCAGGGGTAGACCCTTTGCTTGGCGTTTTGACAGAGGATATTAAAGAAGAAGAAGTGAGACTGGCCATTGATGGGCTCCGGCCCAAGAAATCGCCAGGTCCGGATGGCTTAACATCCGAGTTTTACAAGGCCTTTAATGACTCTTTGGTCCCCTTGTTGACTAGGGCCTTTAATGCGTGTCTTTCCTCGGGCATGCTACCGAAATCAATGAGGAGGTTGGCTTTGATACTTCTGTCAAAGAGTAAATATCCATCGCACATTGAGAATTGGAGGCCCATATCGCTTCTCAATGTGGATAGAAAGGTTCTGGCAAAAGTGCTGTTTACCAGACTGGTGAAATTTGCACCAGTGCTCCTTTCAGAGTCCCAACACTGTACTGTTCCTGGCTGAGGCACTTTTAGCGCCATTCTGGGTCTCCGGGACGCCATGGAGCACTGCAGGGCGGGTCTCTGTAATGGGTACTTGCTGTCCTTGGGTCAAGCTAAGGCCTTTGACCAAGTTGTTCACGAATACCTCTGGTCTACTCTCTTGAGGTATGGTCTGCAGGGAGGGTTTGTCAACTGGCTACAGATTTTGTGCCAAGGGGCAGAGACTTTCCCGTTGGTGAATGGTTGGATTGGACGGCCCTTTGTGGTGGGATCCGATGTTCGCCAGGGTTGCCCGCTGAGCCCATTGCTCTATGCCTTTGTAATCCACCCCTTCATTAGAAGGATAGATTGCGGGCGTATAAGGGGGCTTTGGATGGGTGATCCTGGACCACAGGAGACTATCCTGAGGGCAGTAGACTATGCGGATGATGTTACTGTCTTCATTTCCTTGCAAGAGGAGGCGGAGATGGTACTGTCAGAAGTAGAACTCTATTCAGAGGTTTCTGGGTCTAAGATTAACCAGGATAAATGTGAGAGTCTCTGGCTGGGTGGAGAGAGCCTGATTTAAGTCTCCCGGACACTCTACCGGAGCCCCAAGAGAATGCCAAAGTTCTAGGTGTGGAATTTGGCCAGGGTGATTACCCAGCACAAAATTGTGAAGGCAGAGAGTGGACTGCTGGAAGGGTCTAACTTTGACCCTGAGGGAAAGGGTTGCCTTGTACAAATCTTACTTGCTCCAGTGTTCCTTTATTTGGGCAGTGTATGCATTTTGCCGGAACCTCTCTGGATGAGGGTCTATAGCCTGTTTTTCCAACTGTTATAGGGAAACAGGTTAAACCTAGTCAAGCGAGAGGTTATTTACTGTACGAGGAGACTAGGGGGGTTAAATATGGTCAACCCCATGGTATTTTTGGTAGATACCTTTTTGAAGTTAAATATTGCAAACCTCTGGAAAGAGAGGGCTCCTCAGTGGGTATCCTCCTTCAGGGGGTGGTTGTGGCCTTTCTTCCAGGAATGGGAGACAGGCGGGCGTGTGAAGAACCATTGCGTACCTCACAGGCATCTCCCGGCTTATTTTACCCCGGTTCTGAAGGTCATCCGCCAGTGCAGTCTGGGGGTGTGGGAGGTGAGGACTCTGTCGAGGAGGTTACTCAATAAAAGAATCTTGTCTACGCAATTCCAGGTCCCGCTGGTCCTCAGAGACTGCCTGAGCTGGGATCTGGAGGTGGGGCTGAGGTTATTGAATTCTAAGCGGATCCCTGAGAAGTTTTGGGACTTGGCTTGGCGCTGTTTCCTAGGTAAGCTATATGTGAGGGACAATTTGAAGTGGCGGAACTCCGATGACAGAGATTGTGCTCGGGAATCTTGTGTGGGCATACTGGAGAGTATGGACCACTTCCTGCTTCATTGTCCCTTCAATATAGAGGGTTATACACGGGTGGGTGCTTCCATGGGTTGGCCTCAGCTGGCCAGTCTCTCCTATGCTGAGTGGGCCTATGGAGCATTCAGAGACCTGGGTGTACGGGACCTGATGACTTTATTCATAGTTAGCATAGTAGTCAGGTACTTCATGTGGAATGCACGAGCTTTAGTATCGATGGGTAGCAAAATCCTCCAAGTAGAAGTGTATAGTAACATCCTTGGTGATCTGGTAAAGGTACTCTCCCTGGAGTATGAGCGGTTCAGTACATCGAGGGCCTCTCGCCTGTGGAGGGGCATCTCGTTCTGAGTGCACTAGCTGATTTTGCTCTAGAATCTTTCCTTTCCTATCTATTCCCTTCCTTCCCCTCCCTTTTCCTTTACAGTGATGGGCTGTTTTTCTCACCCTAGGTTTTTGTTTTAAATACATTATCTGGGGGGAAATGTTTTCAGACACTAACCCTGAGCTAAAATGTTATGGTTTTATTTTTTTAATCATACCTGTTTTCTTTTGTTTTCAGAATTTGTCTTGTGGAGTAGTATAGGGGAGTAGTCAGGTTTTGGGTGGGGGGTTTTAAAAGGGGGGAGGGGAGGTGTCATAAGTACCGGATGTCTGTCTCGGTCCCCCAGTCTGGGGAAACTTTGGGGGATCTACTCAAGCCCGGGAGGAATATCCTTTGAACTTAGGAGCTGGGCAGCCAGATGGTGGTGGATTTAGTTTAGATATGTTAAAGGGAACCTGTCAGCAGAAATGTCCCCTAAAACCTAACAGATTCCCCCTCTGCAGCTCCTGGGCTGCATTCTATAAAGGTCCCTGTTATGATTGTGCCCACTTTCTGACCGAAAAAAAGTGTTTATAAAGTTGTACCTTTTTGGCTTCTGATTCTGTAAATCCGTCACGGGGGCGGGCTGCCTGATGGCCGTTATTCTGCCCCCTGGTCCTGTATGCCGCCCCCATCGCTGATTTCAATACTTCTGGACGCCGCCCACTGCTCCAGCCATCCCCGCGCATGCCCAGTGCCCATCTCTCGGGGATGAGCACTGTGCCCAGCGTCACCGCTGGTGACGTGCACGCAGGGTTAAGATTATGGGCGGTGCTGTGATGTTTATTCCTAAGCAACCGCCCATAATCGCGGGACCGCGCTTTCGGTGTAGTCACTGCTCCGCGCTCTTCCCATCTATTTCCTGCCTCGGGGCAAGATGGGAAGGAGGCGAAGTGAGGTCAGCAGCAGCGCGCTTGCGCAGAAAGAAGCAGGCCGAGGGGGAAAGCGCGGTCCCGCGATTATGGGCGGTTGCTTAGGAATAAACATCACAGCACCGCCCATAATCTTAACCCTGCGTGCACGTCACCAGCGGTGACGCTGGGCACAGTGCTCATCCCCGAGAGATGGGCACTGGGCATGCGCGGGGATGGCTGGAGCAGTGGGCGGCGTCCAGAAGTATTGAAATCAGCGATGGGGGCGGCATACAGGACCAGGGGGCATAATAACGGCCATCAGGCTGCCCGCCCCCGTGACGGATTTACAGAATCAGAAGCCAAAAAGGTACAACTTTATAAACACTTTTTTTCGGTCAGAAAGTGGGCACAATCATAACAGGGACCTTTATAGAATGCAGCCCAGGAGCTGCAGAGGGGGAATCTGTTAGGTTTTAGGGGACATTTCTGCTGACAGGTTCCCTTTAAGTAGGTTTTATTTTGTGTGTTATATTATGTGAAGAAAATAAAAAATTGGGTGTTTAAGGGTGGTGGGTATATTTTTTTTTCCGAGTTGTGTGTTTTATGTTCCATTTTATGCCGAGTTGTGCCTTTTATGTTTTGCCAAATTGTGCTTCTTTTTTATGTTGCATATATGTAAATATTTATATATAGTGTAATATTTGTATATAGTGTAATTTTTTGGGTGTGTGTACAGGCAGTGGAGCTGTGGTTGGGTGTAGTGTTTTTGTTGCCGGGCAGGTCAAGCTGGAGATGTATATATGGTTTTATTCTGTTTTATCCTGTTTTGTAAATATTTCTGCTTTTATTAATAAAAAAAGATTTCCAGCACCTCTACATCATTGTCATTGAACTATTGCTTTGACAATTTCGAAGTTTGCTTAGGGTTGTTGTCCTGCTGGAAAACTATTTTGTCCTTTTCATATCCATAGCACTCAAGTGTTATAGTGTTAAGTAACTCATCTTGTAGGATACTCACATACAGCTCAGTATTGAAACCCCCATCGATTCTGGTCAAATATCATTTAGTGGTGAAACAACGCCATATCATCAGGCCTCCTCCACCGAACTCAACTGTTCCTTCAATTTCTCAATCTGTTAGCACTTTTTCACTTTTTTCCTTTGTTTCTTTCACACCCATTAGAGCTTGGTCGATTGACTTTCGTCTCATACCTCTGAATACCTCCATCATTCGCTTCTTATGATGCTATTGAAGACAAGGCTTCTTCACCTTTTTTGGGCCACCATTCCAGATTTCTGTAATGTACATCGCATGGTGCTTGCATGGACATTTATTATCTAACAATTACAAAGCATACAAGCCACCTTCACTAGCATGTTTGTAACTAGAATTTATAGACCTCGTGATGACACGACTTGTTGATTCCCGATATTTTGCCTCGACACCCACTTCTTGAATTCTGAATGGGTAAATGGACTTCATGTCATATTCTTTGAACAGTTATGGCACTCACATGATGCAGTTTTGCAAGTTTCTTGGCCGAGAGACCACTCTCAATGAACTGGATGATGCTGTTTTCTTTTCTTGGGAAATGTTCATCATAGATGCTTCTTGATTAGAACCATTGACCTTTTGCTTGGGAATCAACCTAATAACATACTGAGCTATTAGGGTATGTGAGAACAGGTTGTAGTATTTAGGAAGAGATTTTTCAACCACCAGGAACAGTAACAATGCAGTGACATGGCAAGAATCTGCATAACTAATCATATGCAAAATAGTTGTAAGTCAAATTTATGTATGAAATAGCCAAGATAATTGTATAATTAATGAAGGTAGTCTCACAGTCAAAGCTGTAGTGGATAGGGAGATATGGCAGCTGAAAGTCAAAAGTTCAAAACATTGTTACCCTTTTGCTCATCAGTATGCTTCACCTAATAAGGATGTTAAAACATTGTACTAAGAAAAATAGTTTTATATATGTGTCTGTGTGTCCACATCTCTTTCTACAGTTATTACGGGAACACAGGATGTTATGTTTATCCCTAATGTATCTCAGCGATAAATTGAAACCAGAGAAATGTCTTGCTTGGTGACATGGCAACATACTACAATGTGCCTTACCCTAGGTAATGATAAAAAGAGTTTTCAGCTCACCTGAAACTAGAATCACCTGGGTCCTTTGCTCAAGGAACGGTGCAAGGAGGTCAGCTCTGTGACCAAGAGATGAGGTCCAAAAGCATTGGAACATTTTTTTTCCAGCAACACGTTCAATTAATTCCTTAAAAAGCCATTCTTTTCCAAGGAATAAAACAACACTAGGTTGTATGGATATCCATAAAAAAAATAAAACACGTCTTCCGCGTTTCGAACCCTGTGAGTTCAGGATTAAGAACCCACAGGGTTTGAAACGCGTAAGACATGTTTTCCTATGGATATCCATACAACCTAGTGTTGTTTTAATCTTTGGAAATAAATGGCATTAAGGAATTAATCAAACGTGTTGCTGGAAAAAAAAATTCTAATGTGCCTTAAGCGGGCTTTACACACTACGACATCGCTCAAGTGATCTCGTTGGGGTCACGGATTTTGTGACGCACATCCGGTCGCTTTAGTGATGCCGTTGCGTGTGACACCTATGAGCAATTTTGCATCGTCGCAAAAACGTGCAAAATCGCTCATCGGTGACATGGGGGTCCATTCTCAAATATCGTTACTGCAGCAGTAACGAAGTTGTTCCTCGTTCCTGCGGCAGCACACATCGCTCCGTGTGACACCGCAGGAACGAGGAACCTCACCTTACCTGCGTCCTGGCCACAATGCGGTAGGAAGGAGGTGGGCGGGATGTTACTTCCCACTCATCACCGCCCCTCCGCTTCTATTGGGCGGCGGTTCAGTGACGCTGCTGTGACGTCGCTGTGACGCTGAACGAACCACCCCCTTAGAAAGGAGGTGGTTCGCCGGTCACAGCGACGTCGCATGGAAGGTAAGTCCGTGTGACGGGTCCGGGAGATGTTGTGCGACACGGGCAGCGATTGGCCCGTGTCACACAACCGATGGGGGCGGGTACGCAAGCTGGCGATATCTGTACCGATATCGCAGTGTGTAAAACGGCCTTTACCCTGTATTACTGTTACAGGTACCATTATTAGCTGATCACTCAAATCTAAATGCTCATGTAATATTAAATTGGAGGTCTCATTATGATCCATCGTAGCTCTAAGCCCTAGGTTAGTAATGGGAGGCATCTGAGACCCCCCCATTAGTATTTCGTAAGTGAAAAGAAATAAACACAAACATCGAAAAATCCTGTATTTAAAATAAATTACAGAAAAAACCTCTTTCACCCCTTTATTAACCATAAAAACAGCCAGGTCCGACATAGTCCATTTTTATTTATTACTTTTTATAGCAAACTAGAACTACAGACAGCGTGTGTGGTTTCAAGCAGTCAGACACACTGTCACACAGGGTGGGGGCGTATCTGACTGCAATCAATCACAGATGCGGGGACTGTCGGTGGACTGGGAAAGCAATAAATATGTATGAGGCTAATGAGCGGCCTCGGAAGTAAGTGAGCAGACCCGGAAGCAGTTACAGACGTGTCGGAGACTGCTAAATATAACACACTTGCTCCAATCCCCCTATCCCTTCTACCACCATTTTTAAGCACTTGATTATGACCTCCATAAAATATATACGCGGACCGGCGACTGACCAGATATCCAAGATCAATTCCAGGCTGCAACAGTTTTGTTTTTTTTAACCCGGTTTATGTCAAATTAAAGCCGCAGGGAAACTATGAAAACTGAGGTGACTGGAAAAAGCATAAAGTCTCTAGTAAATGTGTGAAGATGGCATCTATAATTAGACCCACCACAGACCAGAACAAAAGAGAAAAAAAATGAGGTTGTGACATGTATGTAGTGTGAACAGATGTCAGCGTTACAACAGCAAATATCACGCTGATGGCATAAAATGTCTGATATATCTGATATATCTCAAGGTTGTATATAATGGATTCAAAGGAGTGTTTTGCATAAATACATATGAAAATGTTAATCAGAAATGGAGAATTGTGATGGTAAAATAGGAGAAATCAGAGAAGAAAACAGCAGCTGACAACTGTAAAAAAAAGTCATGAATATGCAAACACCAATATGAAAGAGAAAATAATTTAAATAATAACTATAATTGTAATGTAATATAATATGGGTTTTCATTAAACAGACTCACACAGTGAGTGACCATAAAGATATACAAGTGCATCTCGATAAATTAAAATATCATCAAAAAGTTAATTTATTTCAGTAATTCAATACAAAAAGGGAAACATATATAATATATAGAGTCATTACACACAGAGGGGTCTATTTCAAGTGTTTATTTCTGTTAATGTTGATAATTATGGCTTGCAGCCAATGAAAACCCAAAAGTCATTATCTCAAAAAATGTCTATATTATATAAGACCAACTGAAAAAATGATTTTTAAACTCAGAAATGTTGGCGCCTACTGAAAGTCTGTACAGTAAATGCACTCAATACTTGGTCGGAGCTCTGTTTGCAGGAATTACTGCATCAATGTGGTGTGACATGGAGGTGATCAGCCTGTGGCACTGCTGAGGTGTTATGGAAGCCCAGGTTGCTTTGATAGCAACCATCAGTATTGTTGGGTCTGGTATCTCTCATCTTCCTCTTGACAATACCCCATAGATTCTCTATAGGGTTTAGGTTATTCGAGTTTGCTGGCCAATCAAGCACAATAATGCTGTGGTTATTAAACCAGGTATTGGTACTTTTGGCAGTGTGGACAGGTGCCAAGTCCTTCTGGTAACTTCTGTAGGGCATCCAGTTGTAAGATCCAATAAGTCTCCCTGACGAGCAATGCTTTAAAGGAAGGGTCTCGCGTTTTTTTTTTTACAATTGTATAATAACAGTGATTATGAAATCAAGTATTTTTAATACAAAATTAAATTCACTGTTTATTTAGTTTTTATTTCATTCTAGATTTACTGAAGCACTGGGGGCTGCCATCATGGATTTGGTGATTGTAACGACAGTTACTCACCTCCTTTATAGCAGCCCCCTGGGCATAGAAGACCGTGCTCGGACTCCAACCCTATACTTAACATAGAGAAGGCATCTGCTGTGAAATGGACGCGCTCCCTGGGATGTCCAGATCACAGCAGAGGGAGGAGATCAGCGCCATCTTTGTGCAGCTCACAGCGCCGGGATGGATGGGATGAGTACCGTAACTGATCCGGGTGCGCTGCTCCCCATTCTGCCGTTCACCCTCCCACACTCTGCCGCTGCCCCCCCTTGCACTCTGCTGCTGCCCCCCCGCACTCTGCCGCGGACCCCCCTCCCACACCGCATGTGCTAACCTCAGGTCTCCACTGCTCGTACTGTGATGGCTGACAGGACAGGCTGCTGAGGGCGCAGGTCTGAGCTGAGTGCATGCAGCATTGGGATACAGTCAGCGAGGCATTGGGAAACAGTCAGTAGGCAGTGTGGGGCATTGGGAAACCGTCAGTAGGCAGTGTGGGGGCATTGGGAAACAGTCAGTAGGCAGTGTGGGGGCATTGGGAAACAGTCAGTAGGCAGTGTGGGGGCATTGGGAAACAGTAGGCAATGTGGGGGCACTGGGAAACAGTCAGTAGGCAGTGTGGGGCATTGGTAAACAGTCAGTAGGCAATATGGGGAATTTGGAACCCATCATTAGACAGTGTAGGGCATTGGAAAACAGTCAGTAGGCAGTGTGGGGGCATTGTGAAACAGTCAGTAGGCTGTGTGGGGCATTGGGAAACAGTCAGTGGACATCCCTGAATGGAAATACCAGAGGAAGACCTACAATTAGTGAGATATTCCAGAGAAGCTGCAGAAATATGTTCTGCTATTTTCTCTTTCATCGGGCTAGATATGTGTAGCGCCCCTGAAGCCATCAGGGTGCTACAAGGTTCTTCATCCCCACAAGGATGCAGGGCCTACCCCCTAGGGCCCCGGGAAACCAGTGCCGGTAACAACAAAAACCCAGGTAGTCCCAGTTTTTCCCCAACAATCCCCCATACAATGGTGCATAGCTAGGGTCGGACCAGTGGATGGTCGCATAGAGGTGGAGTCAATCCAGTCCACTAGTTGATCAGGTGGGAGGGGCAGACTGAGGAGAAGAGTCAGAGAGAAAGAATGAGAGTGAAGATGGACAAGAGGAGACGTTCTGACCCGGGTTAACGGTAACCTGGTACCCAGGAGAGTAGTCGCCGGTGGAGTACGGTGGAGTACTCCCGAAACTACGCACCGACAGGATACAGGACCCTAGGACAGGAAAGAGCTCCAAGCCGACCTGTTAACACCTGCACAGTGAGGGGACCATCAAGGACCTCACTGACCCTAAAAATCCGAAGACTCAGTAGCAAAGGGAGAACCGGGTACAAGACCAGAGACTCCAACCCCACAGGGTTCACGCTACCATCAGGCAGACAGAAGTAGACAAACAACTGGACGGGGACCCCCAGTTGCTCTACGCCATGAGGACCCATTTACCACAGACAGGTGCAGCGGTACTGAACCGGCACTTGGATGAAGGGGACCTGAAGGTAAAACCAGCTGGCCTCGGGTAACCTGTCACCACCTACCAGCCATGAATAAAAACCAGTTGCACTATACCTCTGTGTGGACTACCTTTTTCCCGACCCCCGTCACAACACCCATCCTCGGGCCCGGCCCTGCTTGCGGAGGGCCTACCATCCATGCTGCAATTACCACCAGCCCCAGTAGTGACATTCTGCAGTGGTGGGTGCATCTATATATAGCCGCAACACCGCAAATGGCATCACGTATGAACGCTAACCTAAATCCCCATTACAAAAAGGGCCCAGGGCACGGAACCGGGCAACGGCCACCACGGTGACATTCCGAAGAGAGACACTGCCCGGGACCAAGTACCCCATATCCCTGGGAGCAACTGTTATCATTCAGTGACCGAGAAGGATCAGAAAAGGACAAAAATGCGGAAACCCAAAAAGTAACCAGAGTGGCTGGAACCTAAATGGACTGCAGACCTAATACTGACACACAACTAGAAGTAGCCGTGGGGCGTGCCTGCAATGACCTAGTCGCCTCGACACAGCTGGAGAACTAAATATTCTTACAGAGAGAAATATTAGAAAAGCTAATCTGCCTTGGAGCAGTCCCCAAAGATATAGCCCCTCACATGTAAAGACTACAGTGATAAAGGAAAACACAATACATAGCTAGAAAACAGATTCAGCAAAAATGAGGCCCAAACTATCTGTATAGGAAAGGATAGGAAAGAGCACTGTCTGAAGCCGTAAAAACCCTAATAAATCTCAGCACGCCTGATATGGAAAAGTCCTGGGCCCACACAGGCTCTCCCCCCACTAAATCAGTACTCTGGTGTTACTGGGATCCAAAAAACACTAATATAGATGAGGGACTGAATTTAATACCAAGCATGACAAAACACAATACATAGCAGAACATGGAGCTAGGTATACAGACACTCCCAGCAAGGAATGATCCAACTCCACCAAGAACTCCACACAGGAAAAATAGGAATCAAGCATTGGTATCAAAAGAGAAAAAAACTACAAAAAAGTAGAAACAATAAGCAGAGATACAAATACCAACTTATCTGAGAGGAGTCCTGGTAGAGAGAAGGGCTGGATTCAGAATGTCCTTAGCACACAGGAGATACATTGAGCACCGGAAAGGAACAGGAGAAAACTACTCAGTTATATAGGCCCAATCTGAATGACCTGATTGCCAGTCCTCCACAGGTGTCTGGCTCCCATTCAACAAGTCAACTACACTACCAGCATTGACCACAAGAGGAAGCCCCAAACTGGACAATGTATTCACAACACGCAACAAATGCATCCGATATAGTATTTGTTATAGTTTGAACATGTGGCCATATATACTATATGTGCTGCAATTAATGGAAGTTTTTGTGGGATAAGATTTGTTCTTCATATTGTTAATGAACTGATCAGTGCAATGTAATATTTGCACAACTTACATTTGTTCATTCCGCAGGCGTAAGATCCTTTGCAACTAAGCCATGTAGTGATTTGGTGGAAGTGTACATGTGGCGCCCTGTGCCTCAGTCGCCACAAAGTATGACTGCATGCGTATTTCAATATGTATAACATGTATTGGGAGCTTTAGTGAGATTCGGTTTTCTCTGGTTTTCACCACAAACACACACACATTTGCCCACACTCCCTTACTGGGGATGTTTACCTGAGCTGATAACAAGGCTTGTGTGTGCCCTAGAAAGAGAAAGGAGAGGAGCGTAGGTATGAGGTAAATTCAGAGAGTGGCAGTTGAAGTTGTTGTGAGGTGAAGTAAGGAGTGTGAAATGTAGATGCTCCTGTCCTGACGTAACTGTTGAAACCTCTAAAGGGGTCAGCTACACATTGTCAGGGTATCAGTCCCTAGGCCACCAGGACTTCCAAGGTCAGTGGCAAACCGAGAGACTGCTATTAGCCTTTTCATAAAGAGCAGTGAATTTGCCCAGGAGCTCAGTGACGTGATTGAGTCTGGAAACTTGAAGAAGAAACAGTGTGTTTTCCCTCAGGATTCAAGTTGCCTGGTCACTGGAAGGGATTAAAGATCCAGATTGTTCTTGTTTTGAAAATCCCAGAATTTCAAGACACCTATCTCCAGGTAGGGAAGTAGCGGCAGGAAGAACACACTACCACCATACAGTAGAGAAACCAAACTCTCATTGGGACAGGTCAGACCACCATCATTGTGAATGCTGTAATGCTGGAATGTTCCGGCGTCACAAACTCACGCTCCTGGTATGGCCACATCGCTACTCAGACCCACCACTGTGACATAAGAGGTCTACTAGGGGCAGTACATACAGGCTAGGTGACATATAATTACCTACATTCTTATTTTTACAAGCCACACATTTTATCCCTTGAGACAAAATTTTGGATATGGTTCTTATACTGTAATAAAATGTGTATATATTTATGTATGATCCAGGAAATATCATTAAAATCTACACTATACGGAGGGGAAAAAAACGGAGGAACAACACTGGTTGTGTTTGAAGAATTATGGTATGTCCAAATGTATTATCCGAGGGAAAAAATGGACCAGACAGCAAAGAAGAGCGAGTTCTGTTTCTGGAAATGTTTCTCACCATATTAATAGGCAGGGCCGGATTATAAGCGGGGCAGGCGGGGCTCCAGCCCAGGGGCCCCCACCAAAAAAGCTTCTAAGGGGGCCCCCACCATACTTGGCACTAGGCACCTGTCAGCATTTTTTTTTCTTCACACCCTCTCCCCCTCCGTAAAGACAGTCTAATAAATCAGCTGTGTTTTCGGGGGGGGGCGCGGGGTGTTGGAGCACCGCTATTTATTTGCATCTGCGTCTTTAAGACGCAAAAACAAACTGTGGGCACAGGACTCTGATTGACCCCGGAAGTACCAGCGGCCGCTTGCACTTCCGGGGTCAGAGGTGTGCTAATGCTCCCTGCTATGTGCTGCGGCCGTACCCAGCGAGGGGCGGGGGGGGGGAGCTGACCCCCCTAGAAGCAGGGGCACGGTGTGGTGGGCCGCTGTATCTGCTGTCCCCGCTGCGCTCCTCTACACTGTGTATATGCCAGGCACACTAGCAGGAGCAGGAGGCAGCGCGCTGTGCCGGCTCTGCTGTGTGCTGTGCTAGGCATGCACCCAGTGCAGAGGAGCGCAGCAGAGCCGATGACCGCAGCTTCCTCTTTCCGTTCCTATTCAAATGTATTTACGTCTTTCAGACGTAAATACATTTGAACAGCGCGCCGGGACTGGGCCCCGCCCCCGACGTGCAGCAACGTGATGAGATCAGCACCTTGCTGACGTCATCACAGTGCTGCGGGTGCCAGGACACAGGAGACATGAAGCAGTAAGCGCTCCATGGAGGAGCTGAAGAAACAGGTTAAATTAATGGAGATGAGTGGGGAGGGGCTGAGGACACATAACGGGGAACATTTGAGAAGGAACACAGCTCTGTGACAGGCAGAGGAGGAGTACTGTATTCCGAGGAAGGGGGGGGAGGCAGGAGTGTGAAGGGATGGGGCAGTGTAATTTGTGTGTGTAGGGGGTGATGAGGGTTGTATTGTGTGTGGGGGGAGGGGTAATGGAGGGTGCATTGTATTGTGTGTGGGGGGAGGGGTAATGGGAGCATTGTATTGTGTGTGGGGGGGGGTAATGGAGGGTGCACTGTATTGTGTGTGGGGGGAGGGGTAATGGAGGGTGCACTGTATTGTGTGTGGGGGGAGGGGTAATGGAGGGTGCACTGTATTGTGTGTGAGGGGAGGGGTAATGGAGGGTGTATTGTGTGTGGGGAGGGGTAATGGAGGGTGCATTGTATTGTGTGTGGGGGAGAGGTAATAAGGGGTGCATTGTATTGTGTGTGGGGGGAGGGGTAATGAGGGGTGCATTGTATTGTGTGTGTGGGGAGGGGTAATGACGGGTGCATTGTATTTGTGTGGGGGAGGGGTAATGGGGGGTGCATTGTATTGTGTGTGGGGGGAGGGGTAATATGGGGTGCATTTATTGTGTGTGGGGGGAGGGGTAATGGGGGGTGCATTTATTGTGTGGGGGGGAGGGATAATGGGGGGTGCATTGTATTGTGTGTGGGGGAGGGGTAATGGGGGTGCATTGTATTTTGTGTGTGTGTGTGTGTAGGAGGTGATGTGGGGTGCATTGTGCGTTTGTGTAGGGGGTGATGGGGGTGATGGGGGGTGCATTGTATTGTGTGTGTGTGTGTGTGTGTGTGTCAGAGCTGTGTGTGTAATAAGCAGTACTGTGTGTGTGTATATATGAATTAGAACAGTCTGTGCGGCCCCCCCCAGAACTATATAGGTCCCCCAGAGGGTTATGTCACCCATCCCAGTAATGAGTACACCACCAGAGCTGTTTGCCACTCCAGTAACGTCTATGCCCCCTGCCCCTCCTGTAATGTATATATTGTAGCCCCCAGCCCCTCCTGTGATGTATATACAGCAGTGCTGTCAGTGTGCAGTCATGTCTGTTAGTGACAGCCATCGTGAAACACAGCCACATGTCCTGAAGGAGCTGGACGGAAACAAGCGGGAGAGGTGAGTGAGGCTGCTGGCGACTTCCCCATATTAATACCTGTAAGGGCTCATGCGCACGTAACTGCTGAATATTCTGCAGCGATTTGACAGCACATGTGCGCGTCAAATCGCTGCAGAAACACTGCAGAATGGATGCAGTTTTTCTGTACAAAAAAGCCGATTTCATGCGCTCGGGCTGCTGCCCCCACCATAGACAGAGTGGGAGCTGCATCCATAGCACACGGAATAATTGACATGCTCCTTTTATGAACGCACAGATTTGGGTCAATATTTTAGCACCCAAATCGCTGCGTTCATAAAAGCAACGTGCACACATATCATGCACAATCTTCATAGACTGTGCAGGGGACGCAGGACGCATGCATTTACACTGCAGTGCAATACGCAGCGTAAATGCATGGAATTACGCAACGTGCGCACGAGCCCTAATGCGTCTGTGTCTGCATGTATGTCAGTGTATGACCGTGCATATATTTGTTTATATGTATTTTTCTGAATTTGTCTTCAAATATGTATATGTACGTATGTCTGTATGTGTATGTGCGTGTCTGTGTGTATGTACGTATGCCTGTATGTATATGTACGTATGCCTGTATGTGTATGTATGTATGTCTGTATGTGTATGTGCGTGTCTGTGTGTGGATGGGGTCCACTGAGACTCTTTCACCCGGAGGCCACAAAAACCTGGAGCCGGCCCTGGCTGCCTTAACATTGGGATCAATAAAAAAAATCTGACTAAAGCGGGCTTTACACGCTACAATATATCTAACGATGTGTGGGCGGGGTCACGTCGTAAGTGACGCACATCCGGCATCGTTAGTGATATTGTAGTGTGTGACAGCTACGTGCGACCCTGATTGTGCGTTAAAACGTTGATCGCATACACGTCGTTCAATTTCTAAAAATTGAACGTCTGGTTGTTCATCGTTCTTGAGGCAGCACACGTTGCACCGTGTGACACCCCGGGAATGATGAACACAGCTTACCTGCGTCCCGCCGGCAATGTGGAAGGAAAGAGGTGGGCGGGATGTTTACGTCCCGCTCATCTCCGCCCCTCCGCTTCTATTGGCCGGCCGCTGTGTGACGTCGATGTGACGCCGAACGTCCCTCCCACTTCAGGAAGTGGATGTTTGCCGCCCACAGCGAGGTCGTTTGGAAGGTAAGTACGTGTGACGGGGGTTAATCATTTGTGCGACACGGGCAACAAATTGCCTGTTCCGCACATACGATGGGGGCGTGTGCGATCGCATACGAGATCGCATATGTAATTGAAACGTGTAAAGCAGACTTAACTCTACTTTCTGTGTATAAGTGACGGCTGTGAGTTATCCTGAACTGTGTCTGTATTGTAGTACTGTAAATCTGAATGTGGCAGAACAGGATAAGATAAATGCTCATTAGATTTATATCTAAATGCTACAGTTCGTGCTCTACTGTTATGGCTAAAAATGTTAACGTTATGGGGCCCCCACCAGATTTTCTGCCCAGGGGCCCCCACCAACCTTAATCTGGCCCTGTTAATAGGGCCTTGAGCATTATATGAACATGTAATACCTCCTTTACCATGGACCTCGCTTACCCTGGAAGAAGCCGTTAAACGAAACCCAGAATTGGGCAGGACAGGTATGCCACATGCTCTATTTCTTTTTATGTGCTTGGTTTTAGATAGTTTGGGTTTTTTAGAAAATTAATTTTGAAAATTTCTGCTTACCTGTGCTGATGCTAGATGTGAATTTCTTTTTAAGGCGATAGGAGGGGCAGCAAAGTTGCAACCAGTCACTTGTGATTTTATGAGGGGAGAGGCCTGTTGAGAGAGCTATCCACATAGTATAAAAGTTAAACATTAAAAAAAATCACTTATATATGTATGTATGTATATATATATATATATATATGTAAATAAGCATACCTCCTAGTCTCATCTGTTGCACTACAACCCAGCCTAGCTACACAGTACACACCATGGAAGTCATATTTTCCTCCTATTACAGGGATAACTTGTCAATATGGCCGGACCAGCTTGCAACTTGTTGACACTTAGGGAACTCCTGCCCAGGGCACTTACTTCGTTTCACATTCTGCTCTATTCTGGTCCATCACCTCTAAGCAAACTCCTCCGGGCCACCCTGCTAGGCATCATTTTCTTAGATCCATCTTCACTTGGCCGCATAGTCCAAGTTACAAGCGACATGGGGGATGTCAAAAGAGAGTAAAGGAGGAATGGCAGCATTCATTAACCCCATAAGGTCCTTCACAACCAAAAAATACCATTAATGAGTCATATTAAGGTAAGGAATATTCCACATATAAATCATCTTTTTCAAAGGGCTGTGAGCGGAGGAACAAGGGAAATGAGAAAATAAAGATCATAATTACCAAAAGTGCAAGTGCAGGGGAACCACAATAACGGCCTTTTCACAGGACATGACAAGACCCCCATGAAACAGATCACTAACCGCCAACGCGTGTTTTGCAAGGATACTCTTAGCTTTTTCAAGGAGGGAAGATCCTAGTGTTGTGCATGGTCATAACGGCTATAAATAGCCCAATTATTACTGAAGATTCGCGGCAGATGGGCTGTGTTCTGGAAAACCGGAAGTGCAGGCGAGTACCGGAAGTCCCATCCCACCAGCCAGAGAGCGCACACGCAGAGTCGGGCAACGCGTCAACCGGGCAACCACAGCGCGCGACTCAATACGGCAAGAGCGCACACACCTTGCACGAACCAGGCCACTAGGCAGGAGCGCACACACGGGCCAGGTGGCCGTCAGCGAGGAAAGAGATCAGGAGACGCCATACACTTACAAATAGGTGATCACTGCTTCAAAATTGAATATACAAATATCTCGGGCACAAATATTAATAATAGAACAGTTAAGAATACATAAATGCTCCATGAATAGTAAAATGATACACATATATATTTTACAACAAAACGTCCTCATTCTATATAATATAACCCAGATCATATAAATAAGTGAAATGTTGAATTGTCATTTATATATAGGAAAGTTCCACATAAACAGATATTTTAATCAAACGTGCCATAGAAGAATTAAACAATCACATATTGTTCTGACAGGTCAATCATTCCACATCAAGATATATGGGAGGAAAACCACAGTCCAACGTTGGGCTTCCAAACAGTAGTCGGGCGGCAACATCAAATTACCACAAACTAGTAGAAAAGAACAAATATGATAATAGTACGCCGAAACACAAATTATAAGGAACATGCACGCCACAGTCCAGAGAGTTCAAAAATATGTTTCTAGTAAACAATTAAAAAAAATATTAGATAAAAACACATCTACGTGTATAAGAAACCCCCGAATGCAGACAAGAAGGGGGAAAAAAAGGAATCATGCAATGTCTACAAAAATGAAGTGAAACTGATGGTTTTGTTTAGGCCCTGGGGGACTAGAGTATCAAGGGTGGTGATCCACCGGGCCTCCGATTGGGCTAGGCGTTTTTTTAGATCACCAACCATTGATCCTCTGCGGACGACATAAATCCCTCGTACCCTGAGAGACGATGGGTCACAATTATGATGTCTTTTAAAGTGACGAGGGAGAGTTTTCAAAAGGGTAAAGTCCGTAATTTCTTTAGCGGCCACAATGTCTCGCACATGCTCCCTGATACGTACGTGCAACTCACGCAAAGTGAGGCCAACGTAAATCAGGGAGCATGGGTACATGGCATAATAAACAACGTGATTTGAGTGCAAGTAATATAGTCACGTATGTTCATTACCCGAGTGCCATCAGATGATGAAAAGGTGTTAATACGCGAGACATTGGGACAAGCTACACATCGTCTGCAGGGGAAACACCCCTGCAAAGGACCATGGGTGTTGAATGGGATTTTTAGCACGGTTCATGAGAGGAGTGGGGGACAGTACGACAGCCAAGACAGGATCCGAGCGAAGAACAGGTCAGTATCTACTTAGATGTCACGCATCGTGTTCCAATGACTGTTAAAAGTATATATGAATTAAATACATGAATCAGATTTAGCATTTTTTGGAACATGATTGAGTAGTTGCATGCGAGGAGTTCTCCTTGCACGCAAGTATCCCTTCTTTATGCAACTGTTACTATATCCGGGATCCTGAACACGACACCTGAGATCTTCTGCCTGATTCTCAAAAGAACGGTCCGAGGAGCAGATTCGCCTCGTCCTCAAGAACTGGCCAGTCGGGATAGCGCGTATAGTTGCTGAGGTATGTGCAGATGAGGCATGTAGCAGGGCATTGACTGATGTGGATTTCCGATGTACACTCGTCTGAAAACAGATGAGGAATCCACATCGATATTGATATCAAGAAAGTCAATGCACCTGCTACTATATTTATAAGTAAGTTAAATGTTGTGATCATTAGTATTAAGTTGCCTCATAAAATCGTCAAGCTGCTCCACCGTGCGCTGCCAAAAAAAGAGAATATCGTCAATATATCTGGGCCAGCACTGCACATGGAAGCTAGCCAAGATGCCACCGTTGCCGAACACTAACCTCTCCCACATACCGAGGAAGAGATTAGCATATGATGGGTCACAGGCCGCCCCCATGGCAGTGCCGCGTTGCTGCAGATAAAATTAATCTTTGAAAATAAAAAAATTATGGGTCAGGACAATGTGGAGCAGCTCAAGGATCAACCGGTTAATCTCGCCATCACAACTGCCCATGTCGAGGAAGAGGCGGACCGCCTCCAGACCGTCAGTATGAGATATACAGGTATAGAGGCTCTCCACATCCGCAGTCACAATGAGCATGTCCCTGTCCATAAAGATTCCGTCAATCAGCCTAAGGACGTCCGTGGTGTCACGGACATAGGAGGGTAAGGTTTCTAGTCCTTCACTGATCTAACCTGTCTTCACCTGATTACTCAGTCTTTCGGTTTTCTTTCGCTTGGGATCTCACTATCTTCGTCTTAGCTTTATCACTCTCTCTAAGGACACCCACGTCATGCAACCTCATTGACTAATCAGACCTTATTTCTGGTTCTGTCACACACTGGGCCCTATCTGATTTTCTGACAGGACCCTCATATTTCCATGCACTAGCCCCTCCCACTATGGGCTAGTCCTAAACTTTAACGCTATTTTGCTCTATTGTCTGTCGCAACATATGAACTATAACGCATGACATAACATACATTACACTTTACATTATAACAATGATATTGGTGTCTTCATGAGGAAATGGAGCAGTATTTTTCCATCTCCTATATAAGAAAGTCCTTGGTTACCCCTCTCCACCCACAGCAGTTTTTAATTGCGATGAGATGACACACAGTTAGGGTCACAGAGCTAGGGACCCCAATATAGAGATATACCTTGACGAGGTCTTGGGGCTCAGTTACATTGATCAATGCGATTGCTAAATATCTCCTTTTTCCTAATGTTCATGGCAGGTATGCAATTCATTATTCACATGTTCAAATTAGCAAGTAGCATTTTTCATTGTATATTCCAATATTTTTCCATATGCTTGAGGCATTATACCATTATCTAAGTTTGATGTGCAGCCTTATCCTGATATAGTATGTATTTTTTGGCTTGCACTCATAATATATATATATTAGTGCTCACTTCAGTTATCCTATTCAGTTATATGTAGTTTTTTTCTGAATGTGAATACAGCTCCGCCCCTTTCGGCCATGTTTTTTCCATCTCCTATATAAGAAAGTCCTTGGTTACCCTTCTCCACCCACAGCAGTTTTTAATTGCAATGAGATGACACACAGTTAGGGTCACAGAGCTAGGGACCCCAATATAGAGATATACCTTGACGAGGTCTTGGGGCTCAGTTACATTGATCAATGCGATTGCTAAATATCTCCTTTTTCCTAATGTTCATGGCAGGTATGCAATTCATTATTCACATGTTCAAATTAGCAAGTAGCATTTTTCATTGTATATTCCAATATTTTTCCATATGCTTGAGGCATTATACCATTATCTAAGTTTGATGTGCAGCCTTATCCTGATATAGTATGTATTTTTTGGCTTGCACTCATAATATATATATATTAGTGCTCACTTCAGTTATCCTATTCAGTTATATGATGGGTCACAGGCCGCCCCCATGGCAGTGCCGCGTTGCTGCAGATAAAATTAATCTTTGAAAATAAAAAAATTATGGGTAAGGACAATGTGGAGCAGCTCAAGGATCAACCGGTTAATCTCGCCATCACAACTGCCCATGTCGAGGAAGAGGCGGACCGCCTCCAGACCGTCAGTATGAGATATACAGGTATAGAGGCTCTCCACATCCGCAGTCACAATGAGCATGTCCCTGTCCATAAAGATTCCGTCAATCAGCCTAAGGACGTCCGTGGTGTCACGGACATAGGAGGGCAAGGTTTCTAGTCCTTCACTGATTTAACCTGTCTTCACCTGATTACTCAGTCTTTCGGTTTTCTTTCGCTTGGGATCTCACTATCTCCGTCTTAGCAGTATGTCCATCTCCTTAGACTACCTTGAAGTCACATCACTAGTGGGAGTTTACTGCTAACATTTTAATGCAGCCCTCATTTACATCAGTATTATAAGTTCTATCCAGTAAACTTTCCCTAATGGTGTATGCAGGTGGCTAGACATTTAACATTTGTTTCTGTTTCTATATAAGGTAATATAAAACAGTGTATCATTAACTCCTGAAAGGAAATCAGTCACCAGATTTTTTTCCACATAATTTGAGAGCAGTATAATGTAAAGACAGAGACCCTAATACAGCGATATATATCACTTATTAGGCTGTTTGCTGTTGTGAAGATCAAAATAATGGTTTTATTAGCCGGAGGTTATCAGTAGAGGACTAGTAAAACTGCTGCTATGTGGTCCTTCATATTCATGACAACTATATAACCCACCCCACCACTGATTGTACACTGTGTATAGGTGGAAAGCTGCCAAAGAAACCCACCAATCAGTATCGTGGGCAGGGTTATACCAAGCTCAGCATTCAGATAACTGATAGATCTGCAGCAGATAAAGCAGTGATTTTATCAAACTGCAACAAGCAGCCCAGTAAGGGACACATCACTAAAATCAGGATATCTGCCCCTACTTTATGCTGCTCTCAGATTGGAATATGTGTTAGAACAAAAATTATGATTCAAATTACTTAAAAAGTTACCTTTTATTGGGTACAAAAACATAAAAACAGAGAGTAAAGACCATCCCAGCAATACAAACTAAGAAAAACATTCGTCGGTGAGCTACTGTGGGAGCCCCACTATTGAAAGGCACAGATCATACATTGTATGTCAATTTAGCTGCAGTAAATGTATACATAAATATTTCAATAATGTGCAGGTATAGTATAGAAATATTTAAACAGAGATGCAAATCAATATATACCACATTAGAAGTCACATACAGTACCGTAATTATCAATCAGTAGTAACAACAAGCTCAAACACCAAACTTCTGACACGCATTTCACAAATGACCCCTAAAAAAGCATGTCGGATATTTGGTGTTTGAGCTTGTTTTTACTATTGATTGATATTTACTGTTTGTTACTTCTAATGTGGTCACATACACAAAATATCCAACACGGGTTTCACAAATGCTTTGTCAGGGGTCATTTGTGAAACGATCATCAGATGTTTGGTGGATGAGCTTGTTGTTACGATTGATCTATATTTACTGTATGTATGTGACTTCTAATGTGGGATATATTGATTGGCACCTCTGCTTTTCATTACTGGGATTCCCACAGTTGCTCACCGACCAATTTTAGTCTTTGTTTGCATTGCTGGGATTGTATTTAATCTGTTTTATGGTTTTGTACCCAATTAAGTTAAACTTTGAATCATAATTTTGTTCTGGCACATACTGTATTTCGTTTTTTTCTCTATTTAATTTAGTGCCTTTTTGGGACATTCACATTTTCTAGGATTACAATCTTCTGTATCTCAGATTGGAATAGCAAAAACCTGGTGACAAATTCCCTTTAAAGCCTCTGATTTTATAACAGACAGCCCTTCCTTTTAAAACAGTCTGGCCACTTTATCTTTATATGATGCCAGTCTATCTCCTCTGTGATGGCAGACCTAGGGATCATGTTTTGGCTACACAACATGGCATGACTACAAGTGGTCAATTTTGTATACTGGAACAATTAAAATCACCCTCCATCCAATGAACACATCTCATAGTTTTAAGGTTTGAAGAAGACTCAAATTTATAGGGTTCAACCTATAGCCCTACATTTTGATCCAGAGGAAGGCAAAAACCCCAAGAGGCAGATGCTAATTGCCCCACATTAGGGAAAAATTCCTTCCTAACTCTCTAGATCAACATTCTATCACAGTATCTAGTACCCGTAACTTGTAATATCAAGAAACACATCCAGGCCTTCCTTGAATCTCTATTTTTATTGTATCAAATATTACAATATCATGTGGCAAACAGTTCTATAGTCTCACTTACTCACACAGCACAATGGCAGTCCCCAAGGACTTTAGTTCAAGGTGTAGAACCGAATTTCATGCACATAATGTCAACCTAATAGTTCCCTCAAGTGGACGCTATAGGCAATCAGAGACTCGATATATATTTTAGAAAAACATAAGATTTCAGATCATGGGAATCCTGGGTGCTGAGAGTAAAAGCCAAGTGTCAGCGTCATTATCCCGTACCCCAAGTGTCGGTGTACGTGGTGGGGGGGCTTTGGTCTAAACTTTGCACTGGGGCCCATCAAACTCTAGTTATGTCACTGGTGTGCTTGTTGCCATATGTGATTTTTTACACAGAACAACTGACTCATTTTATTATATGTACAACTTAAATACAATTTTGTAACTATTAGGTAGCGTATCCTTAAAATCTAGTACTTTCTGCCAAATGACAAAGAAGTTTGGAAAGTGTTTTGGAAACAGAGGAGGAAAAACAACTTGGAATGCCATTCTTCTCATCAGTTGGGTGGTTTTCTAAAACATTTACTGGACTGATTATTGTATGTTCAGCACTTAGTAAGGAATGTCTCCATTCTTCCTGAATCCTCATGGTATTATGTCTAGTATACATGATCATGTATTAGGTTAAAAGGGATATCCAGCTTGAAAAACATTTGTATTAATATACAGTACAGACCAAAAGTTTGGACACACCTTCTCATTCAAAGAGTTTTCTTTAGTTTCAGGACTCAGAAAATTGTAGATTCACATTGAAGGCATCAAAACTATGAATTAACACAATGTGAACTGAAATACTTAACAAAAAAAGTGTGAAAAAACTGAAAATATGTCTTATATTCTAGGTTCTTCAACGTAGCCACCTTTTACTTTGATTACTGCTTGAACACTCTTGGCATTCTCTTGATGAGCTTCAAGAGGTAGTCACCGGAAATGGTCTTCCAACAGTCTTGAAGGAGTTCCCAGAGATGCTTAGCACTTGTTGGCCCTTTTGGCTTCACTCTGCGGTCCAGCTCACCCCAAACCATCTCGATTGGGTTCAGGTCTGGTGACTGTGGAGGCCAGGTCATCTGGTGTGGCACCCTATCACTCTCCTTAGTCAAATAGCCCTTACACAGCCTAGAGGTGTGTTTGTGGTCATTGTCCTGTTGAAAAATAAATGATGGTCCAACTAAATGCAAATCGGATGGAATAGCATGCCGCTGCAAGATGCTGTGGTAGCCATGCTGGTTCTGTATGCCTTCAATTTTGAATAAATCCCCAACAGTGTCACCAGCAAATCATCCCCACACCATCACACCTCCTCCTCCATGCTTCACGGTGGGAACCAGGCATGTAGAGTCCAACCGTTCACCTTTTCTGCGTCGCACATAGACACGGTGGTTGGATCCAAAGATCTCAAATTTGGACTCATCAGACCAAAGCACAGATTTCCACTGGTCTAATGTCCATTCCTTGTGTTCTTTAGCCTAAACAAGTCTGCTGCTAGAACTC
Source organism: Anomaloglossus baeobatrachus (assembly GCF_048569485.1). NCBI lineage: Eukaryota > Metazoa > Chordata > Amphibia > Anura > Aromobatidae > Anomaloglossus > Anomaloglossus baeobatrachus. The sequence continues at coordinate 252,087,934 of NC_134358.1, forward strand.
TGTGTGTCATTGACCTGGTCTCTAATCTGAGCTGCTGTTAACTTGCGATTTCTGAGGCTGGTGACTCGGATAAACTTATCCTCCGCAGCAGAGGTGACTCTTGGTCTTCCTTTCCTTGGGCGGTCCTCATGTGAGCCAGTTTCTTTGTAGCGTTTGATGATTTTTGCCACTGCACTTGGGGACACTTTCAAAGTTTTCCCAATTTTTCAGACTGACTGACCTTCATTTCTTAAAGTAATGATGGTCACTCATTTTTCTTTACTTAGCTGTTTTTTTCTTGCCATAATACAAATTCTAACAGTCTATTCAGTATGACTATCAGCTGTGTATCCACCAGACTTCTGCACAACACAACTGATGGTCCCAACCCCATTTATAAGGCAAGAAATCCCACTTATTAAACATGACAGGGCACACCTGTGAAGTGAAAACCATTTCCGGTGACTACCTTTTGAAGCTCATCAAGAGAATGCCAAGAGTGTGCAAAGCAGTAATCAAAGCAAAAGGTGGCTACTTTGAAGAACCTAGAATATAAGACATATTTTCAATAGTTTCACAATTTTTTGTTAAATATTTCCTTCCACATGTGTTAATTCATAGTTTTGATGCCTTCAATGTGAATCTACAATTTTCAGACTCATGAAAATAAAGAAAACTCTTTGAATGAAAAAGTGTATCCAAACTTTTGGTCTGTACTGTATGTACAGTGGGTGAACTAAGTATTGAACACGTCACCAATTTTATAAGTAAATATATTTCTAATGGTGCTATTGACATAAATTTCTCACAAAATGTCGGTAACAACCCATCCAATCCTCACAGGCAAAGACATTAAATCTTACGGTAGATGTCCATAAATTTAGCAATGTGTAATAATGAAAAATGACACGTTAACTTAATATTGCCTGGATCACCTGCCTTGAACATCTCTTTTATGTGGATTGCCTCATACAGTGCCTACAAGTAGTCTTCAACCCCCTGCAGATTTAGCAGGTTTGATAAGATGCAAATAAGTTAGAGCCTGCAAACTTCAAACAAGAGCAGGATTTATTAGCAGATGCATAAATCTTACAAACAAACAAGTTATGTTGCTCAGTTAAATTTTAATAAATTTTCAACATAAAAAGTGTGGGTCAATTATTATTCAACCCCTAGGTTTAATATTTTGTGGAATAACCCTTGTTTGCAATTACAGCTAATAATCGTCTTTTATAAGACCTGATCAGGCCGGCACAGGTTTCTGGAGTTATCTTGGCCCACTCCTCCATGCAGATCTTCTCCAAGTTATCTAGGTTCTTTGGGTGTCTCATGTGGACTTTAATCTTGAGCTGCTTCCACAAGTTTTCAATTGGGTTACGGTTAGGAGACTGACTAGGCCACTGCAACACCTTGATTTTTTCCCTCTTGAACCAGGCCTTGGTTTTCTTGGCTGTGTGCTTTGGGTCGTTGTCTTGTTGGAAGATGAAATGACGACCCATCTTAAGATCCTTGATGGAGGAGCGGAGGTTCTTGGCCAAAATCTCCAGGTAGGCCGTGCTATCCATCTTCCCATGGATGCGGACCAGATGGCCAGGCCCCTTGGCTGAGAAACAGCCCCATAGCATGATGCTGCCACCACCATGCTTGACTGTAGGGATGGTATTCTTGGGGTCATATGCAGTGCCATCCAGTCTCCAAACGTCACGTGTGTGGTTGGCACCAAAGATCTCGATCTTGGTCTCATCAGACCAGAGAACCTTGAACCAGTTTGTCTCAGAGTCCTCCAAGTGATCATGAGCAAACTGTAGACGAGCCTTGACATGACGCTTTGAAAGTAAAGGTACCTTACGGGCTCGTCTGGAACGGAGACCATTGCGGTGGAGTACGTTACTTCTGGTATTGACTGAAACCAATGTCCCCACTGCCATGAGATCTTCCCGGAGCTCCTTCCTTGTTGTCCTTGGGTTAGCCTTGACTCTTCGGACAAGCCTGGCCTCGGCACGGGTGGAAACTTTCAAAGGCTGTCCAGGCCGTGGAAGGCTAACAGTAGTTCCATAAGCGTTCCACTTCCGGATGATGCTCCCAAAAGTGGAGACAGGTAGGCCCAACTTCTTGGAAAGGGTTTTGTACCCCTTGCCAGCCTTGTGACCCTCCACGATCTTGTCTCTGATGGCCTTGGAATGCTCCTTTGTCTTTCCCATGTTGACCAAGTATGAGTGCTGTTCACAAGTTTGTGGAGGGTCTTAATTAGTCAAAAAAGGCTGGAAAAAGAGATAATTAATCCAAACATGTGAAGCTCATTGTTCTTTGTGCCTGAAATACTTCTTAATACTTTAGGGGAACCAAACAGAATTCTTGTGGTTTGAGGGGCTGAATAATAAATGACCCTCTGAATAAACTTTTCACAATTTAAAAAAAAAAAAAAAAGAAATAATATTCTTTTTTGCTGCAGTGCATTTCACACTTCCAGGCTGATCTACAGTCCAAAGGTCACAATGCCAAGTTAATTCCGAATGTGTAAACCTGCTAAATCTGCAGGGGGTTGAATACTACTTGTAGGCACTGTATATACCTCATGGCACTGTGTCGCCCTGGGCAAGCCAGGGGACACAGATCACCAACCACCACACCCTACATCCCAGGTAGGCACATCTAAGCTGAACCAAAAATCCATGTTGCCTTCCTCCAGAGGCTGATGATTCACACCAGGGGGTGGGCCAGGCGGTTGGCTCCGCCCACCAAGGAGATCACAGCTCTGGAGGCGGGAAAAACCAGGCAGATTAGCCTGGGCAGGGCAAGAGAACAGTCAGGGAGGAGGAAGTGGAAGGAGTGGAGGAGTAGCCCAGACAGGGCTAAAGTAAACAGCAAGTGAAAGTAAGGAAAGTAAAGTGGTAAAGGAGGAAAGCAAGAGTGGTGACAGAGAGAGAGAAAAGCCTGAAGAATCCAGCTAAGTACAGGACAGGTCAGCAAGGTCAGCAACGGCAGTGACTATCTGGAGGGGGACCGTTTGGAAGTTCCTGGAAGGACCCCGTAGGCTGTGTGCCCGGTGGTCTGGAGCAGTGTTCCGAAGGACAGTCAGCACCAGGGCAGGGGCCTCTCGGACCCCGGCAAGGCTTGGAGTCGCCACAATTTGCCGAATCCGTCAGTGAAGGGGACGTAGATCCCCCAACAACTAAGACCCGAGTGAAGGCAACAGCTCAACCTGTACAACAGAGACACCGCCACCGCCAAGGCACCAGTTTCTGAGGGCCAGCGCCTGCAGGCAAAGAGTAGAGCTCCTCCGGCCCAGCTTGAAGCCGGGGAGCGGGTTACCGGTGGGGACCCATCGCAACCAATTAGTACACAAGGTGCAAGGAAGAGGGACATCACCGTCACCTTCTGGGAGAGCAATTGCAGCCGTCCGTGGGACCGTCTTACCAGCCGTTTGGTTAACCGTACAAACTGTGTCCACGTCTCAGGCTGAGTGAGTACCACAGTGCCGCAAGGCACAGCGCTGCCCCCCGCGTCCCTGCGCCCACCAGGCCCTGCACCTCACAAGCCATCACCGGGCCCCGGGATCACCAACCCCTACCCACGGAGGGGCAACACAACACCTGGCTGCTCCGCATCACCATCCCTGGGATCCCCGTATTGAGCAGCGGTGGTGAAATCACCACAACCGTGGGTGGCATCACGGACTATAAACAATTCCCACACCCAACAAACCCCTTTCACTCACGGGCGAGGAGTGCCGCTCGAGAAACCCCCGGGATCCGGCCTACAGCTCGAGCCACCACTGAGCAGCGGCCGCCGGACCCGAGCAGAAGGGGTGAGCGTAGTGTGCTGACACCCTCCTCCCCACCCGCGACAACTTGGCGTCACGAACAGGATCTTACCGCTCTGCCGTTTGGTAGAGGTGCGCCTTGTTACCGCCGAAGGTATCCGGCAGAAAAATTTCAGAAGTCGCCATCTTTGGCGCGAAAAGTTCCCGCTCGAGCGTCTTCTCGAGCAGTAGAGGCGCGAAGGGCAAAACCCCGCCCCGAGAGAGGAGGGGCCGGAAAGAGCTAAGGGGGACGGAAACAAGATGTCTGCGCCCGACGGAGCCGCTGGAGGAGCGGTGGTCGCAGCCGCAGCGGCACCCGCGGATGGGAATGGACCTGCCCAGGTCCCGGCCATACCGGCGGGAGGTGCCGTGGCCCCCACGCTCGCTCAGGTCATGCCGTTCTCCTTGCCCTATGCGCCCGGAGCTGCCTGGCTACCGCAGTATGACGGGAAACCGGATGCCCTGCAGGCCTTCCGGGAAAAGCTTAACCCGTTGCTAGAGCTGTACCCCCTGACCGATAAGCAACGGGCAGCGATAGTGCTAGGCCAGTTAACCGGTGCGGCGGAGCAGGAAGCGGAGACCTGGGCCGAGGGGGACCGGCTCTCTGTAGCCACCATCTTTGAGAAGCTACAGACTGCCTTTGAGACCCGGACTGAAGCTGAGCTGAGGATGCAGTTTTACCAGTGCCGGCAACGAGCTGGGGATAGCATTCGGGACTATGCTCTACGTCTGCAGACCGCCCTCCGCACGCTGAAGCGGGTGAACCCTATTAATGAGGTGGATAGCAACAAGATGTTAGTGGAGCAATTTGCGCAGGGGATGAGGTCCCCTGAGGATCGTAAACAACTCCGGCTGTGGGCCCTGGAGCACCCTGATGTGGACTTTGCTGTGTTAAAGGAGCGGGCCATTAAAGCATTACAGCCTTCAGTAACCGAAGTTCTGGAACCCGCCCCGTGGCCCGTCGAGACGGCTCCCTTTATGGCGGCCTCAGCCAAATCTACCTCTCCAACACCTGCAGCCCCGAGCAGCACAGTGGAAGAACTGGCAGCCCAGGTCCGTCGCATGGACGGAGACCTTGCCAAAATCCTGGCTGCACTACAACCTCTGACCAGACCTCAGCCTCCGGCGCAGATACAGCTTGCTGATAGTCCCGAGGACGTTCCCTGGATGCAGCGGAGAAGTGCCGACAACCCGCGGAGCAGACCCCCAATCTGCTACAAGTGCCGTAAGCCGGGTCATTACTACCGACAGTGCCCGTTAAACGAGCAACCCCTGGGGCCCCGGGCCAATCCTCAGGAGTAGAACATCGTGGCCCCCCCGGACTGGCGGGACTGCTATATCGGGGCCCGCCCTATCATCCCCGTGGCTGTGGACGGCATACCAGTGATGGCTCTCTTGGACACTGGATCACAGGTAACTACCATCCCGTACACGTTGTACCAGCGGTATTGGGCCGTAGACGAACTGGCGCCCCCAGACAATAGTATAACATTGATTGCCGCTAATGGACTCCCATTGACCCAGGTGGGGTATAAACAAGTGGCTATGACAGTGGGGCAAGCCGAACTGCAACACCAGGGTATGATTGTGATCATGAATGAGCCCAGTGATCATAACCCGAAAATAGTGCTGGGAACCAATGTGATGGAGCACTGCATGGCTGATGTGTTAACCCTATTACAACAGCTAGCCGCCACAGCAGCAGGGAGCCGGCAGAGGGCTGTGCAGCGTGAGATCCGAGCCCTGATGTACCGCCAGCATGTAAGCTCAACAGGAGGGGAGATTGGTGGAGTGAGAGTGATGGATGTTGCTCCATTGACTGTGCCCCCTAGGAGTGAGATGATGATCTGGTGTAGGGCAGCAGTAGGGCCTCAGGGGCGTGATTACCCTGCGATGATGGAGCCCATGCCTTCCGAGCACTGGCCCACTGTAATGGCCGCCCGAGGGGTGGTGGATGTGAAGAAAGGGAGAGTGCCTGTGAGAGTGCTGAACTGTGGAGAGGAAGAAGTCAGGCTTCCCCGGTATGCCACCATTGCCAAGCTGCTCACCCTGGATCCTCACACTATCCATGAAGCCAGTCCATCCACACTTCCACCTACCACCAGCACTTCCCCACCCCAGGGGGAGACAAAGGAGTGGCATCAACAGCTACATGTAGGCACTGATGATACCCCTACACATCACAGGGCAGGGGTATACAGGGTGGTGCAGGAGTACGAACAGGTTTTTAGTAAGCACCCCCTAGACTTTGGGCAGATCAAGGGGGTCCAACACCACATCCCCACCGGTGAACATCCCCCTATCAAAGAGAGGTATAGACCTATTCCCCCTGCACATTACCAGTGTGCCAAGGATATGTTGAGGAATATGAAGGAGGCAGGGGTTATTCGGGACACCTGTAGTCCTTGGGCCACTCCGTTGGTACTGGTAAAGAAGAAGGATGGTACCATGCGGATGTGTGTGGACTACCGGAAGATCAACCAGATAACCCATAAAGACGCCTATCCATTACCTCGTATTGAAGAGTCTTTGGCTGCGCTGAGAACTGCAAACTACTTCTCGACCCTTGACCTCACCAGCGGATACTGGCAGGTGGCCGTGGCCCCAGAGGACCGGGAGAAGACCGCCTTCACCACCCCGATGGGGCTTTGCGAATTCAATAGCATGCCGTTTGGGCTGTGCAATGCCCCCGGAACCTTCCAACGGCTGATGGAGTGCTGTCTGGGACATTTAAACTTCGAGACCGTCCTGCTGTACTTGGATGATGTGATTGTTTATTCCCAGACGTATGAGGCCCATCTGGATCACCTGGCCGAGGTGTTCGCGTCCCTTGCCAGGTACGGGATGAAATTGAAGCCCTCTAAATGCCACCTGCTGAAACCCAGGGTGCAGTATCTAGGGCATGTGGTGAGTGCGGATGGTGTCGCCCCCGACCCTGAGAAGATTACTGCCATCCAGAGCTGGCCGAGACCAACTACAGTAAGGGAAGTAAGGCAGTTTCTGGGTCTGGTGGGGTACTATCGGCGCTTCATAAAGGGGTATACGAAGATGGCTGCCCCCATGCAAGACCTCATCGTGGGACAGACCAAAGGTGGTAAACCCATTGGAGCCCCACTGTCGTGGGAGGACAAGCATGAAGAGTCCTTTTGTCAGCTGAAGGCGGCCTTGACCGGAGAAGAGGTCCTGGCGTACCCTGATTATGGGCGCCCGTTCATCCTCCCCACGGACGCTAGCAACGTGGGGCTAGGAGCGGTCCTATCCCAGGTCCAGGATGGAAGGGAGAAGGTGATTGCCTATGCTAGCCGAAAACTCCGGCCAACTGAAAGGAACCCTGAGAACTATAGCTCCTTCAAGCTAGAGCTATTGGCGTTGGTGTGGGCTATCACGGAGCGGTTCCGCCACTACTTGGCGGCAGCGACATTCACCGCGTTTACGGACAACAATCCGCTGACTCACCTGAACACGGCCAAGTTGGGCGCGTTGGAGCAGCGGTGGGTAGCCCGGCTGGCCAACTATGATTTCACCATAAAGTACCGAGCCGGTCGCGTCAACGTAAATGCGGATGCACTCTCCCAAATGCCTCATTTGTCAGAAGAAGGGTGCGAGGACGACGATCTCGAGGAGATTGAGTTGCCTGCGTTTCACCAGCCGCCTACTGAGAGGGTACAAGTACATCAGCAACGAGTGGATCTGGACCCACGGCCCAGTCAAGAGTGGCAGGAAGCTCAGGACCAAGCGCCAGCTGTTCGCCTTGTCAAGACTCTGGTGGAACAAGGTGCTACGGGAATAAACCCTGCCGCTCCAGCCGAAGCCCAACGCTTGTGAAAGGAACGGAAACGGCTTTACTTACACCAAGGGAGGCTGTACCGTGAGCTGATCAACCCGAAGACCCATGAGAAGATATGCCAGTTGGTCATTCCCCAAGCTGACGTCGCTACTGTCCTGCGGGCATACCATGATGGTGCTGGCCACTTCGGGTGGAAGAAGCTGGAGATGCTGTTGAGGGAGCGGTTCTATTGGAGTGGGATGCGTGGATCGGTGGAGGCCTGGTGCCGAGAGTGCGGTCCTTGTACGCTGAGGAGAAAGGACGAGACTAGCCAGAGGGCACCCTTGCATCCAATAGTCACCCATCAGCCGCTGGAGTTGGTCGCCCTGGACCATGTCAAGCTCACCCCTAGCCGAAGTGGGTACGCCTACGCATTGACCATTGTAGACCACTACTCAAGGTTTATGGTGGTGGTCCCCGTTAAGGACCTGACTGGTCGAACTGCTGCTCGAGCGTTCCAGGCTTATTTCTGCCGACCCCATGGGTACCCCGAAAAGGTACTGACTGACCAGGGCCCGGCCTTCGAAGCAGAGGTGTTCCACGAATTCTGCCAGTTGTACGGCTGCAAGAAAATCCGGACCACTCCGTACCATGCCCAAACCAACGGCATGTGCGAGAAAATGAACCACTTGGTCCTGGGGCTTCTCAAGACATTACCGCTGGAAGAACGGAACCTGTGGCCGGAAAAGTTACCCGACTTGGTCGACATGTACAATAATATCCCCTCTAGCTCGACGAAGTGCACCCCAGCGTACCTGATGAGGGCTCGGCCTGGCCGACTGCCGGTGGATCTGGAGATGGGGTTGGAGGCCCCAGAAGCACTCCCTTCGACGGCGGAGTGGGAAAGTCGGAGGAGAGCACAATACCGGCAAATCCAGGAATATGTGGAGAAAAACCTTAGTCGCAGTCGAGAACAGCAGGAGCACCGGTTCAATCAGAAGGCGTCCGCGGGTCCTTTCCAGCCAGGAGATGTGGTGCTGAAGCGGAAGAGGAAGGCCCACAAGCTGGATGATCAGTGGGAGCAAGTCCCTTACGTCATACAACCCACAGCATGGGGAGATGGGAAGGCCTACCAGATCAGTCGTGACCAAGGGGGCACCCTGGCCACAGTTTCCCGGGACCATCTAAAAAGGTGCCCCCCGGCGTTGGAGGCAGAGGCTGAAGTACCGGTTCCTCCACCAGCAGAGAAGGCAGCAGAGGTAATCCACACTGTAATGGGTGACTTCCCAGCAAACTGGCCTACACAGAACGGCGCGGTGATTCTTCCAGTGATACTGTTCCCACAACCCGTGGATGAAGAAGTAGCGGAAGCGGTTAACCGTGAGCCAGAACCAGTACCAGTGCCCAGGGATGAACCTGTACCCAGCTCCCCTACGCCCCCGCCTGCCCCACACTATAGCCGGGAGGAGGAGCCGATTGTTCCCTCTACCCCACTGCCTAGCACCACTGACACCGGTCCCCGAAGGTCGACCCGTTCCAACCTAGGTAGACCTCCACTTAGGTACCGGGAGACCGTTCTGTGAGTACAAGGGGGCAGGGAATGTAAAGTGTGTTTGTTGTTGAAAAAGTTTGAAAAGTTTTGAAAGAATGATAAGAAACAGATGATTACCGAAGCTTCACCTGATTTAGTGTGATTTGCAACCGGCAGGAGCCGGCACCGTTGTCCCTGTGGGGACCGTTTAAAAAGGCATGGGAACTATACATGGACAAGCCCGTGAACTTGCAGGGCAACCACAGACGTTAGTGGCTTGTAAATATGTTGGTTACCGTTACCGTTTTCCGCAGTGCCGTCTCCGGAGAGGCAGGTTGGAGGGAGGGCCCTCAGCAGAGCAGGCTGGGGCCCAGCCACCAAAGGAACCGGTGGCTACCCTCTGGAGGGAAGGACAGATCCCGCTCGGGTACCGTGTGCTGGACTGTGGGTCAAGGGGTGCTACCTGGGCTTTAGGGGCAGCATCAGGGCCAGGTTGCTTGGGTGGGAGAGAGCGGAAAACGTAACCGTAAACCGTTGCAACGTTAAAGTAAATGTGCCTCCCGTCTTGGGAAGAGTTATTAAAAATGTATATATGTTAATTTCCAAATGTTATCTTTTGCAGAAAAATAAATCCGGTGTAGGACGGCAGCCCGCGGACGGTCTGCATTTTGCTAAGGGGGAATGTGTCGTCCTGGGCAAGCCAGGGGACACAGATCACCAACCACCACACCCTACATCCCAGGTAGGCACATCTAAGCTGAACCAAAAATCCTTGTTGCCTTCCTCCAGAGGCTGATGATTCACACCAGGGGGTGGGCCAGGTGGTTGGCTCCGCCCACCAAGGAGATCACAGCTCTGGAGGCGGGAAAAACCAGGCAGATTAGCCCGGGCAGGGCAAGAGAACAGTCAGGGAGGAGGAAGTGGAAGGAGTGGAGGAGTAGCCCAGACAGGGCTAAAGTAAACAGCAAGTGAAAGTAAGGAAAGTAAAGTGGTAAAGGAGGAAAGCAAGAGTGGTGACAGAGAGAGAGAAAAGCCTGAAGAATCCAGCTAAGTGCAGGACAGGTCAGCAAGGTCAGCAACGGCGGTGACTGTCTGGAGGGGGACCGTTTGGAAGTTCCTGGAAGGACCCCGTAGGCTGTGTGCCCGGTGGTCTGGAGCAGTGTTCCGAAGGACAGTCAGCACCAGGGCAGGGGCCTCTCGGACCCCGGCAAGGCTTGGAGTCGCCACAATTTGCCGAATCCGTCAGTGAAGGGGACGTAGATCCCCCAACAACTAAGACCCGAGTGAAGGCAACAGCTCAACCTGTACAACAGAGACACCGCCACCGCCAAGGCACCAGTTTCTGAGGGCCAGCGCCTGCGGGCAAAGAGTAGAGCTCCTCCGGCCCAGCTTGAAGCCGGGGAGCGGGTTACCGGTGGGGACCCATCACAACCAATTAGTACACAAGGTGCAAGGAAGAGGGACATCACCGTCACCTTCTGGGAGAGCAATTGCAGCCGTCCGTGGGACCGTCTTACCAGCCGTTTGGTTTACCGTACAAACTGTGTCCACGTCTCAGGCTGAGTGAGTACCACAGTGCCGCAAGGCACAGCGCTGCCCCCCGCGTCCCTGCGCCCACCAGGCCCTGCACCTCACAAGCCATCACCGGGCCCCGGGATCACCAACCCCTACCCACGGAGGGGCAACACAACACCTGGCTGCTCCGCATCACCATCCCTGGGATCCCCGTATTGAGCAGCGGTGGTGAAATCACCACAACCGTGGGTGGCGTCACGGACTATAAACAATTCCCACACCCAACAAACCCCTTTCACTCACGGGCGAGGAGTGCCGCTCGAGAAACCCCCGGGATCCGGCCTACAGCTCGAGCCACCACTGAGCAGCGGCCGCCGGACCCGAGCAGAAGGGGTGAGCGTAGTTTGCTGACACCCTCCTCCCCGCCCGCGACAGCACCAGCAATGGCATTACATTGGCACTGTGCTTTGGTATGTTCATCTAAGTATTTAGACATTGCTTGGGACTAACATGAGTAACATATCATATTGTATGATGGTGGAATAAAAGGTGTATATAAACTTTATTATCTCTTCTTTTAGCTCTCTCTGATCCAGCACCACTGCTCTGGTGTTCTGTTTCTATCTCTGTTGAGCTCCTTGCAGCTGATCACAAATTGTCTCACCACAAGACCACTGGAGAAAATTACTGGCCTAAGTGCTGTAATGCAAAAAAATACTGAGGCCCCTTTCACATTGCGTTTTACCTTCCGCTCACAGGTCCCGTCAGAGCATCTGTCCGAATCACCCCTCCCCCACTCTGCCAAGCTTGTTCCAGACGCATGTGCCCGGCAGGGCCATTCACTGCTATGGAGCGCACTGCGTTAGCGTGTGTTCTGTTTTGTGCCATTTTGTGCACATATACGTTTCTGCAGACGGACACCCGAACGTAGTCCACCTACGTTCGGGTGTCCGTCTGCAGAAACGTATGTGTGCGCAAAATGGCACAAAACAGAGCACACGCTAACGCAGTGCGCTCTATAGCAGTGAATGGCCCTGCCGGGCGCATGCGTCTGGAACACGCTTGGCAGAGTGGGGGAGGGGCGGTTCGGATGGATCCTCCGACGGGACCTGTGGACGTAGAGAAAAACACAATGTGAAAAGAGCCTGAGGTAAATGAATGACTGCAGTGATTCCATAAATAGACAACTTATTAACTACAGGGAATTAAACAGAGGCTAAAAAATGTGATTTATTTTTTCAATCATTTTCTGTCTTTAAAACTACACCAGGATGGGGACATATACACCTGCATGGAGACAAATATACCAGAATTTCCCAGAATTTGGACAACTGTACCAGGTTGGGCTCATATATACCATGATGAGGACAAATATACCAGGATTGGTTGAAATATACCAGGATAGGGACAAAAGATACCAGGATGTGGACATATATACCAGGATGGGCGCAGGATGGGGACATATATATAAGGATGGGGACATATACCAGGATGGGCCCAAGATGGGGACCTCTACCAGTTGGAATGGCAGCATTTCAAAGGCCAGTAATTTTAAATTGCTGCTATTCAGGACCTTTCTCTCCAGTGTTTGGGGAATGGATAGCTGAACGCTTCCATGGGACGATGTGGAGATGCTCGGTGAAAACTGCTGGTGGTGGTGCTGTTACATCCTCTCTTTGCAGGCAGCCAGATAGCCCTGTTACTCGGGAGGGGGAGGAAGAGGCCAAGACCACTGCAGAAGAGGGAGCAGGAGGAGCCTCAGATCTTTCCAGGTTTTTTGGTTGTGTACTCCACTGCAACTTTTGCTTTCGCACTGAGATGCTTCATCATGCAGGTGGTGCTCAGGTTAAGAACATTTATGCCTCGCTTCATGCTCTGACATGAATTGAAATACTATGTCCCAAGAATGACAAAACTATTTTAGGAGTGATACCTTTATAGGTTAACCAGAAAAATTGTATTAGCACTACCCATCTCTTGTTGTCAGCACATTGCTTGAAGAAATGCCTTGCCAGGAATCTTTGAGCTGCCTTTGGTGTACTCAGTATGTTGGCTTGGTGGGAAGTAACAGCCGATGTACTGGCTAGGGGCTGTCCACTATACTTTTGCACCCAGCTCCCTCTTTTTCTGTTAAGCTGGGGCAGCATGACCGCCACCTCTTCTTCCGAACTGGGCACAACATTGGGATGGCCTTAACTCCTTGTGGAGTCTAGGACCTTATGATTCCCGCATTATTTTCCACCCAATGCTCACCCCTGCCCTCTTTGTAAGTCTGCAAACTGCAGAAAGCAGCAACTGTTGGCACCTGTATTTCATCCTCATGAATAGAAATGTGCTGCAGTGGTCTTCTTTCAATGTGCACTAGCCCTCCCACATCCTCATCCTCAAACTGAACAAGTGGTTGGGCATCAGTGCACTCAATCTCAGCCACTTCTTGGCTAGGGCCAGCCAGTGTCATCATCAAAATGCAGAAGTGACTGCTAAATGACTTCGGGCTCAGACTGCTTGCCTAATTAGCTATGGGATGAAATGTAACACAAATGCCCATGGTCCGCAAGTGCAAACTCTGTGCTTTCAACAGGGAACCAAATAGAAGACAAACTGAAGGAACTGGGGGCACTCTCAGCCATCCAATCAAAAACTGCCTCTACTTGTTCTGGCCTAACTATTCAAGCAGCGGTACTCGGGCCTAATAAATTGTCCGGTGCATGCACAAGAGAAAGGTGTTTCATTTGGGCATGTAGCACAGATTGACCACATCTTCTCTCTGCAGCAGATCTACCTGTCACACTAGGCACTTCGGAATGCCAAGAGAATGGCAACAGGGAAGGAAAACTCTGTGTCTAGGGAAAGGAGAAGTGGGGACCCCTGACCACTATTACTGCTGGTCCGTGGGGTGTATCACAACCCTAGATAAATTCCGGACAAATGGGCTGAGCAGGATACCTGACCCTAGGATGACCCTAAAGCTGAGACCTAGATAGGGAATCGGTGGGATGAGCTCTTCGTCAACCTGACTTAACACTAAAGAATACACAGGGAGCACACACATGGGAAGCACATGAACAACTTATCTTCAGATGCCACAGGAAGAAGTTTAGCAAAGAGCAGCAACAATCCTGCAGATGAGTGCAAGCCACCTGCTTGCATCCAAAGCTTGTGAAGGAACTGAATATCTCCAGTACAAGTCCAGGGAAAATGACAGTAAACCCAAGGGGAAATACAGATCATTAGCAGCTAAAGGGAAGAAGAGCTCCATAGGCTCCTAGAGGGAAAAAAATGAAAACCCAGCAGAAGAGATACCTAGTACACTGAATACTAACAGCAGGAATAATAGAAAGTAGTCAGGGAGCCAAATGCACTGACCTTCGATTGCCGGACACCACAGGACACACCCGTGACACTACCCCCACTAGCAGCAGCAACAGCAGCACCATGGCCACATCCCCTATTATAAAAGTGCAGAGTATTACATGGCCTGTATACAGAGAGAGAGAGTGCTCAGCAGATTGTTACACTGCCTCTATGCAGACTAGCCACACAAATCCTTTTTTAAAACTACCCCCAATGAGCCTTAATTAAAATTCCTCCTACAGACCCTTTTTTGAGAGTACCCCCACAGAGCCTGGTATAGAGTGGCAACACATACCTTTTTTTAAGAGTACCCCCACAGAGCCTTTTTTAAGAGTTCCCCACAGAACCTCATGCAGAGTGGCCACACAGACACTTTTTTAGGAGTACGTCCACATAGCCTTTTTTAAGAGTACCTCCACAGAGCCGTTATTAAAATTCCTCCATAAACCCTTTTTAAGAGTACGCTAACAGACCCTTTATTAAAATTGCCCCCCACAGACCATTTTTTCAGTGTACATTTCTATATACACCATCTGCTAATCATGGAGGGGATGGAGTCAGACCTGTGTTCACGAGCTTCTGGTTCTGACTAATGGTAAAGTTAGGAACCTTAAGCTAACATAATAGATAAAAAGAAACAAAGTTTGTGATAATAGACACAGGGCTGAATTCTCTGTTTTAACTCTTACAGCATGGTGTCTTCAGATTATATGCCAAAACACTGCTGACAGATTCCCTTTAAGAGTACTACCACAGACCCTTTTTAAGTGAATCCCCACAAATCCTTTTTTAAGAAGACCCCCACAAACCCTGGTATAGGGTGCCACAAAGAACAAAATGTCGGCACCACCCATGATGCAGCGTTTATACAGGCCAAGTCATATGGTGTGCCAGCCAATCACAGCCATGCCAATACTCGGCTGTGCCCACATTTGAAAAGCTTGGTGATTGGCTGTGCTGCATCCTTTCAACGAGCTTTATTCAGCATCGAGCTACGAATTCGGTCACGGACTTCCGTGAAAAGTCTGTATTCGGGTTTGACCACCAGACACTAGGTGTCTGGTATGAACAGTTTAGGTTCACTCATCCCTAATGATGACGCATCTTTAATACTGCACAAGTTGAATTTAATGTCAAGTTCATTATGTGACAATTATAGGGATAATTTAGTTATTTAGTTTAAAGGTACCAGCCCATGATCAGGTACAAGACGCAGCGGGTCTTGACCTATGCAGCCGCAGTCTCCTCCGCAGGAGACTGCAGCTGCTCATGCCCACGATCCGGGATCGGGCAGTTGCGGTCTCTTTCTTCTGTTCTCCCTGCGGAGAACTCTTGCGGCTCCTCAGCAATAAATTGATATGCTGCGGCTCTGGAGGTCAATTTATGCTGTGGGCAGTACACGCACATTGGGCATGCAATTTCTATAAATCCCATCCACTATTCTTGTACTGTGCATCGCAGCATTTTGGACACAGCTGAAACATGCTGCGTCCAAAACGCTGTGAGCCCTGATCGTGGGCACACAGGGGATTTTCCCAATGTAAACATGTATCATTGAATTATCACTACTTCACACAATAATGGGCAATGCTTTTCAGGGGCGTATGAGAATCCTGTGCAGTTACATTATATGCACATATTGTTATCCGATGTGCGTCGGTCTACACCTACTACAGTAAGAACTTGTATGTTGCTTATGAATATTAATTAGTTTTGCTTTGAAAGTATTTTGTCCAGCATTAAACCACTGATAGAAAGTTTGAAAGGTTGGCACAAACGTCTAGGTTAAATCTGATTCTTGTTTTTCTACTCTTATTGTTGATTGAAGGACTATTTATTTTAAGGGCTTGATATCTTACAGGACTTTTGTTTGGTTAATAGAAAATGTCATGAGATAACTTGCTGCCTATTTGTTTAGTATTAGGTATTAATAACTGGTTTTAGATGGCATGGTCACTAAAGTAAAAAGACTTTTTAACAATCTAATTGCCAGTGAGGAAAATCAAAACCTTGTACAGGATATTGTTCCGGTAGGAAAGACATTTGATGCAATTCTAGACTAGGCCTTCAGTCACTGTATCGACCTACAAATCGTCCACTAATATTAAAAATTCACTGGCTGTGTGGACAGTACAATAAAATATATCCTTTATTATTAAATACTATTAAAAATTTTTGATAATTCCTCACAATTTTGAAGCCTATCTGAAACACACAGTTAAAAAGAACAGATACAGAATAGCAGGTAGACTGGTAGTTGTTATCTCAGTCAAAGCTGCTACAGTTAATTCTATAAAATATGTCCAGGCCTTCACTACTATTACTTAAATCATTTGATTTTTTTGTTTTACATTATATTCTACTGCATTTGTGGCACATTCCAGAACCTTAGGGCTTGGCTTTTACACAAACGAGCCCAATCCGATAAAACATCGGATTGCACTCGCTCCAGTGTAAAACTATGGGGCAGTGTCTACCTGCTATTCTTTTCTCATGCCATATTGTTGCCATATCACTTCTCATGCCATATCGTAGTCTTCAAATTATAAAGATTTATTCCATATAATCATGGTACAATCGTAATTCTATGCTTGTACCATGATTATATGGAATAAATCCTTATAACTTGAAGAATTTGGAGTGGACAAGTCCCGGACTTGTGCACCGGAATGTGAGTGCTGCCTCAAAACTTTCTTTAGTAGAATCTGGCAAGGATTTGTAATTGTCCCGCTGATTTAAAGAGATTGGGAAAACTAATCAACGTCGTGACGGAAACTACATCTGTCTTTCCAAAGAATGTTGAAATTCCACTTCTCTTCCTTGTCGGAAATGAGCATGACTACCTCTTCACTACAAACAGCCAACAGAGGAAGGAATTGTTTTACTTTGTAAAAGTAAACAGGAAAAATATAACCAACTTTTACAGATGACTCGCTAGGGGAACTCCAGAGAGAACCCTTCAATCATGGGACCAATGGATTGATACTCAACCAGATATTTCTTCACTTCCAGACTAGGACAGACAATCTTTGATGTATGAAGCGTGAACGAACATGTTATTTTAAGTAGACATGACTGCCAAAATATCTACTGTTAACTGTTTTTTGTTTATTTCTGCTAAATCCACCAAATTAGCAAATTCCTTATTCTGCTGAGTAATGTAATTTTTAGTGTATATATATATTTATTTATTTTCAAAAGCAGAAAGCTAATAAGATAAAGTTTTTTTAGGTTTCTGAACATACATTAATATTATATGTTCCAAATACAGAATATAGAATAGTATCACATCATAATATCTGAAAATATGAATAGCTGAACATTTGAAAGTGTGTCACTTCTGCTTAAAATTATTTCTGTAGGTCCTCTATGGACTCATTAAAAGGAAATCTTACCAGACTGATTTTATCTGGAGGCTATAGAACAGGTCTTACAAAAAAAAAAGTCATAAGCAGTTTTATTTCCTCTCTTGATATTCTACCTTAATATGATTAATATACAATGTCAATGGGCAATACACTTTTAGTTTCCTGAAGGTAATCACTCTGCTCTGATTGTTGTAAGTCACTGTAAATAATATGGTTATAATGCTATGAAAATCCTGCTTGGTTTATGAAATATACATATTTATGCCTTATAACTTTACATATATATAGGGAATAAAGTATAAAATTAGACACACTCTAGCTGTAGAATCAACTTTCAGAAAGGACAAATACATATTTTATTCTACATAATCTCCCCTTTTTTATACATCTGTCAACAAGCTTTCGCATTCCTTCATTAAAAAATATTTTAGGCTGAGTACCGCTGTCTTCACTTTTTCACTGTGAATCTTTGTCCTCATAGGGCTTCTTTCAGGGAATATAGTCCACTATCGGTCATCTATCCAACAGAATCAATTCACAGACATGATTGCTCAATATTAATAGTCATGGATGTGGTTGGGCATCTGGATAATTTTTGACTCAACCTCGTAAATAGTCTATTTGCTTACTAATATTTCCCTTGCAAAACATTTTTGGAAAATACTGACCACAGTGCTGCTTCACGGCTACGGCAAAGCTATCCTATTAGTAGTTGATAATTTGCATTCTTGGTACAGCCCCTTAAAAATGAAAGATATAGGTTTTACCAAATTTTTGCAAAAAAACTATAAATCACTCTACCCAGCTCCTCCTAATCTATATTATGTCGTCCCCTGATCAAATTGCATGATTGATCTAATCATACCTGATCATCATTGGCTAATTATATTGAGGGGTGTCAATGATGTCAATGCAAAATTGAACAGAGCACTTCTGATGTAAGAGTGGGTGCTCTGGTAGGGTCCAAATCCCTGCAGATAAATCTGATTAAACCAGTTTCTCCAAAATGAGAAGTAGAAAAAAACTTTTATTGTTAACAGCAAACAGTTCAATGGAAACGTTTCGGTCAATATGCTTACCTTCGTCAGAAGAACAAGCTGTATAAGGGCAACAAGGAATTATCATAAGGTCAAAAAGAAGGTGATGTAAATCAATCGTATAGATCGGGAAGTACAGTGGAACCTCGGTTAACGAGTAACCCAGTTAGTGAGTATTCCGCTTAACAAGCAAAGCTTGCAGTAAATTTGTAACTCACTTTACGAGCAAGCTTTGCCGTATCAACGAAATACTCACCGCACACACTTCCAGTTCCGTACATCCACCGCGCTCTGACCCGCTCTTACAGTCCGCACAAACACATACAAACACGCACACATACATATTATGCTCACTTTACCTTCCATTCCATCGCCAGCCTCATGGTTCTTGTAGTTCGCCACTACAGGATGTGTATCGGTAACCATCGCAACGAGGGAGGAACTTCTGCTGTCAGCCGCTACTTAAAGGCAGCACGCTGACCAATCAGAGGCAAGCGGCTCCTGCCTTTGACGTCAGCACTCTGGCAGAAGAAGGTCCTCCCTCGTCGCGATGGTTACCCGATACACATCCTGTACCGGCGAACTGCAAGATCCAGGGGGGCGGCGAGGGAACAGAAGGCAAGGGGAGCATAATATGTGTGTGTGCGGGCATTTTTGTGTGTGTTTGTGTGTGTGTGTGGAATGGCACAATAGGGGACCAAGATGGGACATTTAACAAGTTGTGGAACGAATTGTCTGCATTGCAACGATTTCCTATGGGAAATCTTGCTTTGCTAGACGAGTCCACTGTATATGTAAAATGTCATGTGAAAAAAGCAGGAAGGCTAAGAATGAAGAACCAAGATAAAGCGCAAGAACGATTGCTCGTTTCATGAAGAAGCAAGTTGAAAAAGGTCACCAATAATGGGAACAAAATCAGGTGATGGCAATGCCCAAGTCTAGTCACAGCGGGAATCAGAAGAAGAACAAAATGCGGTATCCATCACTGGGGTAATGGTGAACGCAATGATGTCAATACAATCTGTGTGTATATACTGTATATGTAAAGTAGATATATATATATATATACACAGTATATATATATATATATATATATATATATATATATAATGTGAGGTAGCAGCGTTGCTTGGGCAAAAACGTGAGGCAGTGAGGCAGCAGCGTGTTCACACCAACAGTCTATTTATTGTTGCAGCATAAATAGATCCAATTTCCCACTGTCAAAGTCTCTTCAGGAATAAAAGCCGGTGCATATAGACAAATTCTTTGCATCAAAAAGTCTTGTTACCTTAGGACCCCGTTAACCGCAGGGATCTGTGTAAGGTTCTCCTAGGCTCACACTCTTGGCCTGTGTTCACTCCACACAGAGCCAGCCCAGCTCACACGGCATGTGTTAGCTTCACCAAGCCTGGCTCTCAACTGAGACACACCCTGCTGTGCTCTGCATGATTTTAAACGAAAATGCCGGACATGAGGATTGCTACAAAACCTGGACTGGGAGGAGGGATCTGTCTCCCTGTTACCCTTTGTGCTATACTCCCAGTAATAGCTATAGCAAACTCAGAGGGTTTCCAGACACATTCTGGGGGACACATAGCGGTCTTCAAATATTACCCCTGTCACTGCCTCACATATCCCCCCCTCAGTTCAAACGGGCGGGGTTGAACTTTTGCCAACATACAGGGACCTCTAGACAGGGCATCCGCATTGCCCTGCAACCTACCAGCCCAGTGTTCCACAGAAAAGTGAAAGTTCTGCAAGGAGAGAAACCACCTGGTGACTCTAGCATTTCTCTCCTTAGCATTCCTCATCCAGACCAAAGGGGAGTGGTCTGTCACTAGGCGAAAGTGTCGCCCCAGCAGGTAGTAGCGTAGGGATTCCAGAGCCCATTTTATGGCCAGGCACTCCTTCTTCACTATGCTATAGTTCTTCTCTGCCGGGGTGAGTTTTCTACTCAAATAGGTGACCGGGTGCTCTTCTCCATCTACCTCCTGGGACAGAACCGCACCCAGACCCACCTCAGAGGCATCTGCCTGTACTATAAACTCCTTTTGAAAGTCAGGGTTGACAAGGACAAGCTGACCACATAGGACTACCTTTAGCACCTGAAAGGCTTCCTCTGCTTGTGTATTCCAGTGGACCATGACCGACTTCTTCCCTTTTAAAAGATCGGAAAAAGGCGCCGACCGTCCAGCAAAATTGGGTATGAATCGTCGGTAATACCCCATTATACCCAGAAAGGCTCTTACCTGTTTTGTGGTAAGGGGACGAGGCCAGTTTTGAATGGCTTCGATTTTGTTTACTTGTGGCTTGATAACCCCTTGGCCTATCACATACCCCAAGTAACGGGCTTCTTTGAGACCCATAGCACATTTGCTTGGATTCGCCGTCAGACCAGCAGCTCTGAGCGAATCCACTACCGCTTGTACCTGAGATAAGTGGGTGCTCCAGTCACTGCTATAGATGATGATGTCATCCAAATATGCGGAGGCATATGGTTGATGGGGTTCTAACACTATGTCCATTAATCTCTGAAACGTGGCCGGAGCCCCATGTAAACCAAATGGCAAGACGACATAGTGATAGAGCCCCCCTGGCGTGACAAAAGCGGTCTTTTCTTTTGCCGCCTCTGTCAGCGGCACCTGCCAGTAACCTTTAGTGAGATCGAGAGTCGTGAAGTACTGGGTCCGTCCCAGTCTCTCTATCAGCTCGTCGACCCTGGGCATGGGATACATATCAAACTTCGATACCTCATTTAACTTTCGGAAGTCATTACAGAATCTTAAAGAACTGTCTGGTTTCGGGATCAGCACAATGGGACTGGCCCATTCGCTCGTGGATTTTTCAATAACCCCTAGTTGGAGCATCTTTTTTACCTCCTCCGCAATGGCTTGCCTACGAGCCTCTGGTACCCGGTATGGCCTCAGGCGTACCCTTACTTGAGGCTCGGTGACAATATCATGGTGGATTACGGTTGTTCGGCCGGGTAGGCTTGAGAACACATCCGTATTCCGCTGCACTAATCTCCGAGACTCCCGTCTCTGCTGTTTTGAGAGAGAATCCCCTATCCTCACTCCTAATTCATCATCAGGGGACTCCTCCTTTGTTGTTGTCAAGGCACCTGAAAAGGTTAGGTCCAACGTTACGTCAGCCACCATACATTCCCTGTCTTTCCATGCCTTCAGCAGATTTACATGGTAGATTTGCTCTGGTTTTCTTCTACCTGGCTGATACACCTTATAGTTTACTTCCCCCACTTTCTCCCGGATCTCATAGGGACCTTGCCATTTGGCTAAGAACTTACTTTCTGCAGTAGGTATTAGGACTAAGACACGATCTCCTGGTTTAAAAGACCTGATGGAGGCCTTTCTATTATACTGAGTACTTTGGGCTGCCTGAGCATCCAGCAAATGCTCTTTAACAATGGGCATTATTGCCGTGATACGATCCTGCATACCCATAACGTATTCCACTGTGCTTTTGTTAGGGGTGGGCTCCTGTTCCCAAGTTTCCTTAACTATATCCAGCAGTCCCCGCGGATGTCTGCCATACAGTAACTCAAATGGCGAGAACCCGGTGGAAGATTGTGGGACCTCGCCGATAGCGAACATTAAATAGGGCAACAACATGTCCCAATCTTTCCCCTCTTTGGAGACCACCTTTTTCCACATAGCCTTCAGAGTTTTATTAAAACGTTCCACTAGACCATCAGTCTGGGGATGGTACACCGACGTGCGTAGCTGCTTGATCTGGAGGAGTTTGCACAGTTCCTTTGTAATTTTTGACATAAAGGGATTGCCCTGATCGGTCAGGATTTCTTTGGGTAACCCCACGCAACAGAACATAGCAAACAACTGCCGAGCAATAAGCCTCGCCGAGGTGTGACGTAGTGGAATGGCCTCCGGATAACGTGTCGCGTAATCCATCACTACCAGGATGTGCTGGTGACCACGGGCTGATTTTACAATGGGTCCGATCAGATCCATAGCAATCCGCTCAAAAGGCACCTCTATAATGGGTAAAGGTATCAGAGGACTACGGAAACGGTGCGTTGGTGCAGTCAACTGACAAACTGGGCAGGACTCACAGAACCTCTTAATTTCTGCGCCGACCCCTGTCCAGTAAAACCGCTGAAACATGCGTTCCCGCGTTTTCTCTTCACCTAGGTGCCCACTCATTAGGTGGTTATGAGCCAATTCCAAGGTCTGACGGCGGTACGGCTGAGGGACCACCAACTGTTCCACTATTTCCCCCCGGATTGTATCAACCCGATAGAGCAACTCTCGCTTTAGAGCCATGTAGGGAGTTTCCAGCCTGGCACCAGACCGCTGGGGTACTCCATCAATTACCTGTACATTTCCACGTCCAGGAGCCAATGTGGGGTCCCGGAGCTGTGCTGTTCCGAAATTATCTGGAGACACGTTCAACTCCGGGATTGCCTCGGGTGGCTCAACCTCTCCTGCCATTACCTCTAGGGGAAACCTGGCAGGGTTACACTCTGTCCCTATACTGGTGACCCCTACGGCAAGTATCCCTGAGTCGGGATCGTCCGGCTCAGGGCCTGGTTCAATCATACACCTCGGAGGGCTAGGTCGCCTCCCACATAATGTCCAGAACAGGGGCAAGTCTCTTCCCAAAATAACAGCATATGGAAGTCTTTTCATTACCCCCACTTCATGTTGTACCTCTCCACACGAGGTAGCAATGGTGACCCTTTCCATAGGGTATTCACGTAGGTCTCCATGAATACAAAGTACCCCTACTTTATGTCCCGTAGGGTTTTCCCCGGAGACCAAGGAGGCATGTACAAGAGTCACTAAACTTCCTGAGTCCAACAAAGCCTCTGCTGTATAGCCATTAACACGTACTTTGCAGAGATGGGGCTCCTCCCCCATAGTAACAGTGCTTACGGTACAAACAGTATGAGCATACATTGATACCCGGCGAGCGTACCGGCAGTCCATGGGTTCTGATGTGAGTGGGCACTGTGCCATCACATGCCCGAGCTGATGGCACCGCCAGCACATAACAGCAGAGGTGTCCCTGTTTCGGGTGTCTGACTTTGGGGAACCGGGACTCCTGCTGACCTTAGTCTGGGGTTTACTCTCTGCCAGGGCTGAAGACGGGGCAGCACCCGAGGAGGGACGGGAGTCTTTTACCAACTGTGAAGGGGGCGTATCCCTACGGAGTGCCCGCCGTGAAGCAGAGTCCCGGACCAACTCCTGGGTAGCTGTGTAGCGTTCCACCAAATTCACTAGCTGGTCTAGGGTACCGGGGTCCCCCTGTCCCACCCACCGTTGAATGGGGGCTGGCAAAGTCCGCACAAACCGTTCAATCACCACCCGCTCAATCATCTGTCCGGGGTTCAAGGTCTCCGGCTGCAGCCATTTTTTTACAAGGTCCAGTAAGACATGGGCCTGTGAGCGTGCAGGTTTTCCCTCCTCAAAGGACCACTGATTCACTCGTTGGGCCCGGAGATAAGTGTTAACCCCCATTCGTGCAAGGATCTCACCTTTCAGTGTGCCATAGTCCTTGGCATCCTCCGTGCTGAGATCCAGGTAGGCTTTTTGGGGTTCACCTACCAAGAATGGGGCCACGACATCAGTCCAACGGTCGATAGACAATTTCTCTCGCTCAGCGGTCCTCTCAAACACGGAGAGAAAGGCTTCTGGGTCATCCTCTGCACTCATCCTCGTAAGTGCTGCCCTTACTCTGTCCTGGGCCGCAGGAAGGACTGGATGACATGGAGTTACCGCTGGGAGCGCTTCTCGCAGAGCAGAAAGCTGCTTAGCCAACAAGCTGTTTGTCTCCTGTTGCTGAATGAACGCCCGCTGGAGCTGGACATTGGTTTGTTGCTGCTGAGCATTAGCCTGGGCCAGCTGCTTTACAAGATCCTCCATGGTGGCTGCTGAGTTAAACTGTAACTTTGCAGGCTTGATCATAAACATGTGAAAACTGGGTTGTTGCCCCTAGCAACCAGGCTGCAACGCCTGTAAGCTTCGTGGACCCGCCGATCCACCGCAAACAGTCAGTAAAAAAAAAAAAAATCCTTTTTTTTTTTTTTCGGGTAAGTACCTCTTAGGCCATTGCCCTTAGCAACCAGGCTGCCATGCCCGCATTCTCCACCATAATGTGAGGTAGCAGCGTTGCTTGGGCAAAAACGTGAGGCAGTGAGGCAGCAGCGTGTTCACACCAACAGTCTATTTATTGTTGCAGCATAAATAGATCCAATTTCCCACTGTCAAAGTCTCTTCCGGATCACAGCCGGTGCATATAGACAAATTCTTTGCATCAAAAAGTCTTGTTACCTTAGGACCCCGTTAACCGCAGGGATCTGTGTAAGGTTCTCCTAGGCTCACACTCTTGGCCTGTGTTCACTCCACACAGAGCCAGCCCAGCTCACACGGCATGTGTTAGCTTCACCAAGCCTGGCTCTCAACTGAGACACACCCTGCTGTGCTCTGCATGATTTTAAACGAAAATGCCGGACATGAGGATTGCTACAAAACCTGGACTGGGAGGATGGATCTGTCTCCCTGTTACCCTTTGTGCTATACTCCCAGTAATAGCTATAGCAAACTCAGAGGGTTTCCAGACACATTCTGGGGGACACATAGCGGTCTTCAAATATTACCCCTGTCACTGCCTCACAATATATATATACACACAACTCTGGCAAAAATTAAGAGACCACTTCCAAATTTTCAGTTTTTTTTATTTTTCTCCTTATAGGTATATTTTTGAGTAAATTGTAAATTGTTCTTTTATTCTATAACCTACTGCAATATGTCTCCAATTGTTCAAGCAAAACATTTTGTATTTATTTTCTGAAAATGAGAAATGGTCAAAATAACAAAAAATGCATTGCTTTCAGACCTCAAATAATGCAAAGAAAACAAAATCATTTAGAAACAACAATACTAATATTTTAACTCAGGAAGAGTTCAGAAATCAATATTTTGTGGAATAACCATGATTTTTAATCACGGCTTTCATGTGTACTGGCATGCTTTCCACGAGTCACACTGCTTTTGGGTGACCTTATGCCACTCCTGGCGCAAAAATGTAAGCAGTTCTTCTTTGTTTGATGGCTTGTGACTATCCATCTTTTTCTTGATTACATTCCTGAAGTTTTCAATGGGGTTCAGGTCTGGAGATTGGGCTGGCCATGACAGGGTTTTGATGTGGTAGTTCTTTATGCACACATTGATTGACCTAGCTGTGTGGCGTGGCGCATTGTCCTGCTGGAAAAAACAGTCCTCAGAGTTGGGGAACATTGCCTGAGCAGAAGGAAGCAATTGTTTTTTCAGGATAACCTTGTATGCGGCTTAATTCATACGTCCTTCGCAAAGATTAACCAGCCCAATTCCACTCTTGCTGAAGCATCCCCAGACCATCACCGATCCTCCACCAAATATCACAGTGGGTGCAAAAGACTGTGGCCTGTACACCTCTCCAGGTCTCTGTCTAACCATTAGATGACCAGGTGTTGGGCAAAGATGAAAATTAGGTAAAGAAAATTCAACAAACATCTTTGCAAAGGATGTATGAATCAAGATCTCACTTGTATTGTTATACTATTGCCAGTCTTGTTTTACAAGTTAAAGAGTTTGGCCACTACTTTAACATTGATGACCTATCCTCAGGATAGGTCATCAATGTCTGATCGACTGGGCTTCCGGCAGCCTGCACCCCTGCCAATCAA
The DNA here is from genome assembly GCF_048569485.1 of Anomaloglossus baeobatrachus. Lineage (NCBI taxonomy): Eukaryota > Metazoa > Chordata > Amphibia > Anura > Aromobatidae > Anomaloglossus > Anomaloglossus baeobatrachus. The sequence goes on from NC_134358.1 coordinate 252,113,991, forward strand.
CTGTCTTTGGTGCCAGCGGTAGCAGCAGGCAGCCATAAATGTTCAGTTCTGGAGCTGTCCCATCAACTGAAAATGGCCACTGCCAGGTACTGCATATACACCTCTCATTCAACCCAATAGAAGGCAGATGTGCACTACCCGGCCTTCGCTATCCGAAGATGGATCAGCTTTGGAACTGAGTGCTGCCAGCTGTCTGCTGCCAGGACCGAGAACAGCTGATGAGGGAGGGATGTGGGAAGTCAGACCCCGACCGATCAGACATTGATGACCTTTCCTGAGGATAGGTCATCAATGTTAAAGTAATGGACAACCTCTTTAAGAGTCCTTACAAGTCTGTGCTGCATATAGATAACTTAGACTTACATTGTATTGCTTATTGTCTGATTTGTATACCTGTTACACCTGGACCACATTAAATACATCATCATACCTCCCAACCATCCCAGATTCAGCTGGATTGTCCAGGTTTGAGAGCTCCCTCCCCCAGTCCCGCTGATTACAGCTGTTGTCCCGACTCCTCCCCTCAATTCATTGAATAAGTTAACTCAGTTCAGTGCATAAATTAAATTCTCATCTGCTCTGGTTTACCGAGAGGGTCGGAACTCATTGTCCAAAGGCAGCAGCTCTACCATTGAGACACTGCCTCTATTGAAAGACATAAGAAGATTTGGTAATCTTGACCTGTATTGCAGGCATAAACAAACAGAAGAAGATTATTCAGCTACATAGATACATGATAAATAGATATATGATCGATAGATACAGTCATATGAAAAAGTTTGGGCACCCCAATTAATGTTAACCATTTTTCTTTATAACAATTTGGGGTTTTGCAACAGCTATTTCAGTTTCATATACGGTATTTAATAACTGATGGACTCATTAATATTTCTGGATTGAAATGAGGTTTATTGTACTAACAGAAAATGTGCAATCCGCATTTAAACAAAATTTAACCGGTGCAAAAGTATGGGCACCTCAACATAAAAGTGACATTAATATTTTGTAGATCCTCCTTTTGCAAAAATAACAGCCTCTAGTCGCTTCCTGTAGCTTTTAATGAGTTCCTGAATCCTGGATGAAGGTATTTTTGACCATTCCTGTTTACAAAACAATTCCAGTTCAGTTAAGTTTGATGGTCGCCGAGCATGGACAGCACGCTTCAAATCATCCACAGATTTTCAATGATATTCAGGTCTGGGGACTGGGATGGCCATTCCAGAACATTGTAATTGTTCCTCTGCATGAATGCCTGAGTAGATTTGGAGCGGTGTTTTCGATCATTGTCTTGCTGAAATATCCATCCCCTGCGTAACTTCAACTTCGTCACTGATTCTTGCACATTATTGCCAAGAATCTGCTGATACTGAGTTGAATCCATGCGACCCTCAACTTTAACAAGATTCCCAGTGCCGGCATTGGCCACACAGCCCCAAAGCATGATGGAACCTCCACCAAATTTTAATGTGGGTAGCAAGTGCTTTTCATGGAATGCCGTGTTTTTTTGCCTCCATGCATAACGCCTTTCTGTATGACCAAACAACTCAATCTTTGTTTCATCAGTCCACAGGACCTTCTTCCAAAATGTAACTGGCTTGTCCAAATGTGCTTTTGCATACCTCAGGCGACTCTGTTTGTGGCGTGCTTGCAGAAACGGCTTCTTTCGCATCACTCTCCCATACAGCTTCTCCTTGTGCAACGTGCGCTTATTGTTGACCGATGCACATTAACACCATCTGCAGCAAGATGATGCTGCAGGTCTTTGGAGGTGGTCTGTGGATTGTCCTTGACTGTTCTCACCATTCTTCTTCTCTGCCTTTCTGATATTTTTCTTGGCCTGCCACTTCTGGGCTTAACAAGAACTGTACCTGTGTTCTTCCATTTCCTTACGATGTTCCTCACAGTGGAAACTGACAGTTTAAATCTCTGAGACAACTTTTTGTATCCTTCCCCTGAACAACTATGTTGAATAATCTTTGTTTTCAGATCATTTGAGAGTTGTTTTGAGGAGCCCATGATGCCACTCTTTATAGGAGATTCAAATAGGAGAACAACTTGCAAGTGGCCACCTTAAATACCTTTTCTCATGATTGGATGCACCTGCCTATGAAGTTCAAAGCTCAATGAGGTTACAAAAGCAATTTAGTGCTTTAGTAAGTCAGTAAAAAATAGTTAGGATTGTTCAAATCAAGAAATTAATAAGGGTGCCCATACTTTTGCACCGGTCAAATTTTGTTTAAATGCGGATTGCACATTTTCTGTTAGTACAATAAACTTCATTTCAATCCAGAAATATTACTGAGTCCATCAGTTATAAGATATATGAAACTGAAATAGCTGTTGCAAAAACCCAAATTGTTATAAAGAAAAATGGTTAACATTAATTGGGGTGCCCAAACTTTTTCATATGACTGTATCTATCGATCATATATCTATTTATCATGTATCTATGTAGCTGAATAATCTTCTTCTGTTTGTTTATGCCTGCAATACAGGTCAAAGAAAAGAGGTTAACATTAATAGGGGTGCCCAAACTTTTTCATATGACTGTACATGATAGCTAGATAGATACATGATAGATTGATAGATCCATAGATACATGATAGATACATGATCAATAGATTGATACATGATAGATTGATAGATAGATACATGATAGCTAGATAGATACATAGATTGATAGATTCATAGAGAAATGATAGATACATGATAGATAGAGAGATAAATAGATAGATACATGATAGATAGACAGATAGATAGATAGACAGATAGAGGGATAGATAGATAAATAGACAGATAGAGGGATAGATAGATATATACTGTGTCTCTAGGTGAAGGAAAGAATCAGATTCAAGATTCATTTGTTCCTATAAAACTACCATAAAGAAATGAGAAAAAGAAATACAAACATATATACAGTGCCTACAAGTAGTATTCAACCCCCTGCAGATTTAGCAGGTTTACACATTCGGAATTAACTTGGCATTGTGACATTTGGACTGTAGATCAGTCTGGAAGTGTGAAATGCACTGCAGCAAAAAAGAATGGTATTTCTTTTTTTATTTTTTATTTTTAAATTGTGAAAAGTTTATTCAGAGGGTCATTTATTATTCAACCCCTCAAACCACAAGAATTCTGTTTGGTTCCCCTAAAGTATTAAGAAGTATTTCAGGCACAAAGAACAATGAGCTTCACATGTTTGGATTAATTATCTCTTTTTCCAGCCTTTTCTGACTAATTAAGACCCTCCCCAAACTTGTGAACAGCACTCATACTTGGTCAACATGGGAAAGACAAAGGAGCATTCCAAGGCCATCAGAGACAAGATCGTGGAGGGTCACAAGGCTGGCAAGGGGTACAAAACCCTTTCCAAGGAGTTGGGCCTACCTGTCTCCACTGTTGGGAGCATCATCCGGAAGTGGAAGGCTTATGGAACTACTGTAAGGCTATGTGTCCACGTTGCTTTTTACCTGCTTTTTACCTGCTTTTTTGCTGCTTTTTCAACTGCAGCGTTTAATGCCGAAATGGATGTGTTCTGCTTTTCAAGCAAAGTCTATGGGAATTTGGGTTTCTTGTGCCCACTATGCAGTTCAAACTGCAGCCTTTTTCTGGCAGAAATTTGGACAAAAACTCAGCTTTGCAGTGCAAAACCCAAATGGCAAAAACAATTGACATGTCAATTGTTTTTGACATTTGCGTTTTGAACTGCAAAGCAGAGTTTTTGCCCAAATTTCTGCCAGAAAAAGGCTGCAGTTTGAACTGCATAGTGGGCACAAGAAACCCAAATTCCCATAGACTTTGCTTGAAAAGCAGAACACATCCATTTCGGCATTAAACGCTGCAGTTGAAAAAGCAGCAAAAAGCAGGTAAAAAGCAGGTAAAAAGCAATGTGGACACATAGCCTCAGCCTTCCACGGCCTGGACAGCTTTTGAAAGTTTCCACCCGTGCCGAGGCCAGGCTTGTCCGAAGAGTCAAGGCTAACCCAAGGACAACAAGGAAGGAGCTCCGGGAAGATCTCATGGCAGTGGGGACATTGGTTTCAGTCAATACCATAAGTAACGTACTCCACCGCAATGGTCTCCGTTCCAGACGAGCCCGTAAGGTACCTTTACTTTTTAAGCGTCATGTCAAGGCTCGTCTACAGTTTGCTCATGATCACTTGGAGGACTCTGAGACAGACTGGTTCAAGGTTCTCTGGTCTGATGAGACCAAGATTGAGATCTTTGGTGCCAACCACACACGTGACGTTTGGAGACTGGATGGCACTGCATACGACCCCAAGAATACCATCCCTACAGTCAAGCATGGTGGTGGCAGCATCATGCTGTGGGGCTGTTTTTCAGCCAAGGGGCCTGGCCATCTGGTCCGCCTCCATGGGAAGATGGATAGCACGGCCTACCTGGAGATTTTGGCCAAGAACCTGCGCTCCTCCATTAAGGATCTTAAGATGGGTCGTCATTTCATCTTCCAACAAGACAACGACCCAAAGCACACAGCCAAGAAAACCAAGGCCTGGTTCAAGAGGGAAAAAATCAAGGTGTTGCAGTGGTTTAGTCAGTCTCCTGACCTTAACCCAATTGAAAACTTGTGGAAGGAGCTCAAGATTAAAGTCCACATGAGACACCCAAAGAACCTAGATAACTTGGAGAAGATCTGCATGGAGGAGTGGGCCAAGATAACTCCAGAGACCTGTGCCGGCCTGATCAGGTCTTATAAAAGACGATTATTAGCTGTAATTGCAAACAAGGGTTATTCCACAAAATATTAAACCTAGGGGTTGAATAATAATTGACCCACACTTTTATGTTGAAAATTTATTAAAATTTAACTGAGCAACATAACTTGTTGGTTTGTAAGATTTATGCATCTGTTAATAAATCCTGCTCTTGTTTGAAGTTTGCAGGCTCTAACTTATTTGCATCTTATCAAACCTGCTAAATCTGCAGGGGGTTGCATACTACTTGTAGGCACTGTATATATATATATATATATATATATGTATATATATATATATATATATATATATATATATATATATATAGTACAGATCAAAAGTTTGGACACACCTTCTTATCTCTAGAACAAATATAAAGAGGAGACTTTGAGCAGCAGGCTTTCATGATAAAATAGCCGCTAGGAAACCACTGCTAAGGACAGGCAACAAGCAGAAGAGATTTGTTTGGACTAAAGAACACGAGGAATGGACATTAGACCAGTTTAAATCTGTGTTTTGGTCTGATGAGTCCAAATTTGAGATCTTTGGATCCAACCACCGTATCTTTGTAGAAAAGGTGAACGGATGAACTCTGCATGCCTAGTTCCCACCGTGAAGCATGGAGGAGGAGGTATGATGGTGTGGGGGTGCTTTGCTGGTGATACTGTTGGGAATTTATTCAAAATTGAAGGCATACAGAACCAGCATGGCTACCACAGCATCTTGCAGCGGCATGCAATTCTATCCGGTTTGCGTTTAGTTGGACCATCATTTATTTTTCAACAGGATAATGACCCCAAACACACCTCCAGGCTTTATAAGGGCTATTTGACTAAGAAGGAGTGAGATGGGGTGCTACGCCAAATGACCTGGTCTCCACAGTCACCAGACCTGAACCCAATCGAGACGGTTTGGGGTGAGCTGGACCGCAGAGTGAAGGCAAAAGGGCCAACAAGTGCTAAGAATCTCTGGGAACTCTTTCAAGACTGTTGGAAAACCATTTCCGGTGACTACCTCTTGAAGCTCATGAAGAGAATTCAAAGAGTGTGAAAAGCAGTAATCAAAGCAAAAGGTGGCTACTTTGAAGAACCTAGAATATAAGACATATTTTCAGTTGTTTCACACTTTTTTAAGTATTTCATTCCACATGTTTTAATTCATAGTTTTGATGCCTTCAATGTGAATCTACAATTTTCAGAGTCATGAAAATAAAGAAAACTCTTAATGAGAAGGTGTGGCCAAACTTTTGGGCTGTAGTGTGTGTATATATATATATATATATTTTTTTTTTCTTTATTTTCATACTCTTGGATTCATACCAGCAACTTTCAAACATGTGTCAAGCAGCCGTAAGCTGTTGAGCCACAAGGAATGATGATGTTAGAGGAAGGATTTTATATAGATGAACTTACAATGCAGCCTGTTACACAGCAGATTGCACAGGACATAGAGATCCATTGTACACAGCAACGTCTCTGTGTCCTGTGTTCTAGCGGGAGGAAAATAGATTTTTTTGTTCTTCTAATAAAATTACTAAAAATATAATGAAAACATTATAATATTGTAATTTTGATTGCATTTTTTTATTAAAATAATAAACATCACAAATCAGCAAATAACATGGATATATTTTGTGTCCCTGTAATCATAACGACCCGAACAACACAGTGATCAGGTTATTTATGGGGATTGGTAAATGGCATAAAAAAAATGGTGCAATTTATTATTTTTCTTTATTAAAACCTATAAAAAATGTAATAAAAATGTATTGCTGAGGCTGTGTTCACACATAGCGTAAATGCTGCATTTTTCTGCATGTGTCTGCACCACACAACGCAATAACAATCTTCTCTGATTATTGCGTGGTTGCGGTACTTTTTATGCATTGTCCCCCTTATTTGATACATGTTTGTTGCAAATGTGAATCCTGAAGCTTATAAAGAAAAAAAACCCACTCAGTTCAGAGGTGTCATTTAATGCATTTTCACATGTAGCGTAAATGCTGCATTTTTTTCTGCTGTTTTTTTGCACATATATTTTGCTGTGTTTAATTGTCCAATCAAAGTGGATGTGATTCCATGAGAAGATGCCACTAAACTCTGCAGTTTTGGTGCTTTTTTTCGCTAGAGGTTTCTATGTGGAGCATAAAAAAAATGCATGGAAAAATCTTTTCTGTACTGTACACTTAAAAACTCAGATTCACATCTGCACCAAAAACACATGAAATAATGGAGAAAAGGCATAAAAATGCAGCAAAAATGGAGTAACCAGAGAATATTGTTATTGTGTAATTTGGTACAGACACCTGCAGAAACAAAAAACACTTGATTTATACAACACGGCTTTACAGGCACAAATAAGCAACATGTCATATAGTGACACATATAAATATAAGAAAATTCTGGTTGCTATGACTATGAATGAACAGTCCAGGGCATCTGTTGAATGATCCATACTGCCAAATGGGTGTGGTAGGGGTGTGGCCAAAATTTGCCAAAGCGCGCTACGCACGTCGCAAAGTTTGTCTCTCTTTCCTTACTTCAAAAGTTGAAAAGTATGTACATCATATACAGTATGATAGTAATCTTGCTCATATCCGCATGTAGACATTCCATTTTTATTTGTGTAGATTCCATTTTATTTTTGTTTGTATTGCATTTTGACACTAATAAAGTGAAGTAATTTTATACCGTGTGATGTGGTGTCTGCTCTCATTGTATATAGGTGATGTAACATCACCATATTGCAATTATTTCAATCTCTGCCCAAGCAAAGAGAATCTTTAGATGTGATCAAGTATTGCTATAAAATAACTGCCTATGAAATAAAAAATATTACTATCAAATCAACAATTAGCGCGGCATGATACCCTATCTTTAGCACTTTATAAAATAAATGCAGTATATATCATTTTAAATAAACATGAAAAGTCTCACTCTAAAGCTGGCTTTACACGCTACGATATCGTTAATGAATTATCGTTGGGGTCACGGTGTGTCATTAACGATATCGCAGTGTGTGACACTTATGAGCGACCTTAAACGACCGCAAAAGCGATCAAAATCGTTTGCAGCGGAGAGGTCGTCCTGAAACAAAAAATCGTTTTCTTTTTATTAGCGATGTTGTTCCTCGTTCCTGCGGCAACACACATCGCTGTGTGTGACACCGCAAGAGCGATGAACATCTCCTTACCGGTCTCCACCGGCAATGAGGAAGGAAGGAGGTGGGTGGGATGTTACGTCCGCCCCTCCGCTTCTATTGGACGCCTGCAGAGCAGGTATGTGCGTGTGACGCTGCCGTAGTGATAATGTTCGCTACGGCAGCGATCACACAATATCGCACGTACGACCGGGGCGGGTGCTATCGCGCTCGACATCGCTAGCCGATGCTAGCGATGTCGTAGCGTGTAAACCCCGCTTAGGCTGGAAACACATCTATGCGAGTAAAATCGGTCCGAGTTGGCTGAAAAAACTTGGCTGATTTTAGTTCACGTTAGGTCAGAGTGCAATGCAACTGCACTGCGATCCTGAGATTTTTCTCATGATTGCAGTGCGTGTGCAATGCCTGTGTGATCCGTGTGTGATCCTTTTATTTCTCAGCAGCTGTCATCTGCCATTCAGCTCTGCTACATGGCTGCTTACAGCAGCCACAGACAGCCATGTAGCAGAGCTGAATGGCAGATGACAGCAAACACAGACAGAGCCGCATGATCAGAATGAACTCGGGTGACCATCACCCGACTTCATTGTCATCCTGCGGCACTGTCTGTGTCGCGTCCTGATTAGCGGTCACCCGTGAAGCACTCACCGAGTGACTGAATTGAGCAGCGTGATTAGCGCTGCTGTCACTCAGGTTACCCGCGGCTAGCTGGATCCTCCCCCCGTGACCGCAACTCACCTGTGACTTTATCGCTGTCACTCGGGTGACTTGCTGTCACTGTTGGATGATCCAGCGGTGTCCGCGAGTAACCTGACTGACATCAGTTGACCGCGCTTCTCACCTCAGTTGCTGCGTGGAGGTGACAGGAGCGGCGGTGTCTTCTGCAGCTCCTGTCACCTTCATGTAGCTGAGCTGGAAGCGACGCGGGACCTCCGTGGATTACGTCAGACAAGGATGGGTTTTTTGCGTACGTAAAAAAAGTGGTGAACGAGGGTCTTTGTTACTGTTTATTATTTCAAATAAAAGTTTTTTTCACTGTGTGAGTTTATTAACTTTAACTTGCAGGTTAATCATTGGCGGTGTCTCATAGATGCCTGCAATGATTAATCTAGGATTTAGTGGCAGCTATGGGCTGGATTTTATGGCATTTTAAAAATCTATTGAAATAAAGACGAAGTTTTACTTTATACAGACATGGATGCTGGAGTTCTTTCTATATGCTGGACTTAGACGAGCGTATGGCATCCGATGCGACAGCATCGGATGCGATATGCTACTGACTCCCGGCCTAGGCTCTGCTGGGAGCGTGAGCCGAGTGTCATGCGACTGTGACCCGATCCTGCAATCAGGTCACAGCTGTGAAGCTGAGGATGGGCGCTGCAGAGGAGATGGAGGGGTTAATCCCCCCATCTCCTCCATTGTCAGCCTGTGCGTATATCGCACTGGGATAACATCCGAGTGCAGTCCGATGTATCTCTCACACCCATTCACTTGAATGGGTGCGAGGGATACGGCTCTAGCAGAAAATCGCAGCATGCTGCCGCTTTTCTCGCATCCAGAATCTGGATGCGAGAAAAGCTGACTAACTGCTCTCCCTCATTGATTAACATAGGTCCGAGTGCAATGCGAGATTTTCTCGCATTGCACTCATCCGATTTTCACGCTCGTGGGTTTCTAAATTGGTTTTCAGCTTATATATTGGGGCTTCATGAATAAGCTGAAAAGACTGGAGAATGTAGCACATTTCGTATAACAGAGTTAGGTTTTGTTGAGTAATGAACTGGCAGAGATCACATTGACACATTCCACATCTGTGCGGAAGCAGTAAAAATAGAGCCTTTCCTAAAGGGATTTATTTTTTCCCTCAAGCACCTCCTCCAGCATTGTCCCTGAAATTTCAAAAATAAACTCATTACTCGTTAATATTTTCCATGAACTGAATTAGATAAAGATACAAAAAGCACTTTATGAGCAGCATCTATACAGATTCCTATATACATATCTCCCAACTTTTACAGACCAGAAACAGGGTTAAAGAAACAGGGTTAAACTCAGATGTGATCTGCTCCGCAGCTAAGATGGACTATGCCCCAGCAGCCCACCCGAGACTAGTGATGGGCGGACCCGGACCCGATCCACCCACGCCTGTTAACCCCCTACATCGTGCTGTCAAAATGTGACATCTCCATGTACATGTCCGCAGCGGTAAGCGCACACTCACCCGCCACCATGGAAGTCATGTGACGTGATCACGTGGAGCTGATGGTTGTCATGATAGCACAGGGTTATGTGATGACTCCTGTAGCTATCATGAGTCACGACCTCTCACTGCCAGCAGAGTGCCGTGTGTGAGAGGAGAGAAACAGTTAGGCCAGAATCACACTTGCTAGTGCCTCGCGTGTAACTCGCGCAAGTCTCTCATGGTAGAACCCGGCATGGCCGTACACTCTCCTGACAGGAGCGGGTCGGTTGCATGTATCTCTATGCAGCTCAGACGCTCCTGTATGCATAGTGTGTGGCCATGCCGGGTTCTACCATGAGAGACTCACGCGAGTTACACGCGATGCACTAGCAAGTGTAATTCTGGCCTTAAGCAGATCTCAGCTGGGCAGCTGTGATCTACAGAAATGAACAAGCAAACAGACTGCTGATACTTAGGCTATGTGCCCACGGGAGCTTATTTGTGTGGATTTTGCCACGGAAAACCTGCGGATTTTTCAGGATTTTCCAGATAAATCCGCAGGTTTTAGCATGTACAGTCACTCCCCATGTTATCCTATGGGACATGGGGAGTGCTGTGTCCACGCTGCGGAAAGTGTGGCTGCCGAACATGCTGCAGATGTCTGCATCCGCAGGTATAATTGCATGTCAATTATTCATGCGGAATTACCTGCGGATGTCCCGGCCCTCCTCTATGGAGATAGAGGCCGGGACGTCCGCAGGTAAGCCGCATGAATGTCCGCATATTTCCCGCAGCTATTCCGCTGTAATGTCGCAGCTAAAAAAAGCTGCAGACGCCGGCGGGCAGCTGTGGGAAACATGCGCTCGTACCTGCGGATACATCCGCAGGTACGAGCGCCCGTTGGCACATAGCCTTATAGTCCCCTAGGAGCACTAGTAAAATAAAAAAAAAGTTAAAAATTTTTTAAAAAATTAAAAAAAAAACCCTAAAAGTTCAAATTAACCCCATTTCCCCCATTGAAAATTAGAGGGTTAAAAAAATAAAAAATATACCCATGTTTTATATCGCCGCATTCAGAAATGCCCTATCAAAATATAAAATCGATCAATCTGATCAGTAAATGGCGTAGCCACATAAAATTACAAATTACGTTTTTTGGTCGCCACAAACTTTGTGCAAAATGCACTAACAGGCAATCAAAGCGTAGCATCTGCGCAAAATTGTTATCGTTAAAAATGTCAGTTAGAGACGTAAAAAATAAGCCATCACTGAGCCCCAGATCCCGAAAAATGAGAACGCTACGGGTTTTGGCAAGTGGCGCAAAAAGTGTGCCACTTTTTTTGGACAGGCTTGTGAATTTTTTTTAACCACTTAGATAAAAGTAAACCTATGCATGTTTGGTGTCTACAAACTTGTATTGACCTGAGGCATCACACCAAAATATCAGGTTTATCATATCATGAACATGTTGAATAAAATAACCCAAAAACAATTGTATGATCACACTTTTTTGCAATTTTTCCGCACTTGGAATTTTTTGCCGTTTTCCAGTACACTATATGGTAAAATGCATGGCTTCATTTAAAAGTACAACTTGTCTCACAAAAAAAAGCCCTTATATGGCAAGAAATATAAAAAAGTTACGGCTCTCGGAAGAAGGGAGAGCAAAAAAAACAAAACGGAAAATCCCACATCTACTTTACATTAGCACAATTTTTTTTTAAACATTGTTTGTTACAAAGTTCACAGTTTATCAAGAATTTCTATTTGTTCTATCAAAATTTACAAAATCATTTTTTAATGGACCACATCACATTCGAAGTGACTTTGAGACGCCTAGAAAATACCCAAAAGTGACACCATTCTAAACACTGCACCCCTCAAACAGCTCAAAACCACATGCAATAAGTGTATTAACCCTTTAAGTGCTTCCCAGGAACTAAAGCAATGTGGAAGGAAAAAAAAAGCAAAATTTTACTTTTTCCCACAAATATTTTATTTTAGCTCCAAATTTTGTATTTTCACAACAGTAATAATTGTTGAGCAATTTCTCCTGAGTACAAACATGCCTCATATGTGGTGGAATCTATTGTTTGGGTGCATGATGGGGCTCGGAAGGGAAGGAGCGCCATTTGAACTGTAGAGTGCAAAATTGCCTTGAATCAATAGCAGACGCCATGTCACATTTGGAGAGCCCCTAATGTGCCTAAAAAGTGGAGCTCCCCAGCAAGTAACCCCATTTTGGAAACTAGATCCCTCAAGGACTTTATGTAGATGTTTGGTGAGCACCTTGAACCCCCAGGTGCTTCACACAATTTTATAATGTTGAGCCGTGAAAATGAAAAAATAAATTTTTAACCACGAAAATATTGCTTTAACCCCAAATTTTCACTTTCAATAGGGTAACAGATGATAATGCACCATACAATTTGTAGTTTTTTCTCAGTACACCAATACCACATATGTGGCTGCAAACTACTTTTGAGTCACACTACAAAAAGAAGAAGAGAAGGAGAACAATATTTGAGTTCAGATTTAGGTGGAATGGTTGGAGGGTGCCATATCACATTGGCAGAACTCCTGAGGTGCTAAAACAACAGAAATCCCCCACAAGTGACCCCATTTAACAAATTGCACCCCTCAATTAATTGATCTAGGGGTGCACTAAGCATATTGACATTACAAGTGCGTCAAAAAATGTTATACTATTAGGTGGTGAACAAAAAATAATTACATTTTTACCACTAAAATATTGTTTTAACCCCAAATTTCCAATTTTCACAAGGGGAATAGGTGAAAAAAAGACCCCATCATATGTTACAAAATTTATCATGAATGTGGCAATACATCACATGTGACTGTTCAGTATTGATTGGCCCCACCACAGCACCATTTGGTTTTTGGAGTACAGATTTTAAAATAGTTTGCGGACTCCATTTGCAGAGCCCCTAAGTGCCAGTACAACAGAAATCCTCTTAAGTCCCCAAATATTGGAAATTACGCCTCTCTGGAAATTCATCTTATCATCATATGTTGATTTAGTCTCTGGAAAACACCCAGGGTGTCACACTCAGTAAATGTTGCAGAATTAAAAAATGAAATAAGCCCTTGTCATGCCCAGTAAATTGTAGTGCCCGTACATTGTGCCCAGCTCATGTTTCTGGAAGCCTTCACCCAGTAAATTAAGTGGGCCTTCTTCACTACAAAAATGCCAAACATGTGGATGCTAACTGTTGTGGGGCTCAGTAGGGAGCAGGGAGCAGGGAGGGGGCATTTGGATTTGGGAGTGCAGATTTTCCTGGATTTCTTTTTTTAGGGGGGAAGCCATAGAGTTTTTCCAGAGCCTTTGTGTTACCAAGAATGTGGAAGCCCCCTATATTTCCTTTAACAGATGACTAACCTGAGTGGGGTCTTGTGTTTTTGTGGATTAAGTTGACTGCTATTTGGTTGCGATTTGGGAACAGAACATTTTGGATCAGTTCACATTTATTCTGTGCTGTATACTGAGTATTTACATTGGGGTTTCCATCTACATCTCTGAAATACGCGAATCAGGTAAAATCTCCAACGCATCCATTCACTAATGAGGCAGCAGAGTTATTCTGGATTCTATTTGACCTCTTTTCAGCTATGTCTGTCTGTTCAAATGTGAAGAAAACTATTGATGACCATACTTTTGTGCATGTCTAAAAAGATGCATAAAAAGATGGACACCGCCAGATCACAGGACAGACAGAGTGCAAAGTGACTCCCTCTGGCTTATTACAGTAAATTTTCAGTTGGAAATTTTGTGTGAATAATGTGTTTCAGAGATTTACATGTAATCCCTGGTGTAAGCACTCAGCACAGAGCACAAGATAAATATGAGCTGCACCAGTTCCTATTACTGAGACAGGAGATGACAGTTGTTACTCATGAGATTCTATGACAAATAAATGAAGGGGTGGAGCTAAAAGAAGGGGTGGAGCTAAATGAAGGTGATGGAGCTAGATGCAGACCTCTGCCCCCTAATCCCTCTTGTAGCTACATAGAATCTTAGCAGTAACAGCTGCCATCTCCTATCTCAGTAATGGTAAAGTCTTCACTGAATACAGATTTTACTCCAGAATTGAGAATTTAATAATGACTGATCAATTTTGGCAAAGAAAGAAGGAAATTTGTCTTATTTGTTTTATTTTTATGTGGATTAATGATTTATGAAATACAAATTAAAATCACGGTTACACTTTAAGTTCCAGGCTACAGTATAATGTATCATTTGCAAATTGCTCCTAGATTCAGACTTTTTTCATGTTTCCATGTCAGTAGCACTAATACAAGCTGGATGTTAGTTCAGTGAGTTTAGGATAATGTTATCTTCACGATCTCTCATGTGTTGATTCCCTTTCTACAGCCTATTGGGTATCTCTTCTTTCCAATGCTGACAAAAACTAGTGCTGAAGAGCATTTAATTTCCTCCATGGTCTGTCATGCGAGCTCTTCTTTTTCTCTGATACACAGCTTGTATAATTTACTCCCTCTCTCTTATCATTTGAACTTTCTTACCAATTTCCAGCCTGCTTGATCTGCCCTCCCTGAAGACTAAGGCAGGCTTTACACATTGCGACATCGCTACCGATATATCGTCGGGGTCACGTCATTAGTGACGCACATCCGGCGCCGGCAGCGACATCGCAATGTGTAAATCCTAGGTGCCATGATGAAATAGCGCAAAAGCGCAAAAAATCGCTGATCTGTGTCACGTCGTTCATTTCCATAATGTCGTTACTGCTGCAGACACGATGTTGTTTGTCATTCCTGCAGCACCACACATCGCTGTGTGTGAAACCGCAGGAACGACAAACATCTCCTTACCTATGTCCATTGGCAATGCGGAAGGGAAAAGGTGGGCGGTTAGTTATGTCCCGCTTATCTCCGCCCCTCCACCTCTATTGGCTGGCCGCTTAGTGACGTCACGGTGACGTCGCTGTGACGCCGAACGCACCTCCCCCTTAAAGGAGATACCGACCAGGCATGTGCGTGTGAAGCTGCCGCAGCGATAATGTTCGCTACGGCAGCAAGCACCATGACGGGGGCGGGTGCTATTGCGCTCGACATCGCTAGCAATTGCTAGCGATGTCACAGCGTGTAAAACCCGCCTTAGATCCTTGTTTCCCTTACTGCACACTGATCCATCTATACAAATTGTTCCTTTCCCTGCTGTTACACTTAAAACTGAGAAAAGGGAAGTAGTTAGCAAAAAACACAGTTAGATCTGTCAGTAGCATTGGGACATCCAGCTCAGTGACGTACATATCGTTGGTCAAACCTGAGCAGCTGCATAGGGGACCAAGAGGTCTATGTCTACCTCCAAATCAAGTGGAATTGTGCGCTATCATGCGTTAGTGGATGTTAAAGTGCCCATATACTGTTCTTGTAGAGAGGGCCTCTTCTGTCTGTGTTCACATGGGATTCAGCTGTATAGAAGACAAAAATGCTGCAACAGCAAAATGATATTTTTTAATGAATAATATTTTAAAATTTTATTTATAAATTTAGCAAGCAAAAGAAACTAAGTCTAAAGAGGTTATATACTTCTATTAATCGGGTATATTGCATCTACTAATTGATCCAAAGTGCAAAACAGAAGAAAGCACTCTTGAGAAAATGTGCATGTCACTTCTTTTCCGCAGGTACCTGCTGTATTTCACTCCATTCACTGTAATGTACCGCAGGTAGCAAATGATGTGCGGTATACCCTCGGTATAGCCGCGGTTTACCTGCGGTAATGTTCAGCACTGCCTGTGTTTTGCAGGGAAGTGATGTCATTATGACAAGAAGAGGAAGCGGAGCAGAGAGTAAACACACACACATCACACTCCCTGGACGCCTCACGGAAGCACTTCCGTGTGACCTCCGTCGGGTGCCCGTGCAGTTTGTGTCCCGCTCCAGCCCCGCAGCTGCCTGCACTGCAGTGTGTCAGTGTCTGCCCGCCCTGCAGTATCAGCAGCTTCTCACACTGCAGTGCTGGCAGCCGCGGGGATGACGAGCGCTGCTGTCAGGAGGTTAGATGAGATCATTACCTGCTGTGACGATCTCTTGCTCTCCTGACGTCAGCGCTGTCACTGCCTTCCATTGCCCGCCGCATTCTCACATGACGTCTCGCGGCAGCCCGAGACTGTGACTAGTGATACTGCTGAGAACGCGGCGGGCATAGAAGTCAGTGACAGCGCTGACGTCAAGAGAGCAGGAGATCGTCACAGCAGGTAATGATCTCATCTAACCTCCTGACAGCAGCGCTCGTCATCCCCTGCAGTGACCTGGACTGACCTATTGATGTTAGCTCAGGTCACTGCATTACTCTCCCAGCCAATGGGGAACATTTTGTTCTTCATTGACTGGGACAGTGACTATGGTATGGATCGTCATGGGACCCCCGTATTGGATTACGCCGGACCTGGAATTGATTGTTCTTTTCAATAAATTGGTGAAAGAGGGAATGTTTTGGGCATTGTTTTATCAAATAAAACTTTTTTTGTTGTATATTTTTTATTTCTTACTGACTGGGTTTTGTGATGTCAGGTATCTGATAGATGCGTGACATCACTAACCCCAGGGCCTGATGCCAGGTGACATTACACATCTGGCATCAACCCCATATATTACCCCATTTGCCACCACACCAGGGCAAAGGGATGAGTTGGTGCAAAGCGCCAGGATTGGCACGTCTAATGGATGCGCCACTTCTGGGGCGGCTGTGGCCTGCTATTTTTAGGCTGGGGAGTGTCCAATAATGGTGGACCTCCCTAGTCCGAGAATACCAGACCAAAGCTGTCTGCTTTACCTTGGCTGGTGATCCAATTTGGTGGGACCCCACATTTTTTGTTTTAAATTATTTAATAATGTAAAATAACAGCGTGGTGTGCCCTCTGTTTTGGATTACCAGCCAAGGTAAAGCTGCCAGCTGTGGTCTGCAGGCAGCAGTCGACTGCTTTACCCTAGCTGGCTACAACAGATAGGGGGGACCCCACGTTGTTTTTTTTTTAATTATTTATTTATTTATTTTTTGGCTAAATACAA
Source organism: Anomaloglossus baeobatrachus (assembly GCF_048569485.1). Lineage (NCBI taxonomy): Eukaryota > Metazoa > Chordata > Amphibia > Anura > Aromobatidae > Anomaloglossus > Anomaloglossus baeobatrachus. The sequence continues at coordinate 252,131,106 of NC_134358.1, forward strand.
GGCTAAGCACCCTTTAGTGTCACATGAAAGTCACTAAAGGGTGCCAGCTTAGAATATGCAGGGAGGTGGGACATTATATAGGTCTTTTTCATCTATTATCTATCTATCTATCTATCTATTCATCTATTCATCTTTCCCTCTATCTATTATCTGTCTGTCTATCTATCGATTATCTATATTATTTATTGCAGTTTCAGCATAAAAAACTGCAGGGACCAACCAGCAGAAAAACCGCGGCAAAAACGCGGCAAAAAGGCATGCGTTTTTCTCGCGGTTTTGGTGCGTTTTTTTACAGCAGGTACAGTAATCTTCAACTCCCAGAAGTTTCTCAAGAAATTTTCTTTAGAAAAATCACTTTTCTAGTGCGCACCCTTAATGTACATACCGCAGAGCTTCGAGCCATGCTAATTTAACCCATTGTCTTAAATTAGCTCATTTTCATTTATTGCACTTTAGTTTTTTACTCTTTCTTTGAAGAGACTTATGTCTATTTTTTCCATATAATATACTAAAAACTAAAACGTTCCAAATAGGATGAAATGATTTAGGTTTTGTTCTTATGACACTCATTGTAAGGTAGATATGTCCCTGATGATTCTCCAAGTCAGAATGATTATAGTGATACTGAACTTGCATTGATTTCGTTTTTAAGTGGTAAAAAAAAGAAAAAAGTTGTGGAAATATTTTTTTTTTATCATCTCAGCGATCCATAACATTGAGGCTAGGGCCCCACTTTGCGTTTTCCTACTTGCAGTTCTAAACGCACGTTTTGGGCTTAATTGATTTGACCAAAGTTGCCTTTTTCAGAAATTTAGCGCTGAAAAGGCATGCATATTTACCGCGTTTTAGATGCGTTTTTAGCGCTTTTTACATGCTTTTCCACCTGCGTTTTGATAGATGCGTTTTGAACATCAAGACACTGCTAAATAAAGTTAAAACAGTCAAACACAATGAAAAAATTGGAAAAAAGTAACAAATCTATATTTCTGTGAAAATAATGAAAATAGATTAATTTAATGAAATTATAGCGGTAATATGATATTTAATGCAAAAATTGCAATAATTTATTAAAAATCTTATTTTTAATTGTCGGACTATGTGTGTGTCTAAATGGACATATGAAATCATTATTTTGATGTCCAAAAAGCATGCGTTTTTGAAGTCCAAAACGCATGTTTTCTGGACAGAAAAAGCAGGTAAGACCCGCAACACACATCCGTTTAATTTGTACGTGTGCGGTACGTACTTGCACGTACCGGAGACACGTACACACGGAGACCCATGTTATTCAATGGTAGATGGCACACACACGTAAAATTACACAGAACAAGTGACGCTTTTCACAAGTGTGCGCTTTTCTACACGGACGACATGTCCGTTTTTGGCCGGCAGCAAGCAGGCTCGGACCCGCTTTAGTCTATGGGTCCGTGCCTGCACGTACCGCACACGGAGTATCTCCGTGTTCAGCACGTTTCGTGCGTGTGCGTTTTTACACTAGCGATCTTATTTTTTTTTTTTTTTTTAAATTAAAGTCAGTATACTTACCTTTTTTTCTGCTGTTCTTAGTCATACTTACATTGGCACTCGGTTTTTTTCTTCCCCCGGCTCATACCGCTCCCTGATCACCAGCGCGGCGAGGAACAGCTGTGCAGAGAATACGCGGCAACAATTACTTTGAATATGCTGGCCGCTCATTAATCAATCTCGTATTCCCTGCTTTCCCCACCCACAGATGCCTGTGATTGGTTGCAGTCAGACACGCCCCCCACACTGAGTGACAGATGTCTCACTGCACCCAATCACAGCAGCCGGTGGGCGTGTCTATACTGTACAGTAAAATAAATAAATAAATAATTAAAAAAACCGGCGTGCAGTCCCCCCCAATTTTAATACCAGCCAGATAAAGCCATACGGCTGAAGGCTGGTATTCTCAGGATGGGGAGCCCCACAGCCTAACAATATCAGTCAGCAGCCGCCCAGAATTGCCGCATACATTATATGCGACAGTTCTGGGGCTGTACCCGGCTCTTCCCGATTTGCCCTGGTGCGTTGGCAAATCGGGGTAATAAGGAGTTATTGGAAGCCCATAGCTGCCAATAAGTCCTAGATTAATCATGTCAGGCGTCTCCCCGAGATACCTTCCATGATTAATCTGTAAAATACAGTAAATAAACACACACACCCGAACAATCCTTTATTAGAAAAAAAAAACACTAACAAATTGCCTTGTTCACCAATTTAATAAGCCCGAAAAAGCCCTCCATGTCCGGCGTACTCCAGGATGGTCCAGCGTCGCTTCCAGCTCTGCTGCATGAAGGTGACCGGAGCTGCAGAAGACACCGCCGCTCCTGTCAGCTCCACGCAGCTAATGAAGGGAATAGCCGACATGTATCAACGACATTGTGCAACACACAAACGGACATTCCACACGGACATTCCACATACACATACACGGGCATTTTACACACAAACACGGACATTTTACATGTACACACGGCTCGCATACGCCATCACACGGATGCCATACGTACCGGAGAAACGCCCCAAAAAAACGGAACACGGACCCGAAAAACGGACCGTGTCACACGGATGTTTTTTTTGCGGAAGTGTGTTTTAGGCCTAAAACGCAGGAATTTGCTGGAATCTTGCTTTTTGCCATTTCATAGACTTCAATATTAGCAAAACGCACCCAAAATGGCAAAAACAATTGACATGTTGCTTCTTTCAAACGCATAGTTTTTGCCACAAAATATGCAAATTAAACGCAGCGTTTTAAAACGCAAAGTGGGGTCATAAATTTCACAATTTCCATAGGATAACATGGAAAAACAAAACGCAAGCCATTTGGCCATAAAACGCTGCAGCTCAAAACGCTGCAGAACCGCAGGTTCAAAGCGCAAAGTGGGGCCCTAGCCTGAAGGTTTTATTGGTATCAATCAGAGGTATGTAAAATGTTTTGATCACTTTCATTGCAATTTTTACTGATAAGTGACCCCAAATGATATGGTAATCGATTGGTGCCTTTGTGATCGTGTGATGGAGACCAAGAGAGCCGCTGTGTGTGAGCACAATAAACTAAGCAATTTAAATGCTGCTATCAGAGCTTGACATAGGTATCTAAATGGTTAACTGCAATGTATCAGAGTTCAACTCCAGACACTTACATGCTACCATGGCCTACAGCATTTCCAGAATTGGATCCGGGACATCTCAGTAAATACAAAGGGAGCTGCCAGCAGCAGATCTTGATGATTTATGTACCCAAGTGCAATCAGTGTGGTGGAAGATTCCTCCCACAACCATTAATAACCACATAGATAGCAGCCAAGGCGTGTACATGTGGGTACTTCTGCAAGTGGCACTCATAGTCAATGATGAATAAATCAGGGTGTCTCTTTCAAAATTGTCTATTGATCCTTTTATTTTCATAACTGCGTGATTTTTTTTATTTTTGATGTTGTCATTTGAATATCAAGAAGTGTATATTTCCTTTTTACCAGGACTTATAGAAAAAGAATTGTGATGAATGGTATCTTTATTTTATGCAAGATACTTCGTGCACATAAATAGTAATAAGATTACTGATTCATAGGCATTCACACATGAATTCAGTTTGCAGCATAATTCATTCCCGTTATTCAGACTACATTAAAGACCTTAAGTTAATCTTTAATAACCTGCTTACTTCCAAAATTGAAGTACAAGGAACACTGATAAAAATAAAAAATGACAAATTTCATATTTGATGCTTGTTACATTTTACTGTTCTACATTAAGCTATTGGATTCCATTTTTGGCATTTCCTCCTAATTTTCTGGTGGCTTCCTATTTCCAGTATGAGCCAGTCCCACTTGCATTGTTGCGTTATACCCTGCTTGGATCATGAACAACCGATCCATGACACTCTTATGCGGGCGTCACATGAGACGATCTATCGTGCGATGCATCGTCGAGGTCACGGTTTTCGTGACGCACATCCGGCATCGCTTGCGACGTCGTCTCGTGTGACACCTCCGAGCGACGCTGACTCGTTCACAAATCGTCAGTCGTGTACACGTCGTTTAATTTAAAAAAATCTTTTAATTTTAATGGCGCCGGTTGTTCATCGTACCCAGGGCAGCACACATGTGACACCCCGAGAACAATGAACACAGCTTACCTGCGTCCCGCGGCACCCGCCGGCTATGCGGAAGGAAGGAGGTGGGCAGGATGTTTACGTCCCGCTCATCTCCGCCCCTCCGCTTCTATTGGCCGGCTGCTGTGTGACGTTGCTGTGATGCCGAACGTCCCACCCCCTTCAGGAAGTAAATGTTCGCCGCCCACAGCGAGGTCACTCATCAGGTAAGTACGTGTGATGGCGGTTTAACGACTTTGTGCGACACGGTTAGCGATTTGCCCGTGACGCACAAACGACGGGGATGGGTACGACCGCTCGTGCGATTGCACGATAGATCGTACCGTGTGACGCCCACATTACTTTAAAGGGACTTTAAATTTTGATCATTCCCTACTTGTTAGAATAGTCAGTAGACACAAAGTTCATTACAAAGTGTGCTCATGCTGGGATCCCACAGTGATCAGCTGTGATCCATGGGAAAAAAGGCGAAAAGTATTCAATTTATCAGGAAATTAGTCATTTCATCAAATAGGTCATTGATATGTAAGTGTTACATATCATATAACTCACGGAGTTAATAGGGTGGATCCAAAACCACTGACGCAAACGCCTACGCCGTTGATGTTGCTCCTCTGCAACCGTATATGCCAACATGTTGGCTTGATAAGAGTATTCCATAAAAGCCAGCATAATTTTAGAAGTAACACCATCCATCTTGATTCTTCTTCTCCAACCTCTACAGATGATCTGTGAAAACACATTTATATACATCTCCAAACGTTCTGCCACTCCCAATGGGCTGTCCCAAAAAAAAATTTAAAAAAAAATTGACGGATGACGACGGATCCGTTGCAAAACAGACGCATAGCGGATGTAATGGACGCGAAGCATGCGTTATTTCACAGGAAATCGCCAACGGATTCCTGTGAAAAAACACAACAATTGCGTCCGTTGCAGAAAAAAATGACGGATCTGTTGTTTCCATGCAACGACGGACTCGACGCAAAAGAAAGGACGGAAATGTGAACCTAGCCTTAGCAAACGTTTCTTAGTGACACTTTCACAGGTTAGCAGTGTCGGAGACAGCTAGATTGGTGAGCTGTGCATGGCAACATATTAGAAGGAGGGGTGGAAGCGCACGCTGCCAGAGAAAACACTGAAGAAACACAAAGGTGGACTGCAAAATAGAAATTTCACAGACTACACTCCAAAAGCAACAAATCTGAATATCTCTACAATTGTCATGAATGTGTCCTGCTCTGGGGAGACCTCTGGTGAGTCTGGGACCAGAAGGTCACAACACTTTCTTATCGGCAAGTCTACAACTTGTATTTGAGTTAATCTACTTTCTTTTAGGGCTAAGGAGTTAAGAACTCTTTCCTATCTGACTGTCCTTTGCAGTCTAAATCTCAGGTGCAACTCTTTTATGACCACTCTCCTTTGCTATAAAAAGTCACATGTCTTCCCATCTGATGCCAGTTATAGATTCTCATTCTATGCTGACCAATTTGAAAGGAGCCTATTTCTGAAAGATGCTGAGGAGTCATGACTATTGCAGGTGTGGTGTTTAGCTGCATTGGAGGAGCATAGAGTGTTTTCCTTTTTGTCTATTTTCCATTTGTCTGTCTCCCTTACCTTGTGTTGTATTTTTCTAGTGGTGAGACTAGTGTTCTCGCTAGCCAGGGTGAGTTTAGAGCAAACGACAGCCTGGGCAACTGGGGAAGGACCCATATAGGGATGTTCGTGAGCGTAGGGTACAGACTAAGGTGAGTTGCAAGAGGTGACCCTTCTCCTTATCACCAGGACCTTCCTTCTATACCATTCCCATTGTTACCCTTGTGTTGCACTGCACACTAAGCATCTGTACAAGCTGGCATGATAACAATCGAGCGTCACAGTGCAAAATGGAAAAAAAGAAGCAGAATTAGGGAAGCTCAGGTTATTTTATAAGGCATTTCACTCAATTTTTTAGCAAGTGACAGGTCTTTTTTAAATTCTGTAATATAGGCTTATCTAAGCAAGTAACACTGCATAATTAGCTAAATGTTAATGTCATTGTGTAGTCCTATGTGATTATATCCTAACACAAGTAAACTAATAGTATTTTAACCTTACTTCATAAATTGAATTTTTTCAAAAGCACATAATAAAAATGTAAATGAGATAAATGAAAAAGAATACTGATAAAAACTAGAGAACACTTTCAGATACCTGCAAGTTATTGATGTTAATCTGACACCTGGTGCTAAGTTCCTTAATTATCTGACAGACCCTATTTAACTGGCAGCCTAACTTTCCAGTTTGCACTGACTTTGCAAAAATGGTGTGCCGTTCCAAAGTGAATGAATCCTTCCGGGAGCAGGTTGTCCAGATGAAGGCCAAAGGGGTGACCCTATCAGCCATAGCAAGAGAAGTTGGTTATTCAAACTCTGTGATCTGGAGAATATTGCATCTTTACAACATCACAAACTTTGTCAAGTCCCCAAAGATGCCTGGTAGCCTTCAAAAGACAAATGCAAGAGAGGACAGGATAATGCAGAGAATCTCCATGGGTAATCATTTTAACACTGCAGCTGGAATTGCTCACCAAGTTCAGCGCTGAACAGGGTAAGGATGTGTCTCATCATACAGGGTCACGATGTTTAAGAGCATTTAGACTGAAAGGACACTCTGCAGTGACCAAACCTCTCATTAGCAGAAAGAATCAAAAGGCTAGACTCACCTTTGGTGAGGAGTATGTTGTGTGGACAGAGAAGTGGTCCACAGTTCATTTTAGTGATGAAAGAAAGTTTCATTTATTTGGGTCTGATGGGAAGTATTATGTTCGTCAACAAACTGGTGAAAGACTGAACCCAAAGTGTGTTAAGGTGGTGGAGGAAGTGTCATGGTTTGGGGAATGTTTTCTGCAGCAGGAGTTGGACTTCTCATACAGCTACATGGCAGAGTGAATACAAGTGTGTATCAGAACCTTCTTCAACAACACATGGTTCCTTACTTGTGTTCATCACCTAATCAGCCAGCAATTTTCATGCAGGACAATGCCCCCTGTCACACAGGAATACGGGAAAAGCAGTTCCTTGAAACAGAAAACATTGAAACAATGACATGGCCAGCACAGAATCCTGATCTAAACCCAATAGAAAACCTCTGGAAAATCCTTGGTGACAAGGTTATGGCCAAGAAACCCACAACAGTCAAAGAATTATGGAAGAGACTGGAGGAAGAGTGGCCAAAATCACACCAGAGCAGTGTGAGAGACTAGTGGTGTCCTGTGGCCGCAGATGTGCTGAAGTCATTCAAAGCAGAGGCCTGTATACTTTATACTGATTGGTGACTGTTGTTACCTTCAGAAAATTTAGTTATAATCTTTCACTGTGCTAAAGTCAATACTGTTCTCTAATTATGATAATCACATTTGGGACAAAATAAAGGGTTTATGGTGATAAACTTTGGATCTTTTGTCAAACACTGTTCTATTGGCATGGTGTACCCCTTACAAAAAAAACTTCAAAATGTTGATCAATGTAGATTACATTATTTCGGAAAAAGCAAGTGATCATGTATTGTTCACTAATTTTGATCTCCAGTGTACATGTTTGCTTTTCACAGAAAGAACACATACCACTTACCATGGGCAGGTTCACATTACTTTTTTTTCCGGGGGTAAGGCAGACCATTTTATTCACTAAGATAAAGTGTAACTATACTCGACTCCTTCAATAATATTCTAGTTTGTTATAAAATATATATTTTACCATATGTACTCAGAATCTTTAAATAATCCTTTATTAGATTGTGTTGCGGAGTGCTTCAGGCACTGTCAAGTTGTTGAAGGGTTGACATTTCATGTGAGCTCATTTCCATTGCGCTATATATTTAAAAGAATTTTTGGCCTATTTGAATCAACCTTAACTATGATATAATGAACAGTTTTGAAACTTTCTAATAGAAAGTTATTCTCAAGATTGTCAAACTATTACTGAAAAGTGATCACATTACTTTTACTGTTCCTTATACTTAATTTTAATAGCAAAACTATTCATATTATGATAAGGACTTTGATGCCAACAACAAGCACGCTATGTATTAAAGTGCACCTCAGATGATGCTAAATCTTGTATTTGCAAACTGTCAAAGGTAAACATTGCTGCCATGTCCCACGACTTGGGAATTGTTCACTGTTTTGCATAACTGTGTATTGTATTTCTGTTCCTAGGTAGAAGTTTTGCCTTTCACTGTATTTTGCCCCTACTTTCTCCCTGTACTGTAGCTCTGATGTCAGTTTCCCCGCCCTTCTTCTCCATGTAGTGTTAGTACCAGCTATCTTATATACATGTTGCATGCTCTCTGGAGAAGAATTACTCTTTGTACCTGCAGCATTGTCATCAATACAAGAAATTCAGTTTAAGCATCCCTCCTTTCCTGGAGTCTTCTTTCAATGACATTGTGGCTGAGTTAAGCTATCTGAGGAATCGATATGAATGCGAGTACAGGTCAATACGAAGGGCCCCTGAGAAAGCAACTGTTCAAGCACCACCACATTCCACATATCCGTGAGTCAGAATAATTGCTGATATCGCTGCAATTGTAAATCTAAATATGGAATAAAATAATCTGATCAGTAAATGGCATACGGAGAACCATATTGCCTGGTCAGTTTTAGGGTAAAATTAATGGTATTAATATAAAACCCCAAAAACCATTGCAGTAATTTGCTTTTTTCCCATTTAGCCACAGTTGGAATTTTGTTCCTGCTTTCTGGTGCGCCACATGATAAAATGGTGTCATTTAAAATTACAACTTATCCCGCAAGAAAACAAGCCCACATACACGTATATTGATGGGAAAATAAAAAAAGTTATGGCTCTCAGAATAAGGTGAAAAAAAAATGAAAAATTGCCCGGTCCTTAAGGGGTCAAACCGTCTTGTGAAATGATCTTTGGGTAGGCCATTTTGACTCAGTGCTACATATCCAATCCATATGGATTAATATTTTGAATATTCTGTAATGTTTTACAATTCTGATATTTTATGAACTGGTATTATTTCAACCAGCATAAGAAAAGAAGAAACATGATGCCTAGGGTAATATTACTTTCCTACAGTAAAATACCATTCGTACAGATTAGAAGAGGAAGCCTAGCCTCCAGATAGCCTGAAATGTAGAAACAAGATGTTCTAATGAATATGCTGATCAGATAACAGACTGTAGCTTCTAATTGTAGCCCGTGGGTTCTCTCACCTTGTTATATCTCACCATGTTCAGTGTAAAGACAAAATACGTGTACTCCCCCATGTCTTCATATTTATGCAAAGTCAATGGCAATCTCTCCACTCTGTCACCTTATGGAGTGTAACAAAAAGAAAAGCCTTGGTAGTTTTTTTTTTTGTTAAGCTTGCTGTAAAAGTTGTGTTGTATTTGATAAAAAAGTTGGATAAAAGTATTACATAAAAAAATTACATTATCTCTTTATCAACTTCTCTCTCCCCACTGAAATATATATATGTATAAATGTTTTTACTGGAGGATGAAAGTGATAACTGTTTGGTGACAGCTATAGTTATAAGAGAATGTTAAGATGTATTCAGGGCAAAGACCATTCATTTTAATAAGCAATGGACATTAAAGTGCACCAATCACCAGGACTTTTCTGTATAACCTAGTGCCAGTATAGCACTGACTTTATCAGGCTGATTCTATACATACCTGTATTTGTCAGCTAGGATGTAAAGGTTTTGAAACACAAGCAAGTAAAGTTTGGAAAATGAGCAGTTTATTGAGTGGCAGCAGCTGCTGATCAGCTGATAGCTGGGGTGGGTATTCATAGTGATTCCTGCCCCTGTCAGTTCATTCTTCCAATGTTATTTATGCTAATCTATTATAGAATTGTTTTACTAAGTGACTAGAAGAACGTGTGCTGATGTCATGCCCATCTGACCAGAAGAGGTGGGGCCTTAGCCAACAGAAAAATAATGTTGCTTCCTGGTATCAGGAATGTTGGCTGATGCCCCACCCCTTTTGGTCAAAGGGGTATGACATCAACACAGGTCCTTCTAGTCACTTAGCAAAACAATTCTATAATAGAATTAGCATAAATATCGAAGATGATGGACAGGCAGGGGGGCAGAATTCTCTATGAATAGCCACCCCAGCTATCAGCTGGTTGGCAGCTGCTGCCACTCAAAAAGCTGCTCATTTTACAAACTTTTCTTGTTTGTATTTCAAAACCTATACATCCTAGTTGACAACTAAAGGTATATATAGAACCAGCATGATAGTGCCAGTATAGCACTGGCTTAAGGTTATATAGGAAAATCCTGGTGATTGGTGCACTTTAAGGTCTCATAGCTAAAACTGAAATCAAACCAAAGTTTCTACTTGACTGTTTTTTTGTCAATGAACATTAAAGGGATTGTCTGGTCTCAGAAGAAAAGGGTGCAGTCACCCTATGTGACTGCAGACTGCCAAACTGAACACCATGAAATGCGCACACTGTCATGTTCCCCCTGCATTCCAGGTGGAGGTTGGCAGTTACATGATACCATGCATGCGATTTGCATACTTAAGCTGGGTTCACACTAAGCGACAGCGTCAACGACGTCGCTGTTACGTCACCATTTTCTGTGACATAACAGCGACCTTGTAAGTCGCTGTTATGATCGCTGCGTAGGCTGCTTTCACACTACGTCTTTTTAACATGCGTCCTGAACGGTTTTTTGCTGCAAAAGCGGATCCTGCTTTTACAGCAAAAAATGCATGCAAACGCATGTCTTATTTTGCAGGATCCTGTCACTGGATGTTTAGGGGCGGGCATTGGAGTCATGTGATCGGGAGTGAGGGGAACTAAACGTGCCAGACTGGGAGCCGGCATCTGACAGCTGCGAGGCTCGTAACCAAGGTAAACATCGGGTAACTTGCTTGGATACCCGATATTTACTTTGGTTACAAGCGTCTGCAGCTGCTAGGAGCCGGCTGCCTGCGCACGTTACCAACGTAAACATCGGGTAACTAAGAGAAGTGGTTAGACCGATATTTACCTTGGTTACGAGTGTCCGCAGCTCTCAGGTGGGAGAGAGGGAGGGGGAGAGACAGAGAGAGAGGGAGGAGAGAGACAGAGGGAGGAGAGAGAGAGACTGATCATGGAGGCTGGCTTCTGTGCATGCTCAGTAGAGCAAGCAGGATCCTGCCTATCAGCACGCCAGCGTTCACATGCGTTTGCGTGCTGTTTAGTCAGGATCCAGCAATTTGCAGAAGTTGGACGCAGCTCAAAAACGCTACAAGTAGCGTTTTTGAAAGATGTTAAAAAACTGCAAGTCGCTGGATCCTCACTATAACGCACGCAAACGCAGGTGAACGCATGTTAACGCGAGTCCATTGCAAATGCATTGAAATGAAAACGCATTTGCACTGGATCCATTTCTGCGTTAATAAAACGTTCAGGACACATGTTAAAAATACGTAGTGTGAAAGCAGCCTTAGCTGTCAAACACAGCAGCCGAAGCAGCGATCATAACGACACGCGTCGCTGTGCTGCAACATGTGCAGAGAGCAGGGAGCCGCGCACACTGAGAACTGGCTCCCTGCTCTCCTAGCTACAGTACACATCGGGTTAATTACCTGATGTGCACTGCAGCCACATGTGCAGAGAGCAGGAGCCGGCACTGGCAGCGTGAGAGCGGCCGATGTTTACCTTGGTTACAGCTTACCGCAGGCTGTCAGACGCCGGCTCCTGCTCCCTGCACATTCAGGATTGTTGCTCTCTCGCTGTCACACACAGCGATGTGTGCTTATCAGTGGGAGAGCAACAATAAAAAAACGAACCAGGGCTGTGTGTAACGAGCAGCGATCTCACAGCAGGGGCCAGATCGCTGCTCAGTGTCACACACCGCGAGATCGCTAATGAGGTCACTGCTGCGTCACAAAAAACGTGACTCAGCAGCGATCTCAGTAGCGATCTCGCTGTGTGTGTAGCACCCCTTACAGTTACATGCTGATTAGACTTCTACACGTCTCTCAATTCTCTTCAATTAAGAGAATCGGGGTGAGGCCAATCAGCATGTAACCACAAGTATTCATTGTAATCTGTAAAATGATGATAATTACAGTCAAAATAATTTGTGCAAGTTTCTTCAGCTTTAAAAAATCATGGACGCCTTAAGTTTTTTTTTTACGGACAGGCCAAAAAAGTGCCTTATTTTTACGGTTTATCCTGGAATATCTACACAGTTGGCAACCCTTAAGGCCCCGTTACACGCTACGATATATCTAACGATATATCGTCGGGGTCACGTCGTTAGTGACGCACATCCGGCATTGTTTGAAATATCGTAGCATGTGACAGCTACGAGCGACTGTGAATGAGCAAAAATACTCAACTTATCGTTGCTCGTTGACACGTCGCTCATTTTCAAAAAATCGATCGTCCTTCTGCGCACCGGTTGTTCATTGTTCCCGAGGCACCACATATCGCTCCGTGTCACACCCCGGGAACGATGAACCGCAGCTTACCTGCGGCCGCCGGCAACGCGGAAGGAAGGAGGTGAGCGGGATGTTACATCCCGCTCATCTCCGCCCCTCTGCTTCTATTGGGCGGCCGCTGTGTGACGTCGCTGTGACGCCAAACGTCCCTCCCCCTTCAGGAAGAGGATGTTCGCCGCCCGCAGCAAGGTCGTTCAGTAGGTAAGTACGTGTGATGTGGGTTACCGACTTTGTGCGACACGGGCAACAAATTTCCTGTAGTGCACAAACGATGGGGGCGGGTGCGATCGCACATGCGAACGCACGATAAATCGACGCGTGTAACGGGCCCTTTACTGTCACGATTTGGCAGCTTTCAGTCACATAGAGTGACTGCAGAATTTTTTTTCTGAGACCGGACAACCCCTTTAAAGAGAACCTGTCAGGTCCAATATGTACCCAGAACCAGGAGCAGTTCTGGGTGCATAATTCTAATCCCTGCCTAACGATCCCTGTATCTAGTAGCATAGGTAGCATAGATAAAGAAATCTTTAGAAAAAGTATTTTTAAAGAGCCTTTATGATATGCCAACGAGTGCAGGGACTAGTTGCAAGGGCATTTTTTTATCCTGGCAAGTCCGCCCTCTTAGCATGTTAGCACGCCCACAGGGGTGTGTTAACATGCTATTCAATCCCCATTGCCCAGCGTCGTCAGTGGTGACGCACATACCTGTGTCCGTTGTCATCACCTCAGACGCCGTGCTTAGGGTCAGTACACATAATCTGGCACTTCCGGTAGTATGAACTAGGCTTCTTTGAAGCCGGGACATGTACACCCGGCCTCATAGTGTGCATGACCGGAAGTGCAAGGGCTTCTGATCATATGCACTGCCCAGCGTCTGAGGCGGTGACAACGGACACAGGTACGAGCGTCACAGCTGATGACGATCGCCAATGGGCATTCAATAGCATGTTAATTTACAATTTGCCAATGGCAACTAAATCCCTAACTAAAGACTGATCAATTAATATATAACTTTTAATTAATTTGTTAAGATCATAGGACAAACAATACTATTGAAAACGCTGAGCGCTGTGATCTGTCTCAAGTCATTGTCAAGTCAATACTATTAGTAGTATTAGCCTCAACCCCCTGATGATGCCAGTGTGGTGAAACATGTTGTGGAGGGTACTGTTTGATTTGTAACAGCGAACGCTGTTGTCACCAACTACAATATAATATACAGTACAAGCCATGCTATAGATATAAGACTAGTAAACCTAAATAGGGATTGATAATGTCTGATGGCTAGAATGGCTGCTTATATGACTTGAGACAGATCACAGCACTCAGCGTTTTTAATAGTGTTGTTTGTCCTATGATCTTAACAAATTAATTAAAAGTTATATATTAATTGATCAGTCTTTAGTTTAAGGATTTAGTTGCCATTGGCAAATTGTAAATTAGTGTTTATTTATCCCTACGCTGACTGATAGAACAAGTTTCATGAGTAAATTCAATAGTATGTTAGCACGTCCTGGTGGGGGCAAAAAAAGGCCTTTGCGACTAGTCCCTCCGCTCATTAGCATATCATAAAGGATTTTTAGAAATACTTTTTCTAAAGGTCTTTTTATGTATGCTACTACGTTAGGACAGTTAAGGGTGCTTTACACGCTGCAACATCGCTAGCGATCTCGTTAGCGATGTGACACTCCAGATCACAAATAAGATTTGCTGAGATCGCACATGTGACCGGCACTATAAAAAAAAAAAATGACCTATGTGCGATCTCGGCAAATCTTATCTATGATCCGGCTTGTCACATCGCTAATGAGATCGCTAGCGATGTCGCTGCGTGTAAAGCACCCTTTAGGCAGGAAATAGCAATATGCACCCAGAACTGCTTGTGGTTTTGAGGACATATGACGTGCCCACGTGGGTCTGGGGGATAACTCGTCACTGGGCCAATGTATGGGGTTTGGGATGTCACAGCGGCCAGGCCCGGTTCCGTGACCCCAGCAGTGTCAATAAAGACGGAAGGGCTATTTACAATGGATGATAGAGTTTGTATTCGTGATGCCACCTGTGGTTTGCGGCTAACATAGGAGCCTCCACTGCAGATGATGTCCTCTGGGGCAGATGGTAGTGCAGCTGGGTTGGTGCAGCTCTCCACAGGCAGAGCTCAGGCCCCAGGGAAGTTGGGAGTAGTAGTCTCCTGCTGCTGTGCAGCTAAGGCACGGGAAGGATTGGACGACACAGGGGTTGCAGTTAAAGTTCTTTACTCACTCAGATGTCACCGCCTTTGGACTGCTGGATTTTGCTGTCATGAGCTCCAGCCAATCCTGGATAGTTCAGAGGTCAGAACCGGTGTTTCTTTATGTGAATCCTTCCTACTTGCGCCTTGTTGTGTGAGTCCCTGCGACTTGAAGCTACGCTGGGACCCGAGTCCTTGGAGGGGCTCCGTTCCTGTCCTGTATAGCAGGCAGAGCGAGTCCGTTACTGGTGCCACTCTTTTGTCACAACTCCTGGCTCTATGTGCTGCTGTGCCCCGGGCACTTTGTGTGGGCCAGAAGACTTGAAATCCTCTGCCCAGCGGATTCTGCTGGCGGGACGTGCAGTGCCCACCAGACTAGGGCTCCGCACACTGTTCTGTGCACTCAGTCCTGAGGGAGCTATAGCGCAGCTCTCCCTTCAGTGACCATCTTCTCCCCACGCCTCACTTGTTCCCTGGTTGATGACTAACCGTCACTGACTGTCTGTCTGTGTGTGTATTGCCTCGCTCCCCATTGTCTGGCTTCACCCCCCAGGCTCCTGAACTAGTGAGTGGGAGGTACCATATCTTATGGTGACCATCCAAATGACCCTACCCTAACCCAGTCCTGGTGAGAGGGGAGACTAAAGGGGGCTTTACACGCTACGATATCGTTAATGTTTTGTCATCGGGGTCAAGTTGTTAGTGACGCACATCCGGCGTCATTAACGATATCGCAGCGTGTGACACTGACCAGCGACCTTAAGCGACCTCAAAAATGGTGAAAATCATTCACCATGGAGAGGTCGTCCCAAACTCAAAAATCGGTAAGGGTTGTTTATCCAGGTGGTTCATCGCTCATGCGGCAGCACACATCGCTATGTGTGACACCGCAGGAGCGAGGAACGTCTACTTACCTGCCGCCGGCCACAATGCGGAAGGAAGGAGGTGGGTGGGATGTTACGTCCTGCTCATCTCCGCCCCTCCGCTTTGATTGGCCGGCCGCTTAGTGACGTTGCGGTGACGTCGCTTTGATGCCGAACATCCCTCCCCCTTGAAGGAGGGATTGTTCGGCAGTCACAGCGACGACGCCGACCAGTTAAGTATGTGTGACGCTGCCGTAGCGATAATGTTCGCTACGGCAGCGATCACAAACAATCGCATGCGCGATGGGGGCGGGTACTTACACGCTCGCTATCGCTACAAATTGCTAGCGATATCGCTACCGTGTAAAGCCCCCTTAAATGTGTGTTTTGGTGAATTGTGGTGGTTTACCTGCAATGACGTACTCTGTACCCGGGTTGATTACTGCACCTCTGGTGAGGCGCAGTATCCTGTGGCGACTGAAGCCTCAAGGGCGCCACATATAGGGGACCTGAAAGGTTCAATTTAAGGTAAAGTGTTATGATCTGTAACGATGGAAGATCACAATAGGTCATTGGCAAAAAGGAGACATGCAAAGGTTGCATTGGCAACTAATCTGTCCGCCATCCCCTTACTAACCATCAACACTAGAAGTAGCTGAGGGGTGAACTAACATCCTAAGCACCACGAACCCAGCTTGAGAACTAGCTATCCTAAAGGAAGGAAGGATCAATAACTCTCTGCCTCAGAAACAGACCGCAAAAGGTATAGCAAGCCTCCCACATTCAAAGACTACGGTGATATAGGAAAATACAATACACAGATGGATGATAGGATTAGCAAAGGTGAGGCCCCACTGACTAAATAGGAAATTATAGGAAAGGGGCTGATGGTGGCCAGAGAAAAATCCTACAAAAACCCAAATACCTGATAGTACAAAAAGGTCCTCAGATCGCACGATCTGCACTCTGTCCTATATCAGGCGCTCTTCTCAAACCAATGAACAGAAAACAGGAACAATTACAAATTCAAGAAGCAACAAACACATGGACTTATAGGAGCAAAACGCCAAACATAGCTGCAGGGAGCTTCCCAGCTAACCAACAGAGAGGGAAGATTCCTGCATGCAAATAAACTGACAATAACCACAATAATTGACCCAGATAAGAACAAAAGAACAAAAATAACATAAGAAAGAACCAAGCACTTATCTGGGGTAGATGTGGTCAGAAGCAAGATGAAAAGGCTGGTGAGCTACAGGACAATGATAACCGGCTCAGACTGCCAGCAGGCCAAGGTTTAAATAGGCAGAGAGTTAGCAATGGAAATGCCCATTGCTCCAGCACACCTGGTCTCTGTCCAAACCATTCTGGCCACAAGAGGGAGCCTCACAGCAGCAAAAGCAAAACTGACATTCACAACAGTAAAGCTTTGATCTGTGATTACAGTTTGTCTACAATGCTTGCAGGTAGTCTACAGGAGTCTGCAACACACCCCATGTCACAGCTAATTCAGGCTGCATCTCTCCTCTGTCTCCTCCGATTGGCACAAGTCTAGCACAGGCTCTAGGAAGTCAGTATATAAACAGCATATTTCTGTTACAGCAAGAACAGATTGATTTTAAAGCACAGTGACAAAAAGATGATTATCTATTTGCTGCACATAAGAACAGTGAGCTTTAGGCTGGGATCATATAGCATTTGGCTCTACATTCAGTGCCTCTGTCAGGGCTTATGCCAGGCCCCTGCAAAATGGGATTCAGGGGTATGCGTCAATGAGGCCATTGACTATAATGATGCAGACGATGGCATCACAGTGTGCTCTGTGGTGCATTAATTTTGGCACAATATGCCAAAGAGAAGATGCCTAACAGAAAATAGAGAGATCCAAATCATACCTATGAGTAAAAATATTTGGCCTTGCTATTTTTTTTATTCAGGAAATGATCCAATATCACATGTTTATGAGTAGCAAAAGTATGTGAACCTTTTCTTTCAGTATCTGCCCCCCTCCCCCTATACAGCAATAACTGTATTTAAAGGGAACCTGCCAGAACCAAAAGCGTTTCTGTGCACATATCTGTAATCCCTGCCTAACAGTCCCTTCATGTAGTAGCACACAAACAGATCTTTAAAAAAACTATTTCTAAAGACCATTTATGAGATGCTAATTAGGCCTGTGACTAGTCACAGAGGCATTAGTTGCCCTGACTAGTCGGCCTACAAAGCATGTTATCATACCCCTGTGGGAGCGTGATAACATGCTTTGCAACAGTCAGCGTGATCGGCAGCGTGTTATTAAGCCACGCGTGCACATGACTTTGTATCCTTCAGCATTGAGCTTCTATGACACATCTTTAGAAAGTGATGTTAGAAGAGCTTCGGAGCTTCGGAATTCCCCTGGTGGCAATTTTAGCTGAAGTTGGCTCATTTGAATGATTGGTCTGTGCCAACAAAAGGTGCTTTTCTCCCACTTGGTATATGCCTTGGTGTCATGCCTCAGGTCTTGATCCAGTGACCTCTTGCTCCTTGGTCTGTTTTCTTCCCTGTTGAGCCACAGCCTGGTCAATCTCCATCCAAGTGTTGATGGTTCATTTACCTTTGCTTTTCTCCTTGCTTTACTGCTAGTCAGGTATTCTCACTTTTCCATTTTGTTTCTGTCCTAGAATATTCGGGTGGAGCTAGTTGTACTCTCCTTTAGCCAGCCTCCTTTGCTAGTTATATTTCTTTTCTTTGTGAATTTCAGCTAAGGCTAGGTTCACACTTCCGTTGTTTTGCATCAGTCACAATCCGTCGCCTTGAGGAATTACGGTATCCTGCAAAATATTTTGCAGGAATCCAGTTTTTCCCCATAGACTTATATTAGTGACGGATTGTGACTGATGATGCTGCGTTGCATCCGCTGCGTCGCGGTCAGTTGTTTTTTAACTGACCGCCGGGCGGGAGCAACGCAGCCTGTAACGTTTTTTGAGCAGCGCAATCCGTAGGATTTTGCTGCGCATGCTCTCTCTGGCTCCCTGCACACGTAACCAGGATACACATTGGGTAACCAAGCAATGCGCTTTGGTTAGTTACCCGATATTTACAGTGGTTACGTGTGCAGGGAGCCAGCGCTAAGCGGTGTACGCTGGTATCCAAGATAAATATCGGGTAACCAAGCAAAAAGTGCTTTGCTTTTATTTACCCGATATTTACCATGGATACGTGTGCAAGGAGGCTGACACTTCCCCACTCGGCTCTGCCCCCTCCCGCACTCCGCATGTGTACACACTCACACACACTCACACACACTCACACACACTCACACACACACACACTCACACACTCACACACACACTCACTTGTCCCCAGCCCTGCAATCCCCGCGGCACTGACGTCCTCAGCGTCACGGCCCCGCTTGGCTCCGCCCCCTCGCGCTCCGCCCCCCTCGCACTCCACCCCCGCAAACAACGGAGTCCAACAATGATTTCTGTTCTTTGTCATCCGTTGTACAACGCATCAGTCACATGCGTCAAGCAACGCATGTGACTGATGCAAAACAACGGAAATGTGAACCTAGTCTAAGGAGTTCCAGTCCTGCAGCAAAGGGATTCTTCCTATTGGGCAGAGACCAGTCTTGTATTTGCTCTGTGTATTTTTCATTTGCCTTTCCTACACCTTTCTTCTGTTTGTTAGGTTTGTAGGAGGTTACCCTTGCTTGAATTTATTATTTCTTATTTTTCCGCTTGTGCACGTGCTTGATGCTTGCTCAATTTGACTTCCCTGTATGAATGTGTGAACATGTTTTTAGCAATGTATCAAATTATTAATGTTATTACATCTGCTATTAAAATACATAATACAAATTCTAGTGATAGGTTATCTTTAACTTCATTTTTCTTTAACCATTCTTTTGTAGGCTGAATTGTGTGCAGTCGTTGTCGTGCTGTATTACCCACATTCTCTTGAGATTCAGCTCACACACTAATTTAAGGACATTTTTTTGCTAATAAAATCCAGAATTAATTGTTCCTTCAATGATGGCAAATGGTTCTGTCCTAAGCCAGAATTCCAGCACCACTGTGTCTCACAGATGGTATGAGGTTTTAATGTGATGTTTTTGTTTATACAAATATAATTTCACAACGTAAATTCCAAAAGCCTTGTTTGGTCTTTTAAAGGGAACCTGTCACCAGATCTGGGGCCTATAAGCTGTGGCCACCACCAGTGGGCTCTTATATACAGCATTTTATCATACTGTATATAGGAGCCCAGACCGCTGTGTAGAATGTAAAAATCCCTTTATAATACTTGTCACGGGCGGTGGGGCGCTGCGCTCGCCAACACTCGGGTCCTCGCCCGTGAGTGAAAAGAGGGTGGTTTGTTTGGGGATTTAGTCTGTGACGCCACCCACGGGTTGTGGTGAAGATGGGCACCACCGCTGCTGGTGACGGGGATCCCGGGAGCGATGGTAGGGAGCAGCTGGGATGTTGTTTTCCCCCTCCGTGGATAGGGGTTGGTGGTCCCGGGGCCCGGTGGTGTGACGGGGAGGCAGGGTCGGTGAGGTGCAGGGTTACAGGGACAGCGAGGCGCGGTGCCGGATGGCACAGGTGTACTCACTCAGCAAGAGATGCACAAAGTCTCCGTTAAACCAAACGGCTGGATGGACGGGTCCCGCAACCGGCTGCAGTGTCTCTCCCCGGACAGGTGATGACGGCTGTCTTTCCCTGCACCTTTGTGTACTGTCTTGACTACGATGGGTCCCCAACGGTAGTCCGCTCCCCGGTGTATGGATGCCGGAGGAGCCCGTTTGCCCGCAGGTGCTGGCCCTTGGGTCTCTAGCCTTTGGCGGTAGCTGTATACCCTCACGGTGCAGACGGTTGCCTTCTAACAGGTCTTTGGTTGTTAGGAAACCCCTGGGGTTCCTGTCACACTCGGATTTGACTGTTGACGGCGACTCCAAGCCTAGTCGGGGTCCGATGGCCCTGCCTGTGTGTGCTGGCTTCACTTTGCTCCCCGGTCGGTACCGGCAGGCCACCGCCTGACACCGGTCCTACGGTTCCACGTCGATCCACCACTCCTGCAGATGGCCACCACCGTCTGCCAACCTTGTTGTCAGTGCCTGGGCCACAAACTCAAACACTCTCCACTTTACTCCTCTCACTTCAACCTCCTAAACTGTTCTCCTTCCTTTTCCCGCCTCCAGGCCTGTGAACTCCTTGGTGGGTGGGGCCAACTGCTTGGCTCCGCCCCACCTGGTGTGGACATCAGACCCTGGAGGGAGGCAACAAAGGTTTTGTGTTTGGCTAATGTTACTGTCTAGTGGGGGTGGGGATGTGTGTGTGTTACCTGTGACGACCTGGCTAGTCCAGGGCGCCACAATACTCACCTAAGGG
This sequence comes from Anomaloglossus baeobatrachus, assembly GCF_048569485.1. NCBI lineage: Eukaryota > Metazoa > Chordata > Amphibia > Anura > Aromobatidae > Anomaloglossus > Anomaloglossus baeobatrachus. The sequence continues at coordinate 252,152,170 of NC_134358.1, forward strand.
GCGTTGCGGTTCAGACTGGTCAGATGCGTGTCTCCATTCTCCGGTACCGGAGTCTCCTCTTTCGGCCAACTTTATCTTCACGCCCCTTAGGTGAGCATTATAAAGTGATTTTTACGTTCTACACAGAGGCCTGGACTCTTATACTGTATACTGCATGCTAGAATGCTGTATATAAGAGCCCACTGGTGGTGGCTGCATCAGATTATAGTTGCCAAATCTGGTGACAAGTTCAATTTAAGTCCACAAAACATTGTTTCAATAACCTTCTGGCTTGTCCGGGTGATGTTTAGCAAACCGCAGACAGGCAGCAATTTTATTTTTTAAGAGCTGTGTTTTTCTCCATGTAATCCTGCCATACACATCATTGTTCTTCAGTGTCCTCTTGATCATGGATTCATGAACATTAGCATTAGCTAATGTGAAAGGCCTTTAGTTGCTTATAAGTTACCTTGGGTTCCTCTGTGACGTCATGGACTATTATACAACTTGCTCTTGAAGTTATTTTTGATGGTTTCCCATTCCTGGGGAGCGTAATAATTTTCTTGAATTTCCTCCATTTGTTCATGATCTGTTTGACTGTGGATTGGTGGCGTCCAAACCCTTTAAAGATTGTTTGTATCCTTTTTCAGCCTCATGAGCATGAACAACTTTTTTTCAGAGGTCCTCAGAAATCTCCTTCAGTTATGATTTGATATACTTCATGATGTAAACATCATATTAAAGGGGTGGTTCACTACTCTGCAATAGTGGCCACATTCCTTTAAAACTGATAGAGAAGGCAGTAGTCAAATACCTTGTTCAGCTAATTCTGCCTCTGAGCAGCGCTAATGCGGCTCGCTCATCCCCATGAAGTGACCTTCCCCCAGGGCTCCATAACCTCTGAAATATGGTGATGTCACGTTAGCTTCCAGTTGACCCGACATCACCGAGCTCGGCACCAGTCTCCGTGAGTGAATGGGCTGTGGGCAGCATTTCACTGCTACTCACAGCCCAGCGTCACAACCCAGCATGTCACTTGCTCTCTCCTACTCCGCAGAGCGCCACAACCAGAAGAGATGCTGGGCTGTGATGTGCAGTGAAACTCTGCCCACAGCCCAGTCACCCAGGAAGACTGGGGCCGGTCAAAGTGATGTTCCGTCAACTGGAAGTTGACATGACATCACCGGATCTCAGAAGTCACAGAGCCCGGAGATCACTTCATGGGGATGAGCGGACTGCATTATCGAGGCAGAATTGGCTGAACAAGGTATTTAGAAAAAGCCTTTCCTATCAGTTTTACAGAGATGTGGCCACTATTGCAGAGTAATGAACCACCTCTTTAATATTCTCACCTACCACTAACCTTTTCGATATCCAGTGCCTTTCCGCTCCTCTTTTGAGTGATGTTACCACTCTTCAGACTGTTTGGATCACTCTATGCTCTAAGAGTGAGTCGGAAGTCTCTTTTAAAATGTAAGGCTATGGAGCCTTGTTCTGATGCCAAAAAGAATTATATTACCACGCAGCATGTAGGGTGACCAGAGAGTCTAAACAGTGGTGACATCATACAGAATAGGACAGGAGCAGCACTGGACACTGGGGAAGACAGGGGTAGATGAGTATGATAATATACTCACATTATAGTACATACACATATACATAGGTTTAGGGAATAAGCAGCATAATGATGTCACATGACGTATTAAATTTAGTTTAGGGTAACTAAACAACATGTTAAGCTATAAATAGATTGTGGGAAGAAGCAAAATTAGTGTTTTTATAAAAATGAGTTTTCATCTAATGAGGCTATCATTAGATCCAAAACTATGAAACAAAAAAGCATCCACCGGCATACCTATTTTACTGGAAGGCTACAGGAGACATAACAGGCTTCTTTGAACTCATCTCCATCATTAATAGCTGAACAGAAAAGTAATGAATGCCGTATAAATGAGCACAGTTTGTCACACTTCCTCCTTGTTATGGATTGGCAGTAATAGAAGAAAATGATGTTTGTTCCTTAGTTTTGCAGCATTAAACAGATTATCCAACTAGTAGAAATGTTGTAAAAGCGGCTGCCAGCACTTACCAAGTTTTCCAGTGCTGAGTCTCCTTTAGGACTCCCAGCCTCATGCGGGCGTCACACAAGACAATCTATCGTGCGATCGCATGAGCGATCGTACCCGCCCCCGTCGTTTGTGCGTCACGGGCAATTTGTTGCCCGTGGCGCACAAAGTCGTTAACCCCCGTCACACGTACTTACCTCCCGGACGACCTCGCTGTGGGCGGCAAACATACTCTTCCTGAAGGGGGAGGGACGTTCGGCGTCACAGCGACGTCACACTGTGTCCACCCAATAGAAGCGGAGGGGCGGAGATGAGCAGGACGTAACATCCCGCCCACCTCCTTCCTTCCGTATTGCCGGAGGGACGCAGGTAAGCTGTGTTCGTCGTTCCCGGGGTGTCACACGGAGTGATGTGTGCTGCCACGGGAACAATGAACAACCGGAGCACAGAAGGAGGACCGACTTTTTGAAAATAAACGACGTGTCAACGAGAAATGATAAGGTGAGTATTTTTGCTCGTTCACAGTCGTTCCGAGGTGTCACACGGTACGATATGTCTGACAATGCCGGATGTGCATCACTAACAACGTGACCCCGACGACATATCGCCCGATATATCGTACCATGTGACGGCGGCATTAGTTTTCATGCGGGTGGCTAATCAGTGCCAAGGCAGTCAAGTCCAGCCAGTAGTATTTCATGTGATTGTGGAAGCAGTTTCGTCCTGCCTGTGAGTAAGGCTATATGCGCACGCTGCGTTTTTGTGTCATTTTTTGGTGCAGTTTTGTTGTCAGAACTTTCTCTCATTTGACTTCCCAGCAAAGTCTATGAGAAGCCAGATTTGCTGTGCGCATGTTGCAGTTTATCTGTCAGCAATCATTTTGACAAAATTTTGTGACAAAAGAAGCAGCATGTTCATTCTTCTTGCATTTTTGTCAACATTTGTCACCCATTGAAATCAATGAGGGAATGAAAAACGCATGGCAAAACGCATAGTGACAAATTGTTTGCGTTTTACATATGTTTTATACGCGGTTTTGTCAACAAAAATGCAGCTTACGAGCTTAGTTCCAGAATGACAAAATCAAATGCTGGAGTGATTTTGGGGTGTCGGTCTCTCTCTCTCTGTCTCTCTCTCTCCAAGCGCTTCATACTCACCGATCACTGGTGTGACGCAGTAGTTACACTGCTCCCTCTGCCTCTCGTTCTTTTTCCCGACCCGCTCATTAGCCTTATTACATATTCACTGCACCCACTCATTAGGCTCATACATATTCACTGCTTCCCTCATCTGTGATTGGTTGCAGTCAGATGCGCCCCTACGCTGAGTGACAGCTGTCTGACTGCAACCAATCACATCCGCTGGTGGGCGGGTCTATATCGTACAGTAAAATAACTAAATAAATGATTAAAAGAAAACGGCATACGGTCATCCCCAATTTTGATACCCAGCTACGATAAAGCCTCCCATATGAGGGCTGGTATTCTCAGGATGGGGAGATCCATGTTATTGGGAGACCCCCCCAGCCTAAAAATATCAGCCAGCAGCCGCCCAGAATTGCCGCATCCATTAGATGCGACAGTCACGGGACTTTACCTGCCTCATCCCGATTGCCCTGATGTGATGGCAATCGGGATAATAAGGAGTTAATGGCAGCCCATTGCTGCCACTAAGTCCAAGGTTTGTGTTGACAGGCGTTTATGAGACACACCCCATCACTAATCTGTTAGTGAATGTAAATAAACACAGCACAAACAAGCATAAATCAGGCTGTGACTGAAGTGAGCCGCAGGTGGAGGACTCACGTGAGTGATGACACTGCTGATGGCGTGGCTCACTTCAGTAGCAGCCTGGACCTCACAGAGGTGAACCCGTGAAGTCACTGCTGCGACACACGCCGTACTGTGGCGCCCGCAGCTGTGACATCAGGTGTTCACTGGAGTTCATTCTGACCGCTGCAGCTCTGTCTGCACTCACAGTTGGCAGTCATGTTCTATGACGCTCGCTGTGACAGGACAGAGATGTAGCAGAGCTGAATCGCAGTGGGACTTCGTGTGGATTACTTCGGATCTGGAGAGTGTTTGGGGGGTTAATATATTTTATATATATATATATATATATATACACCTCAAGAACATCTCTAGAATCCGCCCCTTTCTCACAATGGAAACGACAAAAACCCTCACCGTGGCCCTGATCCACTCTCGCCTTGACTACTGTAACTCTCTATGAATTGGTCTCCCCCTAACTAGACTCTCTCCTCTACAGTCCATCCTTAATTCAGCAGCCAGGGTCACCTATCTGGCTAACCGCTACTCGGATGCCTCTGCTCTTTGCCAGTCATTACACTGGCTGCCCATATATCACAGGATCCAATTCAAACTGCTTGTTCTCACCCACAAAGCTCTCCACAGTGCAGCACCCCCCCTACATCTCCACCCTCCTCTCTGTCTATCATCCCACCCGTTCTCTACGCTCTGCAAATGACTTTCGACTAACATCCACACTAATTCGAACCTCCCACTCCCGAATCCAAGACTTCTTCCGAGTTGCACCAAACCTCTGGAACGCTCTACCCCAAGAAGTTAGGACAAATCACAACTTACTCAGCTTCAGACGCTCCCTAAAAACGCATTTTTTTAGGGCGGCCTATCACACTCCCTAGCCAAACTAATTTCACCTAATCCCTCTACAACTTCTCAGAACATAACCCCACGTCAAACTCCATGGCACCCAAATGCATCTCAAGGCTCTGGCCAACTGGTCCAGGAAGCCATTATCTATCCCCCATGAGATGGCTGGATTGTCATTGTAAATAAGCACTTGTACCTTGCCCCTCCCCCCATCTCATTGTAGATTGTAAGCTCTCATGAGCAGGGTTGCCATTTCTCCCTTTAAATATTGTATCTTCTATAATTGTTACTTGTTTGTATATGTTTATGTATATGATATGTATATGTGCCTCCTGAATTGTAAAGCGCTGCGGAATATGTTGGCGCTATAGAAATAAAGATTATTATTATTATTATTATTATATATATATATATATATATATATATATATATATATCACAAGCACCCTTGGATAAAGCTTCGGCGAAACGCGTCAGGGTGTCCTGTGGTAAGATGCAGCATGTGACTACATTGAGGATATTGTATACTTGCATGTGACCTCTATATAGTGTGGTGCGGTGTGTCAGGACTCTTATTTATAATTATTGTTCCATGTTCTACTTTGTTGGTCATGGCATTACTTACCTTTATGTGTTATTGACTCCTGACACTCCCTGTTACATCTTTGGATGTTCATGCTTTTCTACAGTCCATGCAATGTGACATCTGTTATCATTATAATGGACATGCTGTCCCGTTCCTGTCTGCCATCCATCTGCTTTTCAGAGTGTATATGTTTTTGAATCAACTTAAGTATAAAATTCATATGTGGTGTATATTGATTAGACAAAGGTCATCGGATGATATTAAGAGTCCAATTTTGGATGTTAATGTTGTGATAGAGATTGAAAATATTGAATGCATCTGATATTGAACCCTGGTCTTTGATACCAGTTATTGAGAGATTGCACGCCATGTGAAGTTGCTCCTCCCATGTCGTCATTTTTCTGTGCATGTTTTTATCTTGTATTTTATACATATTCTTCAATAAATACATCTTAATATTAGATGTTGTAGTTCTTTATAGGATTTGTTCTGTTCACTGTGAACTACATTAGTGTTTTGATCACATAGGCTCTCTTTGAGTGGTGATCAAGCTTTTGAGGTTTGGGTTAATATATTGGTGAAAGAGCGTGCTTTTTATTTTATTTAAAATAAAGGATTTTTCGGCTGTTTGTGGTTATTTACTTTGACTTACAGATTTTTGATGTAGGGTGTCTATAGACGCCTGACATCACTAACCTAGGGCTTAGTGGCAGCTATGAGCTGCCATTAACCCCTTATTACCCTGATTGCCACCGCACTAGGGCAATCGGGAACAGCTGGGTCCAACGCCAGAATTGGCACATCTTATGGATGCGCCACGTCTGGTGCGGCTGTGGGCTGCCATTGTTAGGCTGGAGAGGGCTAAATAACGATGTCCATTACCACCCTAATAATATCAGCCCTCAGTTGTCTGCTGTACCTTGGCTGGTTTTAGATAAATGGGGGGGACCTCACGTAATTTTTTTTTTTTAATAAATCAAATAATTAAAAAAAAAGATGTGAGATCCCCTCTATTTGTCATAACCAGCCAAGGTACAGCAGACAGCTGAGGGATGCAGCCTGCAGCTGCTGCTGTTCCTGTGCTGGATATGAAGAATGGGGAAGACCCCAAGTCATTTTTTTTTACCCACCAAAAATAAAACAAAACAGCTGGCTATCACTCCATCAAGCTATTCTGTATTTCTTTCTATCTATTCTATATGTTCTATCTATTATCTATCTCTCTATCTATCTATTATCTATCTAATATCTATCTATTCTTTCTATTTTTTCTATCTACCTATCTATTCTAGCTACAGTATATATCAATTATCCTATCCTATCATGTTTTGTTTCTCCTTTAAAAACGCATTAACAAAAACGCAGCAAATTTGCTGCTAAAACGCACCATCATTACCAGCAGATTTTTTGACAATTCCAGGCTTTCTGTGACAAGGTGCAGTTTTAGTTGCAGTTTTATGTGCAGGAAAAACTGCAGCGTGCACATAAAGCCTAAACAAAGGCTTGGGGTGCAGGCAGGGATTCATAGTTGGATAACTGAGAGAGAGTAGGTGAGTAGTATTTTTAACATGCAGAGGTTCTACATCCATAAATGCTAATATTGATTTCCCTGTTGGTATATGCACATGTTTAGTATTTGTTGTACAAATTTCTGTACCATTTCTACATATCTTGGTATGAAAAACACAGCAGAAAATAATGCATTTTTGCCACGTTTTCAGTGTGTTTTTGATGCATATTTTTTGTAGCAGCTTTTGGGTGCAGATTTTTCCCATTCAATAGCATGAGGAAAAATCTGCAGCAAAAACGCTCCAAGAATTGCCATGATGCAGTTTTAAATCTGCATCAAATATGCAAGGAGAAAATGCACACCATATGCATGAGAAATCATGAGTCTCATTGACTCTGCTGGCATCAGGATTCCCTTCAGGTTTTATGACTAATCTGCACTCATAAACATATAAATAATGCAATGTGTGCACAAAATTCTTCACTAAAGGACCAAAGATTTTTTTATGATATTGGTGCCTAATTCCTCTCTTTCTTGCCTCTGTTATACCGGTGTGGACTAGCCGGCAGACCACGAGCACCCTGGAACATTATATGGCGTTGATTTTTTCATATGTTCACACTTTAGTCCATTTTCTAGCATTCTGTCATCCGCTATTCCAGTACTACATCCATGAAATCTTGAGATAAATAGTTTTTTGAATGTGTAAACAGCCAAATATATAAGCACTCCTTGGAATTCTTGTAAAGATTTTTTGGCCAAGACTCCATTTTTTCCACATTGATTTGTGGTTTATGTGATTCCCACATGGATACTGCAGCCCTCTTGGACAACGAGGAACGCAACAAGCGTGTAGACTCCATTTTTGCTGACTGAGGATGCCCACCCCACTACAGAGAGCCTTAAGGCCACTTTACACACAGAGATAAATCTGCGGCAGATCTGTGGTTGCAGTGAAATTGTGGACAATCAGTGCCAGGTTTGTGGCTGTGTACAAATGGAACAATATGTCCATGATTTCACTGCAACCACAGATCTGCCAAAGCTTTATCTCTGCGTGTGACGGGGCCTTTACTGCGGAGGATAACATCTACACCTTCTGGGACTTAGAAAAGGTGTCTATACAGCGTTTAAAAACTTGGTGGGATTCCAAAACTCCTGGGAAGTATGTGGAAAGAAACATGATACCTAGAGGACTGAGACTAAAGGAGGTACCCACCTTCAAGTTTAAATTTTTAGAGGATTGGAACTCCATTTTGTCCTCCTGTTCATTAAAACTAATGGAACTAATCATTAAAGAGGAAAACTCACATATATTGGAGCTGGATCGCAATATTAAGTGCATACATGAGTACCTTACTAGAAAATACGACACTCCGGACTTTGATAAGTTGAACAACAGACTTAAAGACACTATTACTAAAATCGAAAATAGCATAATGGAATTGAAGCAGAACAAATACAAACAAGATGCCAAAGACTACGAGCTGGATGAAGTATATACCTGGCATATCTCTCGTAGAACTAAATCTATTCTAAGAAAACAAAACAAATTTCCATCTAATGAAAAATCGGTGTATTTTTCTTCAACAGATTTAGGCAGGCTTTGCACTCTGCGACATCGGTAACAATGTGTTACCGACGCTGCAGCGATAGTCCCCGCCCCTGTCGCAGGTGCGATATCTTGTGATTGCTGCCGTAGCGAACATTATTGCTACGCCAGCTTCACATGCACTCACCTGCCCTGCGACGTCGCTCTGGCCGGCAAACTGCCTCCTTACTAAGGGGGCGGGTCGTGCGGCATCATAGCGACGTCACACGGCAGGCAGCCAATAGAAGCGGAGGGGCGGAGATGAGCAGAACGTAAACATCCCGCCCACCTCATTCCTTCCGCATAGCCCACCGGGACGCAGGTAGGAGATGTTTCTCGCTCCAGCGGCTTCACACACAGCGATGTGTGCTGCCTGCTGGAACGAGGAACAACATCGTACTGTCGCAGCAGCGGCATAATGGAAATGTCGGACCCTACACTGATCATACGATAATGACGCTTTTGCGCTCGTTAATCGTATGTAAAAGGCTTTACACACTACGATGTCGACAGTGACGCCGGATGTGCGTCACTTTCGATTTGACCCCACCGACATCGCACCTGCGATATCGTAGTGTGCAAAGTACCCCTTAGACTCCACAGAAGGCAGTTCTACATCGTATGAATCTGGCAGAGAAACGTACACTCCCAGACCCCAAAAAAACGGGTCAAAAAATGCAGATCACGTAGGGGGGCAAGAGACATGCCAAATAAAGGAGGCAGATACCTGCCATGCCCCAAACGCAACAAATATTGGAGGAACTAAATCAATCCAAGCAATCCGATATTTCTGTTCTCAACTTGTCAGTCTGCACTTTAAATACAAACCAGCTCCAAGTCCTGAGTAAAGGGTTACATTTTGCCCCTACATCCAGGGCAAACCTCTTTCAAACAAACAATCAAGGATGTGAACCGTTTCATTAGAAACATTACAGTCAAACATTTTCTACATGTATCCTCGGAGGATGCTGAGATGGATTCACACCACGTTACAGAGGGTGCGATTATTCCTATTCCTTTATCTATGAACCTCAGTGAACAAATCTCTACCATGACTCTACAGGAATTAGGGGATCTCAATGCAAACATATCTACGATCCCCAAATTCCAGCTGAAGAACACCACCTTTTACCCCATAGCCTCAAGGACACCAGCCGTGGATGTATATCAGGACTTGATTGAAACGGAGATCCATAATATCATTTCATTAGAACCTGTGTGACGCCCTGGACTAGACAGGTAGTCACAAACATAACATCACACACACCCCCTCCCCTGGATAGTTAACAACAGTCAAACAAAATCCTTGTTGCCTCCTCCAGGGTCTGATGTCCACACCAGGTGAGGCGGAGCCAGGCAGTTGGCCCCACCCACAGAGGAGTTCACAGGCCTGGAGGCGGGAAAAGCAGTTAGTTCAGTTTTGGAGTTCAAGTGCAGTGGAGTGGACAAGTGGAGTAGAGAAACTGTTAGTGTCTGGGTAGGAGCCCAGGCACTGTCAGCAAGGTCAGCAGACGGTGGTGGCCGTCTGCAGGAGGTGGTGCAAGTCAACGGAACCGTAGGACCGGGGATGGGCGGTGGCCCGCCAGTACCGAGCCGGGGAGCAGATCTGCACCAAGCACAAAGGTAGGGCCATCAGATCCCGACCAGGCTAGGAGCCACCGACAACGGTCAAATCCGACCGGAACCCCAGGGGTTCCCTAACACCCAAGACCCGACAGAAGGCAACCGTCCATACAGTGAGGATAAAAAGCCACCGCCATAGGCTAGAAATCCAAGGGCCAGCGCCTGTGGGCAAAACAGGCTCCTTCGGTACATACACGCCAGGGAGCGGACTACCAGTGGGAAACCATCGGAGTCAATTTATACACAGCCGTGCAGGGAAAGACAGCCACCATCAACCTGTCTGGGGAGAGAAAAGACACTTCAGTCGGCTGCGGGACCCATCCATCCAGCCGTTTGGTTTACCAGAGACTCTGTGAATCTGTGCCTGAGTGAGTACAACAGTGCCATCCGGCGCCGCGCTGCCTCCGCAACCCTGCACCCCAGCTACCCTGCCTCCCCGTACCACCACCGGGCCCCGGGATCACTAACCCCTACCCACAGAGGGGGAACCAACATCCTAGCTGCTCCCTGCCATCGCTCCCGGAATCCCCGTCACCAGCAGCGGTGGTGCCCATTATCACCACGACCCGTGGGTGGCGTCACAAACTATCTCCCCAAACAAACCACCCCCTTTTCACTCGTGGGTGAGGAGCGCTGCTCGAGTCCCCGGGTCCGGGCCACCGCTCGAGCCACCGAGCAGCAGCAGCCCCGGACCCGAGCGTAGCGAGCGCGGCCCCTCCGCCCGCGACACCTGCTACATCTAAAAACCTCACTAAACAGGAGAGATATGCTTTGAATGACTTTGCTGGAAATGTATACATCTCAATACAGGCAGCGGACAAAGGTGGCTCAGTGGTCGTCTTAGATAAGGCCCTATATGAGAATCAGATCATGAGCATACTCGATGATAGTTCCACATACAAACGACTAAGTTGTGACCCCACGAATATTTTCTCAAATAAATTAAGGGACATTCTACAGAAGAGATTGGATTGGGGGATCCTGAATAAAAGAACACATGAATATCTTATGGTGGACAATCCCATATGTCCAATATTCCATCGTCTCCCAAAAGTCCATAAGAACACCTCTCCCCCCCCACTGCGCCCCATCGTTGCCAGTATAGGCTCCTTGTCCAGCCATCTACCGGATTAGTTGGACAACATTTTACAGCCTCTGGTTAAGCGTACCACCGGATATGTCAGGGACACTAAAGCCCACTTTACACGTTGCAATTAGTTGTACAATCGCATTTGCGATGTGACACGCCCAGGTTGCATATGGGATCTATGAGATTTCACGTTGGTCGTTCATTTGCTGTCACACGAGCGTTAGTAGTCTATGTTAAATTGATCAATGTTATGTGCGATCCTTTAGATCATGTGATCTGTGACGTATGCATTGGGCACCTTTTTTTTTTTTTTATTTATTGACTTGCCAAGCGTGTGTAATGTGTAGGGATGTGTTTTTACTATGTCATCTGCCATTCAGCTCTGCTACATGGCCGCTGACAGCAGACACAGACAGCCATGTAGCAGAGCTGAATGGCAGATGACAGCAGACACAGAAAGAGCCGCACTGTCAGAATGAACTCGGGTGAACTTCACCCGACTTCATTGTCATGCTGCGGCTCTGTCTGTGTCGCGTCCTGATTAGCGGTCACCAGTGAAGGACTCACCGGTGACCGCTAATCTCCTAAATTACTGAAGTTAGCAGCCCTCTCTCATACTCACCAATCCCCGGCGCTGCACGGCATTCACACTGCTCCGGCGGCTTTTACTGTTTTGAAAAAGCCGGCCGCCCATTAAACAATTTCGTATTCCGTGCTTTCCCCGCCCACCGGCGCCTATGATTGATTACAGTGAGACACGCCCCCACGCTGAGTGACAGGTGTCACACTGCACCCAATCACAGCAGCCGGTGGGCGTGTCTATACTGTGTAGTGAAATAAATAATTAAATAATTAAAAAAAACGGCGTGCGGTTCCCCCCAATTTTAAAACCAGCCAGATAAAGCCATACGGCTGAAGGCTGGTATTCTCAGGATGGGGAGCTCCACGTTATGGGGAGCCCCCCACCCTAACAATATCAGTCAACAGCCGCCCAGAATTGCCGCATACATTATATGCGACAGTTCTGGGACTGTACCCGGCTCTTCCCGATTTGCCCTGGTGCGTTGGCAAATCGGGGTAATAAGGAGTTATTGGCAGCCCATAGCTGCCAATAAGTCCTAGATTAATCATGTCAGGCGTCTATGAGACACCCTCCATGATTAATCTGTAAATTACAGTAAATAAACACACACACCCGAAAAAATCCTTTATTAGAAATAAAAACACAAACATATACCCTGGTTCACCACTTTAATCAGCCCCAAAAAGCCCTCCTTGTCCGGCGTAATCCAGGATGCTCCAGCGTCGCTTCCAGCGCTGCTGCATGGAGGTCACCGGAGCTGCAGCAGACACAGCCGCTCCGGTCACCTCCACGCAGGTAATGAAGACAGCCGCGCGATCAGCTGCTGTCACTGAGGTTACCCGCTGTCACTGGATACATGGACAGAGAGTGAGGGACAGAGATAGTGACCGACTGACAGAGATTAGTGACTGACAGACATTGTGAAGCGCTTCAGAACGCAGCTTTTCAGCTGCGCTCTGAAGCGGACCTTTTTTAAGCTGCGGTGCAGAGCGCACACCTGCGCACATAGCATCAGACACCAAAATCGTATGAGGGATGTCACACGTTACAATTGACTAGGTTCGTGCAACAAAACGCTCAATTCTAGAGAATGATACGATGTGTTTGCGATCAACGGTTTTGCGTTCAATCCTGATCGCAAGTAGATGTCACACGCAGATACCTCACAAACGATGCCGGATGTGCGTCACTTACAACTTGACCCCAACGACAGATTGTGAGATATATTGAAGCGTGTGTAGCGGGCTTAAGAGCTTGCTGCAAAATTTACACAATATTGAATGGACAGAACACTCTTTTTGGATGAGAGATGTCAATTCTCTTTATCCCAGCATCCCCCATGATCAGGCATTGCAAGCATTGTGCTTCCATCTTGAGAAATATAGCTCCCTAGACTGCATTCACAAAGAGTTCATTCTTATGGTAACTGTTTTTTTGTTAAAACATAATTTTTTTCAGTTCAATAATATTTATTATCTTCAGATTTCTTGCTGCCCAATGGGAGCTAGTTTCTCTTGTGCTCTGGCCAATCTTTATATGTCCTTCTGGGAAGAGCATTATATCCACACTTGCAGCAACCCTTATCTCAGACATATCCGGTGGTACGCGAGGTATATAGACGATCAAGTTTTCATTTGTGACAAACAAGCAGGTTTGGACCCACTGGGCTTAACTATTGCCTTAGATACATACTTGAATGACAATCAACTTAATTTATCATTTACCATTAGTCATTTTGAAAATTCAAATTGATGTTTTACTTATTGGCAATCCTGACACAGGTAAAATATACACGTCCCTATACCGCAAAGCCATCAGCGGTAAAACTATTTTGCATGCCAACAGTTGCCATATCACCCATACGATCCAGAACTTACCAGTAGGTGAATACTTACGGGCTAAGAGGCTCTGCTCCTCAGAAACATCCTATCTTAAAGAAGCTGATGTTATTAGTGATAGACTCAGGAAAGAGGATATAAAAATTCATCCTTAAAAAGAGCTCAGAATATAGCTAACAATCAATCTCGCAGAACCCTCTTAGAGGATGAACCCAAATCACAGGAATATACGGGTCGTATCACCTTCTCCACTCCATACAGCATAGATTTTCCTGCAATAAGAAGAATTCTTTTGAAATTTATTCCTATTCTGCAACAGGATAAGGAAGTGGATCAGATATTATCACAAGGCATTAATGTGGTTGCTAAACGTGCCAGGACCATCGGTAACAAGGTTTCCCCTAGTTTCCTTACTACGGAGGGCACAAATCAGACATGGCTTAGTTAAACGGGTTCATACCGCTGTGGATCGCAGAGATGTGGTCTCTGCAGATACATGCGGTCTGCTCAATCCTTCCAGGGGAGGGATAGCAATAACTTTAAAATCACATACTTTTTAAATTGTTCCTCTGCACACGTTATATACAAAGCCTCTTGCAGACTTTGCAATAGGGATTTTATAGGGTGCACCTCCAGGACACGTACCGTATATCTGAACACACTAGATCCACATCATTTGCCCTGTTCACAACAGAGGCTAAGAAAAAACGTTCACTATCAGGTCTCACCCGACATTTTCTAGATCTACATGGAGGAGATTTTACCTCCTTGGAAGTGGTGGCTATAGAACATGTTCCCAAACCCCCTAGAGGAGGCGATTGGTTTGCGGTTTTATTGCAAGCAGAGGCAAAATGGATTTTAAAACTAAATACCCAATATCCAACAGGGCTGAATTTCCAATCGGACCTGGGGTATATTATCTGAACCTCACTTAGAACTGCTATGCAAAGGCACCAGCAAGGATAGAGGAAAGTTTACATACATAATATTCTATTTGGAACAATAGTCCACATTATGTCAGGAGTTTTTCCAGTAATTACATATTTATATGGTGGACAGCAATATCGATATGGATAGAAATACATATTTTTTTCTGAATATTTTTCTTAATATTTTTTCTTGTTACACCCTATTGATAATCATGGAGAGTAACATATATTTTGGGAATAATGAGGATAATGGGTGAAAAAAGAATAGTCGTATTTTGAGATCATACACCCAACAATTAGCAAACTTTGTAGTTTCATATTCAGCTCTGATGTTTGTCCCATATAGTAATTATTATGTAGTTGTTGAATTTATATTTACATTCATATACATTCCTCATATGTTCTTCTCCTACCCCCCTTTTTATTGCTAGATGCCATTTTTATTGCATGCCATATAACCATTTACTAAGCTGCATATTGGAAACTCTGAGTATTAACGCAGAAATTGGTTATTATATCATCTTGACATTCACAGACATAAACTAGTGATTGTATTTCATGATCGTTGACTGGGGGAGATTTTTTTTGAGCCTTTTTAGTGTTAAATCCATGAAACATGCGATTTTTTTTCCATTCAATCCTGTGGGACCCGGGTGATAATCATTCAACACCTGTGATTAAACAACCCCTCCCTCCTTTACTAAGATTTCCGTTTTCCTGGAGGGACCCATATATACTCTGTCTTTGGCCTCATACATGTAACTTATGATTAAGGTCTTTTTTGTTTTTATATGCCTAGTCCGAAGCGTTTTTTGGCTAACTTTTAACAAAATTCTTCAATAAAGGACCAAAGATTATTTTATGATACTGGTGCCGGATCCTAATTCTTCTCTTTCTTGCCAATGTGTGCACACAGCCTCAGTGTCACACACTGTGTAGGAGATGTCCGTATGTACCAAGTGACACACGCGTTTAGACCGACGGGGGTCTGGCGCACTACAAAAATACCACAAACAAAGGGGGGACACTTTAACAATGGTGGGCCCTATGGCTAGGGATAGGGGTTAGGGGATACCTCCTGAACTCACCACAAGCTGTTACCTGAGTTCCCTAGCGTCACTATATGGGGTGTTTTAACCTGTCACCAAGTCGTATACCTAATCCCTCTCTAGCCCTGCAAACACGCTGGCTAGGGAAATGGCCGGCAGAAGGCACTAGTCCCACCGCTGCACTAATAAAGATAGCGGGAAAAGAAAGACAGACAGAGGGATAAACAGAAGGATACAAACACCAAACTTCACGGCAGCAGACAGACTCCAAAGTAGCAGATGGATTGGCACAGGACAATTCCTCAGCTCCTTCCACTAGGATGGCCAGAGTATATTGAATAACAACAGCAAGGGCTGCTGGGAAAACTCCACTATTTAAACCTAAATAGGAATAGGCGTGAGCTCAAAGCAGCTACAGCTTATCTGCACTGCTCAGACATGCTGGCAACAAAAACTGACACTAACTAATAAGGCCCCAAAGCAAATGAAACTTTGTTTAAATGAGGAGTCTAGATGGAGATGGGAGGCTCCAGTCTTCAAAGGCTGTCACTGATCTCAAAACAGATGGGAGACAACCATGACACTCAGTGGCCTCGTAGGTAAAGTGACTTTAACATCTGGATTTATGACCTACTAGGCTGACATACACATTGGAGTACTGTAATTCAAGATCTCTGAGGCAGCACATCTACTGCCTTTCTAATTGCATCAAAAATATCAGTTTTATCATTTTGGCTTATCTCAATGCCATGGTTCAACATCTTTGGTAACTACTGCATCTTCGATGAGGAGGCCTCTGTGCTTTTAAAACTCACAAATATAAATTTTTCTGTTTTTTCTTCAATACATAAGACTGAATGTATTACATAGTGTGTCACATAGCATCGTCCTTCACTGGCCATGCTATTAAGACTCAGTCATCGCTACAGAAGTCAGCACTTCAAGTTCAGTTGTGAAGCCCCACAGGTGTTGTGTAGCATTACTTTCAGAGACTCCACGTGGGATGGTCTGGTCACAGGTAGGTTATCTTCTTTTGGATTTTTGTGACGCCACTCTCGGTATTGCGGTCAGGGGACCGCCGCTGAAGGTTAGGGGACGCCTGGGGCTGGTGTTGTGTGCAGCTGGGTGTCGTGGCCTCCCGAGAGTGAGGCAGGCACCAGGGTCCGGTTGGAGTATATGTGGAACCACAAGTAGCAGAATGACTCAGGCATAGTCCAGACAGTCTTTTAGGGTTTTTACTCACAATTGATGGCAGGGTGAGTACCCAGGCGTAGCTGGGATGAACCAGAGGAAACCAGGCACTCCGTCAGGCTGACTTTTGAGGGAGACTACCGACTCGCCTTTCTAGCCCTGGCGTTTTTGGGGTGACCCCGACTTGTAGTTCTGCTGGGGTCACCCAGGGAAGTTGCTGCTGCCTATTCTCCCCTCGTTTCGGCCCGTTTGCTTGTAGCCTGGATTAGGTCACTCCGGCTGCTTGCCTCCTGTGAGCTATGGGCCCTCTCTTTGCTACGTGGCTGCGGACTCTGGTGTTATGGTGAGGGTCTGAAATGCCCCCTCCGGCAGGTTTGGCAGTGAAAACTGAATGAATCTCTGCACTGGGACCTGTAACCCTTACGGGCCTGGTACCTCCCTGGCAGTCCCCGTACTCAGCCACCCCTCTGCTCTTTCTAGCCTTGGGTGGATTTCGGGTGGCACTACCAGGTGACCGATCTCCCCTGTCATTAGCCACTGCGCGTGCGCTGTCAGATTGTGCCAGGCTCCAGGGTCTGCTTCTTGCGTCTGCTCTCCCTGAGCTGCACTCACTCACTAACTGGCTCACTACTCCCACCCCACTGTGCCTGCCTACGCAACTTAGTAACCAGGCTCTCTACCCCACCCCTTGAGTGGACATGGAGGCCACGCCCCCTCCTGGATTTCCCAGGGGTCCCTATCAAAGGTAGATATGGGAGACCTGATTACTATGCGCCTGTGTAATCACACCTCGGTCAGCCTTCTGGATTACCTGTATTGTACTGCCCCCAGCATGGGTGCAGTACTCAGTGGTGCCTGACCAGGTCAGGGGCGCCACACAGTTACTTCAAGAGGACGTGTCACCATGTCAAAAGTGCCAGATATTGTTTTTGTTTTATTATTGCTGTTCCCCTGAGTAATATGTTTTGGTCTTTTTTATATCTGCCACACGATTTAAGAAATATTGGCCACTTATTTTGTGAAAATGTATGTAGTCTAAAGCAAGGAGGTGTGGCTTACAGATTTATCTGTGGACAGGTCATTAGGCTCCTCTGCATTATTACCATGTGATCCACATAGCCTGTGGGGGGCCATCATACCATATGGAAGGCTATAAGGGATCATCCCTCATACTATATAGGAACTGTGGGGGAACCAACATAATATATGGGGGGCTGTGGGGACCATTATATTATGTAGGGAGACCATCATACTAAATAGGGAGCTGTGGATGGCTCATCATACTTTATGGAAGGATATGGAAGAATCATCATATTGTATCAGGGCTGTGGGGGCACATCATACTGTGTGGGGCGACCAACATACTATATTAGGGCTGTGGGCGACCATCATACTGTAATGGGGCTACGAGAAACCATTATACTACTTTCAAGGCTGTGTGGGGACCATTATATTGTATGAGGGGGTGATCATATTATATGGAAGGCGGTGGGGAGAACGATCATACTATATGGAGTATTGGGGAGTCATAATACTATGTGTGGTGACCATCATACTGTGTGGGGGGTTGTGAGTAATCCATCATAATGTATAGGGGACTGTGGAGGAACCATCATAGTGTGTGGAGGTCAGTGGTGGCCATCATAATGTGTGGGGGGCTGTGGTGGAAATTATGCTGTGTGAAGAGGCTGTAGTGACCATTATACTGTGTGGGGAGGCTATGGTGACTATCATACTGTGTGGAGGGTTGGGGTGACCTTCTTATTATGTGGGGTTTATGGGGCCATCATGCTGTGTATGTGGAAGAATGTGGGAACATTAGTCTTTGTGGGGGCATTTTTTTGGAGCATCATATTCTATGGGGTCATGAAAGGGGCGTCATAGTGGCTGAAAAAACTAAGGGGCTTCAGTAGGAGTGAAATATAAGGCTATGTGCCCACGTTGCGTTGTTATGTAAAGAAAATTTGCACATAAAACCGCATGTTTTGGCAGGAAAAATCAGCTGAAAAAATACGCATTTTTTATTGCGTTTGCGCATTTTTTACATTTTTTCCATGCTTCTTCTTGTGCATTTTTTTAGTTATGGTGGCCACGGGGGTTCAGGCGCTGTACCACCGCGGTTACCGCTGGGTCTCTGGCTGATCTTACAGCCAAGACCCAGCTCTCGCTGCCAGGAGCAGTGCCCATGCTGCTCCCAACAGTTTAACCGTCTAAATGCTGCGATCAGCGCAATTGCAGCATTCAGGAGGCAGGGAGAGGAATCGCTTACCTCTCCCTGGCAATCGTGTCCCTGTAATGCAG
This sequence comes from Anomaloglossus baeobatrachus, assembly GCF_048569485.1. Lineage (NCBI taxonomy): Eukaryota > Metazoa > Chordata > Amphibia > Anura > Aromobatidae > Anomaloglossus > Anomaloglossus baeobatrachus. The sequence continues at coordinate 252,171,138 of NC_134358.1, forward strand.
GGACCTGATCACTGCCATGGTAACCCTGGATCACCACCATAACAACCCTCGGTTACTGAGGTACAGATCGCCTTACAGACCACGGCACCTACATCATCAGAGTTCCCTGCAGCAAGGTCCCGCAGTAAAGACCGCAAGGCCTAAGTGCAGGGAATCCCGGTGATGTCACAAGGTGAACTGAGTTCATGCTGGCGGATCTGCAGGAAACCCCGGTGATCCGCCAGCATGAATTAGATTCACCTTGTGACATCACCGGATTTTCCTGCAGCAAGGTCTTGCGATAAAGACCGTGAAATGAGGAAATGGCTGCAGAGAACCCCAGTGACGTCAAAGAAGCACATAAAAATGTACAAAAAAAGCAACGTGTGCATTACACGTGTTTTTTTTCAGCAACAAAAACTGCAAGGAATAAAGAAGCAATGTGTGCACAGCAAGTCAGTATTCTCATACACATTGCTGGGATGCTTTTTCCTTGCTTTTATTGATTAAAAGAAGCAAGGGAAAAAGCATGAAAAAAGCAACATGGGCAGAAAGCCTAAGGCTATGTCCGCACGTTGCTTTTTACCTGCTTTTTACCTGCTTTTTTGCTGCTTTTTCAACTGCAGCGTTTAATGGCAAAATGGTTGTGTTCTGCTCTTCAAGCAAAGTCTATGGGAATTTGGGTTTCTTGTGCCCACTATGCAGTTCAAACTGCAGCCTTTTTGTTGCAGAACTTTGGTCAAAAACTCAGCTTTGCACTGCAAAACCCAAATGGCAAAAACAATTGACATGTCAATTGTTTTTGCCATTTGGGTTTTGCACTGCAAAACTGAGATAATGCAAACTTGCATCCGAACTTCGAACTTAGACTTTACAGTTATGGGATGGGGCGGGGGGTCTGTAAAATAAAGAATATAGTTAACAATAAACATTGTCATTATACTTAACTCTCTCGCAACGCGTCCTTCAGATTCTGTCTCCCAGCAGCTTCTGCTTCCACGTCCGATCATTGCTGTGCCCTCCCGGTAAGCACCACTGCCTAAAGGACCTTCCATGACGTCACAGCCATGTGCCCAGTCTGGTGTGAATGTTGTACAGACATTGGCTTACAGACTAGTCACATGGCTATGACGTCATCGAAGGTCCTGTTAACTGTACTTTGTCACTGTGCGAGTGTCACATCGGCATCACCCGGTAAGGCTGCACACTCTCCTGACAATAGCGGTCGGCTGCATGTATTTCCCTGCAACTAAGGCGCTCCTGACCAGAGAGCATCAGGCCGTACCGGTTGATACCGATGCGAGACGTAAGTGGAATCATCCCCTCACTGTCAGCCTGCTTCTCGCTCTGTACAGAACGATAAAGCAGAGCTGACATGGCTCTCCCTGCTTCTCTCTCTGTAGAGACATTTGTCTGTACGGAGTGATGAAGCAAAGCTGACAAGGCTCTACCTGTGGACTACGTTTGACTAAGGATTTTTTATAATAAAGATGGAGTCTCTCAATTTTTTTTGTTTTATTTCTAATAAAAAAAATTTGTATTTTTTTTACTGTTTATTAGAAATTCATGGTGGCCATGTCTAATTTGGCGTGGCACCATAAATTTCGGGCTTAGTACCATCTGAGAATACAAAGCTGGTATTAACCCCTTTATTACCCAGTGTGCCACCGCCATCAGGGCTACTGAACGAGCCAGGTAAAGCGCCTGGAAATGGCGCTAAGAAACAATGCGCCATTTCCAGGGGCAGCTGCGGGCTATTCAGAATTCCATCCCCCAGCTGCCTGGTTTTACCTGACTCGCTTCTGCTTCCAGGTCCGATCATTAACTTCCGGCGGTATTCACTGCACTGCTCGTCACTTGACAGTCTTCGGCTGTCTTCAGCCATGTTTGCGGTGACGTCAGGGTTCACCTGAGTCGATGAGCCATGGACTCGATTGAACTTTCTCACTGTGCGAGTCTGGCATTGGTATCACTCAGCACAGCGCACACTCTCCTTACAGGAGCGGGTTGGCTGCATGTATTTCCGTGCTGGGTGATACCGATGCGAGACTTGAAGGAGTCATATGCAAGTGGAATCATACCCTCAGTGTCAGCCTGCTGCTTGCTCTGTATAGATGCTTGACTGCACAGAGCGATGAAGCAGAGCTGACATGGCTCTTCCTGTGGACTACGTCAGACTAAGGAGTTTTTTCTAATAAAGATGGAGTGTTATGATCCGGAACCATGGAAGACCACCATAAATCATTGGTAAAAGGTGACAAGAGCATTGGCAACTAATCTGGCCGCCATCCCCTTACTAACCATCACAACTAGAAGTAGCCGAGGGGTGAACTAACATCCTGTGCACCGCAAACCCAGCCGGAGAACTAGCTATCCTAAAGGAAGGAAAGATGAATAACTCTCTGCCTCAAAAAATAGACAAAAATAGCAAGCCCCCCACATTCAAAGACTGCGGTGATATGGGAAAACACAATACACAGATAGATGATAGGATTAGCAAAAGGTGAGGCCCCCACTGATTAAAATAGGAAAGGACAGGAAAGGGGCTGATGGTGGCCAGAGAAAAACCCTGCAAAATTCCAAATTCCTGATAGTACAAAAAGGCCCTCAGATCGCACGATCTGCACTCCGTCCTATACCAGGCGCTCTTGTCATACCAATGAACAGAAAACAAGAATCATTACAAATTCAAAAAGCCACAAACACATGGACTTATAGGAGCTATACTCCAAACAAAACTGCAGGGAGTTTCCCAGCTAAGCAACTGAGAGGGAAGATCCCTGCATGCCAATAAACTGAACACAACCACAGTAAAAGACAAACCCAGATAAGAGTAAAAGAACCAAACAACAAATAAAGAGCAAAGCACTTATGTGGTGTGGAGCAGAATGAAACAGGCTGGTGAACAAGGAACAACTGACATCCGGCATAGCCTGCTATCAGATCAGGATTTAAATAAGCAGAGCGTTAGCAATGGAAATGCCCATAGCTCAACACACCTGGTCTATGTCCAAACCATTCCTGGCCACAAGAGGGAGCCTCCCAGCAGCCAAAGCATAGCTGACATTCACAATAATGGAGTCTCTAAATGTTTCTTTTTGGGTAACAGTTAGAAGAAGAGGTAGGGGGAAAAGTGTCAGGGAGCCTATTCCTGACCTGGCACAACCAGAATGAAGGGCCAGGACTAGGGTCACTACAGCAGGACGTTGCTCCTAGCAACCAGGAAAATGACTGCTGTTGGAAGGAGGGAAATAGGAGTGCAGCAAAGGCCAGACAGATGTTGGTGGTAGGGGACTTTATAATTAGGCGTACAGACAGCGTCATCTGTCGCCGAGACCGTGAATGCTAACAGTGTGTTGTCTGCTGGGTGCTCGGGTTCGGCATATTGCGGATCGGATAGACAGATTGCTGGGTTGGGGCTGGGGAAAACCAGCGGTCATGGTGCACATTGGTACTAATGACAAAGTTAAAGGCAGGTGGAAGGTCCTTAAAAATGATTACAGGGAACTAGGAGAGAAGCTGAAGTCCAGGACCTCCAAGGTGGTGTTTTCAGAAATACTACCGGTGCCACGAGCGTCACTAGAAAGACAGCGGGAGCTTAGGGAGATAAATACGTGGCTTAGAAATTGGTGCAGGAAGGAAGGGTTCGGGTTCATGGAGAACTGGGCCGACTTCTCAGTCGGCTAGAGGCTCTACGGTAGGGACGGGCTGCACCTCAATAGGGAGGGTGCAGCTGTGCTGGGGGAGAAAATGGTCAGACGGATGGAGGAGCTTTTAAACTAGGATCTGGGGGGAGGGAGGGTAGTGGAGCAAAAAAGGGGATAGATAGAGCAGATAGAGACAGTGAGATGGTAGGGGTCAATGAATGATTACGGGGGATGGGACATGCAAGGAACGTAGGGAGGCTAGGAGTAATAAAGGTGTTAATTGTATTAAATGTCTACCCTCAAATGCAAGAAGTCTTGCAAACAAAATGAATGAATTGGAGACTCTTATGTCAACCATGGATTATGATGTGGTGGGCATTACGGAAACCTGGCTGGATGAAAGCCATGACTGGGTGACAAACATACAGGGTTATAGTACATTTAGGAAGGACAGGAAAGACAAAAAGGTGGTGGGGTGTGTATATTTATCAAATCTAACCTGAAACCTGTGTTGAATGATGACATTGGGGGGAACTGCACCAATGTAGAGTCAGTATGGGTAAATGTACATGGGGAGGGGAATAATGGAAAAATGCTAATTGGAGTTTGCTATAAGCCTCCTAACATACCTGAACAAATAGAGGGTGAAATGCTGGAACAAATTGAAAAGGCAGCTAATGATAATAATAATAATAATAATAATAATAATAATAATAGGGTTCTTATTATGGGGGACTTCAACTATCCAGACATACAGTGGGACATAGAATCTTCTGGTTGTGCTAAAAGCTGTAAGTTTTTATCTACTATTCAAGACAATTTCCTCTCACAGATGGTAGATGAACCGATCAGGGGAGATAATTTGCTAGATCTGGTCCTGTCAAATAGACCGGATACCTTTTCAGATGTGCAGGTCCGGGAGCACTTGGGCACCAGCGATCATAATATGGTAAGCTTCAACGTAATATTCAAGAGAACATTTCAAAGGGGAAATGCTAAAACCTGGAAATTTAGGAAAGCTTATTTCAACAAATTAAGGGAAGAGCTTAAATGTGTAGATTGGGACAAAGCCATGGTAACTGGGGATACCGAATATAAATGGAATAAGTTTAAGGATACACTGCTAGAGTCCTGTAAAAAACTTATACCCTCTGGTAATAAAATGTCCAGGAATAAAAAGAAACCACTATGGATAAATAAGACTGTGCAAAGTATAATAAAACAAAAACAAAGGGTGTTTAAAATCTTAAAGGCTGAGAATACAGAAATAGCATTTCAGAAGTATAAAGATATCAATAGGAAATGTAAAAAAAGAAATCAAGCAAGCAAAACTAGCTACTGAAACAAAAATCGCCAATGACATTAAAATAAATCCCAAAATCTTTTATAAATACATTAATGCCAAAAGGAACACAAAGGATAGTATCGGCCCCTTAAAATATAAAGCAAGTTAGTTATAGAGGACAAACAAAAGATTGAGATATTAAATAGGCATTTCTCATCCGTGTTTACTAAGGAACAGACTGTTCCAGGGATCATTCAACAAGTGAAAAATCAAAGTTCACCACCCGATATAATTCATTTAACACAAGATGAAGTACGCCTACGTCTGAGTAAATTAAACACTGGCAAATCCCCCGGGCCAGATGGTATTCATCCACGAATATTGAGGGAATTGAGCTCCATAATCGACAGACCGCTGTATCTCATCTTTTTAGACTCGCTTGTAACAGGGTTGGTGCCTCAGGATTGGAGGATTGCTGATGTGGTACCAATATTTAAGAAAGGTAAGAGGGTAGATCCAGGCAACTACCGTCCAGTAAGCCTGACATCAGTAGTATGCAAAGTTTTTGAGGACATTTTAAGGGATGACTTGCAAAAATATATTGCAGAAAAGAATATAATAACTGACAAACAGCATGGATTCATGAAAGATAAGTCATGTCTAACCAACCTGTTGGGGTTCTATGAGGGGGTAAGTACAAACCTGGATATTGGTAATGCAGCTGATGTGATTTATTTGGACTTTGCAAAGGCATTTGATACTGTACCATATAATAGCCTTAGGCTATGTGCGCACGTTGCGTTTTTTTTCCGCGGAAATGCTGCATTTTGAACTGCAGCATTTTCAGTGGCAAATTGCATGCGTTCAGCTTCCCCAGCAAAGTCTATAAGAAAGCCGAAAAATCAATGCACACGCTGCGTTTGTAAACGCAGCGTTTTGGATACCCAAAATCGCTTCGGAAAAAAATCCCAGCATGTTACTTCTTTTGTGTGTTGTAGCTGCGTTCTCCACCCATTTATATCAATGATGTGGGTCAAAACGCAACCAAAATGCACTTGGACTGCATTTTTGTTGCGTTCCGCATGCTTTTTTGACAAGCAAAAATGCAGGTCTTTTCAGTCTCTCTCTGTCAATGTCGGTCAATCTCTGTCTGTGGATTTCGGCAAATTTCCCTCTGTCTGTCGGTCTGTCGGTCTCTTTCTCTGTCAGTTGGTCACTCTGTCTGTCTCTCTCTCTGTCGGTCGGTCTCTCTCTCTGTCTGTCCCTCTCTATGTCTGTCAGTCAGTCTCTCCCCCTCTCTCATACTCATCGATCCCCGATCACTGGCGCGGCGCTGCACAGCTGTCACACTGCTCCGGCGGCTTTTCCTCTTTTGAAAATGCCGACTGCTCATTATTCAATCTGGTATTCCCTGCTTTCACCGATCACCGGCGCCTAAGATTGGTTGCAGTGAGACAGCTGTCACTCAGCGTGGGGGCATGTCTGACTGCAACCAATCACAGCCGCAGGTGGGCGGGTCTACAGTTAGTTCCAGAAATATTTGGACAGTGACACAAGTTTTGTTATTTTAGCTGTTAACAAAAACATGTTCAGAAATACAATTATATATATAATATGGGCTGAAAGTGCACACTCCCAGCTGCAATATGAGAGTTTTCACATCCAAATCGGAGAAAGGGTTTAGGAATCATAGCTCTGTAATGCATAGCCTCCTCTTTTTCAAGGGACCAAAAGTAATTGGACAAGGCACTCTAAGGTCTGCAATTAACTCTGAAGGCGTCTCCCTCGTTAACCTGTAATCAATGAAGTAGTTAAAAGGTCTGGGGTTGATTACAGGTGTGTGGTTTTGCATTTGGAAGCTGTTGCTGTGACCAGACAACATGCGGTCTGAGGAACTCTCAATTGAGGTGAAGCAGAACATCCTGAGGCTGAAAAAAAAAAAAAAATCCTTCAGAGAGATAGCAGACATGCTTGGAGTAGCAAAATCAACAGTCGGGTACATTCTGAGAAAAAAGGAATTGACTGGTGAGCTTGGGAACTCAAAAAGGCCTGGGCGTCCACGGATGACAACAGTGGTGGATGATCGCCGCATACTTTCTTTGGTGAAGAAGAACCCGTTCACAACATCAACTGAAGTCCAGAACACTCTCAGTGAAGTAGGTGTATCTGTCTCTAAGTCAACAGTAAAGAGAAGACTCCATGAAAGTAAATACAAAGGGTTCACATCTAGATGCAAACCATTCATCAATTCCAAAAATAGACAGGCCAGAGTTAAATTTGCTGAAAAACACCTCATGAAGCCAGCTCAGTTCTGGAAAAGTATTCTATGGACAGATGAGACAAAGATCAACCTGTACCAGAATGATGGGAAGAAAAGAGTTTGGAGAAGAAAGGGAACGGCACATGATCCAAGGCACACCACATCCTCTGTAAAACATGGTGGAGGCAACGTGATGGCATGGGCATGCATGGCTTTCAATGGCACTGGGTCACTTGTGTTTATTGATGACATAACAGCAGACAAGAGTAGCCGGATGAATTCTGAAGTGTACCGGGATATACTTTCAGCCCAGATTCAGCCAAATGCCGCAAAGTTGATCGGACGGCGCTTCATAGTACAGATGGACAATGACCCCAAGCATACAGCCAAAGCTACCCAGGAGTTCATGAGTGCAAAAAAGTGGAACATTCTGCAATGGCCAAGTCAATCACCAGATCTTAACCCAATTGAGCATGCATTTCACTTGCTCAAATCCAGACTTAAGACGGAAAGACCCACAAACAAGCAAGACCTGAAGGCTGCGGCTGTAAAGGCCTGGCAAAGCATTAAGAAGGAGGAAACCCAGCGTTTGGTGATTTCCATGGGTTCCAGACTTAAGGCAGTGATTGCCTCCAAAGGATTCGCAACAAAATATTGAAAATAAAAATATTTTGTTTGGGTTTGGTTTATTTGTCCAATTACTTTTGACCTCCTAAAATGTGGAGTGTTTGTAAAGAAATGTGTACAATTCCTACAATTTCTATCAGATATTTTTGTTCAAACCTTCAAATTAAACGTTACAATCTGCACTTGAATTCTGTTGTAGAGATTTCATTTCAAATCCAATGTGGTGGCATGCAGAGCCCAACTCGCGAAAATTGTGTCACTGTCCAAATATTTCTGGACCTAACTGTATATCGTGCAGTAAAATAAATAAATAATTTTTAAAAAACGACGTGCAGTCCCCCCAATTTTGATACCAGCCAGGGTAAAGCCACATGGCTGAAGGCTGGTATTCTCAGGATGGGGAGCCCCCCAGCCTAACAATATCAGCCAGCAGCCGCCCGGAATTGCCACATCCTTTAGATGCCACAGTCCCGGGACTCTGCCCGGCTCATCCCGAATTGCCCTCGTGCGGTGGCAATTGAGGTAATAAGGAGTTAATGGCAGCAGCCCATAGCTGCCACTAAGTCCTAGGTTAATCATGGCATGCGTCTATGAGACACATTCCATGAATAACCTGTAAGTGAAAGTAAATAAACACACACACCCGAAAAAATCCTTTATTTGGAATAAAAGACAAAAAAAACATCCTCTTTCACCACTTTATTAAAATCCCCAAATACCCCTCCAGGTCCGTCGTAATCCACAGAGGTCCCGCGACGCATCCAGCTCTGCTACATGAAGCTGACAGGAGCGGCAGTAGAAAACCGCCACTCCTGTGAGCTCCACGCAGCAACTGAAGTGAATCGCGCTGTCAGCGGGGTCGTCAGTGAGGTAATGCCGGTTTGTGTGTGCGGTGATGATGAGGGCTGTAGTGTCGGAGTGTGTGCGGCGATGTAGGCGGTAATGTCGGGATGTGTGTAGTGATGTAGGCGGTAGTGTCGGGATGTGTGCGGTAATGTAGGCGGTAATGTTGGGATGTGTGCGGTGAAGATGGGGGCTGCAGTGTCGGGGTGTGTGCGGTGATATGGGCGGTAGTGTCGGGATGTGTGCGGTGAAGATGAGGGCTCTCTCGGCTAAAGAAAACTTAACACAACGCATTATTTCACTGGAATCCATGGCTTTTATTATCACACTTTTTGCAAGGCATCCGTCACATGCGTTACCAAAGTGTGAAAGTAGCCTTAACCTGAGTGATGGCAGCGCTAAACGCGCTGCTCACTTCAGTCACTCAGGGGATTAGCGGTCACCGGTGAGTCCTTCACGGGTGACCGCTAATCAGGCTGCCACACACAGACAGAGCTGCGGTATGACAATGAAGTCGGGTGAAGTTCACCCGAGTTTATTCTCATCGCGCGACTCTGTCTGTGTGTGCTGTCAGACGGCATGTAGCAGAGCTGAATTGCCGGGGGAACACATTGTCAAAAATGCATCCAAAACGCATGCAAAATGCATGGAAAAAGCATCCAAAATGCATGCGTTGTGGATGCATTTTTTTTTTTACAAATGCAGTATCCAGTCTGCCAGAGGGTGCGTTCTTTTCTGCACTGCAGAGAAAGCAACGTGCGCACATACCCTTATTCTAAAGCTCCAGAAGCAAGGACTAGGGGAAACTATATGCAACTGTCTAAGGAATTGGCTAAAAGATAGGAAACAAAGAGTAGGTACATTCTCTAAATGGGCTATAGTCAGCAGTGGGGTGCCGCAGGGATCTGTTCTAGGACCGATTCTTTTTAATCTCTTTATTAATGACCTTGTGGATGGGATTGATAGTAAAGTGTCAGTCTTTGCAGATGACACCAAACTATGTAGGATATTAAAAACTGACCTTGATAGTACAATATTACAAAACGATCTGGATAAGATGTCAGAATGGGCAGATACTTGGCAAATGAGATTTAATCTTGATAAATGTAAAGTAATGCACCTAGGACGGAGTAATCCTATATCTGGGTATACATTAAATGGAAGTAAACTCGGGACTACAGAACAGGAGAAGGACTTGGGTATTCTCATTACAAATAAGCTGAGCTGCAGCACTCAATGTCAAGCATCAGCTGCTAAAGCAAACAAGATTTTAGGGTGTATAAAAAGAGAGATTAGATCCCGTGATCCCAATGTATTGTTACCCCTCTATAAATCACTTGTAAGGCCATATCTGGAATATGGGATCCAGTTTTGGGCTCCACATTTTAAAAAGGACATTCAGAAGTTAGAGTCAGTTGAAAGGTGGGCAACTAGACTACTACAAGGAATAGAAGGCCTCCCATATGATGACAGGTTGAAAAAGTTAGATATCTTTAGCTTAGAAAAAAGACGTCTCAGAGGAGATCTCATTTATATGTATAAATACATGTGTGGTCAATATAAAGGACTATAAAGGCACATGACTTATTTCTTCCAAAGACAATACTAAGGACCAGGGGGCACTCACTGCGAGTGGAAGAAAAGCGATTCCGGCAGCTAAATAGGAAAGGGTTCTTTACAGTTAGAGCAGTCATACTGTAGAATGCCCTACCACAAGAGGTAGTAATGGCAGATACTGTAACAGCTTTTAAAAAAGGGCTGGATGATTTCCTCAGTACACACAACATTGTTGGTTATAAATTACTTAGTGACCAAATGTAGAACTTTTGGAGGAAGGTTGAACTAGATGGACCTAGGGCTTTTTTGCAACCTAAGTAACTATGTTTTATTTCTAATAAAAAAAAATTCTGTGTTGTGGTTTTTTGTACTGTTTACTATAAATCATGGTGGCCATGTCTAATTTGGCATGATACCAGGAATTTCTTGCTTAGTGCCAGCTCAGAATACAAAACTGGTATTTTAAACCCTTCATTACCCAGTGTGCCACCACTATGAGGGCCACTGGACGAGCCAGGTAAAGTACCTTGAAATAGCGCTAAGAAACAATGCGCCATTTCCACGGGCGGTTGCGGAGAATCCCAGTCCCGAGCTGCCTGGTTTTACCTAACTGATGATCATAATACAGCAAGAGCCCATGCATTTTTTTTTTTTCAATATTTTTTTTAAATAATTAAAAAAAAAATATGAATGGGCTTCCCTGTATTTTGATTGGTAGCCAAGGTAAATCAGGCAGATGTGGGTGGCAGCCAGAAGCCATCTGCTTTATCTGTGCTGAAAATCAAAAATACCATGGAGCGCTACGTCATTTTTTTTATGATTTATTTATTTTTACAGTACTGTGATATGTCAGGTAATCACAGACCCAGCACAGAGAATGTGTTTGGTACGGACCCCGAACTTTACAGTTCGGGTTCGCCCATCACTACATCTGAGTGCATCTGCCCCTTCATCAAGAACTGTGCGAAATTGCCAGTCTTAATGAATCAGCACCTATATGAATTTGGTAACGCTATACAGTAACTATACTGACCACTGGAAAAAAAGGTTTTGTGCTACTTACATTGTAATGTGAAAGGTAAAATAAGACAAAAAGATGTAGAATAAATACATTGTTTATTAACAAGAGTTACATTTAAATTTACATTTTATAGAAAATTCTTGATATATGAAATACTTATCAAAGTTTTACATTCTCTGCCAAATATATTTGTCGCTTACTAACATGAAGCCGCTTCTGGCCTATAAAGATGCAACAACATTAATAGTCAAGGAAGATATCAGTGTCAGATTTTTATACACATTGCCGGCTGTCATGGCGTTGTCAGGTTCTGTTCAGCCTACAGATTCTGACACTCCGCTAGCTTCTCTGATGTCTGTGATCAACACAGGCAGATTCGGGCATTGACCTGCAGAGTGGTAATTCATAGGCAGGCAAGCAAGACTTAATCTCTTTTAGTCTGCTTGCTAGTCTCCTTTGATCACATGTTGTGGTGAAGCCAATCACATCTGCTCCCCTGCTATATATGCTGGCTAGATCCTTCCACCTATGCCAGCTATAGATTATGTTAGCTGGTCTGGTGAGATGTGGTGATCCAGACTATCTGGTGGTTTTTATACTTGTTGTTAAGTGTGGTTGTGGAGCTAACCCTTGTTGCCTTTTTGTTACCTTCCTGCTCTTGTTTTACTCCTGTCTCTCATTGTGTATTCCTGTGTGTGTGCAGTGTGTCAGAGTTTTGGTTTTTCCTTGTCTGTTTTTATCTGTTTTCTATCACATTCCTGCCCCATCGTTCTCTAGTGGGAGAGGGGTATCAGAGTAGTACTGGTCAAAAGATTAGCCAGGATCGGGACTCAGGCATCTTCACCATCAGGAGTAACGCTGAGGTTAAATATAGCCTAGGGTCCCCTAGTGTGAGGGACAGCATAGGAGCCCCTGTTCACCATTATCCTAACAGTCGCCAGTTTATAAAAAGCTTAGTAGCTTGTATATAAGTGCATAAATCTTTATTATTAGTTCTAACCTCAAAAAGTCTAAATAAAATAAATGTAACTGAAAATGTTCTGTCTCAAAAATTATCTTAACTATAAAAGCAATGAAACGACCTGAGCGAAGTCCACAGTTCAATCCCAAAAAAAGATGTGAAAAGCTCAAAGTCTAAAGGCCGCTTTACACGCTGCGACATCGCTAGCGATCGCATCCGCCCCCCATCGTGCATCATGGGCAAATCGCTGCCCGTGGCGTACAAAATAGCTAGTACCCGTCATACATACTTACCTTCCTAACGACGTCGCTGTTGCCGGCGAACTGCCTCTTTTCTAAGGGAACGGTTTGTGCGCCGTCACAGCGACGTCACACGACAGGCGTCCAATAGAAGCGGAAGGGTGGAAAACAGTGGCATGAAAGTCACACCCACCTCGTTGCCGGAGGACACAGGAACGCTGTTGTTCATCGTTCCTGGAGTGTCACACATAGCGATGTGTGCTGCCTCAGGAACAACGAACAACCAAAACAGACGAACAGTCCAAAATCAGCAACGACATTTGGGAAATGGACGACGTGTCAACGATCAACGATTTGGTGAGTATTTTGCATCGTTAGCGGTCGCTCGTACGTGTCACACGCAACGACGTCGCTAACGAGGCCGGATGTGCGTCACGAATTCTGTGACCCCCAACGACATCTCGTTAGCGATGTCGTTGCATGTAAAGCCCCCTTAAGTGTATTAAGTAGATGTGAAGACATACTGACATGCTGGAGATTTGTAACAAATATTCTATGACTACTTCATATACTTTTATGTTTTTTTCTTTCTCAGAGGTTTTACATTGCAATGTCAATTACTTTCTTTTGGAAATACCTAACTAGCAGTTCTCATAAAATCATTTTTACATTTATAAAATCTCTTACTTCCTCCAGATTTGATATCCGCTAAGAACTTTAAATTGCATATAAATCACTGAGAACCACCAGACAATAATAATAAAAACAACATGTCTTAAAAAAAGTAATTATCACATTCATGTTATCGAAAAGAATTCACTGCTGGAGGTTTCCTTTGATTTGTGCCATGTATTATACACATTAGCCATTCCTTGATAAGTCTGCCACCATGCTGCGTTATTGTTATCAAGGCAGTTTTATTTTGCTTATAATAATGGGACATTTTGCATAATTTTTGGGGAATTATTTTATTGCTTCTTTTATGAAGACAGTAAAAATGGAAATATTACTTGGATTTTCAGAACATACATGCTTATATGTTTCATGTAAATGATTTTATCATTAACTATTACAGGAGGGGCCCGTGTGTAGTGTTAATGGGGAGCATTTAAAATTAGTCTTATGTATCTTGCATCTGATGGTTTAATTATCTTAAAATGAGAAAGATGAAAGTACAAGTAATCACAGTCATCTCCTATTATACATTTTATTTTCATTATATATCTAGACTACAAAGTATTAAAGTATACCTGTCTATTCATACAAACCATGTAGAAAAGTGTAGTCTTGCTTTCCTCATCCCCCATAACTAGTTAAGAATACTGATGGTGCACATAGCAGACTAATATACCCAAAAATTGTCACAATTTGAATGCTTTGTAAGTTTATCCAAGCAACCTTACTTTTATGTGAGAGGTTCCTCTTCATCAGCATTCTGTCAGCACTATAGGTGCTGGAACTTTCATTTCCATCAATGGCTTGCCTTCCCCAAAATGAAAAACCATCTCTTATACATGTATACATTTTGAAAGACAGGAGAATAGGTGCAGCAACACAACGAATCACCCTCATTTGTTATTTGTCTTAATGTTTTAGTGCTAGAAACAGATTACATTTGACAACAGGCGGTAGAAGTTAAGTTTGTAGAAGTGAAACAGAAGGGAAACCCATAGGGTATGTGCCCAAGATCAGAACTCACTGTGTCTTGAACACAGTGAGTCCTGAATTGCGGGTCCGCAAGTCTCCTCCACAGGAGAACGCAGGAGACTGCAGCTGCTCGTACCCACGATCAGGGTTCAGTGCGCTGCAGTCACTCTCTTCTGTTCTCCCTACGGAGGACGCATGCAAATCCACAGCAAACAATTGACATGCCACGGTCTGGAAAGATGCACCGCAGGTCAGTTTTTGCTGCGGAAAAAACAAACACAGTGAGCACGGGATTTCTAGAAATCCCATCCACTATGCTTGTACTGTACAACGCAGCGTTTTAGATGCAGCTGAAGCATACTGCGTCCAAAACACTGCAAACACAGATCGTGGACAAGCACCCTTAGGCCCCCTTCACACGTCCGTGTCTCCGGTACGTGCTACGTCCGTGCCCGTATGTACCGGATACACGGGCACACGTATACCCATTAAAATCAATGGGTATATGTGCACGCACGTGTTCTGCCAGTGGCCCGTGCCTCCGTGTGGAGCAGACGTGTGCCGTGTGCTTCACACGGATGCATGTCCGTGTTTCTCTGGCAGCACGGGCCCGCACACGTACCACACGGATGTAGTGTGGATGCGGGTGCACTGACACGCGCCGGAGAAACGCACGTGGCATTTAAAAAAAACACAAACTCACCTCTACGAGTCCTGCAGTCTCTGCCGCGGCTGTCACCTGCATCCTTCCCCCAGTGAATTTGAACAACGCGTCTTCTTCACTGGGGGCCGGAAGCAGCATCAGCGGGGCGTGGCCTGTGCCGGACACTGTCATTCAGCACCACAGACAGCTCTGGAAGAAGCAGGTAAGGCTGGGCTTTCCGTTCTCTGTGTGTTATTACGTATAACACACAAAGAACACGCATGTGCCACAAACACGGCACACAGGGAGCAAACCACCTCTTTAACACGTCGTGGAAAAACGGATCGTTTTTTTCACGGACATGTGAAGGGGGCCTTAGAGACAAGTACACTATCAGCCTATTTAAATTGCCTGGTAATCACCTGATGAATGAGCAAACCATTTGTTTATAAGGTGTGATGATTGTTTTTTACAAGGAGGTTTTTACAAGCATCGCTGACTGTTATGGTGGCATCAGGATCTGTGGAGACTACAGATTATGGCACTCTGCCTGCTAACTTCTCTGATATCTGTGATCAGTGCAGACAGACTCAGGCATTGACCCACATACATGTAGTTCATTGGTAGGCTATCAAGAGTTTAGGCTATGTGCGCACGTTGTGTTCTATTAGTCACTGCATGTGTGTCTCAGAACGCAGTCGAAAAATCTGCATTCTGAGATGCATTGTTACAGCAGAATTCCTGCTGAATTTATGTGTTCTGGATGCTTCTAGAACGCACATTTTTTAGAGCGCGGTCCCACTCGGCTCTGCAGCATCCCCATAGACTTGCAGCAGAGCCAAATGGGACCGCACTGTCAAAATGAGCATGGCTGGCTGCGAGACAGAGCTGCGCGATCAGAATGAACTCGGATGAACTACACCCAACTTCATTGTGATCGCAAGGCCGTGGCTTGATTTGCGGTCACACGTGACGGACTCACCTGTGATCGCAAATCCCCTGAGTGACTGCAGTGAGCTGCGCGATCAGCTGTGCTTTCACTAAGGTTACTCGCGGCCACAGCTGCAGTCCTCCACCTGAGAGCGGTGGCCGCGAGTAACCTCAGTGACAGCACAGCTGATCGCGCGACTAACTTCAGTTGCTGCATGGAGCTCACAGGAGTGGCGTTGTTCTACTGCCGCTCCTATCAGCTTCCGATGTAACAGAGCTGAAAGCGTCGTGGGACCTTGCGTGGATTACGTTGGACCTGGAGGTGTTTTTGAGGGGTAAATAAAGTGGTGAAAGAGGGTGTTTTTTTGTCTTTCATTACAAATAAAGGATTTTTTGGATGTGTGTGTTTATTTTCTTTAACTTATAGGTTAATCATGGAAGGTATCTCAGGGAGACGCCTGCCATGATTAACCTAGGACTTAGTGGCAGCTATGGGCTGCTGCCATTAACTCCTTATTACCCTGTTTGCCACCACACCAGGGCAATTCGGGATGAGCCCGGTAGAGTCCCGGGACTGTCGCATCTAATGGATGCAGAAATTCCGGGCGGCTGCTGGCTGATATTGTTAGGTTGGGGGGCTCCCCATAACGTGGAGCTTCCCATCCTGAGAATACCAGCCTTCAGCCGTGTGGCTTTACCCTGGCTGGTATCTAAATCGGGGGGGACCGTACATCGTTTTTTTTAAATTATTTATTTATTTATTTATTTTTACTGCTCGATATAGACATGCCCACCAGCGGCTGTGATTGGTTGCAGTGAGACAGCTGTCACTCAGCGTGGGGGCGTGTCTGACTGCAACCAATCATAGGTGCCGGTGGGCGGGGGAAGCAGGGAATACGAGATGGATTAATGAGCGGCCGGCATTTTTAAAAGAGGAGAAGCCGCCACAGTGTGAACGCCGTGCAACGCCGCACCGTTGATCGGGGATTGGTGAGTGTGAGAGAGTGGGTGGGAGGGAGAGACCGACATGGACAGAGAGAGATGGAGACAGAGAGAGAGAGAGACCGACCGACCGACAGACCAACAGACAGAGAGAGAAAGACCGAAAGACCTGCCTTTGTTATGTCAAAAAAACAACAAAAATGCAATGCAAATGCACTGCTTAACATTTGGCAGCGTTTTTCAATAACTCATTGATATCAATGGGTGTAGAATGCTGCCATTTTCTAAACGCAGAGATTTTGTCAAATTTTTGACAATCAAAACGCTGCGTTTTAAAAAGCATCGTGCGCACGGATTTTGCATGATTCTCATAGACTTTGCAGAAGAACCAGAACATATGCATTTTGACACTGTGACGCTGCTGCTCAAAACACTGCAGAAACGCAAAAAAAACGCAACGTTCCCTGTCTGTCTTGATCTTTGTTGCCATCACACTCCTGCCCTTTCCTTTCCAGGGGAGGGGGGGGACAGATGAGTTCTGATCAGGATAGCTAGGTATGGGACTCCGACATCTCCACCATCAGGGATAATCCAGAGTTAAGAGATAGACTACGGTCCCCTAGCGTTAGGGACAGTATAGTAGCCCCCTGTCTTTCGCTATCCTACACTCACATCAAGATATTTTTATGCCAAAAAAAACAATTGTTCTCAGCAGCACATTGTCATGTGTTAAGCAAGAGATATGCTGCTGATAGCACAATGATTTACACACACAACACAATAATACTAACAATTGTTCTGTGAGCATAAAAAATTCATAGGTCTGTCTAAGCAGGCCAGTAATTGACCTTTCATCGGCTTGTATGTAGCTGATTAGCAGTTGCTTAACCACCCTTATAGTGGCCATAAATCATGATGTGTAAAAACAAGCTTATCATGGCTTAGCTTTACTTAGTATGTATTTTTTCAGAGGTTCAAAGGGCTGTACTGATATACCAGGGAACAATAAAAATCCATCTTTCTGACACAGTACATAAGTACATCCAAGTAAAGCAAAAACAATCCTAATCTTGCTGAGGTCTATCACTATTTGGGCTATTTAAAAATTCATGTCATTATATAGCAAGCAACAGTGAGGAGAACATTCACCTATTTGACTGGACCTCTGGAATAATATCTATTGGTGGGACCAAGGTCTACCAGTAAGACATTGAAAACTCTCCATTAGTATAGACATAAAAATATTGTGTAAAGGAACTCCATTGCCAGAGATAAAATAACAATAAAATTGGATGGCTGGAACCTACATAATATTGGACATAGACAACTGCATGCTGTCATGATTGTTTCTGGTGGCTCTGCTTTCTTGCAGAGCCAATATGTTTTGTGTGTGTTGTATTTTCTGGTTCTGGGTCCGGTGGTAGGAGCCTATTCGGTAATGCCTCATTCAGGGTGATCGCTCTGCCTTATCTTAGAGCCTTTTTCACCTGGAATGCCGCAAGTTATGGTCCTGCCTTGCAGTATACGTTTCTGGTTCCCGTGAGTGGTTCTGATCTTGTCCTACTAACTTAGTTCTGTTTCCTGTTCCCTCTCCTCCCCTGCTCTGACTGAACTTCCTGCTTCCTTGACCTTTCTGTGACTCCGGCTCCACGCGCTCCCTGATCCCTGACAAGTCTCCTTGGCCTCTGACTCTAGCTCGTACCTCGACCTTGTCTCTGTTCCCCTTCGGTTATTGACGCTCCTTCCTGGCTACTGACCCTTGGTTCACACGCAATCTCAGCTTGTCTTGCTCCCTCTGTATATAGGAGCCTATATGGGGACTCCTGCTGTATATAGAAGGCTATGTGGGGGCTCTTGCTGAATATAGGAGGCTATGGGGGGCTCTTGCTGAATATAGGAGGCTATGTGGGTGCTCATGCTCTATATAGTGGCTATGTGGGGGCTCATTCAGTAATTAGGAGCTACATAGGGACTCACGCTGTATATATTGTAGGCTGTGTGAGGGCTCATACTAAATATTGCTGTGTGTGAGCCCATACCGTATATAGGATGGGTGTCAGCATACATAATTCTGCTCAATATTAAGTGATACAATTAACATAAAATAATAATTATAATTAATAATAATAGTGATTATGTTAATATTAATATTGAGCAAAATTAATTTTAGCCTTTCACTTCAACCCTCCCCAACAGTCACGGTCTCTCATGTGGTCCCTCGGGAAAATTAATTTACCACCCCACTATATTAAGCATAGTGTTGTTACGTATAGTGCTGTACAAAATATGCGTGGTGCTGTCTTTCATTTTATGTCTGCAAATGGGCACCTGTGCAATAATCATGACTTTTCACATGATCTATCAAGGGATTCGTGGGACATGTCACCTGATACAACAGGGCAGAGGGGGCCCACGTCTTCTAAACTGCCTGTGGCCCTGCCTACTCTTAATCTACCTCTGGTCTGGATGAATCGGGGGGTGTTTATACTGTCAGTTTGAGATGAAAGATTTCTTTAAATTTAAGAAGCCCAGTTTTATGACACAAAAAGTGGACACATCATAATTCTGTAACAGAAGATGAGGAGCTGTACTGAATTTTTCTTTTATCTTTCACATCTTGAGATAACTACACCTTCAGGTGCAAAGCGAAACCTCGAGATTCCTAACCGAGCCTTCAATGTAGTTGTGAGCAGAGAGCATTTCATCACCTAAAAAAATATATTTTTCTGTTAGTATTGAATAAAAAAAACTCACTTTCCGTCAAGAAAAGACATTCAATGTTCCCTACGCCTTCCATCATTGAATAACAGGTCACTCCTTTTTCAGTGACCTGCCTCCATTGTTTGAAATCTCCTCTTCAAAAAGAGGAGGCAAAGGGGTCGGGGAATCACAGACAGGGAGGAGAAGACCCAGTGTACTTTGCAGCGTCTGTGCATCAAAATCTAATTGGCAAAAAAATTAAAATGGTGATTAAAAAAACCCCAGTATATCTGAATTCTTCACCAAAGATATCAATTACATCACCATTATATGTATTTACTTTGCATTACAAAACAATGCTGACAGGTTCTCTTTAAATAATTGCCCTGTGTCTAGATATTGCTGGTGTATACTTTTTGGCACTCCATATTATTATTTTAGTACACTTTTTGTATATCCACCTAATGTGTTGAGGTTTTTTTATTCTTTTTGATTGCCCTGCACAATAGCATTTACTCATTTTCTCTGCTGTTCGTGCATAAAGCATTTTGACTGAGCTTCTATGTCATTATCAAATGGCATTCGACACTCTAGGTACATGTCCTGAAAGTCAATTAAAGGAACACTATGGGTCCACGATAACAAGTCTGCGGCAGCCAGATCTCTACACAGGAGAATTTTAAGTCCTTCCAATTAAAAAGTAACGTTTTCAGAAAAAATCACTACTTGTTTCCAAAATTAGTATTTGGTGAGCTTGTGATGTTGAAGAATTTCTGCAGCATTTCTATACCTATTAACTAAATGAGGTTCCTTAGGTTTTTTTAATTGAGTTTTTTACAATTGTTTTTAATTTTGTCTTTGACAGTGCGGTAATTGTCTTTCTCGGTATGTCATCATTTAAATAATAGATCCAGTTGGATAAAATAAATTAGATGTGCTGCTGGAGAAAACCGATTCTTCAACAATGATGATAGGAAAACTAAATTGTTTTTTAAACCAAAACCTTAGTCTCATCCTTGTTGAAGAATGGGTTTACTCCAGCAGTCCATCTAACGTGTTTTCTCCAACTGGACACATCATTTCCTGGAGGATCTATCCATCAGCGACGGGGCAGCAGCAGCTGTGTTTCTTCATGCCTACATATGAGTTGTACCTGTCATAACGCCACTAGGTGAGCGTTAACTCAAGCACTTACCACTCACCTTCCATAGGGTATCCCCCCATTGTGCGCTCTGTTGCCCACATTTAGATTTCTTGATTTTTTTTATATAAAGCTGCATTATTTTTGTTGCTTCCTGGTATTTGGATTTGTCAAAATATATACAGTCATGTGCAGATTATAGCAAAAAAAAAAAAAATAAACACCACATGCAATGTTTTCCTGAGGATTTTCCACATCTAATATAATTCTATGGGGAAAATTCACCCATAAAACTTAGGGGTACTTTGCACGTTGCAACATCGCTACTGCAATGTCGTCGGGGTCAAATCGAAAGTGACGCACATCCGGCGCCAGTAACGAGGTCGCAACATGTAAAGCCTAGATTCACCGATAAACGATCGCAAAAGCGTCGTAAATCGGTGATCTGTGTAGTGTCGGTCATTTCCATAATTTTGCTGCAGCAACAGGTACGATGTTGTTGCTTGTTCCTGCAGCAGCACACATCGCTGTGTATGAAGCCGCAGGAGCGAGGAACATCTCCTTACCAGCGTCCCGCCTGCAATGAGGAAGGAAGGAGGTAGGTGGGATGTTTACGTCCCGCTCATCTCCGCCCCTCCGCTTCTATTGGCCGCCTTGGCCCACCCCCTTAGGAAGGAGGCGGGTCGCTGGCCAGAGCAACGTCACAGGGCAGGTATGTGCGTGTGAAGCTGCCGTAGCGATAATGTTCGCTACGGCAGCTATCACAAGAGATCGCATCTGCGTCGGGGGTGGGGACAATCGCGCTTGGCATCGCTACCATCGGCTAGCGATGTCGCAGCGTGCAAAGTACCCCTTAGTGTACCCACACATGAAATCACCATGCTGCAAATTTCAAAAATAACCCACAGATGGGTCAGATCATGCACAATAAAAATAAAGTATAGTGGGCATGATAATATTGGGCTATGTGCCCACAATGAGGTTTTAGTGAGTTTTTGAAGCATCATATTATATTTTCAATTTTAGGTATTTGCTAATATTATTATTAACGCACCTACTACATATTGGAATAGAATCTTGGAGATGGAAATACCTCTTTAAATTTATTTTTTAAAATATGTATTCACCAATCCAGGGGCTCTATTTGCAGGTGTTACCATAGTTGTTCCAACCAATAAAGTGGTTGTCATTATGTATATGAGATTATTATATTCAAAATCGCGCCATCTCTATACTTATCTCCGGTAAGAGGAAGCTCGTCATATTCCCCTTCCTGCCGGATTGATACATACAGCACGTAATATCCAGGTCCCATGGACTCCATCACTGTCCGGCTTGATATGCATAAGATGTGTTACATACAGTCCTGTGCATACACTTTTGATCACACGATACATCGATACATACCGGTCACATATTTTATTCAGTGTAGAGACACATTAAGCGTGTCATTAATCTCCAGGGAGCTCGGATATTATTCCAGTAATTTAATAAAACATTACCACATGATGCTCGACCCTCTCAAAAAGGGATCATCTATTACAGCTGAAACCAGAAGTTTACACACATACTATCTAAAAAGAAACATCTGCAGGTTTTTCTCACTATATCTGACATGAAATCAGAATATATCTTTCCCATTTTAGGTCAATTAGGAACCAAAATTATTATACAGTGCCTACAAGTAGTATTCAACCCCCTGCAGATTTAGCAGGTTTACACATTCGGAATTAACTTGGCATTGTGACATTTGGACTGTAGATCAGCCTGGAAGTGTGAAATGCACTGCAGCAAAAAAGAATGTTATTTCTTTTTTTTTTTTTTTTTTTAAATTGTGAAAAGTTTATTCAGAGGGTCATTTATTATTCAACCCCTCAATCCACCAGAATTCTGTTTGGTTCCCCTAAAGTATTAAGAAGTATTTCAGGCACAAAGAACAATGAGCTTCACATGTTTGGATTAATTATCTCTTTTTCCAGCCTTTTCTGACTAATTAAGACCCTCCCCAAACTTGTGAACAGCACTCATACTTGGTCAACATGGGAAAGACAAAGGAGCATTCCAAGGCCATCAGAGACAAGATCGTGGAGGGTCACAACGCTGGCAAGGGGTACAAAACCCTTTCCAAGGAGTTTGGCCTACCTGTCTCCACTGTTGGGAGCATCATCCAGAAGTGGAAGGCTTATGGAACTACTGTTAGCCTTCCACGGCCTGGACAGCCTTTGAAAGTTTCCACCCGTGCCGAGGCCAGGCTTGTCCGAAGAGTCAAGGCTAACCCAAGGACAACAAGGAAGGAGCTCCGGGAAGATCTCATGGCAGTGGGGACATTGGTTTCAGTCAATACCATAAGTAACGTACTCCACCGCAATGGTCTCCGTTCCAGACGAGCCCGTAAGGTACCTTTACTTTCAAAGCGTCATGTCAAGGCTCGTCTACAGTTTGCTCATGATTACTTGGAGGACTCTGAGGCAGACTGGTTCAAGGTTCTCTGGTCTGATGAGACCAAGATCGAGATCTTTGGTGCCAACCACACACGTGACGTTTGGAGACTGGATGGCACTGCATACGACCCCAAGAATACCATCCCTACAGTCAAGCATGGTGGTGGCAGCATCATGCTGTGGGGCTGTTTCTCAGCCAAGGGGCCTGGCCATCTGGTCCGCATCCATGGGAAGATGGATAGCACGGCCTACCTGGAGATTTTGGCCAAGAACCTCCGCTCCTCCATCAAGGATCTTAAGATGGGTCGTCATTTCATCTTCCAACAAGACAACGACCCAAAACACACAGCCAAGAAAACCAAGGCCTGGTTCAAGAGGGAAAAAATCAAGGTGTTGCAGTGGCCTAGTCAGTCTTCTGACCTTAACCCAATTGAAAACTTGTGGAAGGAGCTCAAGATTAAAGTCCACATGAGACACCCAAAGAACCTAGATAACTTGGAGAAGATCTGCATGGAGGAGTGGGCAAAGATAACTCCGGAGACCTGTGCCGGCCTGATCAGGTCTTATAAAAGATGATTATTAGCTGTAATTGCAAACAAGGGTTATTCCACAAAATATTAAACCTAGGGGTTGAATAATAATTGACCCACACTTTTATGTTGAAAATGTATTAAAATTTAACTGATCAACATAACTTGTTGTTTTGTAAGATTTATGCATCTGTTAATAAATCCTGCTCTTGTTTGAAGTTTGCAGGCTCTAACTTATTTGCATCTTATCAAACCTGCTAAATCTGCAGGGGGTTGAATACTGCTTGTAGGCACTGTATTTGCCAAATGCCAGAATAACGAGAGAGAGAATGTTTTAAGGTAATAAGACTCAAAACAGGTGTTGTAATTACATTTTTAATGTATTCTCAATTCTCACATCTCCATTATTAGATAGTTAAATGTGGTATACATAAAAAAGTATGACTCCAATCCAATTCTTGTTTGTAGATTTTGTTTTAGAGGAGGCAACAAAAGAAAATGTAATCCAGTTTATCTCAAGGTTTCATTTGTGATGTAAGTTTGAATCTTAGTTGATGATATACAGTATATAGGAAAACATCCAATATTGAGGACATTATCAGGAAATTATGTCACAAAGTTAAAATACATTACAAGGGGAGCAAACAGTAAGAATATGATGCTATGTCACTTCTTGTGGACAAGCCGTGAGGTGGGGATTTCAAAGAGTCCGAGGTCAAAAGCCAGGAGAGTACATCAAAGACAAAGGGATAAGACAAACGAATAGTCCAAGTCAAAGTCTGAGGTCAGGTAACTAAGTCAGAATGCGTCAAGGAAAAGTGATAATCCAAGCGAGTAGTCAAAAGGTGAATCCAAGGTCAAGCAACAAAAATCAGTGTATCACTGGTGGGTGCGGACCCACTGCACCCTGTGCTGCGTCACCCTGGAGGGTTGTAACTAAGTGATTACCAGACTTTTACTAAAGTTTCTGGTGGTGAGGATGGGCTGGGTCACAAGTAGTCACCAGGTACTACTTGCAGGGCCTTCCCCAGGACTGCAGCAGCTAATCGAAAGGTCAAGGCTGGTTTTAGGATGGAAGAGAGGGCACAAGCAGAGACATAATCAGACAGTTCGATATCAGGGTAGGCAGTACAAGTTCAGTATACGTAGCCGAGGTCAGGAGAGGAGAGGAGAGGTTAATGAGAAAGCAAGCCAGGCCAGGAAATAGGAGTGAAGATACTAGAATCACCTTGTAGGAAACTTGACAGAAACTGAACAAGAACCACTGCTGCTTGTGGATTGGTCTGTGTAGGTAAACCTTGTAAGACAGGGGAGGGTTAAATCTCGGCATGAATTGGCCGTGCCTCCCTAAGACAGTGTCACGGGGGACAAGATGACTCGACAAGGACACCTAGGCTGGCCTACAGACTGGGGACCATTAGCTCAGAGGTACGCTTAATGGTAACGAGGTATGAGTCACTAGCGTGACCCCAACTTCTGTCCAAGTCCTGGTTTAATTCCCTTACCCCTCCTCCACCCAAGGGGTGAGCCGGGACTGTAGTCACAAACCCCACAACTAAATACAGACAGGAGAAAACACAAAACTTGTACACACGGCAATCAAACATAGAGGAGTGACAATACGTGCACAGAGGAAAGTAACATAAAAGGGAGGAAGCAAACAAACAACTGAGAAACTTTCACACGCACAATAAGCACACCACACTTCACCAAATTGGATAACCACAATAAGACTGGAAATGCTGCACAAGCTGGAGTTATTATTGGCACTGAGTATCAGGATCCATATTATTATATAGGAAGGAGATTGCTGTGATTGGTAATTAGCAACCTGAGCTCCTAGCAGAGTTCCCCTAGTCAGCGGGAATTATCTCACATAGACTGAGGAACAGAGCACATAAAACAGCCAGCACCAAGCTCTGGCTAAACAACTAGGAGAAATCAGGTTGCCTGTCAGGCTCTACAGAACAGAGCCCGACGCCTCCGTGACACCTAATGATAATCGAACTGAACATCACATGACATCCAGATGGAATAGTAGGGATATGCAGCAGAGTGGAAAAGTTGCATGAGGGCTCAGTGCAGCAGCCTAACACAGGAAGGAGTAGAGCGGCGAATGCGGCGAGTAGCACGTCGGCGATGGTGACACGTGCGCATTACCACAGTGACAATCAGAATATCAGAATATAGAGAAAACACACCACTGGGCAAAGTTACTACTGGCAGTGTTCTGAGCAGATGACACTTGGAGGAAACCCTGCAGGCCTGGCTAGATAGGGCAGCTTAGCTGTGAATCACAATAACGACAGACAAGCATGCCCCTGCCTCAGATTGGACAAATGGGCTATCACTCACAATACTGACAGCCCAGCATGTCCTTGCTCCTATAGGGTGGCTGAACTGTTACTCACATCAACCTTAGGACTTTGTGAGTGGTGGAATCGTGACAAAGAGATTTAGATAAAACATCAAAAATTGACTGTTTGTTTAGAAAAAAACAGGTGACATGGCATTGAGACGAAAAAAAAATCCATCTCACTGCTCTTCGTAGGATCAATTTGTCCTAATTCCCTCTTCTTGCTAATCTGTTCACCTTGTCCATTCCCACAAATTTCCGAACTTTACCGATTCCATCATGCTTATTATTATCCTTAGTCAAGGGCATGTCTCTTCAGTCTTTTATATTTCCAATGTGGTCACCCACTCTTTTTATTAACTTCCTTCTCATTTTCCCAACATATTCCAGACCACAAGTGCAAGTTGCCTTATATATTACTCCCTGAGTATGGCAGGTAATTAATCCAGTTATTATGAAACCTTCATGTGTAACGTTATCCTTAAAGCTTTTGCTAGAAAATATACAGGGACATGCTGCCCAATTACCTAATTTATAAAAGCTTTTACTGTCTGAATGGCGCGAAGCGGAGAGTTTTGGTGCATCAGTGTGGCCATGTACCAATGTATCTCTTAAGGATTTGCCCACAGAATATTTATCATAAATGGACCTGACTTCTCAAGCTTCAGTGTCATATATGGTAATGAATCTTGTAATATTGTCTTTGACTGTTTTGTTTAGTGGGGTTAGTCGTTTGTGCCTATTTTTTTATAATGTCTCTTTATAGGCCTTTTTTTAAGGGGACCTTACAGGTATCCTGTTTTTTGTAAATAAACTATTTTGCAGGTCTTTTACTTGGCTTAAAAACACCATCAAAGCTGAGCAGTTTCCCCATAACCGCATATATTGACTTTCTGTTTTCCTCTTTTCAGAGGTTCTGGGTGGTAAGTGTCTCCTAAGTTTCCTGTATGTGAGGATGTCCACATCTTCTGTCCCTGTCTTCCTAACTATCACAAGCAGGAATGGTAGACTTACAAGGTCAATTTAAAACATGAAATGTAAGAATGAAAGAATGGAGTTTAACCCATCTACAAATGCTGTAAATTCCTCAGTCATTCTTTTCCATATGACAAAAATGTCGTCAATATAGCCTGCCCACATGTTAATGCTACCCACACCGAGTCACTTTCATCTCTAAATACTACCATTTCTTCCCACCAGCCCAGAAGCAATTTCACAGATTTGTAATAAATAAACTTTGCTTATTTTTATATATCATGCACCGTGCTCCTTTTTCCTCTGGTTATATTACAAATTCACATATGTAGTTGCACAAGGGCTCTCCATTGCTATGCCCTTGAGCTGGTCATAGTACTTGTGGTTAAATAAGAAGTAGTTTCTCTTAAGGCAGTACTGGAGTGCTTTGATGATAAACTCATTATGGGAATGATAGTGCCATCCCCTCAAAGATATAAAATACTGTGGTGTGGTGGTCTGTGGTGTTCCACCAGTAAGATTTTAGGGCTTCTACAAAGGTTGTTAGATCCTGATGCAAGTAGATATTCACGTTATGAGAGTTAAATCCCTGAGACAATGTATCTACCTATTGTATTTTGGGAAAGTAGCAGAATGTTGATAATACTATATTTACAGGTAAAGGAAAATAGAAATCTATTTTGTTTATTACCTTTATTTTAAGTCCATCATCAAGAATCACTGTGAGTTCTTCCAAAAAATGCTCGTGGATTAGAACGTAATACAGAGTAACACTGCGTGTCTTGAAAAAGTTATGTTTTTGTTTACTCTTTTTGGCAATTTTTAGCACTTTTTCAGATGGCAGAATCTGCCTGAAAAAGATGTCATGGTCATGCGCACATACCTTTAGAAGATAGCAATTGGCAAATATAATAATGTAGTGAGGGGAAAAGACATAAAGAAGAGGGCTTCTGTAAAAGAACAGTAAATGGGGCCTTTGCAGTTCAGCAGTTCATCAAAATGTACACTTTATACATTTGCGACAGAGTCAGAGTTCCGGGATTTCCAGTTTTCTTTTGAAGGATCTTGCCCTTTGTTAACATGGAGTTTTCTGTTCTGTTGCCCTACTTCCTGTTCATCTGTTTAAAAGCCCGCCCCTAAGCTTAGTCTAGTTGCCTGAGTATACTGCTTCCTGTGCACTCCTGCCCTGCTGCTCTCATCTCCTGATTGCTGTTTGGATCCGGTTGAAACACCTGACACCAGCTCTGGACTTCACCTCTCATCCAACTGTGCTCGGACTCTGTCTGCCGTCTCTGGTCGGCACTTCTGCCCGGTCCCTTCCGTTCATATCCACCCTAGGACTCACATCACGTACGGACATTTTTTGGACTATATCTGTTGCCCTTTTGTGTCCCGGCTGCTGTACATTTGGTCCTTCTGGGGTGATTGCCGGACAGCCCCTGTATAGGGGTTTGCTTCTGGCGGTCTCCCTGGGGGAGTCCAGTGCACGGCCCCGGGAATTCCCCTTTGCTCTGAACCCGGCAGGTATTTACTGTGTTTATGTTCCACTGTGTATATTCTGTTCTGTGTACATATTGCAGTTACATATTACTGTGTATATTTTGTTCTGTTTACATATTGCGGTTACATATTATTGTGTATATTCTGTTCTGTGCACATACTGCGGTTACATATTATAAAACGTCTTTTGCACCAAGAACTCGTCTCTGGTTGTCATTGCCCTAACGCAATCGAAATCCTCAGTACATACAATAGTATTACATTATACTCAGGCCAATAAGAGGATTTCGCTGGGGCAATGACTGAGACACGAGTAGATCAGCTTTTCTCCATGATTAACTCTTTGCAGCAGGAGATGGAGGCGGTGCAAACTAAGCTTAGAGATGTGGAGGTACAGCTGGGCCATGATCACCAGGTACTGGGTCCGGCTATTCAGGATTTGCAAACCAGAGTGGAGGCTCAGGAAGCCACCCCCACTACGTCCATATCAGCTGCCGGTATGCCTAGGTTACCCCCATTTCGTTTCAGTGGTGATCGAAGTCAGTTCCGTGGGTTTGTTAACCAGTGTATACTGTTTTTTGATGTACATGCTGATTATTACCGGTCTGACCGGTCAAAAGTGTTATGTATAATCATGTTGTTAACCTCACGAACACTGGCTTGGGCTAATCCTATGATAGAGAATCGTGAATTCCGTTTAAATAACCTGGATGACTTTTTAACAGCAATGGCGCAAATGTTTGATGATCCTAATCGCCGTGCTACCGCTGAATCGGCTCTGCTTTCCTTACGTCAGGGAAAGCGGTCTGTCGTCGAATACGCCACTGAGTTCAAAAGGTTAGTGGTAGACACCGACTGGGGAAATAATGCGCTATTATCAGTGTTCAGAAAGGGTTTGTCCGGTACCATCAAGGACGAGTTAGCTCGTGCCGAATCTCCACGGGATTTTGAACTGTTTCTCCAACACTGTGTGCGTATCGATACCCGCTTGACGGAACGCCGACAGGAAAAATGGGCAGCTGTAAACCGGGTAACCAACTTTTCGTTTCCTTATAGAGAGCCCGCTCACAAGACGCCACGGGAGGCCGAGGATGTTCCTATGCAAGTGGACTCTCTACAAAAGCGAGAGACCAACGAACGTCGTGAACACCGGCTCCGTGAGCGTTTGTGTTTCTATTGTGGTCAATCGGACCATTTTCTGATTGACTGCCCAAAACGTCAAAATCGCCCGAATAAGGTACTGGCAGCAATGGCAGAGTGTGACAACACGGACGCAGAGTCCGATATCTCTGAGGCAAGTTTACACCTGGATGCGGTATTTCCCTCGACATTGATGTCAACTTCACCTAAGGACCCAGAAGGGAAATACACCCATTGCTCGCTTCCCATTCAGATACGGCGGGAGGGACAGTTAATTCCTACATCTGCTATGATAGACTCTGGGGCAGGGGGAAATTTCATGGACTCTTCTTTTGCCAGGAAACACGGTATCCAGACTCAACAAAGATCCTCACCAGTTACCATGGAGATGGTAGACGGTTCTCCATTAGTTTCCGGACCAGTTGATCGGGAGACAGTACCCCTTGAATGTGTGATGAAACCAGGTCAGCAGGAGACCCTTGTTTTCATGTTGATTTCTTCTCCCCATTTTCCGATAATTTTAGGAATTCCTTGGCTGCGGTCTACAAATCCAGTCATCGATTGGGAGACTAAAGAAATATCCTTCCCACCCCAGAGTGGTCCGACCATTAGTCCAACTGTACCGGTTCCAGTAACACCGAATGCGGAGGGCACTGTACAGGTACCTGTTCTACCCCTGGTTTATAATGACTTCGCTGATATATGCGACAAAAGAAAAGCAGATCGGTTTCCCCCGCATAGACCGTATGATTGTCCCATAGACTTACTCCCAGGGGCAGAGATCCCGTTTGGTCATGTCTACCCGTTGTCGGCACCTGAGTTACAAGCACTAAAAGATTACATCGATGAAAACCTAGCCAAGGGATTTATTCGACCTTCTACCTCACCAGCAGGGGCACCCATCTTTTTCGTGAAAAAGAAAGAGGGGACTCTGAGACCTTGTATCGACTACCGGGAACTAAATAAGATAACCATCCGGAACCGGTATCCGTTACCGTTGATTCCCGAACTATTGGAGAGAGTACAACAGGCCAAAATATTTACTAAATTGGATCTCGGTGGGGCATATAATCTACTCCGCATACGTCCCGGGGACGAGTGGAAAACAGCGTTCAGATGTCGGTATGGACATTATGAGTATCTAGTGATGCCTTTTGGACTTTGTAACGCCCCAGCGGCTTTCCAACACCTAGTCAATGATATTTTTAGGGATATAATGGACCAGTTCATGGTGATTTACCTGGATGATATCTTGATCTTTTCTAATTTCCTACAGGAACACCAGGAGCACGTCAAGACAGTACTTACCCGTCTGAGGGATAACCACCTGTATATTAAACTGGAGAAGTGCGAATTCCATTGCTCAAAGATACAATTTATAGGATATGTCATCTCTCCTCAGGGACTGAACATGGAGTCTGGCAAGATACGGGCAATTCTAGACTGGCCGGAACCGGGAAACATCAAGGAGGTACAACGCTTTGACGATTTTGCTAACTTTTACAGACGCTTTATCCGTAACTTTTCAGAGATCGTCCGTCCTTTCACTCTGTTAACCAAAAAAGGGCAGAAGTTTGTGTGGTCCGCCCAGGCCCAGGAAGCTTTCAATCGTCTCAAGGTTTGTTTTATCTCAGCACCAATACTAATACACCTGAATCCCGCACTCCCTTTTATTGTGGAAGTCGATGCTTCCGATTATGCATTAGGGGCTATCCTTTCACAAAGGACTGGGGACAAGAGTCTCTTGCACCCGTGTGCTTTCTTTTCTCGCCGGTTGTCCCCTGCAGAAAAGAACTATGACATTGCGGACAAGGAATTGTTGGCGATTATTTCTGCTTTTAAGGAATGGGGACACCACTTACAGGGAGCAGAGCAACAAGTGATAGTTCTCACAGACCATCGTAACCTAGAATTCCTTAAATCTGCCAGGTGCCTGTCTCCACGGCAAGCCCGTTGGAGCCTGTTCCTTAACCAGTTTAATTTTATCGTTACATACCGTCCAGGGTCACGTAATGGGAAAGCCGATGCCTTGTCCCGAATCCACGTCATGGACTCTGAGCCTGGAACCCTGTCTCAGACCGTTTTATCAGATGCCAATTTTGTTGGAGTAATCCGGGACCAGGACTTGTGGAAGGATATCAAGCTGGCCTATGATGGTGACGTATTTCTTGCTGCCTCCCCGAATGATGTGACTCTTGTCCTTCGGAATGGTGTGTGGTTGAGAGAGCGACGTATTTATGTCCCGAAGGCTGTAAGACTTCGGGTTCTCAAGTTGGTCCATGACTCCGTGTTGGCAGGTCATAGGGGGGTACAGAAGACGCAGGAATTTCTGAGTCATTTTTCTGGTGGCCTACCTGTTTAAAGGATGTGAAAGACTATGTCCACTCATGTGTTGTTTGTGCCTGTTGCAAGGTCTCTCGTGTGGCTCCTACGGGACTCCTTCAACCGTTACCCGTACCATCTCGCCCTTGGGGATCCATCTCAATGGATTTTATTGTGGAGTTGCCCATCTCAGGCGGTAGCAATACCATTTTGGTGGTGGTGGATCGGTTGACAAAGGCTGCTCACTTTATTCCATGTACCGGTCTTCCCTCATCCGCAGTGACAGTGGATTTGGTTATCCAGAATATATTTCGATTGCATGGGGTACTGGATGAGATCATCTCTGACCGGGGCGTGCAGTTCACGTCTAAGTTCTGGAAAGGGTTTTGTTCGGCACTCCATATTGATGTCTGTTTGTCTTCTGCATACCATCCCCAGACAAATGGGCAAACCGAACGGACTAATCAAACCCTGGAGCAGTACCTACGATGTTATGTCAGCCATCTGCAGGACGATTAGTTGCAGCTGCTTCCTTTGGCGGAGTTCTCGTAACAACACTCAGAGCAGCTCCACTAAGGTAACGCCCTTTTTCGCTAACTTGGGTTACCATCCGAATATTTTGCCTAGGTCACCGGTGGCGGTTTCGGTGCCAGCGGTGGAGGACAGATTGATGGAGCTACGACGGAATCTGGAGGTTTTAAAGGACTCTTTGGCTTCGGCTCAGGAGCATTACAAGAAGTCGGCAGACACTCACCGGAAACAGGCACCCATTTATAAGGTAGGGGACTCGGTGTGGTTATCCACCAAAAATCTGAAATTAGGTATTCCTTCGCAGAAGCTGGGGCAGAAATTCATTGGTCCGTTTAAGATCACCGGGATAGTGAGCTCTGTGGCCTGTCGGCTGAGGTTGCCGCACAATTTAAAGGTACACCCGGTCTTTCACGTTTCTCTGC
The DNA here is from genome assembly GCF_048569485.1 of Anomaloglossus baeobatrachus. Classification (NCBI taxonomy): domain Eukaryota; kingdom Metazoa; phylum Chordata; class Amphibia; order Anura; family Aromobatidae; genus Anomaloglossus; species Anomaloglossus baeobatrachus. Next base: position 252,203,777 of record NC_134358.1, read on the forward strand.
TAAAACCAGTTTCCCCTAATACGTTTCATGGTCGTATCGTGCCTCCTCCTCCGCCGGTGATGGTTGATGGCCAGGAGCAGTTCGTGGTTGAGGACATTATTGACTCCCGGCTCCATCGGCATCGGCTTCAGTATCTGGTACGTTGGCAGGGGTACTCCCCCGAGGACGATTCCTGGGAACCTGTGGGTAACATCCGAGTGCCCCGGAAGGTTGCTCAGTTTCATCGGAGGTACCCGGACAAGCCTGGCCCTGATCCGTCCTGAGGCCGTTTCTGGGGGGGGAGTACTGTCAGAGTTCCGGGATTTCCAGTTTTCTTTTGAAGGATCTTGCCCTTTGTTAACATGGAGTTTTCTGTTCTGTTGCCCTACTTCCTGTTCATCTGTTTAAAAGCCCGCCCCTAAGCTTAGTCTAGTTGCCTGAGTATACTGCTTCCTGTGCACTCCTGCCCTGCTGCTCTCATCTCCTGATTGCTGTTTGGATCCGGTTGAAACACCTGACATCAGCTCTGGACTTCACCTCTCATCCAACTGTGCTCGGACTCTGTCTGCCGTCTCTGGTCGGCACTTCTGCCCGGTCCCTTCCGTTCATATCCACCCTAGGACTCACATCACGTACGGACATTTTTTGGACTATATCTGTTGCCCTTTTGTGTCCCGGCTGCTGTACATTTGGGCCTTCTGGGGTGATTGCCGGACAGCCCCTGTATAGGGGTTCGCTTCTGGCGGTCTCCCTGGGGGAGTCCAGTGCGCAGCCCCGGGAATTCCCTTTTGCTCTAAACCCGGCAGGTATTTACTGTGTTTATGTTCCACTGTGTATATTCTGTTCTGTGTACATATTGCAGTTACATATTACTGTGTATATTTTGTTCTGTTTACATATTGCGGTTACATATTATTGTGTATATTCTGTTCTGTGCACATACTGCGGTTACATATTATAAAACGTCTTTTGCACCAAGAACTCGTCTCTGGTTGTCATTGCCCTAACGCAATCGAAATCCTCAGTACATACAATAGTATTACACAAGGCCTGGTTCAAGAGGGAAAAAATCAAGGTGTTGCAGTGGCCTAGTCAGTCTCCTGACCTTAACCCAATTGAAAACGTGTGGAAGGAGCTCAAGATTAAAGTCCACATGAGACACCCAAAGAACCTAGATAACTTGGAGAAGATCTGCATGGAGGAGTGGGCAAATATAACTCCAGAGACCTGTGTCGGCCTGATCAGGTCTTATAAAAGACGATTATTAGCTGTAATTGCAAACAAGGGTTATTCCACAAAATATTAAACCTAGGGGTTGAATAATAATTGACCCACACTTTTATGTTGAAAATGTATGAAAATTTAACTGAGCAACATAACTTGTTGGTTTGTAAGATTTATGCATCTGTTAATAAATCCTGCTCTTGTTTGAAGTTTGCAGGCTCTAACTTATTTACATCTTATCAAACCTGCTAAATCTGCAGGGGGTTGAATATTACTTGTAGGCACTGTAGGTATTCATGGTTACAACCACTAGCAACTAACTAACTGTGACTATATGTGTGTTCATAACCATAGATACCCAAGGTCCTGCAATGCCTTGCACATGAAGTAAGCAACATAGTGAATCAGAAGAACTATACTACATTTCTAATTGGAGGTATTTTCTAATATTAATATTATTATTATACCTACTACATTATAGGATAGGATCTTGGAGATGGGAATACCTCTTTAACCCCTTAACGACCCATGACGTACTGGGTACATCATGGATCGTGTGCGGTTAATACCCGCCCCCTGCCGTGGGCAGGCCACGGCGATCCATGCACATATCAGCTGTTTTCAACAGCTGACATATGTACCTGCTAGTCGCAGGTGGAATGGCTTCCACCCACGACTATTAACCCCTTACATCTCACTGCCAAAATCTGGCAGCGAGATGTATATGCGCGCCGCCATTATGCTGACTTACCCTGCCCCCATCGGAAGTCACGTGACATGATCACGTGACTTCCGGTGGTGGCCATGGTAGCACAGGGTCATGTGATGACGCCTGTAACTAACATGAGTCATTTACTCTCAATGCTGGAATACTGCCGGCATTGAAAGTAAAGCAGCATATCTGCAGATCTTACCTCTGTAGCTGTGATCTGGAGATATGGCAAAGCAATCAGATTGCTGATCGCTATAGCCCCCTAGGGGACTACTAAAATAAAAAAAAAAGTTAAAAAAAGTTTTAAAAAATTAAAATAAAAAACTAAAAGTTCAAATCACCCCCCTTTCACCCCAATGAAAATTAAAGGGTTAAAAAAATAAAAAATATACACATATTTGGTATTGCTGCGTTCAGAAATGCCCCATCTATCAAAATATAAAATCAATTAATCTGATTGGTAAATGGCATAGCAGCAAAAAAATTCCAAACACCAAAATTACGTTTTTGGTTGCCACAAATTTTGCGCAAAATGCAATTACAGGCGATCAAAACGTAGCATCTGTGCAAAAATGGTACAGGTAAAAACGTCAGCTCGAGACGCAAAAAATAAGCCATCATTGAGCAATAGATCCCGAAAAATGAGAACGCTACGGGTTTTCGAAAAATGGCGCAAAACGTGCGCCACCTTTTTTGGACAGCTTTGTGAATTTTTTTTAACCCCTGAGATAAAAGTAAACCTATACATGTTTGGTGTCTACTAACTCGCACCATTAACAACAACACAACAGTTTTACCATATAGTGAACACGGTGAATAAAATATCCCAAAAACTATTGTGCGATCACACTTTTTTTGCAATTTTTCCACACTTGGAATTTTTTTGCCGTTTTCCAGTACACTATATAATAAAACTTATGGTTCCATTTAAAACTACAACTCGTCCCACAAAAAACAGGCCCTTATATGGCAAGATTGACGGAAAAATAAAAAAGTTACGGCTCTCGGAAGAAAAAGAAGGAAAAAAAAAAGGAAAAACGCAAAATGCCCGGAGGCTGAAGGGGTTAAGGCTTAGTTAACGTGTTTATCCCTTCTGTTTGTCTGCTCCGTTTAGAACAGACTAATGGAACAGTTTAAACAGAATTAGGACCCATAGCAGTTCTGTTTTTTTAGAATGGAAGAAAATCTCCTGCAGAACTTTTTCTTTCATTCTAAAATAAACAAAACCTATCAAATATACCCAGTAAGCAGTATTTGGCCAATTCACATGAAAAATCAATAAATTAAATAAAAAAAGATGTACAAACTATACTAAAAAATCAGTTGAGATTGCTTTAATGATAAGATATTAAAATCACATCTATTAAAAACAACACAAGAAAACACAGACATAAAAATTGATGGGGAGAACAGGAGTAAAGCAAATTCGTAAGTAAAGAAAAATACAGATATAATTTAAGCATTCTTTCAAAAATAAATAACCTGAAAGAAATGGGTCTTATAGCCAAAAGGTTCTTGCTATATAGATAAATTTAACCAGGAAAAAATGCTTCCCGGAAGAAGCTAATGCAAAATGTGTTGGGGTTCCTCCAGATAAAAAAATATTAAGAAGGAAATTGTTTGAAGTGGGTAAGATGGAATAATCCTTTTCTGTATTTTATTATGATTTTTTCCAAAGGGGAATTATTAAACAGAAACAATAAAGTTTTTTGTTTTTAAGTTAATCTCTGTATATATAGAGGGACTATGTCGGGGCTCATACTTTAGGTAGTGATCTGTGTATGTTCTCCTACTGTAAACAGGGGGGCTGTGTGTAGGCTCGTACGGTATATAGGGTGGGTTCTGTATAATTAATTCTACTCAATATTAAGTGATACAATTAATAATAATATAAATTAACCACACCAGTCACAGTCTCTCATGAGGCCCCGAAATTAAAGAGTAAATTTACACATCGATATAATAATCAAAAGTGTCCACTCCATTACCTCTGAGAAAGCAACTATTTTGTGTGGCAATATGTGTGGGGTCCACTCCTCTCCTCTCCACCTCCTAGATGGCGCTTTACTAGAGATGAGCGAGCCTCTGAAGGCTCGAGTTCGGTTCGACGAACTGTTCGACAAACCTCTCAAGCCCCATTGAAACCAATGGCAGGCAAACACAAACACATAAAAACACATTATAAATGTACACATACAGTTAATAAACATTGCCATTACACTTACAGGTCCCCGCGACGCGTCCTGTACTCTGTCTCCCGCCACTTTTGCTTCCGATAATCGCTGCGTCCTCCCGGTAACCAGCACTGATGATAGGACCTTCCGTGATGTAAAAAAAAAGTTTGTGACCAGTCACGTGTCTATTATCTCATTGGCTACAGACATGGCTATGACGTCATGCTAGGTCCTGTCATTGCATCTCTCCGGTACGCGGTGATCGTTCCTGCATCTCCGTGTACCGGCGAAATGCTCTGGCACATAGTCGGCTTCCCCGTTCCGTTATTCACCGGCTGCCACAGCCGGTCAATAACGGAGATCACCGTTGCTATAGCAACCCGCCTGTCAGCGGTGACGTCACCGCTTTACAGCCTGCAGCCTCTGCTCACTGACTGCGTGATTAGACTGCACGGGGAGCAGCAGCATCCTTCCTCCCATGCAGCGCTGTCTGATGTAGCAGGGCTGCATGGGTTGAAGGAGAAAGAAGACAGAAGACCATGGATCGTGGAGGGCTGACAGGAAGTAATAAACATAGAGTCTCTAATGTGTCTGTGTATTTATTTCTATTAAAGTATTTTTTCTCTGTGTGGTGTCTTTTTTTTTTAACCCTTTATTGGAAATTCTTAATGGCCGGGTCAAATTTGCCTGACATTAAGAATCTCTGACTTAAGACTAGCTAGTAAAACAAAGCTAGTATTAACTCATTATAACCCAGCGAGCCACCCGGCTTCAGGGCAGCTGGAAGAGTTGGATACAGCGCCAGATGATAGCGCTTCTATGAAAGCGCCATTTTCTGGGGCGGCTGCGGACTGCAATTCGCAGCAGAGGGGCCCAGAAAACTCAGGCCAACATGTGCTGTGGATTCCAATCCCCAGCTGCCTAGTTGTACCTGGCTGGACACAAAAATGTGGCAAAGTTCATGTCGATTTTTTTTTTAATTATTTCATGAAATTTATGAGATAATTAAAAAAAGGGCTTCCCTATTTTTTTTTGTTCCCAGCAGGGTACAAATAGGCAGCTGAGGGTTGGGGGCAGCCGTACCTGCCTGCTGTACCTGGCTAGCATACAAAACTATGGCGAAGCCCACGTCATTTTTTTGGTGGGCAAACAACTCCTGCATACAGTCCTGGATGGAGTATGCTGAGTCTTGTAGTTCTGCAGCTGCTGTCTGCTCTCCTGCATACACTAGTGAATGGAGCATGCTGAGTCTTCTAGTTCTGCAGCTGCTGTCTGCTCTCCTCCATACAGACAGACAGCAGCCGCAGATAATGAAGTCTCAGATTACAGCGCGTTTCACTTCAGGTGCTATGTGGAGAGGACACAGAACGCTCCCTGTCATCTTCATGTAGCAGAGCTAGCAGAGCTGACACTGTCGTGTGGATTACGTTGGACCTGGAGGGGTATTTGGGGATTTTAATAAAATGGTGAAACAGGATTTTTTTTGTCATTTATTCTAAATAAAGAATTTTTCCTTGTGTGTGTTTCTTTACTTTCACTTTCAGTTTAATCATGGAAGGTGTCTCGGGGAGACGCCTGGCATGATTAACTCATTATTACCCCGCATGCCATCGCACCAGGGCAATTCAGGATGAGCTGGGTGGAGTCCCGGGACTGCCGCATCTAATGGATGCGGCAATTCCGGGCGGCTGCTGGGTGATATTGTTAGGGTGGTGTGCTCCCCATACCGTGGCGCTCCCCATCCTGACAATACCAGCCTCTAGCCATGCGGCTTTATCCTGGCTGGTATCAAATATGGGGGAACCGCATTTTTTTTTTATTATTATTATTATTTATTTATTTATTTTACTGCACGATATAGAGCCACCCGCCGGCGGCTGTGATTGGTTGCAGTGAGACAGCTGTCACTCATCGTGGGGGCGTGTCTGACTGCAACCAATCATGGGCGCCGGTGTGCGGGGAAAGCACGGAATAACTGATTGAATAATGAAGCGGCAGCCATTTTCAAAAGAGGAAAAGACACCGCAGATTAGTGACAGCGTGCAGCGAGACGCCCGTGATTGGTGAGTAGGAAAGAGAGAGGGATTGTGCTGGGGACGCAGGACGCATGCAGATAGCAACATGTGCACATAGCCTTACTGTGAAAAGCCACGTTTTTGGTGCTCGATCTGTTCTCGAACGTAACTCGAACTGTCGAGCTTTTAGCAAAAAAAGTTCGTCAAACGTCTCGAACACCCCCCAAAATCACTTGAACATGAAATTGGCGAACCTCGAGCCTCGAACATCGCTCATCTCTCCCGGGACCTTGTATTGCAGTTTTTGGTAACCTTCCTTAGTGACTGTTTGGACTCATTGTTATTATTTTTTATTTTTGGCTAGTTTAGTCTTTGTTATATACCATTTGGTGACAGTCTCAGGATACCCAGTAACAACTTGATGCAATACAAGCACATTTTTAGCATAGATGGAGTATATACTTGATATTGTATAAGAATACCCAGATAGGGGGCAGTATTGTTGTGTTTACCCTCAATATGCTTGTCTATGCAATTCATATGTCCCATGTTGGAGGCAGTGTTTAGTGTTTATGTCTGATTTTAAATGATTTTAAAATTGTGAGTGTTTTGCCACCCTTTATAAATAAATAAATATTGTATTTTTTGCACACATCAAGGTCTATTCCATATTAATTATTTATTATTCATAAGTCTGGTGCCTCTTTGTGCCATATTGTGTGTGTGTCCAGGTGATTTGATAGGTACATGGCACATGATTTGTCTAATAATTCAGGTGGTGCCGAGCAATCCCCCCTTTGTTAGTGCCCTCTTACCTCTCTTGTTTAGAATTCTGGAGTAAACTGACTTGAAAATTTGGTAAATTGTTCCGCAACTTGGATTTGCAAAAAAATATTGTGGCTATTGTCATTTTTACGTCAGTTTCTCCCAGATTTGCTAAAATGGGAAGAGCTGGTGTGAGCAGGGGCATGGAGGAGTGTCTAATTCATGGTGAGTTGTGGCGTTTATTAGTCTAGAAATCCTACTCCAATCTTACTGGAGTAAGAGTTCTTGTCAGGCGCACAGAAGTGGTCGCCACTCTTCAGATACACTAGATTCATTAAGAGGCGTGCACTTCTTAATGAATCAGAAATGTCTGACTTCAACACCCCGCTCATCAAGACAGGCAAGAAAATCACCCTTGTTGATGAATCTGGGCCATCATTTTCGGCATGAAAAAAAAATGCACCAAATTTATTACAACGCGCATTCATATATACATATACATTTCATATTATCTCAGTGCATAGCTTTTTAAGGTTGGTGTCAGTTTTCAGAAATATCCCCAGTGTGTGAATGAACCGTAATAAGATGATCCTCGAGTCAACTATTTTAATAGAAAAAAACTGCTTTGCTTTCAGGAAGACTTCTTTCACTACCTTATATGCTTGCTATGCCCAAGAAACAAGCTCTACAAACATTGCTGACTTCAGAAGTCAATTGTTTCACTTCTCTTATATATCTCTTGCCATTTTTCAGCTAGTGAGCCTTAATTTTTGTGTATCTCCTAAGGATTTTGTTTCAGATGGTATATTTTTACTATTTCGCATGGGACATCAAACAGGAGGACATAATCACAGAAAAACAATAATGGATTCATTCATTTTTCAATTTGCCCCTGTTATTTTTTGTCAGGTTTTTAGGCCCAGATCTATCATTTGAGGGGTATTTTAAGTCACTTTTCTGTTTTGTTTTGCTGTATTTATTGTCTTTTTTTTTGTGCCGAATTCTCCAAGATGGTGCACAAGGTTGTTGAATTTAGAGCAAAGCAAAAAATGGTCTATAAAGTAGCACACTTGGTGAAAAAATCGTGCCAAAGAATCTCGCATAAATGAAATCCCTCCTACACTCCATGAAGGGAATGAAGTACATATGTGAAATATATGCTAAATATAGCGATTTTTTTTTTAACATTCGCAAATTATGAACCAGCCGAATACATCTAGGAATACCTCAAACCATGCCCATCATGGCAATGGAAAAAAAAACCAACAAAAAAAACAGGCGAACGTAAAAAAAAGACTTAAATAGCACAAATGAAAAGATGAATAAAGCACAAGCAAAAATGAGTGCAAAGCAATAAAAACTCGAAAAAAGTGCAATAATGAATCAGCCCCATAGTTTTTTCAACTTTTTTTTTTTGTTGTACCTTATTCATCTTTTCAGTTGTGCATTTTCAAAATAAATGTTATATGTTCACCTGGTTTTTTTTTTGTTTGTTTTTTTTTTAGTTCATCACTGTGGGAGGACTTTAAAGGGAACCTGTCAGGTGCACTATGCACCCAGGACCACGAGCAGTTCTGGTTACATATTGCTAATCCCTGCCTAACCGTCCCAGGATCTAGTAGCATAGATAAAGGGATCTTTACAAAAAGTATTTCTAAAGATCCTTTATGATATGCTAATGAGGCCAGGGACTAGTCGCAAGGGCGTTAGTTCCTGCGCTCATGCCACACTCTTAAGGGGGCTTTACACGCTGCGACATCGCTAATGCGGAGTCGTTGGGGTCACGGAATTGGTGACGCACATCCGGCCGCATTAGCGATGTTGCTGCGTGTGACACCGATGAGCGATTTTGCATCGTTGCAAAAAGGTGCAAAATCGCTCATCGGTAACATGGGGGTCCATTCTCGATTATCGTTACTACAGCAGTAACGATGTAGTTCGTCGCTCCTGCGGCAGCACACATCGCTATGTGTTACACGTCGTGGCTCTCTTGTTGCAAGGAATGAGGTGGTCCCCCATTCCTTGTCTGCCACGAGCCCTCCTGCTCGGCAGCGCCAAAGGTCTGGGAGACTGTGCAGTCTGCAGGAGTTGCCTCCTCAGAGATTCAGCAGAAGGGTGACACCTAGTGGTTCTCCCCTTGCAAGGAATGGAGCGGTCTCCCATCCCTTGCCTGCCACGAGCTCTCCTGCTCAGCATCACAGAGGCTCTGGGAGGTTGCGCAGTGTGCAAAGAATAGATGCTCAGGGAAGCAGCAAGACTTCCCATGTCTCTGCACATTGTGAAACCGAGGATCCCGCCTTTATGACCCAGAGGCAGGAAGATGAGCATGTGCTCCACGTGACGTCTTCTGATTCGCTCACTGATATCACACGGCCCCATGACGAGGCTGGTGATGTGCTGAATCCTGACTGGCTGGGCCAGGACGTCACGAACCCTGATTGGCTCACGCCCGTCTCGCGCCCGCCCTTGGGTGGAGCTACACCTCCTTAAAAGCTCCCCCTGCCATCATGGCGGTGCGCAACCGTCCTTCTATGTTTGGATGTCTGGCAGCGTGCTGCCACGCCACTGCTCAGGCATTACTGTCTTCTGTGGGCTTTGCCCTTGCTGCTTAGGCAGTACCTCGTTTGCAGGCCGTGTTCCTGCCTTGCTGCTCCGGCAGTATCCCCTTCAACAGGCCGTGTTCCTGTCCCAGGTGAGCTCCTCAAGCCTCCACCGGACTCACCTGGTTATTGAAAGCACACGTGCGTGGGCACCTCTGTGCTACCCTCGTGCCATATTCTCGTGACTTCCACTGGCACACGTGCGTGGGCACCTCTGTGCTTCCCCGTGCAACAGGTACACCGAGCCGTGAGATCCCTGCCATACAACCCTCACGGGTTAGGGCAGATCGGTGTACATAGATCGTCTGTGACATTCCAGACGATCGCTAGCAGCAACCCGCTCACTCTTCACCCACCATAGCGGCGGTCCCTTACACCGCACAGTGGACCTTGACCGGCGGAAGCTGTCCATTTCCCATCTTGGCACGCTTCCCCGGGTCCCCCTCGTAACAGCTATGTGTGACGCCGCAGGAACGAGGAACCTCTCCTTACCTGCCTTCCGGCCGCTATGAGGAAGGAAGGAGGTGGGCGGGATGTTCCGGCCACTCATCTTCGCCCCTCCGCTTCTATTGGGCGGCCGCTCAGTGACGTCGCTGTGACGCCGCACGGACTGCCCCCTTAGAAAGGAGGTGGTTCGCCGGTCACAGCGACGTCGCCGGGCAGGTAAGTATGTGTGACGGGTCTGCACGATGTTTTGCGGCACGGACAGCGATTTGCCCGTGTCGCACAACAGATGGGGGCGGGTACCCACGCTAGCGATATCGGGACCGATATCGCAGCGTGTAAAGTAGCCTTTAGGCTATGTGCGCATTTTGCTTTTTTTCCTGCTTTTCCACTGCTTTTTCAACTGCAGCGTTTTCATACCAAAATGCTTGCGTTATGCTTTTCAAGCAAAGTCAATGGGTCATTGAGCTTTCTTGTGCGCACTTTGCTGTTCAAAACGCTGCATTTAATTTGCATAAATTTGGGCAAAAACTCAGCGTTTAAGGAAGCAACATGTCAATTGTTTTTGCCATTTTGGCTGCGTTTCCCATCCATTCAATTTAATACAAAACTGCAGCGTTTTTAAAAGCACCGGAAAAGCACTAAAAACTCATGAAAACCGCAAGGTGCGCATAGGCTACTTTCTTTGCATTTTACATGCATTTTTAAAGCCAAAAGCATTGTCCTTTCTGCCAGAGGATGCTTTTTGAACTGCAACTACCTCGACGTGAAGCGCGCACATAGCCTTAGCATGTTAGTATGCCCCCAGGAGGTGCTAACATGCTATTCAATGCCCATTGCCTAGCGTCATCATCAGCGGTGATGTGCGTACCTGTGTCCATTGTCAGCGCTTCAGAACACTGGGTTTAGGGGCAGTGCACATTATCAGAATGTCCTGCCCATTCAGTCATTCGCAGGATAAAGCCGGGAGTATGCGCACTGACCCTAAAGCCAGCGTCTGTAGCGGTGACAACAGACACAGGTACGCGCGTCACCGCTGATGATGACGCTGGGCAATGGGCATTGAATAGCGTGTCAGCTCACCCCTGTGGGTGTGCTAATATGCTTAGAGGGTGGTCTAAGTGAAGGAATTAATGCCCCTGCAACTAGTCCCTTTGCTCATTAGCATATAAGAAAGGATCTTTAGAAATACTTAGGCAGGGATTAGCAATATGCACCCAGAACTGCTCATGGTTCTGGGTGCATATTGTACCTGACAGGTTCCCTTTAAGGTTTTCCAGATTTGTTCACTTGATTCATCATTTGCATCTTTTTAAAAAAATTGCAACATGTGTTGCAAATGTACATACTCCATTCTCCCCCTGATCAGAGATGCAGTCAAAGGCCTATGATCACTCTGGATGAACTGCAGAGATCTACAGCTGAGGTGGTAGAGCATATCCATAGGACAACAATCAGTCGCACACTGCACAAATCTGGCCTTTATGGAAGAGTGGCAAGGAGAAAGCCATTTCTCAAAGATATCCATAAAAAATGTTGTTTAAAGTTTACCACAAGCCACCTGGGAGACACATCAAACATGTGGAAGAAGGTGCTCTGGTCAGATGAAACCAAAATCGAACTTTTCGGGCACAATGCCAAACTATATGTTTGGCGTAAAAGCAATACAGCTCATCACCCTGAACACACCATCCCCACTGTCATACATGGTCGTGGCAGCATCATGGTTTGGGCCTGATTTTCTTCAGCAGGGACAGGGAAGATGGTTAAAATTGATGGGAATATGGATGGAGCCAAATACAGGACCATTCTTGAAGAAAACCTGTTGGAGTCTGCAAAAGACCTGAGACTGGGACAGAGATTTGTCTTCCAACAAGACAATTATCCAAAACATAAAGCAAAATCTACAATGGAATGGTTCACAAATAAACGTGTCCTGGTGTTAGAATGGCCAAGTCAAAGTCCAGACCTGAATCCAATCGAGAATCTGTGGAAAGAGCTGAAAACTGCTGTTCACAAACGTTCTCCATCCAACCTCACTCAGCTCGAGCTGTTTGCAAAGAGAGAATGGGCAAGAATTTCAGTCTTTCGATGTGCAAAACTGATAGAGACATACCCCAAGCGACTTGCAGCTGTAATCGCAGCAAAAGGTGGTGCTTTAAAGTATTAACTTAAGGGGGCCGAATAATATTGCACGCCCCACTTTTCAGTTTTTTATTTTTTACAAAAGTTTAACATAAGCAATACATTTTGTTCTACTTCACAATTGTGTCCCAGTTGTTGTTGATTCTTCACCATAAAATTAAAAAAATTTATCTTTATGTTTAAAGCCTGAAATGTGGGAAAAGGTTGAAAAGTTCAAGGGGGGGCAAATACTTTCGCAAAGCACTGTATGTGAATTACTGACCAGAATACTGCTGTGTGAAAGTGACCTTACTATATTTTCATATTGTAAAAACCCATTTATATTACAAAAAGCACTATATACCCTGTCATTGTATTTCCAGTTACTAATCTACGAAACCTGAGAGGCTTCACTAGTATTGGGATAAAACATTGAATCTCAAACAGGTGCAAACTCAGATAAAACCTAGCTGTACTGTGTATATAATCTCTCCACTATTACATTTTACCTAAATCTTTCCAACTAAAAACCCCAATGGTGCAAGTATCAATAGCCTTATCTAATAGATTGGCAAGACGGGCACGTAAGTACTTAGCAGGTGTTAATGCTAACTGCCAACATTATTCTTTCCTTTATGGTAATCCCTTCAATAACAGTACAAAAGAAACAAACTCATTTTTTAGATTATTTTTTTTACAAAATGCACATTAAATGGAATTGCTGCTATATTATGAACTGCAAATTGGATTACATACAGTATATTACACAAGTGAGTACACCCATCACATTTATGTAAATATTTCATTACATCTTTTCATGGGACAACACTGAAGATATGACACTGTGATACAATGTAAAGTAGTCAGTGTACAGCTTGTATAACAGTGTAAATTTGAACCAGTCACAGAAGAAGTTACCAGGCTCCTTGCATCTTCTCACCCTACTACCTGCACCAGTGACCCTATGCCCTCACACCTCCTTCAGTCCCTTTCCCTGGCTGTCACCACTCACCTAACTAAAATATTGAACCTCTTTCTTTAAGGCTAATGTGCACACGTTGCGTATTTGCATGTAGTTACGCTGCGATCAGCACCGCAGCGTAACTGCATGCATCCTGCGTCCCCAGCATAATCTATGAAGATTACGCAGGAGACGTGCGCACGTGGCGTATTAGAGCGCAGCGCTTCAGCTGCTGCCCGAAGCGCGCGTTCTAAGAAGTGACATGTCACTTCTTTCCTGCGCTCTGCATACAGTCCCCGCTCTGTCTATGGGAGGGGCTGCACTCAGAGCGCATGAAATCGCCTTTTTTTTTTTCTTCATTCAGACTCCTTCTGCAGCGATTTGAAGCGCACGTGTGCTGTTTTGAAATTTCTGCAGGGGCAAACGCTACGTGCGCACATAGCCTAATCTGGTGTCTTTCCCTCCTCATTCAAACATGCAGCATATACTCACTAATGAAAAAAAAAAGCATCCCCGGACCAAAACTGTGCTGCGAACTACAAACCTGTCTCTAATCTCACCGTCATCTCTAAGCAGCTGGAACACTTGGTCCAGTCCCGTCTAATCCACAATCATTCAGATAACTCTCTTCTTGATCCTCTACAATCCGATTTCTGCTCCTTACACTCTATGGAAACTACTTACTAAAGTCTTTAATGATCTACTAATACTGATGGGCGATCCCCCCGATGTTCAGGATAGGGAGCCTCGCCCGAACATTTTGTAAAAATCGAGATTGGGATCCAGAGAGCGAACTTGCGTCCGAACACCGAACTCGGGCTTTACAGTTATGGGATGGGGCGCGGGGGCTGTAAAATAAAGAATATAGTTAATTTTAAACATTGTCATTATACTTACAGATCCCGCAACGCGTCCTGCAGACTATGTCTCCCAGCAGTTTCTGCGTCCACGTCCCATCATTGCTGTGTCCTGCCGGTAAGCACCCCTGCCTAAAGGACCTTCGATGATGTCATAGCCATGTGACCAGTCTGGTGTGAATGTTGTACAAACATTGGCTTACAGACTAGTCACATGGCTATGACGTCATTGAAGATCCTGTTAACTGTACTTTCTCACTGTGTGAGTGTCACATCGGCATCACCCAGTACAGCTGCGCACTCTCCTAACAGGAGCGGTCGGCTGCATGTATTTCCATGCAGCTGAGGCGTTCCTGTCCAGAGAGAAAAAAAAATTGAAAAAAATCCAGCACTCAAAGCATTCAACTGAAATTGTTTTATATTTTATTCATTGATCTGTGTAATTATTAAATTTTTTTTTTTTTTTTTTTTTTTTTTTTTTTTTCAACTGAAATTGTTTTATATTTTATTCATTGATCTGTGTAATTATTAAAGACGTTTCGGTCATCCGACCTTCATCAGTTTACACTACAATAAAAAGATACATGAAAAATTTTTTAGTGTACAGAAATAATGGCATTATACAATCATGGTAACAAAAAAGGGCAGAAATATTCACCACATTATAATGCATGAACCATAAACTATGATATACAAAAAATGTCAACAAAAAGACAAAAATGAAGAATCTGTCAGTTGAGCCGCTTCACTAGCAGATATACTGTCCACCTAAAGATATAATTGAAATACAGATAAAATGTAGCATAATAGAACCATTATACAACAAAAAGGGGAACCAAACAGGAAACCCAAAAATTTATCCAAAAAATGTATATCTTGCTAATATGGAAGGACAAAGAGCCTAAGCACTAGCACTGAGACACTATTCTAATCTAATAAAACAGACAATACACAGAAATGCCATGTAATGAACACTCACCAGAAAGGGCTCTGTAGAAATATATGGAAAAGCTGGACCAGAGGAAAAAGCTGCCCGTCCGGGTCTGCAGTCAATGTAATCTGACAGTCCAATGTCCAGATTTAAATAGACCGCTCAATTAGCTCATTAACAAGTTACAGAGCGTCACTTCCGGTCCGATGACCGGAAGTGACGTCACGGAGCGTCATTTCCGGTCCGAAAACCGGAAGTGACGTCACCGGCTGGCAAAGTGTAAATCCTGATGGTTGGCAACTGTAGACATACACAGACAGCCACTCCTCACCGCAGGACGTCACTTCCGGTCCGCAAACCGGAAGTGACGATCCTGGTTGGCAAAATGTAAACCAGATGGTTGGCAATTTAAAGACAAATTACCTAAAAGATCAAATAAAAGAAAAAATAGAAGAAATAAGACAAGAGGACTAAGGGAATGGTGTATTTATTCAGAATCAATTTAATAATTCTTTAATTTTTTAGGATTTACACTTTGCCAGGGTTTAGGAATCATAGCTCTGTAATGCATAGCCTCCTCTTTTTCAAGGGACCAAAAGTAATTGGACAAGGGACTCTAAGGGCTGCAATTAACTCTGAAGGCGTCTCCCTTGTTAACCTGTAATCAATGAAGTAGTTAAAAGGTCTGGGGTTGATTACAGGTGTGTGGTTTTGCATTTGGAAGCTGTTGCTGTGACCAGACAACATGCGGTCTAAGGAACTCTCAATTGAGGTGAAGCAGAACATCCTGAGGCTGAAAAAAAAGATAAAATCCATCAGCGAGATAGCAGACATGCTTGGAGTAGCAAAATCAACAGTCGGGTACATTCTGAGAAAAAAGGAATTGACTGGTGAGCTTGGGAACTCAAAAAGGCCTGGGCGTCCACGGATGACAACAGTGGTGGATGATCGCCGCATACTTTCTTTGGTGAAGAAGAACCCGTTCACAACATCAAATGAAGTCCAGAACACTCTCAGTGAAGTAGGTGTATCTGTCTCTAAGTCAACAGTAAAGAGAAGACTCCATGAAAGTAAATACAAAGGGTTCACATCTAGATGCAAACCATTCATCAATTCCAAAAATAGACAGGCCAGAGTTAAATTTGCTGAAAAACACCTCATGAAGCCAGCTCAGTTCTGGAAAAGTATTCTATGGACAGATGAGACCAAGATCAACCTGTACCAGAATGATGGGAAGAAAAAAGTTTGGACAAGAAAGGGAACGGCACATGATCCAAGGCACACCACATCATCTGTAAAACATGGTGGAGGCAACGTGATGGCATGGGCATGCATGGCTTTCAATGGCACTGGGTCACTTGTGTTTATTGATGACATAACAGCAGACAAGAGTAGCCGGATGAATTCTGAAGTGTACCGGGATATACTTTCAGCCCAGATTCAGCCAAATGCCGCAAAGTTGATCGGACGGCGCTTCATACTACAGATGGACAATGACCCCAAGCATACAGCCAAAGCTACCCAGGAGTTCATGAGTGCAAAAAAGTGGAACATTCTGCAATGGCCAAGTCAATCACCAGATCTTAACCCAATTGAGCATGCATTTCACTTTCTCAAATCCAGACTTAAGACGGAAAGACCCACAAACAAGCAAGACCTGAAGGCTGCGGCTGTAAAGGCCTGGCAAAGCATTAAGAAGGAGGAAACCCAGCGTTTGGTGATGTCCATGGGTTCCAGACTTAAGGCAGTGATTGCCTCCAAAGGATTCGCAACAAAATATTGAAAATAAAAAATTTTTTTTTGGGTTTGGTTTATTTGTCCAATTACTTTTGACCTCCTAAAATGTGGAGTGTTTGTAAAGAAATGTGTACAATTCCTACAATTTCTATCAGATATTTTTGTTCAAACCTTCAAATTAAACGTTACAATCTGCACTTGAATTCTGTTGTAGAGGTTTCATTTCAAATCCAATGTGGTGGCATGCAGAGCCCAACTCGCGAAAATTGTGTCACTGTCCAAATATTTCTGGACCTAACTGTATATATATATATATATATGCAGTATATAGCTTTATCGCCATATAAGGGGGGGCAAGCACAATTTCTTGAACAAGGGCCCCAAGCTGTCAGTGTCCGCCCCTGATCTTCCATACACCTAATTAATTAGCAAAATATCCCTAAGTAATCTTTCACCTGAAATGTATTTACAGCTGACTGTAGTTGTAACAAAAAAATATTTTTTCGGACTCAAATCCCAATAAAACCGAAGAGGGTTTCCATTGTTACTTATTTGAGATACACAATTTACAACCTCTCCTCAGCAGAGTTTTTACCTCTTTTACACTGCATTTCCC
Organism: Anomaloglossus baeobatrachus; assembly: GCF_048569485.1. Lineage (NCBI taxonomy): Eukaryota > Metazoa > Chordata > Amphibia > Anura > Aromobatidae > Anomaloglossus > Anomaloglossus baeobatrachus. The sequence continues at coordinate 252,220,916 of NC_134358.1, forward strand.
CAAGAAAGGCCTGCATTGCAGTTACTTCATTTTCCAACTGAAATAGAATTTAAGACAATTTTACATTCTAAATCTTCAAAAATTGATTCAGCATTTCTATTCCGCAAACCAAATATGTTACATAACTCTCACAAGGGTACCACAATGGAGAGTGGTCCTTCTTATTTCTGGTATCAGAAGATCGCAGAGCAGGGCTACACACACACTTGCACAGGTTAATACTGCTGGCTGTGCAGATTCTCCTTGTTCTAGTGCTCTAGGATTAAATAAGATTAAAAAGTTTGTCTGGTGTCCTAAACTCTTGATGAAAGCAGGAATCAGCTGTTATGAGTTTACTAATTATCTTTGCTAATAAATAAACTTTTTGACATACACACCACCATCATAAATATTACCAATTTCCATTCAATATATATTCATATAGATGGTGCCTGCGCATATGAGGACCTTGGATAAATCGCATAACAAACAACAACAACCAAAGAAAAAGGCGATCAGACATCCAATGCAATTAAAATATATATTTTTATTATTAGTGCAAGTGCATGGCATAGGAATAGACATATGAAGGGGGCATAAAACGGTGGTGTCAATCCATCATAATAATACTGACAGTGCTAATGACATTGCTGGTGGCAGGGAGTGCCTGGGGAACGCAGCAAACAATGGTAATGACCTCAATATTAAGTCCCCTACAATGGGGTATAACTCACGTATCAATGCTGATGGGCTCCACAGAGACACCCCACCAACCAGCGGCACAACAGATCTTTACCTATCACATGTATGTACATAACCCACCATGGACATAATAATGCACTCACCGGAGCCCCCCACCCGACGGACGTCAGTTTCGGCGGATGCCTGCGTCAGGGGTGGTGCCATACAGGGGAAATGTCGTGATTTAAAAAGAGACCCGGAGCCAATCATCAGCCGGTGACTAGGGATGACGCATGAGCGTCCATAGTGACAGAACACCACCGCTCCCGGCCGCGTCAGGAGGCGGCACCGCCCACCCGATCACGTGATAATCACATGACCGGGAGGACCGCCACGCCCCCAAGACATGACCAAGGAGCCGGGGGGACGCCACTACTAACGCACACACGCACATCACCGCCACCAAAATTTAAAGCTATTGTGATACCCATATCCATGGATTCTCCAGCAATAATGCCAGTACCGGTAATCCGCGATCCTGCGCGAGCGTCCACAGTAACGGAACCACCCGTCCCCAGCCACGTCAGGAGACCAGCACCGCCCACCCAGTCACGCGGACATCACATGACCGGGAGGACGACGACGCCCCCAAGACATAGCCGGGAAGCCGGGAGCACGTCACTGCCAACACGCCCGCGCATCACGCCGACACCGGTACTTAGAAAAATTCAAAACAACAATGTCAGACACATGTGTGTTTCTAGTGGTGTTACTACTATGGATTTTCGCAGATATATATAATATTATATCATGCTGCCCTATGGCAGTAAAAATAAGGTAATCAACCCATTTACCACAAATAGTACAGCGATTATCCTGGCAGTCCAATCCCCCCCATCCACCTAAGGGTAACAAAAGGGGTTACTGCCCCATAATAACACACATGTAATCAATCATCGGCCTAATTGTCATAAAACATAGCAGACAGGCCATAGCCCATAATCGAAGATAGTGACAATTGGCGACGCATGCGCCCCCACAGCAACGGAGCCCCCGATCCCCCACCGCGTCAAGGGTTAGGTATCGCACCCCCGAACACGTATCACACATGTTCGGGAGGACGACACCACGCACAGAGATACGGAGAAAGATACGGGGACCACGCCACCACCGGGCCCGCATGCGTACATGTCACCACCCTGATAGCAATATACATATCCCCCATTCTTGTCATATAACAACAACACCAAATAGCATAATAACTTATATCAATGTTTTACAATATCAACAACACGGATAAAACATCCTATCCATATACATAGTCAAAGATGTTGAAGAATAATGACAGAATTTGCCAATATAGAATATGGGGTGATTACTATATTACCAATTTAAATCAAAGTAAATAGGCACAATATGTCTACATAGTTAAATGATAAGGTGAATCCTAAGGTATGTGAAGTAGTTTCCATCAACAACCAATCGTGGTGTGGCTTCATCGGGAAGAACAACTATATTAAAAAATAAAAATAGAAATAATTAAAATTAAGAACATTCGTATTGCATAGCAAGTGATCATAAGAACGCAGCAAAACCAATATTCTCGTTTAAACCAAGAGGATGTAAGGTTTTTAATGTCCAGATCCATCTGGCTTCAAGGCGTGCTAAATCAGTGCTAACTCTCCGACCCCGAATATTAGTTTCAATGTAATCAATGCCGCGAAATTTCAGCAATGTCCCATTGCATTGATGACACAGCTTAAAATGTCTCGGTAATGTTTTTAAACACGAGACATCTGCTTCGTCAATGGCGGCATTGATTCCATTGACATGTTCTCTGACCGGAAGTTTTAGAGGGCGTGTAGTTAACCCCACATATATTTTGGGGCAAGGACATACAGCATAATAAATCACTGCACTAGTAGTGCAAGTGATAGATTTCTTTATTTGATAAGTCATTGTCCCTGCTGAATTCATAAAGCTATCACAGCGTTCCATATTCATGCATGCTACACATTGACCACAAGGTCTGGAACCACCTTTACGCTTATTCGTATTTAAGAAAGATGGAATTGTATCTGCCACCTCATAATGACTGGATACCAAAATATCTCGTAGGTTCCTGGACCTACGTATTGAAATAAGTGGTCTCTGTGGTAGAACTCGGGATAAGATTGGATCCGTCATTAGGATCGGCCATGCTTTCTCTAAACATTTCCTCATTTGGGGAAATCTAGCGTGATAATTAGTCACGAAACGTAACGGCTCCAGACCTGGAGTTTTCTTAGAAGTATAAAGCAGGGTATCCCTAGACGCATGCTTAGCCCTGTTATAGGCCCGCTTGATGGCCCGATTACTATATCCCCGCTCTCGGAATCTAGCTTTTAGTTCTTCAGCCCGATGTTCAAACTCTGAACCGACGGAACAGACCCTACGTAATCGCAGGAACTGTCCCGTCGGAACCGAGTTAATCATGTATTGAGGATGTGCCGAAGACGCGTGCAGCAGCATGTTGGAAGAAGTGGCCTTCCTGAATATATCAGTTTGTAACACATTCTGTCCATCCCTTTTGACTGAGACATCCAAAAAGTCCACAGAGCTCCTGTCATAATGGTACGTAATCTTGATGTTTTTATCATTGTTATTGAGTGTCAACATGAATTTTTCCAATAAACACTCCGTACCCTGCCAGATCAAGAATATGTCGTCGATGTACCGCGTCCATAAAAGGACGCGGCCCATCGACGACTCAAGATCCGGCAGGGAGAGGTCCCTCTCCCACAGCCCCAGGAACAGGTTGGCATAGGAGGGGGCAAAGGATGCCCCCATCGCTGTTCCCTGGAGCTGTAGATAGAAGGACCCCTTGAACACAAAATAATTATGAGTTAAGGAAGACTCCAAGAGTTCCATAACTAATGAGATGAAGGCTGTGGGCAAATTGGAGGTGCTCAGAAAAAAGTAGACTGCTGCAAGACCATCCACATGGCGAATGCTCGTATATAGAGACTCAACGTCTCCTGTAACCATCCATGTGTCCTCTTCAATGTATAATCCGTCCATTTTTCTCAGGAAGTCACCTGTATCCTTAATAAAGGAGGGTAATCCCTCCACAAATGGATGAAGAACTGACTCGATCCACTTATTAGTGTGTTCCAAGAAATTACCCCTACCTGACACAATAGGTCTACCCGGTGGATTTAAAATATTCTTATGGATCGCGGATTACCGGTACTGGCATTATTGCTGGAGAATCCATGGATATGGGTATCACAATAGCTTTAAATTTTGGTGGCGGTGATGTGCGTGTGTGCGTTAGTAGTGGCGTCCCCCCGGCTCCTTGGTCGTGTCTTGGGGGCGTGGCGGTCCTCCCGGTCATGTGATTATCACGTGATCGGGTGGGCGGTGCCGCCTCCTGACGCGGCCGGGAGCGGTGGTGTTCTGTCACTATGGACGCTCATGCGTCATCCCTAGTCACCGGCTGATGATTGGCTCCGGGTCTCTTTTTAAATCACGACATTTCCCCTGTATGGCACCACCCCTGATGCAGGCATCCACCGAAACTGACGTCCGTCGGGTGGGGGGCTCCGGTGAGTGCATTATTATGTCCATGGTGGGTTATGTACATACATGTGATAGGTAAAGATCTGTTGTGCCGCTGGTTGGTGGGGTGTCTCTGTGGAGCCCATCAGCATTGATACGTGAGTTATACCCCATTGTAGGGGACTTAATATTGAGGTCATTACCATTGTTTGCTGCGTTCCCCAGGCACTCCCTGCCACCAGCAATGTCATTAGCACTGTCAGTATTATTATGATGGATTGACACCACCGTTTTATGCCCCCTTCATATGTCTATTCCTATGCCATGCACTTGCACTAATAATAAAAATATATATTTTAATTGCATTGGATGTCTGATCGCCTTTTTCTTTGGTTGTTGTTAATTATCTTTGCTATAGAGCAGGGGTGGGGAACCTTTTTTCTGCCATTTGGAAATTTCTACCACACTTCGGGGGCTGCACAAAATTATCAACCTGAAAATTACCCTAATATATTTGGTCAAACAATTAACTCACTCTGGCGGGTGGAGCTTCTACTCTTTGGTGCGGCTGTGATGTTAAGTGATCTTGATCCTGTTGCTTCTCACAACTTGTTTTCCAGGTTTCAGTTGGCTGTGACCGCTGTATATACATCACAGGAGTGGATGGGGACATATACATCTTAGGGGAGGGTTGGGAGGAATATAGATCACTGGGGAGGCTGGGGGACATAGACATGAATAGGGAGAATGGGGACATAGACATCAAAGGAGAAGCTGAAGGCAAATACATCACTGGGGAGGGCTGGGAGGAATATACAACATTAGCAAAGTTGTGGGGCATAGACGTGGCTGTTTGCATAGACATCACATCTCTGCACAGACATAATTGGGGGGCATAAACATTGCAGGGGAGGGCTGGGAGGAATATACATCACTAGGGAAGCAGAGGGGCATAGACATCACTGGGGGTACAAACATCACTGGTCGGCACAGACATCACTGGGGGTATATATATTACTGGGGTGCACAGACATAGCTGGGGGCATAGACATAGCTGGGGTAGCACAGACAGACCTGGAGGAGGCTGGAGGCAGACAGACAGACAGACCTGAAGGAGGCTGGAGGCAAACAGACAGACAGACCTGGGGGAGACTTGAGGCAGACAGACAGACCTAGTGGAGGCTGGAGGCACACAGACGGGCCTGGGGGAGGCTGGAGGCAGACAGGCCTGGGGGAGGCTGGAGGCAGACAAACCTGGAGGAGGCTGGAGGCAGACAGACCTGGAGGAGGCTGGAGGCAGACAGACCTGGAGGAGGCTGGAAGCAAACAGACAGACATGGATGAGGCTGAAGGCAGACAGATAGACCTGGGGGAGACTAAAGGCAGAGAGACAGACCTGGGGGAGGCTGGAGGCAGAAAGACAGACCTGGGGAGGCTGGAGGCAGACAGACAGACCTGGAGGAGGCTGGAGGCAGACAGACAGACCTAGAGGAGGCTGGAGGCAGACAGACAGACCTGGGGGAGGCTGGAGGCAGACAGACAGATAGACCTGGGATAGAGCGCTGCTGCCACCGGGCACAGAGAGCGTTGCTGGCGCCGGACACAGAGAGCGCTGCTGCCGCCTGGCACAGAGAGCGCTGCTGCCGCTGGCGACTGCTGCAAGCACAGTAGGACCTGGGAGATGATGGGGCAATCGCTCTTCTTCTGCTGGACTGGAGTGCACCTCGCACCTACCCCGTGTCTATCCCACCTACAAAGTATGTCCTCACGCTAGCCAGTGCCAGTGTGGGGACGTAGTCCTTCGGTATAGGAATTGCAGCGTTCAGCATTGAAAGCGCTGTGCGGGGTTTTAAAGGGCCAGCAGCCAGCAAGATGCGGCTCCTACCCCAGCACTGCGGTCCCTGGGAATCTGCCCGGCAGGTGCAGAAAAAGTCATTACTGGCCACATGCGGCCCACGGGCCGGAGGTTACCCACCCCTGCCATAGAGACTCCTCTATCAACTAGGGATTTACCAGTGATAGCTTTGCTTAGTTAGCCTCTAGAGGGAACCTGTGATCTGTGAATCTGTGATCTGTGGACCAGGAAGTCATTTTTGGAACCTTAGCTGGAGTTTGTTGTCTTGTGTCTTCCCTTCCTGAATCCCATTTGAGTTTGCCTGATTGATCCGTTCCCCATTACTCCTTCCTGTAATTTGGAGTGCCTAGTATGATTGGTTTCTTTTATCCCTTTTTGTCTTGTCCTCTCTGTGCCTTTAACCTAGAGCGAGACTAGTGAACCACTGCCCTGCATAATAGACAAGGCTGTGTCCAAGGACAGACAGGGATATTAACCCCTTAACGACCGCGGGCAGTAAAGTTATTCCCTAGTGGTCATAGTGTTAATCCCCACCTGCTGATTTATACAGCTGACATGTGTGCATAGAAGGTACGAGTGGAATCGCTATCCACCTGTACCTGTTAACCCCTTAAATGGCACAGTCAAGATGTGACAGCGCCATATTAATGGCGATCGCGGTAGATCTGTACTCGCAGGGCGATACCGGAAGTCACATGACGTGATCACGTGGATCTGGTGATTGTCATTGTAGAACAGGGTCATGTGATGACTCCTGTAGCTCACATGACTAAGGTCCTGTAAGAAGCAGCCGAGTACTGCAGCTTAAAGGAGATGATCATTTCTCCCAGTCTGAGCAATGCTGCTCTGATTGAGAGAAATGAATGAGCAATCAGACAGCTGATCGTTATAGCCCCCTAGGGGGACTAGTAAAATTAAATAAAAAAAGGCTTAAAAAAGAGTTTTGAAAAATTTTAAAACATAAAAAAACCTAAAAGTTCAAATCACCCCCCCCCATTCGTCCCAATGAAAATTAAAGGGTTACAAAAATATACACACATTTGGTATTGCCGCGTTCAGAAATGCCCAATCTATCAAAATATAAAATCAATTAATCTGATTGATAAACGATGTAGCAGCAAAAAAATTCAAAATACCAAAATTACGTTTTTTGGTCGCCGCATGTTTTGCACAAAATGCAATAACAGGCGATCAAAACATAGCATTGGCGCAAAAATGGTACCACTAAAAACTTCAGTTTGAGATGCAAAAAAAAAACATTACTTAGGCATAGACTCTGAAAAATGAGAATGCTATGGGTTGCGAAAAATGGATCAAAACGTACTTTTTTGGACAAACCTCTGATTTTTTTTAACCTCTTAGATAAAACTAAACCTATACATGTTTAGTGTCTACGAACTCATACTGACCTCAGGCATCACAGCAACACATCAGTTTTACCATACAGTGAATACGGCGAATAAAATATCCCAAAACCATAGTGCAATTGCACATTTTTTGCAATTTTTCCGCATTTGGAATTTTTTGCCATTTTACAGTACACTATATGGTAAAACTCATGTTTTCATTTAAAAGTACAGTTCGTTCTTCAAAAAATGAGCCCTCACATGACCAGATTGACAGAAAAATAAAAATGTTACGTCACTCGGAAGAATGGTGAAAAAAAAATCGAAAGCGCAACATTGGCCGGTCGTGACGGGGTTAACATAATCAAGCCTCGGGGTGAAAGAACCCATCTAGGGATATCAGTGAGCTCAGACCTACTTAGGGTAAGTGTCAGGGGTTGCTCCTCCCTACCCTTCATTAGTAGCAGTGTAGGTTAAGTGTCAGGGGTTGTTCCTCCCTACCCTTCATTAGTAGCAGTGTAGGTTAAGTGTCAGCGGTTGCTCCTCCCTACCCTTCATTAGTAGCAGTGTATCTCTTCTCCTGTCTCGCCTTGCGCCGACCTTGGTGAAGCACATCAAGCTGGAGCTGCCATGGAGTGGTACCTGGTGCCTATCAGTCACGTGCATAAGGACAGACACAGGATCAGCTTTCTCATTTACCATCTGAGATCATGCACTTCAAATATATTTTTTTTTCTTTGGCACATTAAGGTTTAATTCCTTAACTGGTGCAGCTGCAGACTTTCTCAGCTGTCAGCACTTAGCCACTTCCATCCAGGATATAAGCCCTCTGCTTCCTGGGTATTGTGCTAGTTATTCTATCCAGTTAGGAGCTAGCCTGGGAGCTGAGAGGAAGTGATGGTTGCTGCTGTGCTGTCTGCTGCAGTTTGTGCAAGTTGAGTGTTTTTGTTCTACCTCCTTTCCCTTATTATTCCTCACATGTATTTCATTGATTGTTCCTGGTGTATGTTTTTGGCGTTTATGAGATTTTTGTTATCCCTGTCTCTTGTTTTGTGTTGGTGCATTTTTGGGTTCCGTCCGGTCAATCACCTGGTTGGTGGGGACTCAGTTGTTAGGGCCTAGACAGTAGACAGGGTCAGATTGGAGGCTCGACCCTGACTACCACTAACCTACCGTTGTGATAGGGGACAGCTCAGGGTCCCTAGTCGTAGGGTCAGCCTAGGAGCCCTGTATCATCCTATCTCCCCATATCACCCCATTACACTATCATCAAACAAGTGCAAACTCACCATCAGAGGCTCTGGTGGAGGATAGGTAGGCACTTAGTCACGCCCTTCTCAGGGTAAGCCTGGTTCTGGGAACATTACATTCTACTTCCCTCTTTTCCTCCTTCACTGTACCATGACAAAAACACTCAGTGAACCTATGCCCACTCTCTAATATTTTTTAATAGTAGTGCTAAATAATACAGATTTAAGCTGATAAAACTTCTTCTACTTGTTTTGTCTGCAGAACTCTTTTGTTATGCTTACTATGCATCCCTTCACATTTGCCTCTCTTCCATATAAGCTTATTTACCCTTTTGAAATAGTATTAAAAATGTTTCCCTCCAACCAATCAGAATTATTTACAATATGTATATTCTGGGGGAATACTTTTCAGTAAATTGATAAATTTCTGTCTGGCATCAGCCAATAGAGAGCTCCACTAGTTGATAAAGTCGTATAAAATGACCTGCAGCTATAAGCAACTAGTAATCTACTATAGGACATAAGACGCTTTAGAACTATGTACCATATTCATCGACATAGTGCACACGTAATTAAACTTTACATATCTGTGAAAAAATTACACAAAGTTTATGGGAATGGTAGAATATTTAAAGCATTTAAAGAGAACCTGTCAAGACGATTTTGTAGTGTAAAGACATTGCTGTTATGGTATTGTAATACTGATTAAATTGATTAATTCGGTGACGAAATCCACTTTTTGGTTCTTCTTAATCACTATTTCATGTGTTCTGCTAATTAGATTTTGATGCATAGTGGCGGGGACGTTTCCTCCCTATCTGTGATTCTCCAGCTTCTCTATGAATGATCTGCTTCCTCTGTTTGAAATCTCAGCCATGATCTGTCATATCAAGACCAGTGGCAGTTGGAGGAGTTGGGGAACCACAAACAGGGAGAAGACTTAATTAGTAGAAACCTTCAAAAGCGGATTATAGAAGAACCACAAAGAGGATTTCTTTAGCAAAGGTATCAATGTAATCAGTATTACAGCACCATTACAGCCATGGCTTTACTTGGACAGGGGGGAGGAAGGACAGTCAGGTAGCCAGAGGCGGGAATAGCTAGCAAAACCTGACCCACCTATTACATATTCTGCAGCACCTATCAATCAAATAACAGTGCATTTCACAAACTTTACTTGCCTGTATTTCAGAAACTATACATCCGATCTCACAACTAAAGGTATGTATAGAATCAGCCTGATAGTGCCAGTATAGCACTGGCTTTAGTTTACTTAGGAAAATCCTGGTCATTGGTCTTCTTTAAGGCTATGTGCGCACTAGAAAATGGACTTTTCTAAGAAAAATCTGCACCCTCTGCCAGAATACCGCACCCGCGGCAAAACCCATGGTAAAACCAAATGTTTTTGCCATGATTTTGCTGCGGTTTGCCACGGTTTTTCTGCGGGTTGGTCCCTGTGGGTTTTTTACCATAATCTATGGCAAAAAACGCAGGTACCTGCAGAAAAGAAGTGACATCTTCATTCTTTTTGCTGCAGAAATTCTGCAGCAAAACCTGTATGGGAAAAAAACGCAGTGTGCGCACACCATTTTCTTTACCATAGGTTTTGCTGGGGAATGACTGCAGAAAGGTTATGAACATTTTATGCAGCAATTCATGTAGCAAAACCGCAGCAAATCTGTGGCAAAAAACGCAGCGTGCGCACAGGGCCTTAGACCCACTTCTTAGATAGCCTTGACTGCAAAATAATAAAAATTGGCGTCTTTCCAATAACATCAAGATTGTTCCCAAATGTTACACACCTGTCATGCCTTCATGATAGAGTTTAATTTTCTTCCCCTATGGCTGCTATAATTTGTGGTGCTCTATATCGGGTCTTACAAGTTTCCCACCATTCCTCAGTGACATATTCTCCCAAGGCCTTTTAAAGCACATTTACACATTTTGACCCATCCCTCTGTCTGCGTATTGAGATTGGAATGTCTTTAGTTGTTGCTTTGGATATTGCCACCATCTAGTTTCTTCTGTTGGCATCATTTCCTCAGACTCCTGTGATTTGTACTATTTGCATCTGCTGCTTCTGTGCCCTGCTGGTTAAACTATTGTTTGCTATAAGCACAATGGACTAATATTGGAGTCCGATCACAATATGTTACAATCTGTTTGGAATCCGTAACTTGCATCTGCTGCAGGTTAACCAATCATTTGCTGCAGGTTAACTCATCGTTTGATGTACAGTGCTGGCCAAAAGTATTGGCACCCCTGCAATTCTGTCAGATAATACTCAGTTTCTTCTTGAAAATGATTGCAATCACAAATTCTTTGGTATTATTATCTTCATTTAATTTGTCTTCAATGAAAAAAAACAAAAAAATTGTCAAAAAGCCAAATTGGATATAATTCCACACCAAACATAAAAATGGGGGTGGACAAAAGTATTGGCACTGTTTGAAAAATCATATGATGCTTCTATAATTTGTGTAATTAACAGCACCTGTAACTTACCTGTGGCACCTAACAGGTGTTGCCAATAACTAAATCACACTTGCAGCCAGATGACATGGATTAAAGTTGACTCAACCTCTGTCCTGTGTCCTTGTGTGTACCACATTGAGCATGGAGAAAAGAAAGAAGACCAAAGAACTGTCTGAGGACTTGAGAATCCAAATTGTGAGGACGCATGAGCAATCTCAAGGCTACAAGTCCATCTCCAAAGACCTGAACGTTCTTGTGTCTACGGTGCGCAGTGTCATCAAGAAGTTTAAAGCCCATGGCACTGTGGCTAACCTCCCTAGATGTGGAAGGAAAAGAAAAATTGACGAAAGATTTCAATGCAAGATTGTGCGGATGGTGGATAAAGAACCTCGACTAACATACAAACAAGTTCAAGCTGCCCTGCAGTCCGAGGGTACAACAGTGTCAACCCGTTCTATCTGTCGGCGTCTAAATGAAAAGGGATTGTATGGTAGGATACCCAGGAAGAACCCACTTCTTACCCTGAGACATAAAAAACCCAGGCTAAAAAAAGCCTAAAACGTTTTGGAAGAATGTTCTCTGGTCAGATGAGACAAAAGTAGAGTTTTTTGGGAAAAGCCATCAACATAGAGTTTACAGGAAAAAAAAAGAGGCATTCAAAGAAAAGAACACGGTCCCTACAGTCAAACATGGCTGAGGTTCCCTGATGTTTTGGGGTTGCTTTTCTGCCTCTGGCACTGGACTGCTTGACCGTGTGCATAGCATTATGAAGTCTGAAGACTACCAACAAATTTTGCAGCATAATGTAGGGCCCAGTGTGAGAAAGTGGGGTCTCCCTCAGAGGTCATGGGTCTTCCAGCAGGACAATGACCCAAAACACACTTCAAAAAGCACTAGAAAATTGTTTGAGAGAAAACACTGGAGACTACTAAAGTGGCCAGCAATGAGTCCAGACCTAAATCTCATAGAAGACCTGTGGAGAGATCTCAAAATAGTAGTTTGGAGAAGGCACCCTTCAAATCTCAGGGACCTGGAGCATTTTGCCAAAGAAGAATGGTCTAAACTAAAATTCCAGCAGAGAATTGTAAGAAACTCTGATGGTTACCGGAAGCTGTTGTTCGCAGTTATTTTGGCTAAAGGTTGTGCAACCAAGTATTAGGCTAAAGCCTGCTTTACATGTTACGATTCTGCATACGATATCGTATGTGATCGTAACCGCCCCCATCGTATGTACGGCACGTTGAATTTTGTTGAATGTGCCGCACAAACGATTAACCTCCGTCACACGCACTTACCCATCCATACGACCTCGATGTGGGTGGCGAACGTCCACTTCCTGGAGTGGGAGGGACGTTTGGCGTAAACATCCCGCCCACCTCCTTCCTTCCGCATTGCTGGCCGGGAGCCGCAGGACGTAGGTAAGATCTGTTCATCGTTCCCGGGGTGTCACACACTGCGATGTGTGCTACCCCGGGTACGATGAACAACCTGAAGTTCAATTTATGAGGAATGAACGACGTGCGTGCGATGAACGTTTTACCGTTCAATAGCAATCGCACATCGCTGTCACACACTACAATGTACCTTACGATGCCGGATGTGCGTCACTTACGACGTGACCCCGCCGACACATCGTAAGATATATTGTAGTGTATAAAGCGGGCTTTAGGGTGCCAATACTTTTGTCTGGCCCATTTTTGGAGTTTTGTGTGAAATGATCAATGATTTGACTTTTGTTTTTTTTCTCGTTTGTGTTTTATCATTGCATGCAAAATAAATGAAGATAATAATACCAAAGAATTTGTGATTGCAATCATTTTCAAGAAGAAACTGAGTATTATCTGACAGAAATGCAGAGGTGCCAATACTTTTGGCCAGCACTGTAGGTATCTCAAACAGTTTTTTAGAGTCTGTCACATTATGTTACAATTTGCTGTGGACTCTCCTACCTACATGGGAATGCTGCTTCAAACCATGTTCCTCATCTGCCCACTTGGTTATATGGTTTCCAATGTGCTCTGCCTTGAATGTTTGTCTGCCGACCAGTATATCTTTTTGTCCAGGTCCTTACTGTTCCAGATGCCTTCCAGCCTGCTGTGCCAATGTCCACCTTCATCTATTGCTTTCTGAACAGCAGCTATGTGTAGTTATACATTTACAATGTGATAATCTAACCATTTAATATTATAGCATGGTATTTTTTGCCTTTTCAATGTAGTCTTACAAAATTAGAAACCTTTTTCTGAATATATGTATGTGTCGCCCCCGCGTCGTTAGCCTGCTGCTGCCGCTCAGATCCGCATCCACGGTGGCTCGAGGGGGTCTTCGGACCCGAGGAGTCGGGGTCGTGCGGCCACCCGGAATAAAGGGGGGTATTTACAGGGCAATATATGGAAGGTTCGTGACGCCACCCGTAGTGCGTGGTAAGATTGGAGTACCACCACTGCGATTGGGAGTACCCGGTGGTGATGGTGTAGGCAGCCAGGTGTTTAACCCCTCCATGGGTAGGGGGATGCCCCGGGACTCGGTGATGGTGTCGGAGAGGTGTCGTCGGGCCAGTAAGGGTTAATTGTGTACTCACTCAGTCCAATAACGCTGACGCTGACAACCGTGGTAAACCAAAGTACTTGATGCACTACAGCAAGGAGGGAGCACGCCTGGATCCCGTGCCCGTTGGTATTGCTTGTTAGCCTGTGACCTTAATCTTGGCACCTCTTTTCTGTAGTTGGTCCCTTTTAGCATAGAACTAAACGGGTCCCGCTCACCAGTATGGCTAACTGGGTGAGCTTGCTCTCAGGGTTCACGCTTGGGATTTTCTGGACTATGTAGTGGGAAAGTCCTATCCCCCTCGTTGCACCCCGATTTTGGAGCGGGTGAAGAATGGATCTTGAAGGCTCCGTCCTTCTCAGGTAAATTACCAGGACGCCTGAAGCTACTTCCCGGCCTAGGGTCCACGTACCCCGTCGTGCCCTGGCCCCTGCCCGGTGATGGCATATGGCCGCCGGCTGTCCTCCTTGACAGTTTGTGCCCCTTGTCACGATGCCCTGTGACCGAGGTCCAGTTCCTACCAGGCCCAGACCAACGTCTGCCACCTAGTACACCATGTTAATTTATATATAGAGGGAACCACGGGTATATGCCGCGCTTAAAAACAAGCGCGGCATATACCCGTGGTTCCCTCTATATATAAATTAACATTCTATATTGTTATACAGGGCCGCTGCTTGAATTACATGGACACTCACATGCTTTTGAAGGAGTTGTGACTGGCACAACCCTATCAGGTGAGTGTTACTGTTCCTTTCCTATCACCACTTGTTATATCGGGTAAGACCCTATTGCGCCCTTTGTCTCCCCACTTTTTAGTACCTAGTACACCAAGGAGCCCAGCTCCTGACCTCCTCTCACTTTCACCTCCAACACTACACTGACTGTCTCCTGACACTCCTGACCTCCCCTTAACCAACCTCCCACCAAAGGTCAGGGACCCGTAACCAAGGAGGAGGTGGATATCATTCAGAAGGGCAGATTGCACAATACCCTGTGACGACCTGATAGGCCAGGGCGTCACATATACGCTTATTGTTTGCTGGATGAGTTGTATTTTTCAATTTAGAATATGTTATATAACTTATTGACTAAAGAGTATCTATCTTTAAACATCTTTATCCTTCCTGACACATCCTACTAATCTGTGGCTCTAGGACCACCACTGATCACTCAAAAAAATGCTCTGGAGCTTACTGCTCAGCAAGTAGAAGTGTTGAGTTCCTTAATGAGAACATGCACAGAGGAGCATATGAGCTCACAGATATATTCAGCTTATTCATGCACTCACGCAGATACTTAGTACTTCAAAGCAACTCACTTGAGTGTGTTTTTTCGAGCAATCATTGAGGATCTCAAATTCAGACCTCTACCAATCTACAGGAGGTGTACATCTTCAGATATTGATATAATTTGGCAGAGTGTAACATGTGGAATAATAGCAGTGTGTAATGTATTCATTAGTTTTGCAGTTTCTATTGTCCCAATGTTCACTTATATTTGCATCCAAAGATGATGTTCCATCCGCTTTCTCTTCCACTTATTAATAATCTCAATTGAGAAAATCTTAAGAAGAAGTGGTGAGCATAAGAATGAAATTGTATACAAATGATACAATGTCCATCAGGACTGGGGTGTACAAACAGCAGAATCATACCAGTATGTATATAAAGCACTGTACTCCACATGATTGTCTTAACTCATTTAAAGGGAAGCTATAATCAGAAAAATATCTACTTAAATCAGATTTTTGTGGGGGCTTTTAGAAATGTTTTTTTCTATATCACAGTCATTATGAAAAATAAAAATTAGACAAGTAAATAAATAGTAACACATTTAAAAAGCATAGAGTATTTACTTGACAGTTTTATTACCAAAAAAAGCATAAATGACTTCCCTTTACAACAAGATGTACCTGTGCCGCCCCCGTGCCAGCAGCCGGCGCTGCTCGGATCCGGGCCTTCAGGGGTGGTGGGTCTAGGGTCTCTGGACCAGGGGGTCTTGCGGACACACCGAATAAATGGGGGGTACGTAGATGTACGGGCTAGGCCGTAGTAAGTTCGTGACGCCACCCACGATGTGTGGTGAGGTGGGACACCACCGCTGCTGTTATGAGGCACCCGGGGGAGATGTTGTGCAGCAAGTTGTTAACCCCTCCGTGTGTAGGGATGGTGGCCCCGGGACCCGGTGGCTCGGAGCAGGGGATGGCGACCGCAGGGGGTGCTGGTGTACTCACTGTTTGTAAAACACACAAGTCTCTGGTAAACCAAGGTACTGGTGGCCGGTGCCGCGGCCGGTCGTGTTCGGGTTCCCCACCCGGCTGGTGGTCTCCATCCTTTTCCTGCACTGATTTGTGTAAGGTGGACTTTCCTAGAGTGAAACTCAGGAGTCCGCTCCCAGCTGGATATGGCCTAAAGAGACATGCCCACAGACGCTGGCCTGTGGGATCTATGGGCCCTGGCGGTGACCTCTTATCCCTAGTCGGTGGGCTATTGTCTTCTATGAGGGACTTTGGGTGGGACAGGACTTCTAGTCCTGGCCACAATCGGTTAATTAACCAGTTCCACTTGGTTCCGGTCCTGGCTTCAGGGTCCGAGTACCCCCCTTTGTGCTCCGGTTTCCGGGTCGGTTCCCCGTGTGGGTACCGGCGGGCTACAACCCTGTCCTGGTCCACCTCGGTTCTGCCAAGCCGTCTTCCCGTCTCCTGCTGACGGAGACCACCGTCTGCCTCCTAACCAGTGGCACCAGGGCTCCTACCCTGGTACTGTTAAACTTGAACTTCACTGCTGGAGCTACCCTTAGCTCCAGCCCACACTCCTCTCCAACTTGAACTCTAAACACTCTCTCAACTGCTTGTTTTCCTGCCCCGGGCTGTCTAGAGCCCTGGGTGAGCATGTTCCAACCGCCTGGTCACGCCCACTGGTGTGTCTATCTTTCCCTAAGGGGGGGGTGACTAGGTTTTCTGGTTAGCTGTGTTTCCTAGTGAGGGAACGGTGTAATGCGGGGGCCTAACTGTGACTACCTGGTTTTGCCAGGGTGTCACATACCCGTCCAGGAAGATCACTAAAGAGTGTTGCAGTGATGAATTTTGTGATATGCAGATTTGCAGAATTGGTGCAGAAAATTGTTGCAGAAATCTGCACCAAACCCACATCTCCTGGCAGAAAAACAGACCCAAAATGCAATGCGGTTTTGACGCTTTGTTTGCCAGGAGATGCAGTTTGAGTGCAGATATTTGTTGCACCAAATCTGCATCTCCTGCCAGTAAAATGCGCCAAAACCACATCATGCTTTTTGGTGCATGTTTCTGCCAGGAGATGTAGACAAATCAGAATCAACTGGCAGAAAAACTAGTCAAAACCGGGTCATAACCACATTGCGTTTCTGGTGCAACAAATTTCTGCCGCAAACTGCATCTCCTGGCAGAAAAACATCAAAACCGCATTGCATTGTTTGGTGCGTTTTTCTGCCAGAAGATGCAAATTTTCTGCAACCAAATACTCAATGCGCGCACATAGCTTAAGCCAGTAATCCGGAATTGAGTTCAACTCAAGTGAGTTCATAGAGTTCACCTGAAGTAAGTTCACTGAGTTCATTGAGTTCACCTGAGGTCACAGCTGGGGTACCTTGGGAACCAACAGATGTGACCTCAAGTGAACTCACTGAAGTTACCGCTCTAACAGCTGCAGCTCTGTCAGTATGTCCTGGCATCCGCAGTGATCTGTCACGTCTTCTAATGTGACCATGCACTGTGACCTCAGGATGTAGCAGAGCCGGTGTCGTAATGGGACATCGTCTTATGAATTACGTCAGACCTGCAAGGGTGTTTTGAGGGTTAATCAATTGGAGAAAGAGGGGTTTTTTGTGCTTTTTTTAAAGGATTTTTCTGTTTTTTATTTCTTTCTTTTTACTTACATGATCAGCAATGGGTGGCTTCATAGACCCCCTCCCCATTACTAACCTCAGAATTGATGACAGCTGTGATTTTTTTTATAATTTATAATTTTCTAATTGATGAATGATAATTTATAATTTTCTAATTGATGCGCCAATTCTGGGGCGGCTTCTGGCTGATATTTTTAGGCTGCGGATGACCCAGTAAACATGGGCCGCCCCAGCCTGAGAATACCAGCCCCCAGCTGTTTGCTTTATTTTGGCTGGGTATTAAAATTTGGAGGGACCGCAAGCCATTTTTCAAAACTATTTATTTAATTAATTGAAGAAAGTCATATGGGGTCCCTCATATTTTTATACATAGTTAAGATAATGCACACAGTTGGGGCTGCAGCCTGCAGCTGTCTGCTTTATCTGCGCTGGATTTCAAAATACGGGGGACCCTACGCCATTTTTTCCAATCATTTATTTTACACTCCACTCTGGGGACCCAAACAACTAGCATGAGGGAAAACAATTACAGATGCTGGCATGTCAGCAGTCTGATTGCAACCAATCACAAACTGTCACAGAGGGTGAGAGGGGGAAGCAGTGCATATTCATAAAGTTAATGAGTAAACCTGGAAACAGTGTGACAGCCACATGGAGACTCGGGAAGTATAATTGTCTTGCACCTCAGCCCCCACACCGACATGCAACAGCATGACGAGGTCAGCATGCTGCTGACAACATCACACTGCCGGGGGTGGCAGGGCTGCAGCGGTAGAGAGGACACGTGGTTGGGGTGGTGTTACTTTGCAAGGGACATAATGGGGCAATGGGTGACTTTATGGGTCAATGGGGAACATAATGGAGCAAATTGGAACATTATGAGGCAATGGGAAATTTTATGTAGCAAATTGGGATATTATGGTGCAATTAGGGGGGCTTGTGAAAGGACACATAGTATAGCAATGAGTAGAGAGGGAACTGTTCTGTTTGGATTTCCTTAAATAAATTATCAATGTTACTTTCATCATATCTGAGTGCCAAGTCTTAAGCGGGCTTTACACGCTATGATATTGCTAGCAATTGCTAGCGATATCGTACGCAAAAGCACCTGCCCCCGTCGTGCATGCGATTTCGTGTGATCGCTGCCGCAGCGAACATTATCGCTACGGCAGCGTCACACGCACTTACCTGGTTGGCGGCGTCGCTGTGACTGCCGAACAATCCCTCCCTCAAGGGGGAGGGACGTTTGGCATCACAGCGACGTCACTAAGCGGCCGGCCAATCAAAGCGGAGGGACGGAGATGAGCGGGACGAACATCCTGCCCACCTCCTTCCTTCCGCATTGCGGCCGGCGGCAGGTAAGGAGACGTTCCTCGATCCTGCAGTGTCACACACAACGATGTGTGCTGCCGCAGGAGTGACGAACAACATCGATAATCAACCATTACCGATTTTTGGTTTTGGGACGACCTCTCCATGGTGAACGATTTTCACCATTTTTGAGGTCGCTTAAGGTCGCTGGTAAGTGTCACACGCTGCGATATCGTTAATGACGCCGGATGTGCGTCACTAACAACGTGACCCCAACAATAAAACATTAACGATATCGTAGCGTGTAAAGCCCCCTTTACTCTTTATAACAGAAGTGCAGTGTTTCTCTACACCATGGCATGCATAATGCAATCTTATTGAATCAGAACCATTGTTGTTTGCAGCACATTGCCCGGTGAAAACAGGAAATGTCCTGTTGAAAATATGATCTGTATGGGAACAGAATGATCTATTAGAGATCGTTCTAACCCCATCATTCGTTGTCAGCCTATGTGAGGAGGCTTATTCACAAGATCTGGATGACATTTCTATAGTCAATTGCGCTCGTTTAAATTCTTAAATCAGTTCTTGTAAATACAACTTAAATGTTTGTGTTGGTGCAATATGTGAGCAGTTGGGGCCCAACTCTTAACTTTTGCCCAGGGCCCCACTTTGTCTAAAACTAGCCCTGAATATGGTAATGATGTTGAACAGAATTAATTGGTTCTGCCTTGTGCAACAGTCACGGTCTATCATGTGGCTGTGTGGCACCCTCAGGAAAATGGATTGGCCTTCCCTGACCTAAAGCAAAAACAAGGTGTAAAAACCCTGCTGTTAGTAAAGAAATAGTAACACGTAAAACCCATATGGTACTTAGCTGCCATTTTTTGCTAGTGCTTGTGCTTCAAAAAGTGCTAAAAGTTTCACAATGATGAATAGAGTTCAAAAACATATCCAGAAAAACAGTAGTACGAAAGACACCCCAAAATGCTGGAAAAAAACCCAATAAAAAATACCACCGATGGTCAAAAATAAAAAACATCTTGAAAAAACATTCAGGAAACTACCAAAAATCCCTATAAAAGGATTTCAGGTTTACAAAATGCAAGATTAGAAAGTTTACTAAGGGTACTTTCACACTTGCGTTCAGTGGAGTCCGTCACTATGGAGACTAGCGCACTGCGCTATTCTCCATAGACTTGTATAGACAACACACTGTAACGCAAGTGTCAGCGTTGCATCCCCTGGATGACGCAGCGTCGTTATTTTGACGCTGTGTCGGGCGGAAGGAACGCTGCATGTAACGTTTTTTTTAGGAAACCTTTATTTTTCACTGCGCATGCTCTTTTTTTTTTTAAAATCCCAGAAACTTTATTTTGTTTCTCGGTGGCCGAACGTTCAGCTGATCACCCGGCCGCCAGCATGTGAGAGCGCTCAGCTGATCGCCCGGCCGCCGGCATGTATGTGCGCTCAGCTGAGCGCCTGGTCGCCGGCATGTGAGAGCGCTCAGCTGAGCGCCCGGCCGCCGGCATGTATGAGCGCTCAGCTGAGCGCCCGGCCTCCGGCATGTGAGAGCGCTCAGCTGATCGCCCGGCCGCCGGCATGTATGAGCGCTCAGCTGAGCGCCTGGTCGCCGGCATGTGAGAGCGCTCAGCTGAGCGCCCGGCCGCCGGCATGTGAGAGCGCTCAGCTGATCGCCCGGCCGCCGGCATGTGAGAGCGATCAGCTGAGCACCCGGCCGCTGGCTATTGAGAGCGTTCAGCTGAGCGCCCAGCCGCCGGCTATTGAGAGCAATCAGCTGATCGTTCACAATAGTCTGCTGCTGGTAAAACTGTAAAAAATAAAAAAAAAATAAGAAAAAAATAAAAAAAGCTTTCCGTTGTTTTGTACGATCCGTAGCATCCGTTGTGCCACTATATGCAACGCATCCGTTGCATCCGTCACACAACGCAATGCTACGGAAGCCGTCCAACGCAAGTGTGAAAGTAGCCTAAAGCGTCTTCTGCTTGAAAAACACTTTTTTAGCGGCCTGAAATACATGTAGTGTGAACTTACAGCTAGGGGGAATAAGTTCTGATTGAGATCTAAAGGGAGCTTTACACGCTACGATATCGTTAATGTTTTGTCGTCGGGGTCAAGTTGTTAGTGACGCACATCCCGCGTCATTAACGATATCGCAGCGTGTGACACTGAATAGCGACCTTAAGTGACCTCAAAAATGGTGAAAATCGTTCACCATGGAGAGGTCGTCCCAAACTCAAAAATCGGTAAGGGTTGTTTATCCATGTGGTTCATCGCTCATGCGGCAGCACACATCGCTATGTGTGACACCGCAGGAGCGAGGAACGTCTCCTTACCTGCCGCCGGCCACAATGCGGAAGGAAGGAGGTGGGCGGGATGTTACATCCTGCTCATCTCCGCCCCTCTGCTTTGATTGGCCGGCCGCTTAGTGACGTTGCGGTGACGTCGCTGTGATGCCGAACGTCCCTCCCCCTTGAAGGAAGGATTGTTCGTCAGTCACAGTGACGCCGCTGACCAGGTAAGTATGTGTGACGCTGCCGTAGCGATAATGTTCGCTACGGCAGCTATCACAAACAATCTCATGCGCGACGGGGGCGGGTACTTACACGCTCGCTATTGCTACAAATTGCTAGCGATATCGCTACCGTGTAAAGCCCCCTTAAGAGTCAGACTGGCCCCTCTGAATTGAAAGTCATATATGAAGGCTTTGTAGTACTCCTTCACACATTCTAACAAGTAAATCAAATTCTCAACCAAAGTAAAAGATAATACATAAAATGTCAAATATAGTTCAACAAAGTATTTCCCAAACATTCCTCACACATTGAATAGGAAACTAATAGTGGTTATCGTGGTCATTTGATTGAAATTAAAAGGTAGTTGAAATAGGCTTAGGTTGATTGTGGCCAAACACATTCACACTGCATCCTCTTTCTATTGTTTTAATTCATTGGTGTTGTCGAAGAGCAGGCAATTCATCTCTTTCATCTTTTATAACAATGTGGTATTCATAATGGAAATACACTTGTTAACATACTGACCAGAAATCGTCAACATGCAGAAGAGAACTTTGTCAGCCTGTATGTATTAGAATGCCTTCATAAAGAGGGTGGCAGATTTATTAAAATTGTTCAATTTTAAGGTAACATAAATAGATTTAAAAAAGCACTCCCATCAAAGTTTTTATCCTCTTAATAAATTTAAATTCCCATAATATATGGCAATGTGTATTTACAATTGCTCATTTTGCATTTCTACCCAGTAAATTCTTCAGTTTTCTCTGCTCTATGCAGAAAGAGGAAGTTTTTTCCCTGCTTAAATCATTCCCCTCTTCAATTCCTGACCCAGTTTCTCCCCTCCTCCCCCTGCTAGAGACTTTTAGGCTATGTTCACACAGGGCTCTTTTGCAGCGTTTTTTTGCTGACCAAAACCTGATCTTGTGGCAGGATGTCTCCTGGGAGTCATCTTCGGTTTTGGTGTGGTTTTTGGGGCATTTTTACAGTGGTTTTTTTGTGATGTCAAGACCAGCAGGGGTTCAAAACTACCAGAGTGCTGGGCCAGGCTGGGATTGACCTAGATCCGGCATTCGAGTAGTTAAAAAAAAAAAGGTAGAAAAAAAAAAAAAGTAAAACAAGCGCGCTATACTTACCAGTCTCCAGTGGATACTAGAGTGTATGGGCTCCTTCCAGGTATGACGTCATTTCAACATACACCTATCACATGGGGGGGCAGGGGGGCAAAGCATGATATAGTGGAAGGGAGACAACATCGCCAAGCTCACCAACCAAGCCAGTCACGCCTACTAACCCAAATGGTCATGCCCACTAACCTGGAAAGAGCCGATATATTCTAAGCTCAACCATACGTGCTCTCTTCTACTTCCGGTGCTGCTCATTTGCCCCATGCATATTCACTGCTTCCCCCCCCCACTGGAGTCTGTGATTGGTTGCAGTCAGATGCACCCCCAGCCTGTGTGACAGCGTCTGACTGCAAACAATCTCAGACCTGGGTTGTGAGTCTATCGTACAGTAAAAAATAAATAAAATGATGAACAGTCCCCCATATTATGATACCCAGCACAGAAAAAGCCCACGTCTACAAGCTGCAGCCCCCAGCTGGGGGCTGGTATTCTCAGGCTGGAGAGACCCAGCCTAAAAATATCAGCCTGCAGCCGGCCAGGTTGTCCCATCCATTAGATGTGACAATCTCAGCACTTTACCTGGCTCTTCCCAAATTGCCCTGGTGCGCTGGCATTCGGGGTAATATCATGGGTTAATCGCAGCCCACAGCTGTGACTAAACCCTAGATTGGTAATAGTAGATGTCTATGAGACACCCCCATCACCAATCTGTAATAAGTAAAAAGAAATAAACACAAACACCGAAAAAATCCTTGTTTTGAAATAAAATACAAAAGACACCTTCTTTCACCACTTTATTAACACCCCAAACACACCTGCAGGTCCGATGTAATCCACACGAGGTCCCACAACGATTCAGCTCTGCTACATCTGAAGATCACAGCGAGCGGCTATAGAACAAGACTGCCCACTGTGAACTCCAGAGAATTAATGAGCCACATGATCACCGGTCACTTCACTCAGGTGATTTCTGGTCACAGCTGGTGATACCTGTGATTGTAAATAGCCTGAGTGAGGTCACTGCTGAATGTGCGACTCATTCATTCTCTGTATAGACCCGCAGACAGGGTTTGTGATTAGTTGCAGTCAGATGCTGTCACTCAGGCTGGGGGCACGTCTGCCTGCTACAAATCACAGATCAAAGCAGTGAATATGTAATGAAGGTAATGAGCTGGGAAATGGAGCCATGGAAGCGTACAGCCGCGCCAGTTATTCGGTAAATATAGCACGCCTGCTCCAATCCCTACCACCATTTTTAAGTGTCGGCCAGATACCCTGGATCAATTCCGGGCTGAAACCGGGTTTTTTATTAACCGGCTAGACCCGCCGATCCAGGGTATCTATCTATCTATCACTAGGTTGAAAAAACGTGCAAAAGTGCTGAAAAGAATTGACATATTTATTCTTTTCATAACACAGCAAAACCAGAGGTGGTTCACAAAACTGTCAGGAAAATCCTGGAGGTGTTTTGTGTGTGTGTGTGCTTGAGATTTCAGAAATACTTTTCTGGGATTGTAAAAAAGAGCATATAATTAGCATTGATTTGTATAACACCAAAGCAAATCCGTAGCAAAAAAAAGGCTACAAAAATGCCCAGTGTGAACATAGCCTTACAGTGACTAATGGCTCATGCAGTGAAAATGGACTAGCTATTTCTATATAGAGCTTAGAAGGGGATTCATTTAGTCAGTTTTTAATCATGTGATGTTATATACGTAATAGAAAACAGAAGAATTAACTGGGTAGATGTCATGATTCTGCAGTGGTGCTCTGCTCTCCTGCAAGAGCCTTTGCTGGGCCTCATATTTTTCACCGGTTCCCAGTTGAGTTATGTGTGGTGTGGGAGGGCTTTGCTCTTTGGAGCCTTGTTGCTGGTGATTATTCCTCTTTATCTGGGAGCTGTTTCAACCAGAACACAGCCAGTGATAGTTCCTGTTTTGAAGTCCATGTCTGTGGGTCCCGTAGTATCTGACCTGATCTTGTCCCTCTACCTAGTTCAGTTGTTCCCGTCCCGTCTACTTACCTACTGACTTGGATCCCTGACTCCCTGACCTCAGCTTGTCCCCTGACTGCGGCTCTGCTTGCTCCCTTGTACTTATGTGACCTCTCTGTTTACCGACCCCGGCTTGTCCCCTGACTCTGGCTCTGTTTGCTCCCTTGTACTTACGTGACCTCTCTGTTTACCGACCACAGCTCCGGCTTTGCTTGCTCCTTTTGTCATTTACTTTATCTCGTGGCTTTTGACCCCTGGCTTTTTTGACTGCCCCTCACTAGGTGTGTCTAGCAACATCTAGTGTACAAACCCGGCAGATCCACTCCACTAGTGTACCTGGCGACACTGGTTAGTGATTTGGTGTCTTATTACATCTGTGTTCTCGTCATGACACTAGAAAGGCAAAATGAGCAATGTAAGTACACAGTGCCATATAATATGATGATTGCAATATATTAAAAGTATAAAAACTTTAATGAGAGTGCATCTTTAACAGTTTTAAAATGAACTAGATTAATACAATGGTTCATGTGGGTTGGTAAATCTATAGGCTATATAATCTAAGGGTGCCCTTACTCTACTTGAATATAATGTTTATTTATTGGGTGAAATGATTTTTAAGCTTGCTTAAACATCTTGATTCTCAGCAGCACATCCTCCTGTGTAAACAGGACTGCTGACAAGAAACAATTACACACAAAACTATTACTGATCTTTCTGGGTGCATCGTAGGTACAGTCAACTTGTCCAAACAGGCTATTTAACAACCATCAATCCGTAACCATATCCGTACAATGGTCATCTAAAGCCACATATCCTGAAGTGTAAATTAGCTTTGAGTTTACACAACCTATTAGCTGTCTAAAGCTGGGTTCACACATAGCGACAGCGACAACGACGTCGCTGTTACGTCACCATTTTCTGTGACGTAACAGCGACCTTGTAAGTCGCTGTTATGATCGCTGCTTAGCTGTCAAACACAGCGACGCAGCAGCGATCATAATGTCGCTTCATGTGCAGAGAGCAGGGAGCCGCGCACACTGCTTAGCGCTGGCTCCCTGCTCTCCTAGCTACAGTACACATCGGGTTAATTAACCCGATGTGTACTGCAGTTACATGTGCACTGAGCAGGGAGCCGCGCACACTGCTTAGTGCTGGCTCCCTGCTCTCCTAGCTACAGTACACATCGGGTTAATTAACCCGGTGTGTACTGTAGTTACATGTGCACTGAGCAGGGAGCCGCGCACACTGCTTAGCACTGGCTCCCTGCTCTCCTAGCTACAGTACACAATGTGCGCTGCAGTTACATCTGCAGCTACATGTGCAGAGAGCAGGAGCCGGCAGCACAGGCAGCGTGAGAGCGGCGGAGGCTGGTAACGAAGGTAAATATCGGGTAACCACCTTGGTTACCCGATGTTTACCCTGGTTACAGCTTACCGCAGTCTGCCAGACGCCGGCTCCTGCTCTCTGCTCGCTTCATTTCGTCGCTCTCTCGCTGTCACACACAGCGATCTGTGCGTCACAGCGGGAGAGCAACAATAAAAAAAACGAACCAGGGCTGTGTGTAACGAGCAGCGATCTCGCAGCAGGGGCCAGATCGCTGCTCAGTGTCACACACAGCGAGATAGCTAATGAGGTCACTGCCGCGTCACAAAAAACGTGACTCAGCAGCGATCTCAGCTGCGATCTCAGCAGTGATCTCAGCAGCGATCTCGCTGTGTGTGAAGCACCCCTTACAATTTGCCAGAAATCCTATCCAATCTTTGAAAGCACATCCATTTTTATACAAAACTATGCCCCCTTGCCATGTAAATGTAACAAAGTGCTTGAAATAAATAATAAGTGTGGTGCAAGTAAACCAGTTTTTTGGTGGCACAAATTGAAAAAAAAGTTTGGCACCCATAATATAATATAATTTTTATTATATAGTGCCAACATATTCCGCAGCACTTTAAAATTCAGAGTGTACTTGTACAAACCAAATAATACATTACAGAGTAACACATACAGATAGGTAGAGAAATATTTGGACAGTGGTCAAATCTTCGTGATTTGATCTCCGCATGCCACAATTTTTTACTATTTAACATGAAACAACTGAGATACAATTGAAGTGCACATTTTCAGGTTTAAGTAAAGGGATTGAACAAAAATATTTTATGAAATGTTTAGGGATTGAAATAATTTTTTTACAAAACCTCCTAATTTCAGGGGCTCAAAAGACATTGAAATGTTCATTTTTACCCCAATTTTCATTTTTGAATTTTCGTTTTTTTCTCCCCTCCTTCCCAGAGCCTTAACTTTATTATTTTTCTGGCCACATACACTTACGAGGGCTTGTTTTTTTGTGGGACGAGTTTTAGTTTTGAATGACTCCATTCATATTACTGCATAGCGTATATGTAGAAATAAATCCAAATGCGAAGAAATTGTGAAAAAATCTGAATTCTAAAATGGTCTTTTAGGAAATGTTTTTATGCTGTACATTTTATGGTAAAAATGACTTCACAATATGATTCTCCTCTGCAGTACGATTACGTTGATACCAAAAATGTCTATTTTTTTAAATTATTTTAATGGTTAAAAAACAACAGAATTTTGCAAAACAAAATATTGGAGGTTGTGTCGCCATTATACAAGACGCGTAACGTTTTAATTTTTAGAATGATTAAGCCATATGATGGCATATTTTGCAAAGCAAGACAGCATATTTATTGATACCATTTTGGGATAGATATGATGTTTTGATCACTTGTTACAGCACTTTTTGTGGTATTGTAGCAAACAAAAAAATACAATTTTGGCATTCTTGAATTTTTTCGTTTACTGTGTTTAGCGATTGTGTTAATTATTTTTATATTTTGATAGATTGGTCTTTTCTGAGCGTGATGATACCACATATGTGTATTTTTTTTATTAGCTTTATTATTAAAGGGGAAAAAGGGGGTGATTTGAACTTTTATGTTTTTTTCAGATTTCTTAAAACTTTTTTTATTTTTTACTGTCTTTTAATCTGCCATTGTCTGATCGCCTTTGATATATACAGCAATGCCATAGCACTGCTGCATATGATGAAAATTACTTTGCAGCTCAGCCACTGGTACAGTTTAAAAGGAGCACTGCTGTGACAATCATGCAGGTCTTCAGCAGACCCCTTGCTTTCATAGCAACTAGAGCTGATCGAACAACCCAAAAATCGGGACCGGCGGATCACTGACAGATTTAAAAATAAGTCCGATACGCTCCCGAATCTGGTGCCCATATAAGTCAATGGGCACCAGAATCCGGAGATTAAAAACGTCTGTGGAGGGGATAAGGGGACAACAAGCGCGCGTGGTATACTCACCCAGACTGTGACATGGCGGCACACTTCTTCTGGGTCACGCTTTTACCTTCCGGAGCCGACAATTCAATATTCACTACTTTGCCCACCTACCGGCGCATGTAATTGGTTGCAGTTAGACACGCCCCCCACCCTGAGTAGCAGAGTGTCACCTGACTGCAACCAATTACAGGCGGAAGGACGGCCGGTGGGCGGGGAAAGCTGTGCAAGTGGCTGCGTGTCAGTATAGTGGTAAAAAATAAACAAATAAAACAATCGGCAGCACAGATATAGCCCGCGGCTGCAGCCCCAGCTGTAGGGCTGTATCTGTGCTGTGTATCCAGTGCCCACAGTCACACGTGCGAGGCTTCGCCATGGCAGATTCTCGCGAGCCCCTCGCAAGTGTGATTCCGGTCTAAGAAAAAACGCATGCGGCTTTTTTTTTTTTTTTAATTTAAATAAATAATTAAAAAAAAAACGACATGCGGTCCCACAAAATTTTCATCCCTAGCCATGATAACGCCGGCTGGGGGCTGGTATTCTCTATTAGATGTGACAATCCCGGTGCGATATCGGCTCTTCCTGGTGGTGTGATGTGGTGCCAATCGGGGTAATGAGAGGTTAATAGCAGCGCATCTATGAGATACCTGCATCACAAACCTGTAAATTACAGTAAATAAACACACACAGAAAAATCCTTTATTTGGAATAAAATACAAACACACATTCCTTCACCTCTTTATTAACCCCCAACACAGCGCTCCAGGTCCAGTGTAATACACACGAGGTCCCACGCCGCTTCAGCTCTGCTACATCTGAATATCACAGAGAGAGGCCATAGAGAACGACCGCTCTCTATGAGCTCCAGAGAATGAATGAGCTGCGCAATGAGCAGTGACGTCACTTAGGTCATTTGCGGACACAGCTGGAGGTTCCCACGGTCCTTCATCTGTGATCGCAGGTAACCTGACCTCAGGTGGAGATCACTGAGTTTACAGACCTGCATCTCCTAGCAGAAAAACCGCATTTTTTTTGGCCAAGAGATGCAAATTTGGTGCTGAAATTCTTACACCATATTCCTGGATCCAATTTACACCTCCTGGCAAAAAAAGTGGCGTTTTGACACACTTTTTGCAGCGATTTCTGCCACTTTTGTTTGCCAGGAGGAGCACATTTGGTGCTGAAATCATCTGCACCAGATTTCATCACCAAATTCCCACCTGCTGGCAGACATTTTTTTTTTTTCACTTTTGGGCCAAGGGATGCAAATTTGGTGCTGAATTTTTTTACACCATATTTCTGCATCCAATCTACACCTCCTGGCAAAAAAAGTGGTGTTTTGCCACTTTTTTTTTTGCCAGGAGGAGCACATTTGGTGCTGAAATCGTCTGCACCAGACTTCAGCACCAAATTTCCACCTGCTGGCAGACATTTTTTTTTTTTCACTTTTGGGCCAAGGGATGCAAATTTGGTGCTGAAATTTTTACACCATATTCCTGCATTAAATCTACACCTCCTGGCAGAAAAAGGATGTTTTAACACATTTTTTGACGCATTTTTTTTGCCGCAATTTTTGCCGTGATTTTTTTTGCCAGGAGATGCACATTTGTTGCTGAAATCGTCTAGAAACACATGCACGCTCCTGTCAGAAGTGTGCGGCTGTACTGCGATGTCAAATTCGCGGGAGTCCCTCGCAAGTATGACTGCAGCTTAAGAAAAACCGCATGGGTTTTTTTTTTCTTTTTTATTGAAATAAATAATTTAAAAAAAAACCAAAATGATGTGTGGTCCCCCCTAATTTTCATCCCCAGCCATGATATTGCTGGCTGGGGGCTGGTATTCTCAGCCCGCAGCCGCCCGGTATTGCCGCATCTATTATATGTGACAATCCCGGTACATTACCAGGCCTTCCCGTTGCCCTGGAGCGGTGGTAATCGGGGTAACAAGAGGTTAATAGCAGCGCACAGCTGCTACTAAAACCCTAGGTTTGTGATGGCACAGGCGTCTATGAGATACCTGTATCACACAAACCTGTAAATAACAGTAGATAACACAGAAAAATCCTTTATTTGGAATAAAGTACAAAACGCACCCTCCTTTACCACTTTATTAACCCCCAACACAGCCCTCCAGGTCCGGCGTAATCCACACGAGTGTCACGCTGTACTCTGAGATGTACAATAGCAGTACAGCGCAGTAATGTGGGACTGAGAGGATTCCTGAAACTATCTGAGAAGGTAATTAGCTGGTAAACCACTAGGGGGCGTAAAAGTGGAGGAAACGTATGAGCAGGGAATTCCCTAGCAGAGGTAATACTAGTCAAGCCCACCAGATGGCAGTAGAATCGTCAGAAAGCCGTGTCACAACATGAGGTCTTGTAAATACACAAGGGCAAAGTCTAAACGTAGTCAGAGGGAAGCAAATAGTCAGTAGCCGGGAAATCAGAGCCTAGAAGCGAGGGGGAGTGGGAAGACAAGACAGAATTAAGGTAAACAGATAAGGAACGAACAGGGAGACAGCGGGAGAGACACTGATGGAAACAGACAACAGAGGAGGTTAACAGGTCAGGTGAACACGGAGGTCAGGAGGGGGCAGGGCAGACAACAGGTCACTCAAGAGCAGAACACAGCAGAGCCAGAAATATCACTGGCGAAGTCCAAGAGAAACAGTGCCCTAATAAAGCAGCGTGACTTCCAGAACGAGGCAGGAAGGATTAACCCCTAACGTGACCTGCATCAGAAGTGAAACTAAAAAAAGGCTCAGCTCCAGCTGAGCCAGGAGTCAATCATGACAGTGAGATCCCACAACAACACATCCAGCACTGCTACATCTCAGAGCGAGCAGCTGTAGAGAAGACTGCCAGCTCTGAGTGTAGCCTATGACTGAGCCGCGATAAGCGATGACTGTCACAGGCTTGGGGGGCGCGTCAGCCTGGAACCAATCATAGACAAGAGGATGGCCGGTGGGCGGGGAAAACATGGAAAGCTGTGTGTATGCGATTATAAAGTACAGGAAGTGAATGCTCGACCCGGAAACAGTGTGCCGCCATGACACCAAGTCTCGGTAAGTATAAAACTCTCACTTATTTCTTCTTTTCTTTATTTTTACTTTAAGTGCCGAATCCAGATCGTGCACCCGGAACCCTGATATCGTTGAAACCGCGCGGATCCAGACTTTTACAGATCAGCCCTAATAGCAACCCATCAGCAACCCGCGATCAATTCACCGGAGCGCTGATGGGCACTTAAATTGGCGCGTACCCATGCCAGCGCATATTAAATCCCACTGTCAGAGTTTGAAAGTGGCATTTAACAGGTTAACAATCGCATACAATTGAAGCTGAGAGCTGGAACTTCCAGGGTTAAGGCAAAATCAGCAGTGTCATTACGCTGCTGTTGTTACTTCTGCACCACAGAAGAGGATGACATTAATAATGTGTCACGGGTGTGTCATGGTTGACACAGTCCTGTGATGTCCGGCTGTAGAAGGTCGTAGCATTTGGCTACACAAACTGCTCCCTGATATTCTATTCTTCCTGCTGTGATGTAAATTGTATCCTATGTATATTTTCTGCTTGGGATTAATCCCTTTCCTTTTAGGACCCTGTGGAAATCCTCACCATTCAGCTGTTAATTATCATCACTCCCCCTTGTGTCTTTAAATACCCACATTTCCCCTTGATGTTTGCAGGTGATAGAGTTATATTCCTATACAGGCCTTGGTTACAAGTAGTCAGCTTGTATTCATCTGAAGAAACATAGTTGTTTGTTGCTGTTCCTCTCCCTGAGTTTTCTTAGCATTAAGTTACTAATTCACTTTTCCTTGTTTGTGCTCCCTGTGTCTTCTTTAGAGTTTTGTGGGGTTGACTAAGCATTCATCCCATCCATTCCTTACCTAGGGCCCAGTTTATGGTCATCCAGGGCCAGGTATCCTGCTCTGCACATAGGTGGAGACCTTATCTAGGGTAGTCAGGGGAGCCAGGGCCCAGCGGAAGGTTTGGTCAGGGGTCACCATCTCCCCCTTCCCTAGACACAGTGGTTCCCTTCTCTTCTTTGTTTCCGTATGCGTGGTACTTCTCCATACCTAGCGTACCACAATGTAATTATTCTCATGTAGATGAAGTTATAGGTGTTTTATGTATTATTGGGGAGAAAATAGAATGGACAAACTGTGAGAAAAGTGTGAGGGGACGGTAATGGGGAAAAGTGTGAACAAAGTCTGGGAGTAATATAGGGAGGGGGCAGTATAAGGGGGATAGTGTGAGGGCACAGCAAAGAGGGAACAGTATGTAGAGGAGAGGGAATTGTGAGGATGAGGGTACAGTATAGCCACAGGGCAGTATAGGGAGGACATAAAATTAGTGTACAGTTTAAAGAGGGGTCCAGTATGGAAATGGGGCAGCAAATCAGGGTAGACAGTGGTGGTACTAAAAGGCAGAGAGTGTGGCAGGTAGATATAATAAGAGAGAACAGTGTGCGATTATAGCTAATAAGGATAGACAGTCGAGGTTACTTTTTATAAGGGCAGACAGTGTGGAGCCAATATTTTATAGGAGAGGACAATGTAAAGGCTCTATACCATAAGAAGGACAGTATGGGGGTTATATTTTGTGCCAGGATAACAATGTGAAGCAATCATTTATTTAGGAATACAGTGTAGGGCAGATGTTTTATTCAGTAGCATTACCATGAAACTTTTTTTAAGGGCACCGTGTCAAAATGCGTTGCCAAACACTGGAGGGAATAGAAATTTGCAAAGATGAGCTATTGATGTGAAAGGTTATCATAGCATCTGGACAAGATGAATAAGAAAAGACTCTACTACTTTAATCAGAAAAATATCACCTATAAGGTACTTGTATGTAAATGTGTATTTGTAATACTATGTCAAATCAGTACTGTGGTTCCTGTATGGTTCGCAGTCTGATGATGGTTGTTAACAACAACTCCCAGTATCTCCTTACCATTGTTAAGGACATACTGGAAGCATTAGGTTCAAATGATTGTGATACAATTGTATATAGAGCTGATTTGAAATTGCAATTGATCACTGTACTAAGCTTGGTAATGTATTCATGTACTGACAATGGTTCTGGTAATATATTTCTGTACTGTTGGTGATTCTAGGGATGTATTACTGTACTGATGGTGGTTGTAATGCTGTAATTCTTGTGAGATAGTGGGGCCATTCATATGTGACGGACGGTATGTATCTCCCAGAATGCGTACAGAAACATATTAGAGCCCTACATAGTGGTCAGTCCACTAACCTCCAGGCCGGGTTATGCAGGTGG
Source organism: Anomaloglossus baeobatrachus (assembly GCF_048569485.1). Classification (NCBI taxonomy): domain Eukaryota; kingdom Metazoa; phylum Chordata; class Amphibia; order Anura; family Aromobatidae; genus Anomaloglossus; species Anomaloglossus baeobatrachus. The sequence continues at coordinate 252,254,054 of NC_134358.1, forward strand.
CTCATGGCCACAGTTCTCATTTAAAAGGTCTTTGTAAAGGCCTGGGTGGGGCAGAGTTGCTTTGTAAGCTGCAGAGCAGGAAGCTGAGGAGAGTTCAGGCCTGTGTGGAACTATAACACAGGTCTGTGGACCCCCCGGGAATAGAAAAACGGGGTATAGTAAGACTGTCTCCTACGGCAAGCAGTGCCTGTGTGACGGGGAACCGTATGGACTGTGAGTAACCCGGCTGTGTCCCGGAGGACATTTACCTGTTCAGCGATGACAATAAAGCTGTTTGGATCGGACTTTTTCGGGTCACTGCATCTTTGTCGTCCTGGGGGACCCCCACCCCGCTACATTATGGTGGAGAATGCGGGCAAGGAGAATTGAGGCATATCCCACCGCTGCATGTCAATAATCAAGCCTGCTACGCTACTGTATAAACCCGCTGACAACATGGAGGAGCTTTTGAGGCAGTTGGTGCTAACTCAGCAGAAGCAACAGGAGCAATTGGGTCTGTTCCAGCAGCAGCACCAGGAATCCCAGCGGCAGCATCAGGAATCCCAGCGGCAGCATCAGGAGACCCAGCGACAACAACAAGAGGCGAATGCATTGCTACGGCAGCAGATTGCGGCCCTGCGTGAGACACCGCCAGCAACTGCCTCAGACCGACGGGTACCCCGGGACAGGGTTCGCTCTGCCCTGCGGAAACTAAGCCCGGAGGATGACGTGGAGGTTTTTCTTATGGTTTTTGAGCGCACAACGGAGCAGGAAAAACTGCCGGCAGACCAGTGGGTGGAAGTGGTGGCTCCATTCCTGATAGGGGACGCCCAGAAAGCCTACTTTGACCTCAGCCGGGAGGATGCCCTGGACTACAAGAAATTGAAAGGTGAGATCCTTGAACGTCTGGGGGTCAATACCTACGTGAGGGCTCAGCGAGTGTTTTCATGGGCCTATGTGGAGACCTGTCCAGCCAGGTCTCAGGCATATGACTTACTACAATTGGTTAAAAAGTGGTTGCAGCTGCAGGTGTTGTCTCCAGCCCAGATGGTGGAAAGGGTGGTGGTTGACCGGTTGGTGTGGACTCTGCCAGTCGCTATACAACGTTGGGTGGGGCAAGGAGACCCGGGTAACCTGGATCAGGTGGTGAGTCTAGTTGAGCGATATACCGCCACACAGGATTTTATACGAGACTCTACCCCACTGTGTCAGGCTCGGCGGCCACAGGACCCTGGCCGAGAGATACGTACGGTGCTGGTGAACAACAAAAACCAAGCCCATACCGAGGGGGCAACCCGCACTGAGAGTGGCAAAAAACTAGTCCCCCCAAGAATGGTAACAAAAACTGGTGGGGCCACCGCTATGAAGTGCTGGAGGTGTCAAGGGCCAGGCCATATCGCCGCTTATTGCCCTTTGATTACGGAGTCCATGGATTGTGGGTACACATGCCGAATGTTTATGTATGCTAATACGGTGTATGCTGCACGCCCTCTTCTTGAACCTCCTCTCTGGCATGTGTATGTAAATGGACATCGGGCAGAGGCCCTTTTGGACTCGGGCAGTATAGTGACTCTCGTTCATGGGTCACTGATCTCGGGGTCGGAGTCCACGGAGAGGGAGGTTGGGATTGTGTGTATACATGGTGAGCAAATATCCAACAGCAGAGGTATGCCTCTCCACTCCATGCGGAGATTTGACGCATGTGGTAGGAGTGGTGAAAACTACCATACGGGGTAGTGATGGGAAGGGATTTTCCGTTGTTTTGGTACCTGTGGGAGAGAAATGGTACTTGTTCCTAGGCAAAAATGGGTCTGGGTGCAGAACCCGATGATCCCGAGTCGGGGATACCTGCTGTAGGGATCACCGACCTTGGGACAGGGGGAGAACCTGACAGGGGTCCCCTAGAGGTGTTGGCAGGAGAAAGTGAAGAGACTGTAGTGACCCTGGAGCTGGAAACATCCCGGGAGGTCTTCGGGACGGCACAGCTAAGGGATCCTACCCTCTCCCAGGCGTGGGGGAATGTAAAAGAGGTGAATGGGGTGGCCCAACAAACAGGGGCAGAAGTTGTCTTTCCCCGCATGGCGGTTTATAATGATTTACTCTACCGAATAGACAAAATCAGGGAAGAGATAGTAGAACAACTGGTCGTGCCACAATCCCACCGTCAGGCAGTGCTTAACATGGCTCACACACACCCCCTGGGGGGGCACTTAGGGGTTACCAAGACACAAGAGCGTATTTTACGGAGGTTCTTTTGGCCGGGAGTGTACGCCGATGTACGGAAATTCTGTGAATCCTGCCCAGACTGCCAGCTGACCTTGCCCATTGTGAGTTTCTGGAGTCCATTGGTGCCTCTTCCAATTATAGAGGAACCTTTTGAACGGATTGCAATGAATCTGGTAGGGCCCCTGGTAAAATCCGCACGCGATCACCAACACATTTTGGTGGTTGTAGATTACGCCACACGCTATCCAGAGGCCATTCTGCTGCACCATACCTCCACTAAGCTTATTGCTCGGGAATTATTTGCTATGTTTTGTCGTCTTGGGCTACCAAAGGAGATCCTTACTGACCAGGGGACCCCGTTTATGTCCAAGGTGACAAAAGAACTATGTAAACTGTTGAAAATAAAGCACCTGCGCACATCGGTGTATCATCCGCAAACCGATGGGCTGGTCGAGCGGTGTAACAAAACCCTTAAGTCCATGCTTAATAAAGTGGTTGCCAAGGATGGGAGGGACTGGGACATGCTGTTGCTCTTATGTTTGCTCTCCGAGAGGTTCCGCAGGCATCCACGGGTTTTTCACCATTCGAGTTGCTTTATGGCAGACACCCTAGGGGCTTGTTGGACGTAGCCAAGGAAACATGGGAACAGGAGCCCACCCCATATAAAAGTGTGATTGAACATGTGGCTTTAATGCAGGACCACATCACAGTGGTTTCGCCTATTGTAAAAGAACATTTAACAAGGGCACAAGGGGCACAAAGGCGCACTTATAACACACGAGCCACCATCAGATCTTTTAATGTAGGGAATCGGGTCTTGGTCTTGGTGCCCACTGCCGAGAGTAAACTGTTGGCCAAATGGCAGGAGCCATATGAGGTTCGGGAAAAGGTGGGGGAGGTGAACTACCGAATATACCAGCCGGGGAGGAGGAGGAAGCCGGAACAATTGTATCATGTTAACTTGCTTAAAGCCTGGAAAGACCGTGACTGTATGGATACGGGAGTAACACCGGTGGGGCCCTGTGGGGATCCTGTAGTGCCGCCCATCCTGGGAACCGAATGGGTGGTACACCTAGGCAACACGCTCACTAAACCGCAGCGTCGGGAAGTTCGGAAGTTAGTACAGCAGAACTCGGATGTGTTTTTCAAGTTACCTGGCCGTACTTCGGTTATCCAACATGACATTGTCACCGAGCCTCGGGTAAAGGTGCGTATGAAACCGTACCGGGTGCCCGAGGCCCGGAGACAAGCCATTGCAGCAGAGGTGAAACAGATGCCTACCCTAGGGGTGATCGAGGAATCAAAGAGTGACTGGGCTAGTCCCATTGTGCTGATTCCGAAACCCGACGGGTCGCTACGTTTCTGCAATGATTTCAGGAGATTGAATGAGGTTTCCAAGTTCGACCTTTACCCTATGCCCCGGGTGGACGAACTTATTGAACGGTTAGGAAAGGCTCAATATTTCACGACGCTTGACCTTACCAAAGGCTAATGGCAGGTTCCACTGACAGAGTCAGCCAAGGAAAAAACGGCCTTTATTACACCAGAGGGGCTCTACCACTATGTTGTCTTGCCTTTCGGTTTACATGGAGCCCCGGCTACTTTCCAAAGACTGATGGACATAGTGTTGGAACCCCATCAGAAGTACGCATCCGCCTATCTAGATGACATCATCATCTTCAGTACCGATTGGCAGACCCACTTGTCCCAGGTCCAGGCCGTCGTTAACTCCCTGCGGGCGGCAGGATTGACCGCAAACCCAAAAAAATGTGCAATCGGTCAGGAGGAAGCCCGCTATTTGGGGTACGTGATTGGCCGCGGGGTGATCAAACCTCAAGTAAATAAAAGTGGCCCAGACCAGTGTCCACTAAACAGGTGAGAGCGTTCCTCGGCATTGTCGGGTATTACCGGCGGTTTATACTGGACTTTGCCGGGAGAACAGCGGCTTTGACCGATCTGTTGAAGGGTAAGAAGGCGGCTATGGTACGCTGGACCCCTCAGGCTGAAGAAGCATTTCAGTCCATGAAGACTGCCTTGTGTGGTCAACCGGTCCTCATTAACCCGATTTCGGTAACCCCTTCCTTGTGCAAACAGATGCCTCCGAGGTGGGTCTGGGGGCCGTACTCTCGCAAGAGGTGAATGGAACTGAGCATCCGGTTACCTACTTGAGCCGGAAACTTACCCCGGCGGAGAAGAATTATAGCGTAGTGGAGAAGGAATGCTTGGCTATTAAATGGGCCTTGGAGTCCCTGCACTATTATTTGCTCGGGCGACAGTTTCGGTTGGTGACGGACCACGCGCCCCTCGTCTGGATGAGAAATGCGAAGGAGCGGAATGCCCGGGTCACCCGCTGGTTTCTGTCCCTTCAGAATTTCAGTTTTACGGTGGAACATCAGGCCGGTTCGTCCCAGGGCAATGCCGATGCCCTGTCTCAGGCGGCCTGTTTGGGGGCGTCCGTTCATCCCCTCGGGTTTGAACGGAGGGGGGGGGGGTATGTGAGATAGTGGGGCCATTCATATGTGACGGACGGTATGTATCTCCCAGAATGCGTACAGAAACATATTAGAGCCCTACATAGTGGTCAGTCCACTAACCTCCAGGCCGGGTTATGCAGGTGGCTCATGGACACAGTTCTCATTTAAAAGGTCTTTGTAAAGTCCTGGGTGGGGCAGAGTTGCTTTGTAAGCTGCAGAGCAGGAAGCTGAGGAGAGTTCAGGCCTGTGTGGAACTATAACACAGGTCTGTGGACCCCCCGGGAATAGAAAAACGGGGTATAGTAATACCGTCTCCTACGGCAAGCAGTGCCTGTGTGACGGGGAACCGTATGGACTGTGAGTAACCCGGCTGTGTCCCGGAGGATATTTACCTGTTCAGCGATGACAATAAAGCTGTTTGGATCGGACTTTTTCGGGTCACTGCCTCTTTGTCGTCCTGGGAAACCCCCACCCCGCTACATTCTGTACTGCTGTAGATCCTGGTGATGTATTTCTGTACTGATGGTGGTTCTTGTGTTTTTCTGTACAGTACTGTATTTATCTTAGTAGCATTAATAATAAAATGAAATAAAGTAGCATGCCAAATCCTAGCATCCTGCAATACGCTCACTGTTGTAATGCCGATACTGGCTTCCCTACACTGTTCTGCCCTGCTCCCCAGGCGGGGATGTCAGCACACTCATCCTCCCGGCTGCTCTGTAATGTCCGCTCTGTAACTGATCACTGCTGCTGGCTCTCAGGATCTGCACACGCCACACAGGTCTCCTGGGAATATGCTTCGGGTGTGAGCGCATGCGAGCACCTTTTCTTAAAGGGCAAGCTCACCCTAACCTGGTATTTAAGGCATCCTCCCCCTACGGATGGGAGGTGCCTGGGCAACGTGGTCTATCTTTTAGAGACGCATTGTCCGTTGACGGGTCCCTTGTGCCACTGCTGCTGTATTGTTGTGTTTCTGTATTGCTTGCGCCAGTTTGTATTCCAGTATCTGCCGTACCCCCTGCTGCACCTATCCATACCAGCTGTATCTGCCGTACACACTGCTGGACCTATTTGTACCAGCTGTGCCTGCCATAGCAGCTGCTGCACCTATCTGTACCAGCTGTACCCACTCCTGCACCCATCTACACCAGCCGTACCTGCTGCATCTATCCATACAAGCCATACCGGCTACTGCATCAGCCATTCCAGCTGCATCTGCCTTATATGAGACTGTCAGTGTCCACATCCCTAGGGCCAGCTGTTGTAGCACCAAGTCTCCCTGAGTGGCACCTGGTGGCTAATGACAGCCCAGTCCATCCTCACCATCAGAGGCTCTCATGAATACACGTTTTGTGCCTAACTCACACCTCTCAGGTGTACTGTGTGCTGTGGCCCAGTGGGTCCACTGTTACATGCTGTTAGGGCCAGGTGGACGGGCAGACCCAGGAGGTGGATCCACTGGGCCGAACTCCTTGATGAAGGCAAGGGGTCCGGTAGCCGGAGCACTATGGGTAGCAGGACAGTCCGTGTACAAGAGTAGAAAGGTGAAGTCCCTGGGACCACGGAGTCACTGATGGTAGTCCGGGTGACGGAGCTCAGGTTCGGAGACCGAGATGTTGTCAGGCGGAGTCCGGAACCGATGGAGCGAGAGGACGGGTCACCACAGGGATCAGAGGTGGTACGGACTGACAGGATGGCAGATAGTCAGTGTTCGGGGTTCGGGATTCGGCAGGACCGGATGGCGAGGCAGGAACGGCTCTAGAAGAGAGAGAGGTGAGTATATCACAGGAGCACAAGGAGACCTGACTCCTAGCTTGGGAAACACGAAGAACAGGCCCCGCCCACTTGGACACTAAACCCCTTTATACCCTGTACCTGTGTGCTTAATTTCCTGTCAGTGGACGCTGGCCCTTTAAGAAAGGGTCAATGACCGCCGCGCGCGCCCTAATGCGCATGCGCGCGGCCCGGGTGCCAGAAGCCAGGGCAGGGAGCGGTGAGGAAGAAGCAGGAGAGCCGGGCTGAGGCAGTGTAGCCGACGGGCGCCGGGAGCGGGGACCGGGACGCATGGAGACCGCGGGCAATGGAGGCTGGAGGCCGGGGAGAGAAGCAGAGAAGCCGGGGAGCGTGGCAGGTGAGCCGGGGAGCGTGGCAGGTGAGCCGGGGAGCAGGGCAGGGGACCCGGGGAGCGTGACAGTACCCCCCCCCACACCCCCCTCCCCGCAACCGGGACAGGAAGGCACGGATCAGAGGAGTACCCACATTCTCCCGGGGCTCCCAGGACCTATCCTCAGGACCATACCCTGCCCAGTCTACCAGGAAGAACTGTCGGCCCCGTACGGTTTTCATGGCCACGATATCCCTTACCGCATAGATGTCATCATCGGCAATTGGAGGAGGAGCCGAACTGGCAGCAGCGGAGAAGGGACCAAGGACAACCGGATTGAGCAGGGAGACGTGGAAGGAGTTGGGTATCCTCATCGTGACCGGGAGCTGCAGCTTGTAGGAGATCTCATTGATCTTGCTGAGGACTTTAAACGGCCCGATGTAGCGAGGACCCAGCTTGTAGGATGGTAGCTTCAATCGGACGTACTTGGAAGCAAGCCAGACGAGATCTCCTGGAGAGAAACACGGAGGGTCCAGACGCCTCTTGTCTGCGTGTCTCTTCATCCGCAGGGAAGCACGTCCAAGGGACGCCTTGACAGAGTCCCAAATGGTTGCAAAGTCACGGGCTACAGCATCAGCAGCAGGGACATCCGAGGAAGAGGATACAGGTAATGGGACGGAAGGCTGAAGCCCGTAAACGACATGGAAGGGAGAGCTGGAGGAGGACTCACTGACGTGGTGGTTATGGGAGAATTCAGCCCAAGGAAGAAGCGTGGACCAGTCGTCATGATGGGCGTTGACGTAGTGACGTAAGAAGGAGGTCAAGATCTGATTGACCCTTTCCACTTGGCCATTAGACTGAGGATGGTAGGCTGAAGAAAAGTCCAGAGTCACTCCCAGATGTTTGCAGAGGGCCCTCCAGAAGCGGGAGGTGAACTGAGTTCCTCTGTCTGACACAATGTGTGATGGAAAGCCATGCAAGCGGAAGATGTGTTGTATATAGGCGTCAGCGAGTTCCTGGGCAGAGGGCAGTCCAGCCATAGGGACGAAATGAGCCATTTTGGAGAACCGATCCACCACGACCCATATGACTGTGTGTCCGGAGGACAGGGGCAAGTCCGTAATAAAGTCCATTGCAATGTGTTACCACGGAACGGAGGGTATAGGCAGAGGCAGAAGACGGCCATATGGCAGATGTTTGGGCGTCTTGTTCCTGGCACAAGAGGAGCAGGCTGAGACAAAAGAAGCGACGTCCGTGCGAAGGGATGGCCACCAGTAGTGACGTACAATCGTACTCCATGTTCTCTTCTGACCAGCATGGCCGGCTGTTTTCGAGGCATGGCCCCAATGCAACACTTTTTGCCTGTCGGTCTCAGAGACATAGGTCTTCCCGGGCGGTATCTGGGCCAGGGTGACAGGGGCCACCGGAATGATCTTACTAGGACAGATGATGGGCTGGGATGTCTCCTCCTCCTATTCCATTGGCAGGAATGATCTGGACAAGGCATCTGCGCGTACATTCTTGTCCGCAGGTCGGAAATGGAGCTGGAAGTCGAACCTGGCAAAGAACAAGGACCACCTGGCTTGCCGTGGGTTCAGTCGCTGAGCAGACCGCAGGTATTCCAGGTTCTTGTGGTCCGTGTAAATAATAACGGGGTACACTGCTCCTTCCAGAAGGTAGCGCCATTCCTCCAGAGCCAGTTTGACTGCCAATAGCTCTCGGTCCCCGATGGTGTAGTTGCGTTCAGGCGCTGAGAAGCTCTTGGAGAAGAAACCGCAAGTCACCATCTTCCCGGAGGAGGACTTCTGCATGAGCACTGCTCCGGCTCCCGAGGAGGAGGCATCCACCTCCAAGGTGAACTGTCGGTTTAACTCCGGACGGTGGAGCACAGGGGAGGAGGCAAATGCCCGCTTCAGAGAGCCAAACGCGGCGTCGGCCGCAGGTGACCAGTCCTTTGGATTAGCCCCCTTCTTGGTCAAGGCGGAGAGAGGAGCAGTTAGAGCTGAGAAGTGAGGGATGAACTGGCGGTAGTAGTTTGCGAATCCCAGAAAGCGTTGGATTGCCTTCAGTCCAGAAGGAGGAGGCCAGTTGAGAATGGAAGAGACCTTCTTCGGATCCATCTGCAGTCCGGTATCGGAGATAACGTAACCCAGGAAGGGAAGAGAAGACTGCTTGAAGACACACTTCTCGTACTTGGCGTACAGCCGATTTTCCCTCAGTCGTTGTAGAACCAACTGCACGTTCTCTCTGTGGGTCTGGAGGTCCGGAGAAAAGACCAAGATGTCATCAAGATACACCACCACACAGATGTAGAGAAGGTCCCGGAACACGTCATTCACCAATTCCTGAAAGACTGCTGGTGCGTTACACAGGCCGAAGGGCATCACACAGTATTCATAGTGCCCATCGCGAGTATTGAACGCGGTCTTCCATTCGTCCCCAGAGCGGATGCGGACCAGGTTGTAGGCACCCCGAAGATCCAACTTGGTGAACACACGAGCTCCTCTAAGCCGATCAAACAATTCGGGGATGAGCGGCAGGGGGTACTTATTTTTCACGGTGATTTTGTTCAATCCCCGGTAGTCTATGCATGGGCGTAGGTCGCCTTCTTTCTTCTTAACGAAGAAGCCTGCTCCAGCAGGAGAGGAGGATCTCCGAATGAATCCCCTTGCCAGGTTCTCTGTGATGTAGGTAGACATGGCCCTTGTTTCGGCAGGAGACAGCGGATATATCCGTCCTCGAGGTGGTGTAGTTCCCGGGAGCAGGTCAATGGCACAATCGTAAGGACGATGTGGCGGAAGTACCTCTGACTCCTTTTTGTCAAAGACGTCCGCGAAGGACCAATAGGCCGAGGGCAGTCCCGGTAGGGACTCTGGAACCGGAGGCCGTCGGATAGGTTGTATGATCTTCAGACAGTTCTCGTGGCAAGAGGAGCCCCATCGGGTGATTTCACCAGTGCCCTAGCTGACTGACGGTTCGTGTGTCCGTAACCAGGGGAGTCCCAGCAGGATTTGATGGGACATGTGTGGGAGGACGTAGAGAGCGATGTTCTCGGTGTGCAGGGCACCGATACGCAGTTCGACCGGCCTGGTGATCCAGGAGATGGTGTCAGAGAGGGGTCTCCCATCCACAGAGGCAATCACGAGGGGTTTGTCGAGTGGAGTAACAGGCACTTGGTACTTGTACACCGTGGCCTGCTGGATGAAATTGCCTGCTGCCCCAGAATCGAGGTACGCCTCGGCCGTGAACCGCGTCTCTCCCGTTGCCACTTGAACAGTCCACATAACCGGGTCTGAGAGAGTCCCAGCACCTAGGGTGGCCTCTCCTACCAACCCTAGGCTTTGGAGTTTCCCGGCCTCTCTGGACAGGAGCGTAGAAGGTGTGTGCCCTCTCCGCAGTAGAAGCAGAGGCCCTTGGCGAGCCGCTCTGCTCGGCGTTGTTCAGACTGCCGCACACGGTCGATCTGCATGGGCTCGTGGACGGAGACACCAGATGCCGTTGACTGAAGAACGGCGGGCTTCTGCGGAGGAGAAGAATGCCGTATCGGATGTCTCTCACGGGACACTTCTTTGGATCGCTCCTGAAAGCGAATGTCCACTCGAGTCGCTAGGGTAATCAGGGCGTCCAGGGTGGACGGTACGTCACGACCAGCCAGCTCATCTTTAATTCGACCCGAGAGTCCTTCCCAGAAGGCGGCGGTTAGAGCCTCATTGTTCCACCCGAGTTCCGAAGCCAAGGTGCGAAAACGGATGGCGTATTGACCCACCGTCAGAGTCCCCTGACGTAACCGGAGAAGAGATGAGGCAGACGCGGAGGCGCGTCCGGGCTCGTCAAAGGTGCCACGAAATGCCTGCAGGAACTCCTGGATGTTCGTGGTCACAGGATCCTCCTTTTCTCACAAGGGGTTCATCCACGCCAGTGCCTCACCCTCTAGATGGGACATGATGAACGCGACCTTGGCTTGGTCGGAGGCAAACAAATGCGGCAGCTGTGTGAAATGGAGGGAGCATTGATTTATGAATCCACTGCAGGTCTTGGGATCTCCGGCGTACCGGGGTGGTGAGGCCAAACGAAGTCTGGAAGCATCCGAAGAGGCTGCCACGGGAGCTGGAGCCGTGGATTGTCTAGTGGAAGCCCGAGATGCTGAAGATGTAACTGACGCTTGTAGCGTGTTCAGGCGGGCGTCCACAGAAGACATGAATTGCAGCATGCGGGTCTGAGTCTCACGCTGGCGTGTGAGTTCCTCCTGCAAGGCTGCTAGTGCTTCGGCGGGATCCATGGCCTGTTCTTACTGTTAGGGCCAGGTGGACGGACAGACCCAGGAGGTGGATCCACTGGGCCGAACTCCTTGATGAAGGCAAGGGGTCCGGTAGCCGGAGCACTACGGGTAGCAGGACAGTCCGTGTACAAGAGTAGAAAGGTGAAGTCCCTGGGACCACGGAGTCACTGATGGTAGTCCGGGTGACGGAGCTCAGGTTCGGAGACCGAGATGTTGTCAGGCGGAGTCCGTAACCGATGGAGCGAGAGGACGGGTCACCACAGGGATCAGAGGTGGTACGGACTGACAGGATGGCAGATAGTCAGCGTTCGGGATTCGGCAGGACCGGATGGCGAGGCAGGAACGGCTCTAGAAGAGAGAGAGGTGAGTATATCACAGGAACACAAGGAGACCTGACTCCTAGCTTGGGAAACACGAAGAACAGGCCCCGCCCACTTGGACACTAAACCCCTTTATACCCTGTACCTGTGTGCTTAATTTCCTGTCAGTGGACGCTGGCCCTTTAAGAAAGGGTCAATGACCGTGCGCGCGCCCTAATGCGCATGCGCGCGGCCCGGGTGCCAGAAGCCAGGGCAGGGAGCGGTGAGGAAGAAGCAGGAGAGCCGGGCTGAGGCTGTGTAGCCGACGGGCGCCGGGAGCGGGGACCGGGACGCCTGGAGACCGCGGGCAATGGAGGCTGGAGGCCGGGGAGAGAAGCAGAGAAGCCGGGGAGCGTGGCAGGTGAGCCGGGGAGCGTGGCAGATGAGCCGGGGAGCAGGGCAGGGGACCCGGGGAGCGTGACACATGCATCCGCGAGTATTACAACTGTCAGGATTCGGCTATGCTTGCCGGTTCCAGGAGTCATCTCTTGACCACTCATATGCAATTTTCCTACTTATGGTCATGTGCCAAATAGCTTCTCTACCTGCTTCTCTGAATGAAGCAGGAGCTGTAGTTTTTCAATAAACATTGAGTGAATTAGGAAGAGCAGCTATTCAGCCTGTGCATATCACATATAAGTGGTCACATGACAACTACTCAAGATGCTTAAGATGTACATAGGAAGGGATGTTAAACTGAACTTTTGAATGGGTGCAGGAGTACCTACTTTTGCATATGCAAAGAACCTCTAGTTATATGAAGTATTCACAGCTACATCTAATTATTCTTTGTGGGTGTTCAATGTGCCTCTAGGAAGGACTTTAGGTGGTGTCACACACAGCGACGATGACAACGACGATGTCGCTGGTACGTCACAATTTTCTGTGACGTAGCAGAGACGTCCCGTCGCTGTCGCTGTGTGTGACATCCAGCAACGAGCTGGCCCCTGCTGTGAGGTCGCCGCTCGTTGCTGAATGTCCAGCTTCATTTTTTGGTCATCGCTCTCCCGCTGTGATGCACACATCGCTGTGTGTGACAGCGAGAGAGCGACGAAATGAAGCGAGCAGGGAGCAGGAGCCGGCATCTGGCAGATGCGGTAAGCTGTAACCAGCGTAAACATCGGGTAACCAAGGGAAGACCTTTCCCTTGTTACCCGATATTTACCTTCGTTACCAGCCTCCGCCGCTCTCGCTGCCAGTGCCGGCTCCCTGCTCTCTGCACTGTAACATGTAGCTGCAGTACACATCGGGTAATTAACCCGATGTGTACTGTAGCTAGGAGTGCAGGGAGCCAGCGCTAAGCAGTATGTGCGGCTCCCTGCTCTCTGCACATGTAGCACAGCGACGCGTGTCGTTATGATCGCTGCTGAGTCTGCTGTGTTTGACAGCTAAGCAGCAATCATAACAACGACTTTCAAGGTCGCTGTTGCGTCACAGAAAATGGTGACGTAACAGCGACGTCATTGTCGCTATCGCTATGTGTGAACCCAGCTATAGAGTTTTAAAACAGTGTGTTGTTTTTGCTTTGTTTATAACCTTTTTCATAGCAGCATGGTAACAGCAGCATAATGCTGTTCCGCATAAGAGGTTAAATTGGATTAGACACCTACACAACATCTATTGTCTCTGGGGGGGATGAGGAAGCCAGATGTCTTTTGTGTCAGGTAAGCAGTAATAAGTGTGTTTAAAATGCACATGTACCATAGCTTCAAAGTGGCTTCAAGTAATTGTCTAAAGACATTACGTGTACAGCAGCAAATAATGCCTATTAAACACAAATAAGGCCGAAAAAGGACTTTACAGCGAGGACCCGACCCACAAAGGCCCGTACTGCTGCACACGCCAATCAAAGGTGCAGTGCATTTCTGTAACATTGATGGCAGATATTTGAACAACAAAGCATCCGATCTTTCAACAAAAGGTATGCTTGGATTCAGTATCCTAGTGCCAGTATAGCACTGCCTTTACTTCGTATAGTAAAATCCTAGTGGTTGGTTCCCTTTAAATCACACAATCCAAGATGATACTCTCAGAAAAGAAGCTCAGAAGAATAAGTGAATATGAATCATATAAATTTTATTAGGCAACAATGTCAAAAATGAGGAAATAAAATAGCAAAGAGATACCTACAAGAAATAGGGACTGATACCACTATACCATACTGGAGATAATAGTAAAAAGAATACAATTATTGCAATATAACCAGCAAAAATGGAGTATATATGTATAAGGACAATTATATTTAGACCATAGTTACCATCCAGCTATATTCAAGGCGAAATAACATAAAAGTCCTAAAGAAAACCCTAAATGCATAAATAAAATTATTGCACAATGCCCAAAGTGCAGTCAATGGTGCATTCAGTAAGGCTAATTATGGACACAATAGTGTAGCACTGATATTTGTGATAATGTAGGTAAAGTATAGCACAATGCCTAATAATAGACATACAATACAATGTTGCTAGTCAAATAGTGTGAAGAAATGCCAATTTCTGGATAGTTTTCACAGACGTGTGAAAGAGGTCTTAGGGGTACTTCTCACATAGCGAGATCGCTGCTGAGTCACGGATTTTGTGACGCACCAGTGACCTCATTAGTGATCTCGCTGTGTGTGACACTATACAGTGACCTGGCCCCTGCTGTAAAATCGCTGCTCGTTACACACAGTGCTGGTTCAATTTTTGGACGCTGCTCTCACGCTGTGAAGCACACATCGCTGTGTTTGACAGCGAGAGAGCAACGATCTGAATGTGCAGGGAACATGGAGCCAGCTTCTGGCAGCCTGCGGTCAGCTGTAACCAAGGTAAATATCGGGTAACCAAGCGAAGCCCTTTGCTTGGTTACCTGATATTTACCTTGATTACTAGCATACGCCGCTCTGAGGCTGCCAGTGCCGGCTCCCTGCTCCCTGCACACGTAGTCAGAGTACACATCGGGTAAATAAGCAAAGAGGTTTGCTTATTAACCCGATGTGTACTCTGGCTACGAGTGCAGGGAGCCAGCGCTAAGCGGTGTGCGCTGGTAACCAAGGTAAATATCGGGTAACCAAGCGAAGTGCTTTGCTTGGTTACCCGATATTTACCTTAGTTACCAAGCGCAGCATCGCTTCCACGCGTCGCTGCTGGCTGGGGGCTGGTCACTGGTCGCTGGTGAGATCTGCCTGATTGACAGCTCACCAGCAACCATGTAGCGATGCACCAGCGATCCTGACCAGGTCAGATCGCTGGTGGGATCGCTGGAGCGTTGCTAAAGTGTGACGGTACCTTTAGGGCAGACCTGGGAAAGGGGCGGCCCGCGGGCCACATCCGGCCCGCCTACTCTCTGTGACCGGCCCGCCTGGCTCAGGGCATCCTTGCTGGCCGGTTAGTGATGAGAGCAATCTGACCTGCTGTCCGGAGCTCCAGGCTCCGGGAGGCGCGTGGTCAGATTGCCCTCATCAGTGCCCGGGCAAATGCCGGGGCCCTGGAGAGCCGGGGGGGCTCACTCGGCCTCGTCAGTTCTGGTGCCCCTTGGCCGGGGCCCACTCGCCTTAGTTCTGCTTCCCCGGGCCGAGTTCCGGGGTCCGCAGTCCTCGGCAGGAATCTGCAGCGCCGTCCCTTTAAGGAGCAAAGACTTCCTGGTTGAACTTAATCTGTGGGCGGAGCTACCGGCCGGCGTCCTGCTCATCCCACAGATGAGAGTTGCAGTGCCAGCCAGCGACCCCCAGCACAGTGCTTCTTTCCGGCTCTGTGTGGGTCCCCTCTCCACCGTGACCTGAGCGGTATGTGCCCTCCCCACCCCCGATTTATGGGCCCTGTTGAGCTGTATGGGCTCTTCTCCCCCCCCTAGGTGTATGCCCTGCCCCCCCCCTCTCCCCGGTGCCGTATGTGCTGGGCCCCAGAGCCGCGCGTGTGTCTGTCTGTATGTATATATATAAGGTACTTGTTGTTGATGCATTGGTCCTGAGGAAGAGGTTGTCACCTTGAAACGCGTAGACCTATGAAATAAAAGAATACTCATCTTCATCAACATTATACGTCTTCATTTGGCTGATGCGCAGCATTAACCCCTTTTCTGCCTTATCTTGTATGTATGTATATATGTAGCAGAGCTATGTGTGTATGTATGTATATATGTAGCAGATCTATGTGTGTATGTATGTAGCAGAGCTATGTGTGTATGTAGCAGAGCAATGTGTATGTATGTATATATGTAGCAGTGCTATGTGTGTATGTAGCAGTGCTATGTGTGTATGTATGTAGCAGAGCTATGTGTGTCTGTATGTAGCAGAGCTATGTGTGTCTGTATGTAGCAGTGCTATGTGTGTATGTAGCAGTGCTATGTGTGTATGTATGTAGCAGAGCTATGTGTGTATGTATGTAGCAGAGCTATGTGTGTCTGTATGTAGCAGAGCTATGTGTGTCTGTATGTAGCAGAGCTATGTGTGTCTGTATGTAGCAGAGCTATGTATGTAGCAGAGCTATGTGTGTATGTATGTAGCATAGCTATGTATGTAGCAGAGCTATGTGTGTATGTATGCAGCAGAGCTATGTGTGTCTGTAGCAGAGCTATGTGTGTATGTATGTAGCAGAGCTATGTGTGTCTGTATGTAGCAGTGCTATGTGTGTATGTAGCAGTGCTATGTGTGTATGTATGTAGCAGAGCTATGTGTGTCTGTATGTAGCAGAGCTATGTGTGTCTGTATGTAGCAGAGCTATGTGTGTCTGTATGTAGCAGTGCTATGTGTGTATGTAGCAGTGCTATGTGTGTATGTATGTAGCAGAGCTATGTGTGTCTGTATGTAGCAGAGCTATGTGTGTCTGTATGTAGCAGAGCTATGTGTGTCTGTATGTAGCAGAGCTATGTGTGTCTGTATGTAGCAGAGCTATGTGTGTCTGTATGTAGCAGAGCTATGTATGTAGCAGAGCTATGTGTGTATGTATGTAGCAGAGCTATGTATGTAGCAGAGCTATGTGTGTATGTATGTAGCAGAGCTATGTATGTATGTAGCAGAGCTATGTGTGTCTGTAGCAGAGCTATGTGTGTCTGTATGTATGCAGCAGAGCTGTGTGTCTGTAGGCATGTATAATGTGTATCTATGTATGTCAGTGTATATGGCTGTATAGATGTGTCCGTTCTATATGTATTTTTGTGAGTTTGTCTTTAAATATGTATGTGTACGTATGTGTGTCTGCGTGTTCATGGGGCCCACTGGGACTCTTCCACCTGGGGCCCACAAAAACCTGGAGCCGGCCCTGACCCTCATCACACGCTGCGTGTCGGGTAGGAAACAGAGGACAGATCCTGAAGCTCCGCACAGTGTAGGCAGCGGAACGCAGGAATCTCTCCTCTGTTCCTTGCCCGACACTTTTCTCTGTGACACACGCGCGCCTTGATATCGTCAGTACGGCGCACGTGTGTCATTTGAAAAGTTCCCGCCCGGCAGGAGAAGCTGCAGAGGCGGGGGCCGTATGGAGAGAGGCAGCGGCGGGGGCTCCTAGGAATACAGCGTCGGCGCAGCCTGGCCATGTGAAGGAGAAGCAGCTCAGCGGGGGGCTCGTACGGAGGTGTCTGAGGACGGGAACGATAAGAAGAGAGGTGAGTGGTTACTAGTAACCTGCGGGGACAATGGGGGCGGGCAGGCGGGGGGCTGGGGGAGAGGGGTAACTTTTGACAAATATTTGGGGTGTAGTGGTTTAGTATATGGGAATGTAGTTTTACAGGTGTGGTATATGGGGGGGTGTAGTGGTGTAGTTTTATAGGTGTGTAGTGGTGTAGTATAATACAGGTGTATATAGGAGTGTAGTATAATACTACACCCCTATATACACCTGTATTATACTACACCACTGCACCCCTATATACACCTGTATTATACTACACCCCTATATACACCTGTATTATACTACACCCCTATATACACCTGTATTATACTACACCACTACACCCCTATATACACCTGTATTATACTACACCCCTATATACACACCTGTATTATACTACACCCCTATATACACCTGTAATACAGGTGTATATAGGGGTGTAGTATATTACAGGTGTATATAAGGGTGTAGTGGTGTAGTATATTACAGGTGTATATGGGGTGTAGTGGTGTAGTATATTACAGGTGTAGTGGTGTAGTATAATACAGGTGTAGTATATAGGAGTGTAGTATAATACAAGTGTAGTATATAGGGGTGTAGTGATGTAGTATAATACAAGTGTAGTATATAGGGGTGTAGTGATGTAGTATAATACAAGTGTAGTATATAGGGGTGTAGTGATGTAGGTTATCACAGGTGTAGTATATAGTGATGTGCTGCAGTTTATTACAGGTGTAGTATATAGTGATGTAGCATATTACAGGTGTATATAGGGGTGTAGTGATGTAATATATAGTGGTATAGTATATAGAGGTGTAGTTTATTACAGGTGTAGTGTATACTGATGTATATTACAGGTGTAGTATGTGGCGGGTGTAGTGATGTAGTATATGGGGATTGTGTGTGTATGTATACATTGTATGTATGTGTATATATATATTATACACGCACAGTATATATGCGTGTTTGTGTGTGTATATATATATATATATATATATATGTAGAACCGAGTTAATTATATTAGTCCGGCCCTCTAAAACCATCCCAATTTCTCATGCGGCCCCATGGGAAAATTAATTGCCCACCCCTGCTTTAGGGTGTGAGGGGTCATTATAGTTTATAGTACTCCGGCAGATTAAATAATCTTGTATAAAACTTCCTTCAATTGTTGGATTAACGAATAGTTGATGGTAATTAAAATGAAAAGCAATGAAGGCCAATTTACATCATACACTTTTCCAAATCATCACAAAGGGATAATTAATCTGATCTATAAATGATCAGTCAGTAAATTCCCAGTGACTTTTTTTATTTTTTTAAAACTGTAATTTTTATTGAGGTTAATAAATGGATTACAAACAACATGTAAAAAAAACATTCACATAGAATTGTTAAGGCAGAATAATACATAAGTATGCGTGGAAAACAACCCTACAACTTCCCGGTGATATTTGTAATAGACATGGCTGCCTCAAGCCTTTAGGAGCTTGTTTAACTGTAAATAACATATTATAAGTAGGATATGCAGAAGAAAGACTTGGTTGTTTGTGGTCAATGTTTGCACATTTACACTGGGTAGTAGTCTGAAAAATGCAGCAAACACAGAGTAAAAGACAAATTGGACATTTCAAGGGAAAGACACAGTATAATTTAGGTAAGCAAACTTAGTAAGGGTAAGTGATACACGGCCTGTGAATTCCCATGGCCGAACAATTTACTTACAGTACAAACCAAATGTTTGGACACACCTTCTCATTCAAAGAGTTTTGTTGATTTTCATGACTCTGAAAATTGTAGATTCACATTGAAGGGATCAAAACTATGAATTAACACATATGGAATGAAATACTTAACAAAAAAGTGTGAAACAACTGAAAATATGTCTTATATTCTAGGCTCTTCAAAGTATCCACCTTTTGCTTTGATTACTGCTTTGCACACTCTTGGCATTTTATCAATGAGCTTCAAGAGGTAGTCACCGGAAATGGTCTTCCAACAGTCTTGAAGAAGTTCCTAGAGATGCTTAGCACATGTTGGCCCTTTTGCCTTCACTCTGCGGTCCAGCTCACCCCAAACCATCTTGATTGGGTTTATGTCTGGTGACTGTGGAGACCAG
The DNA here is from genome assembly GCF_048569485.1 of Anomaloglossus baeobatrachus. Lineage (NCBI taxonomy): Eukaryota > Metazoa > Chordata > Amphibia > Anura > Aromobatidae > Anomaloglossus > Anomaloglossus baeobatrachus. Next base: position 252,273,176 of record NC_134358.1, read on the forward strand.
GTCATCTGGTGTAGCACCCCATCACTCTCCTTCTTAGTCAAATAGCCCTTACACAGCCTGGAGGTGTGTTTGGGGTCATTGTCCTGTTAAAAAATAAATGATGGTCCAACTAAACGCAAACCGAATGGAATACTGCTGCAAGATGCTGTGGTAGCCATGCTGGTTCTGTATGCCTTCAATTTTGAATAAATCCCCAACAGTGTCACCAGCAAAGCACCCCCACACCATCACACCTCCTCCTCCATGCTTCACGGTGGGAACCAGGCATGTAGAGTCCATCTGTTCATCTTTTCTGCGTCGCACATAGACACGGTGGTTGGATCCAAAGATCTCAAATTTGGACTCATCAGACCAAAGCTGTGTTCTTTAGCCCAAACAAGTCTCTTCTGCTTGTTGCCTGTCCTTAGCAGTGGTTTCCTAGCAGCTATTTGTGTGTGTCTCCAAACTTTTGGTCTGTACTGTATATTGGACAGAATCTAGAATGTAAAGCTGCCAATACAGATTATGGTCGAGTATGCATATTTAATTCAATGGGAAAAGGGAAAAAAACACTTCTGAAGGTCCTTAAATCTAACATGCCCAATGCTTCTTTTTCTCATTATATGCCATCGAGCAGAACTTGGTAGCCTATACACACAAATAGTTGACCAATTCTTCCAAAATAATCAGGTTCAGCCACGTGAACATATCTTTTGATCATTTTGTCATTACATCAGTTATTTCTATGTTCTTTTATATTAAAATGTCTAAAGATTCTTGGAGACAAATGTAATTTTAGTCACTTAGATTTCCTTCTACATAGCTTGAAAACATTACTAGGCATCAGGCTTAAGTCATTCCTCTGTGATGGGGTCACTCACTCGAGCTCGCTTATTAAGGCAACCACAGGAACACTTTTAGGCTATGTGCACACTCTGCGTTTTTGCACATTTTTCGGGTGCGTTTTTGGTATTAAAACTGCATGACTGCTTCCCCAGCAAAGTCTATGAGTTTTCATTTTTGCTGTCGGCACAGTGCAGTTTTGTTTTAGGTACGTTTTTGTGGTGACCACAAAGATGTAAGATGTCAATTCTTTCTGCGTGTTTGTCAGCGTTTTTCACCCATGCAATGCATTGGAAAAAACGCATCAACAAAAAACACGGCAAAAAAACGCCGTAAAACGAGCAAAAACGCATGCTTTTTTATGCGTTTTTTATCGTGGGTGCATTTTTGTGTGGTTTTTGGCGGCCATCTTTGTGGTCACAAAAAAAGGCAACGTGCGCACATAGCCTAACTTGAAAAGTCCAGCAGGTTTATGAAACAATACATAAATCAGCTTTCCAGCAACATAACATCGTCCCTCTTGCGGCTTTAAAGCAATAGAAACACGGTATGGCATCCGTTCCTAGTCAGGACAAGCTAATCCCACTGTCTCAGGGATTACTTCCAAAGGCATAGCAGTTTCTGCACTCTGACCATGTGTCAAACAAACAGACACCATTTTAAAAACATGTGGGTGTATGTGGATAGCCAGACTTGCCCATCTCTCCAGCTATCCGTAAACCTGTCCATGGAATGCCCTCGCCCATCTCTCCAGTTATCCGTAAACCTGTCCCTAATGTCCTATAAGGACTCATGGTGCTACAGGCACCACAGCAGATATCTAGATTTACCCGCTGCCATGTTACACTCCTATATCCCAACTGTTGCATTGCAGAACCATAGCCTCCAGGAGTATGGCTCAGATTGTGACTGCTAACTCCACACTTCACTAGATTAACACCTGCAGAGAAAAACAGAATTCTCTATAGCCATATTGCACAATTATGATAATCAGTGCCTTTTTTTAAAGCTTGAAGCGTATCATATTTCTATCTCAACTAACATCTGCATGTGACCATGGGCAGTTACTGTACAGAAAAAGAATGTGTATCTAGATGTTGCCAGAATAGTACAAGATTACAGATAAGATGAACGTTATACAGTTCACCCAACGGATGAGTTTAGCTCGCTCATCGGGTGATCAGCAGCCTGGTTACCCTGCCTGATTATCAGGAAACAGGATCATCATACCATGTAAGTGCACCCTAAGAAAAGATCAATCCATATAATCATTTTAATAGATTCTGACTATTTACCTGGTCTGTCCTTCTATTATATTTGTGGCCATTAATTTAATACTACTGCGATCACTGCAGGAAAAATGTATAAATGGTGGCCACTTCCCCTAGAAAGAAGAGCCATTAATGTGGTTAAAGTGGTTGTCTCTGATGAGAGCAAATAATGGATAAAATATTAAGTGGATAATGAATGAGTAATAAAAGAGATTTAATGCATTAAAGATCACCATTATATTCCCCCTCCTGACATCCGAGAATGGTGAAAAGGACAGACAGAAACTTACACAGCCACTTCTCATAGCAATGGTGTGGTATCTAGTGAAATGTAAATGCAAGGGTGATGATGTCATGCTGTGAAAGTCTCTCTACTGAATACTTTGTGATTTATCACAGGGAGTGCCAGAAACAGTCACTGGGAGAAACCCCCGGGGGTAATAAAGACTTACAGAGCTCAGGTGATGTTCAGGAAAGTACAGATCATAAACAAGCCCAGAGACACACTAGTCATGTAAGGCTGCTTTCACACATCCGGTTTTTGCAGTGCGGCTCAACCCGGCTCAAAAACCTATGCAACGGATGCGGCGAAAAAAACTGATCAGTTGCATAAGTTTATCTATGCGGCCCGTCCGTTTTTTGACTGATGCAGCTTGATACTGAGCATGCGCAGTGCATAAAAACGCATCCAGCGGCTGGATGCGGTTTTTGCCGCAGGACGCCGCATCCGGCGTCCATAGGCTTGCATTGTAAACCACGTCGCATCGCGCCGGATCCGGCGCGATGCGTTTTTTTTCGCCGCACAAAAACCGTGCCAGGCAACGTTCCATCCGGCCGCTGCATGGGCTAAATATGCCGCATCCGGCAAAAAACGGACGCAACGCAAGGCCATGTGGCACAATACGACGCTAATGCAAGTCTATGGGGAAAAAAAGCAACCAGCGGCAAAAAAAGCAGTTGCGTTTTTTCTGCAAAGCGCCGTATTGTGCCGCTCAGCAAAAACCGGTTGTGTGAAAGCAGCCTTAGGCACAGAGCCTAACCCATGCTCATACTTAACTGTAGCATGTAAAATGATCATAAACAGCCAGGGAAAAAAATAACACAATTTACTATTTAAAATGCTAAATATAGTAAATTATAGCCAGATGCTCCAGAATTTTTAATTATAATTCAACAAAAAAAAACCCTTTAATTTTCATTCATGGAACATCTTGTCTATAAGCCATAACTGTACGGTCAGAAATCCCCCTTTGAGTGTGGCTCCTTGTCAGGCCAGGGAAGAGAACATCCCTGGAGAGTGAGACTACATAAAGGGCACCCCAGAAAAACAGTACAACGGATGGCCCTGAAGCTAAGGAGAGGGTAGCGGGGTCACCTTCTAACACTCACCTGAGACTGATCCCTGCACTTCCTAACGTCCCTAGACGAGTCCTTCCCCAGTGCACCGTCACATGCCTAGGCTCTCGCTGGCTCTGACCTCACCCTGACTAGTGTGAAGGCCAACGCCACTACAATAAAATAACACGAGGAAGGTAAGACAAACAGGGGAAAGACACAACAAATAGTTCTCCATATCTACTCCAGCAGGAAGCTTTTCTGCTGCAACAGTAATAACACCTCAGCTGCTTCTGAGCCAGGCTCCTACAAAGTGGTCAGTTATAGAATAAGCTATAGCCGGCAAAGGAGTGAGGAGTGAGTTTATATAGTGGAAGGGAATGACTGCAGCTGAGATTTAACAGCACAAGTCAATCTCAGCAGGACAGAAAAGAGACCTTAACCCATTCAGCACTAAAAGGAATTAAATACCCTCATACTCAGGATAAGCGATGAGAGAATGCTAAAACGGCTCTGTGACCAACTGAACGCTAAGATCTTCTGATCCCCAATCTACCTGAGGTCTCAGCAGGGCGTGTCACATGTGTGACACTCCTTTACAAGTGTTCCCTGTACAGTGACACTGCACAGACAACTATGATAGCCTTGATCAGGTCAGTCACTTACAGGAACCAGAGAAGTACACTGCCGAACAGGAACTATCACTGGCGGCAGTCCGGGTGAAACAACTCCTAGATAAAGCAGAGCAATCACCCGGAACGAGGCGCCAATGAACAGGCCCCTCCCACACATTTATCTCTGTCTCTTCACTCTCACGATCACCATGCTATGGCATACTTTTGCAATGAATCTTAACATTTTTAGTTGACAATACTTCTTTAACTTTGTGTGTCTTGTTAATGTTAACTTTTTTCACAGTCTGGGATGTTTGCATGGTATGGCAAATATAGTCATTGCCATGCTTCTGGTTAGCGGTGCTCTGTTATCCTGCTGAGCCTATGCTGGGCCTTATATTTTCCTCTGGTTCTCGGTCTAATCCTGTGTTGTGTGGGAGGGGCCTGTTCGTTGGCGCCTCATTCCGGGTGATTGCTCTGCTTTATCTAGGAGTTGTTTCACCCGGACTGCCGCCAGTGATAGTTCCTGTTCGGCAGTGTACTTCTCTGGTTCCTGTAAGTGACTGACCTGATCTTGTCACGGCACCTAGTTCCTCATCCCATCTCCTCCTCTCCTCTGACCTGACTCCTTGACCTCTGGCTAGTTTCCTGACCTCGACTCCTCTTGCTCCCATGTACCTAACTTGTCCTCTTAGCTTCCTGACCTTGGCTCGACCCCTGACTCTGGCTCCGCTTTCTTCCTGGTTTTTGATGTGACTTTCTGGTTTACAGACCCTCGGCTCTCCCTTAGACTTTGTCTTGTCTCTCTCCCTCCGGAACGGACATTACCTCCCTGCTTCTGACTCCTGGCTTGTTTGACTATCCCTCACTAGTGTGTCTAGCGACACCTAGGGTACACCCCCTGCAGATATCCTTCACTAGTGTGTCTGGTGACAACTAGTGGTGTAGTGTCTCATTACACCTGGGTGTTTGGCATCACAGTCCCTACTACATAGAAAATATAACTTCTAAAGAATGATGTAAATACGTATAAGAGAAGCATAAATACCATAGATCAGATCATGGCCAGATCAGATTGGCTGCATCCCTTACATGACACGTACATTGATATGTGCGGTTATAAGTATCACTTTGACAATAAGAATGCACTAGAACCTATTCCATCTAATGTCATGAAATTGGGTAATCTTTATTTCCCACAAGTTGTTATTCACTAATAGGTAATATGTATCTGTCAGCTATGATGCAACTGCACCTGTTTGGCAAACCCAAAAATATGCGGCATGTCAAAAGTTTAGTGGAAACAACAGGAAGATAATTCAGAGTGGAAACCAAGGACTCATATAAGTGTATTCCTGCGCCTGCATTACAGGAGACACTATGACCAAATATAATATCTGGAATGGCTACAGCTATATGGCTCTATCATGAATATATAGCAGGCTATCTGTAGTACCCGGCGTTGCCCAGGATAGTAACTGTCTCCCTCACTCTCTCTCTCATCCACTCTCTCACTCTCCCTCTCTGTCTGTCTCCCTCTCGGTATGTGTGTTGTGTGTCTTTCTGCCTGTGTGTGTGTGTGTGTGTGTATATGTATGTCTCTGTGTGTCTCTGTTGGTCTGTCACTGTGTGTGTGTCTCTGTTTCTCTGTGTGTCTCTGTCTCTACATGTCTCTGTGTGTCTGTCTCTACCGATAACAGATTACCTCACACATCAGCTTCTTATACTAAGAATGTCCTTCGTTGTCTATAGCAACCAATCACAGCTCCTATTAATAACCAGTAGCTGATAGCCCCGTTGACTTTAATGTAAGCAGATTTTTTTGTTAAAAAGTGTGGAGTTAAATTTTCCCCTCAAAACATAATCAATGATGTTCCATGAGACAAATGAGGTGTCTATGCAAAATTTCGTGATTGCAAATGTGACGGTGCGGATTCCTTTAGCAGACATACACATACACACATACAGTACATACATACACATACATACATACACACAGTTTTATATATTAGATGTGGATCCAACTAATGGAGCCTGCAGACATCTCGAGAATGAAGCCCTGATGTGTGCTGCTGTACGAAAATTCTGAGCTGTAAAGAGAGCGCAACAGGACCCTGTTCTCATGATAAATGTAGGTACTATGTGTAGGACTCCCATCCACTATATATTTATGGCATAACCGGAAGATATACCATAAATGTAGGAGATGGGAGTAGTCTTTAAACATTCTCAAACTGAACATTGTGCAGGCAGACCTGATCAAAACTGATCAATGATTGATAACATAAAAGGCCCTAAACATTGGAGTTATTATCTGAACTCTATGATTTTGGTGGTACCATAATCCGTCGGCTGAGAAGGTTCTGGTTGTTTGAACATATACCTACATTTCTTTTGTTCTCCGTGGAGATGTCTGGCAGTGGCATACTCTCCTCTCCCCATAAGAAATATGCATAATCTGCTAAGTACGGAGATCATGTATATGGGAATGATAGAGATGGCTATCAGAGCTTTTGGCTGAACAACTACAGTATCTTATGTGGATGGCCACCTCTAGTTATATCTCATCATTTACTATAGTGGGAAAGCCCATAAAATAAATGAAATTTATACAACTCACAGTGTAGTACAATATTAAGGATGATTACATAAGAGATGAAAGTGTAAAACATAGATAATGTATAAGGATTATATACCAGGTGAAAGAATAGTGTATTAAAGAGCAAATATGCCTAAAATCGTGCGTGACCTGGAAATAAGTACATCCAATTCTGAGCTACTAACAGCTGCCGTTATAGTTCCCTCTTTCCCCCAAACGCCTAATCAGCATTTTTGCTCTTACAGCATTCTATGTATGAACCAGGATAATCACATAGGGGAATGAGAATATATATATATATATATATATATATATATATATATATATATATTTATATAAAATATATATATGGTTGGAGAGTGGTACAGTGGGGTCCATGGTGGACTAATACGGTAACTTTTATATAACTATGGTTTTTAGGAGACATCATGGAGGACAATGGTGGGTCGTTAGTTAGGATTCCATGGTCACTACCACAGAAGAGTTCACAAAACTCAACAAAAATTGTACAAAGAAGCTAAAAGCACAATAATAACCACAAGTACTATTATTCTAGCAATTTGGTGGAAGGAGGGCTCCAGCTGTGACATTCCCAGCAGTGACATCTTTTGTGTCTGAATAACATGTCAGGACATGTTTTCTGGTGTTTTTTTCTGCATATGATTCAATTACGCCATTCTGAAGGTGTCCTTAAAATGTGTAATTAACACATCGGGGGGAAAAAAGCACTTTGCCATTTGCCATATTCACACGTCCATATGTCACAGTCCATGTTCGGTCCGCAATACACTGACTGGCTGACTTAACCTTGACAGACTCATATATGCTCCTGAGGCTGTTGAGTTTGGGTTGGAAGAGCCATAGCCAGTCTGTACATGGTGATTCTTACTCAGACAGCGTCACATCTGGATGTTTGGCATAAGGCCAAGTACATGGTCATATTGCGCCTTCTTTTTGTACATAGCCTTAGTAGGGCTGATATGAACTTTTCCCACTAAGAGCCAAGTTTCATTTTTGTGGTTTCATATTTTTCCTCTTCTTTCAAGACACAGAACTCTTGTCACTTGTTTGATAAGACAATGACAGAATTACTTTCTTTTTTCACCATTTCATTGGACTCTAAATATTTTTTTTCATTTTCAGTATGTTATGTGGTAAAATGAATGGGGTCCAACTGTCTCTCAAAAAACAAGCCATATACATCTTTGTTAAAGGGGTTGTCCACTACTTGGACAACCCCTTCGCAATCAGCATATTTACGCCCTTAAAATACAACACTTATACTTACCTCCGATGCCGGCGCCATTCTGGCGCTGATTGGGTGTACGGCTCACAGGCTGTAACAACTTCACGTGAGCCCGATGAGAGCAAGTGCTGTCAAGGCTTGAACGGCGCGCCGGCACCAGATGGAAGTAAAAGTGTTTCTATTTTAAGGGACTCATTGTCTTTTACAGATTTTGTTTTGTGGTAAAAATGACCTGATGTCATGATTCTTCAGATCAGTATGGTGATACCAAACTTAGAGGGAACCTGTCAGGTGCAAATACACCCAGGACCACGAGCAGTTATGGGTGCATATTGCTAATCCCTGCCTAACTGTCCCAGCATCTGGTAGCATAGATAAAGAGATCTTTAGAAAAAGTATTTCTAAAGATCCTTTATGATATGCTAATGAGCGTAGGGACTAGTTGCAAGGGCGTTATATCCCGTGACTAATCCCCCGTCTTAGCATATTAGCATGCCCACAGGGGCGTACTAACTAGTGATGTGTTGGTCGTGAATGATCCGACACAAAGATCCGGCTTCCTGCTGCGACTGACAGAAGCCGGATCCCCAGTGAGAGCCACTCAACTCTCTAAATGGCTCTTTTCACCGCTGAAACCCTGCCTTCTCAACAATATAATTGGTTCCTGGTAAGTGGGCGGGGTTTAGCCACGGGTGAGCGGGGTTTCATCGGCGTTACTATGATCTTAAATATGTGTTCACCTGGGGTGAACACATATTTAATAGGGAGCCAAGAACGATCCGAATGAGCCGATTCTTTTTGGTGAGCAGAGCCATAGGAACCGGATCACCAAAAAGAGCCAGACTGCCCATCACTAGTACTAACATGCTATTCAATGTCCATTGCCTAGAGTTATCAGTGGTGAAGCGCGTACCTATGTCTCTTGTCACCAACACCGACGCTGGATTGAGAGTCAGTGCGCATGATCAGAAGTCCCGGTACTTCCGGCCATGCGCACTATGAAGCCAGATGTACGCGTCCTGGCTTCACAGAGGTCTAGTGCATGACCGAAAGTGCTGGGATTCATACTTACTTGCACTGACCCTAAATCCGGCATTGGAGGTGGTGACAACGGACACAGGTACATGCATCACCGCTGATGACACTAGGCAATGGGCATTGAATAGCATGCTAAGAGGGCAGACTAATTGGGGGAATATCACGCTCTTTTGACTAGTTCTTGCACTCATTAGCATATTATAAAAGATCTCTTTATCTAGGCTACTAGATGCTTGGATGGTTAGGCAGGGATTAGCCATATGCACCCAGAACTGCTCGTGGTTCTGGGTGCATATTGCACCTGACAGGTTCACTTTAAATAATGTTTTATATATTTTATAATGGCTTATAAAATACTACAGTTTGGAAAAAAAAAACTGGTTTGTTGATATTTTGTGAGACCCAGAACTCTTTTGCTGTTGATGGACTTGAGGACTCGTTTTTTGTGTGCCGAGTAGTAATTTTTGATAGTACCATTTGAGCGCACATGGAATATTTAGATTGCTTTGTATGCATCTTTTTTGCAGGAGGTGCGATGACCCCCAAAAATGGCAATTCTGCAGTTTGGATTTATTTTTCTCTCTTCATGGCGTTTACTTTTTGGGTAAAATAATATTATAGCTTTCATAGATCACACATATATGGAGAAAGAAATAGCAAAAAATCTTATTTCTAGGAGTCTTTTGCTTTGCTGCGGCCTCCAACTCCCCTAAACATGGCGGACTTGTATTTATTGCAATGTTGGTTTAATCATGTCATTATTGAGACCTCTGCTGCCTGCTGTTCATACACTGCACTGGATTCTCCATCGTCACTGATAAGTCTCGTGGATTACATATTTGATGGAAGCTGCTGGACACAGTCACATGTGTAGAGTCAGCATTCAGTAATCTCAGGATGCCACAAGGGAATGACTGATACCGACAGATCTGGAGAACAAGTCTGCACAAAAGACCTCAGACATAGACATCTGAGCTTAAACACTCTCGTGAACTCGGTAAAAGTAAAATGAATGACGCGGTGGTTTCACTTCATTTCATGTCACGCCTTGGATTGTAACCAGAATAAATCTGCTTGTGTCAAAAATATTTAGTATAAAAAATAACAAATATTCTAATTGTATAGATGAGCAGACTAGAAAACCGAAATCAGAGAAACTGGGAACGTACGGTACGCTACAAATTCAATTCTGTCATTTTGTAACATACCCAGCCTCCATATATTATAAATGTCCCTGACTGTACATCCCCCACACACTGCATTTATCTCGCTATAATATCCTACATTTTATAAGGAAGGTCTGCATATTGCTCCAACCTGTATCACGGCACAGACCTCACAGACCATATGCCAGGACACGTGCCACCAGTGTGTGAGGTGGACCAGGCGCATAGACAGGTAAGTAAACATGGGGCATCACTGTAGATAAGGACTTTATATATCACTGGAGGAGTGCCACTGTGTGGGACAATTGTATAGACATTGTATGACACTACTGAGGTCTGCGCACTAATTAGCACTATAGATATAGGAACTGTATGGCACTGTTTGTCTGGGCACTTAATAGCCTTATATATATATAGGTACAGTATGGTACTGTTAGTGTGGGCACTATATAGCACTATAGATATACTGTAGGTATGATATGGCACTGTTATTCTAGGCACTACATATGTCTATAGATATAGGTACTTTATGACACTACGGAGGACTGAGCACTACATAGACCTATAGATATAGGTACTGTAAGGTAATGTTAGTCTGGACACTATAGATATAAGTACTGTAAGGTAATGTTAGTCTGGACACTATAGATATAGGTACGGTATGGCACTGTTATTCTAGGCACTACATAGCCCTAAAGATATAGGTACGGTACGGCACTGTTAGTTTGCACAATACATAGCCCTATAAATAAAGGTACGTAATGCCACTGTTAGTCTGGGCACTACATAGTACTTTAGATATGGAATTCCACTGTAAGTTTGGGCATATAAATATAGGTACGGTATAACACTTATTTTGGGCCCTACAAGATATAGGTACTGTATGGCACTGTTAATCTGGACACTACATAGCCCTATAGATATAGGTAGTATATGGCACTGATAGTTTGGATACTAAATGACATTTCTTGACAACTATATGACAGACATAGGCACGTCTGTAGTCTGAGCCCCATTGATACAGGCACTTCTGTAGCCTGAGCCCCATTGATACGGGCACTTCTGTAGCCTGAGCCCCATTGATAAGGGCACGTCTGTAGCCTGAGCCCCATTGATACTGCCACTTCTGTAGCCTGAGCCCCGTTGATACGGGCACTTTTGTAGTCTAAACCCCATTGATACGGGCACGTCTATAGCCTGAGCCCCAGGGATACGGGCACTTCTGTAGCCTGAGCCCCATTGATACCGGCACTTCTGTAGCCTGAGCCCCATTGATAAGGGCACTTCTGTAGCCTGAGCCCCATTGATAAGGGCACTTCTGTAGCCTGAGCCCCAGTGATACGGGCACTTCTGTAGCCTGAGCCCCATTGATAAGGGCACTTCTGTAGCCTGAGCCCCATTGATAAGGGCACTTCTGTAGCCTGAGCCTCAGTGATACGGGCACTTCTGTAGCCTGAGCCCCAGTGATACGGGCACGTCTGTAGCCTGAGCCCCAGTGATACGGGCACGTCTGTAGCCTGAGCCCCATTGATACGGGCACGTCTGTAGCCTGAGCCCCATTGATACGGGCACGTCTGTAGCCTGAGCCCCAGTGATACGGGCACGTCTGTAGCCTGAGCCCCATTGATACGGGCACTTCTGTAGCCTGAGCCCCAGTGATACGGGCACGTCTGTAGCCTGAGCCCCAGTGATACGGGCACGTCTGTAGCCTGAGCCCCAGTGATACGGGCACTTCTGTAGCCTGAGCCTCATTGATACGGACACTTCTGTAGCCTGAGCCCCAGTGATACGGGCACTTCTGTAGCCTGAGCCCCAGTGATACGGGCACTTCTGTAGCCTGAGCCCCAGTGATACGGGCACTTCTGTAGCCTGAGCCCCAGTGATACGGGCACTTCTGTAGCCTGAGCCCCAGTGATACGGGCACTTCTGTAGCCTGAGCCTCATTGATACGGGCACTTCAGTAGCCTGAGCCCCATTGATACGGGCACTTCAGTAGCCTGAGCCCCATTGATACGGGCACTTCAGTAGCCTGAGCCCCAGTGATACAGGCATTTCTGTAGCCTGAGCCCCAGTGATACGGGCGCTTCTGTAGCCTGAGCCCCAGTGATACGGGCGCTTCTGTAGCCTGAGCCCCAGTGATACGGGCGCTTCTGTAGCCTGAGCCCCAGTGATACGGGCGCTTCTGTAGCCTGAGCCCCAGTGATACGGGCGCTTCTGTAGCCTGAGCCCCAGTGATACGGGCGCTTCTGTAGCCTGAGCCCCAGTGATACGGGCGCTTCTGTAGCCTGAGCCCCAGTGATACGGGCGCTTCTGTAGCCTGAGCCCCAGTGATACGGGCGCTTCTGTAGCCTGAGCCCCAGTGATACGGGCGCTTCTGTAGCCTGAGCCCCAGTGATACGGGCGCTTCTGTAGCCTGAGCCCCAGTGATACGGGCGCTTCTGTAGCCTGAGCCCCAGTGATACGGGCGCTTCTGTAGCCTGAGCCCCAGTGATACGGGCGCTTCTGTAGCCTGAGCCCCAGTGATACGGGCGCTTCTGTAGCCTGAGCCCCAGTGATACGGGCGCTTCTGTAGCCTGAGCCCCAGTGATACGGGCGCTTCTGTAGCCTGAGCCCCAGTGATACGGGCGCTTCTGTAGCCTGAGCCCCAGTGATACGGGCGCTTCTGTAGCCTGAGCCCCAGTGATACGGGCGCTTCTGTAGCCTGAGCCCCAGTGATACGGGCGCTTCAGTAGCCTGAGCCCCAGTGATACGGGCGCTTCAGTAGCCTGAGCCCCAGTGATACGGGCACTTCTGTAGCCTGAGCCCCAGTGATACGGGCACTTCTGTAGCCTGAGCCCCAGTGATACGGGCACTTCTGTAGCCTGAGCCCCATTGATACGTGCACTTCTGTAGCCTGAGCCCCAGTGATACGGGCGCTTCTGTAGCCTGAGCCCCAGTGATACGGGCGCTTCTGTAGCCTGAGCCCCAGTGATACGGGCGCTTCTGTAGCCTGAGCCCCAGTGATACGGGCGCTTCTGTAGTCTGAGCCCCAGTGATACGGGCGCTTCTGTAGCCTGAGCCCCATTGATACGGGCACTTCTGTAGCCTGAGCCCCATTGATACGGGCGCTTCTGTAGCCTGAGCCCCAGTGATACGGGCGCTTCTGTAGCCTGAGCCCCAGTGATACGGGCGTTTCTGTAGCCTGAGCCCCAGTGATACGGGCGCTTCTGTAGCCTGAGCCCCAGTGATACGGGCGCTTCTGTAGCCTGAGCCCCATTGAAAGGGGCACTTCTGTAGCCTGAGCCCCATTGATACAGGCGCTTCTGTAGTCTGAGCCCCAGTGATACGGGCACTTCTGTAGCCTGAGCCCCATTGATACGAGCACTTCTGTAGCCTGAGCCCCATTGATACAGGCGCTTCTGTAGTCTGAGCCCCAGTGATACGGGCGCTTCTGTAGTCTGAGCCCCATTGATACGGGCGCTTCTGTAGCCTGAGCCCCAGTGATACGGGCACTTCTGTAGCCTGAGCCCCATTGATAAGGGCGCTTCTGTAGCCTGAGCCCCAGTGATACGGGCGCTTCTGTAGCCTGAGCCCCAGTGATACCGGCACTTCTGTAGCCTGAGCCCCAGTGATACGGGCACTTCTGTAGCCTGAGCCCCAGTGATACGGGCACTTCTGTAGCCTGAGCCCCAGTGATACGGGCGCTTCTGTAGCCTGAGCCCCAGTGATACGGGCACTTCTGTAGCCTGAGCCCCAGTGATACGGGCACTTCTGTAGCCTGAGCCCCAGTGATACGGGCGCTTCTGTAGCCTGAGCCCCAGTGATACGGGCGCTTCTGTAGCCTGAGCCCCATTGATACGGGCACTTCTGTAGCCTGAGCCCCAGTGATACGGGCACTTCTGTAGCCTGAGCCCCAGTGATACGGGCACTTCTGTAGCCTGAGCCCCAGTGATACGGGCACTTCTGTAGCCTGAGCCCCAGTGATACGGGCGCTTCTGTAGCCTGAGCCCCAGTGATACGGGCACTTCTGTAGCCTGAGCCCCAGTGATACGGGCACTTCTGTAGCCTGAGCCCCATTGATACGTGCACTTCTGTAGCCTGAGCCCCAGTGATACGGGCGCTTCTGTAGCCTGAGCCCCAGTGATACGGGCGCTTCTGTAGCCTGAGCCCCAGTGATACGGGCGCTTCTGTAGCCTGAGCCCCAGTGATACGGGCGCTTCTGTAGCCTGAGCCCCAGTGATACGGGCGCTTCTGTAGCCTGAGCCCCAGTGATACGGGCGCTTCTGTAGCCTGAGCCCCAGTGATACGGGCGCTTCTGTAGCCTGAGCCCCAGTGATACGGGCGCTTCTGTAGCCTGAGCCCCAGTGATACGGGCGCTTCTGTAGCCTGAGCCCCAGTGATACGGGCGCTTCTGTAGCCTGAGCCCCAGTGATACGGGCGCTTCTGTAGCCTGAGCCCCAGTGATACGGGCGCTTCTGTAGCCTGAGCCCCAGTGATACGGGCGCTTCTGTAGCCTGAGCCCCAGTGATACGGGCGCTTCTGTAGCCTGAGCCCCAGTGATACGGGCGCTTCTGTAGCCTGAGCCCCAGTGATACGGGCGCTTCTGTAGCCTGAGCCCCAGTGATACGGGCGCTTCTGTAGCCTGAGCCCCAGTGATACGGGCGCTTCTGTAGCCTGAGCCCCAGTGATACGGGCGCTTCTGTAGCCTGAGCCCCAGTGATACGGGCGCTTCTGTAGCCTGAGCCCCAGTGATACGGGCGCTTCTGTAGCCTGAGCCCCAGTGATACGGGCGCTTCTGTAGCCTGAGCCCCAGTGATACGGGCGCTTCAGTAGCCTGAGCCCCAGTGATACGGGCGCTTCAGTAGCCTGAGCCCCAGTGATACGGGCACTTCTGTAGCCTGAGCCCCAGTGATACGGGCACTTCTGTAGCCTGAGCCCCAGTGATACGGGCACTTCTGTAGCCTGAGCCCCAGTGATACGGGCACTTCTGTAGCCTGAGCCCCATTGATACGTGCACTTCTGTAGCCTGAGCCCCAGTGATACGGGCGCTTCTGTAGCCTGAGCCCCAGTGATACGGGCGCTTCTGTAGCCTGAGCCCCAGTGATACGGGCGCTTCTGTAGTCTGAGCCCCAGTGATACGGGCGCTTCTGTAGCCTGAGCCCCATTGATACGGGCACTTCTGTAGCCTGAGCCCCATTGATACGGGCGCTTCTGTAGCCTGAGCCCCAGTGATACGGGCGCTTCTGTAGCCTGAGCCCCAGTGATACGGGCGCTTCTGTAGCCTGAGCCCCAGTGATACGGGCGCTTCTGTAGCCTGAGCCCCAGTGATACGGGCGCTTCTGTAGCCTGAGCCCCATTGAAAGGGGCACTTCTGTAGCCTGAGCCCCATTGATACAGGCGCTTCTGTAGTCTGAGCCCCAGTGATACGGGCACTTCTGTAGTCTGAGCCCCAGTGATACGGGCACTTCTGTAGCCTGAGCCCCATTGATACGAGCACTTCTGTAGCCTGAGCCCCATTGATACAGGCGCTTCTGTAGTCTGAGCCCCAGTGATACGGGCACTTCTGTAGTCTGAGCCCCATTGATACGGGCGCTTCTGTAGCCTGAGCCCCAGTGATACGGGCACTTCTGTAGCCTGAGCCCCATTGATAAGGGCGCTTCTGTAGCCTGAGCCCCAGTGATACGGGCGCTTCTGTAGCCTGAGCCCCAGTGATACCGGCACTTCTGTAGCCTGAGCCCCAGTGATACGGGCACTTCTGTAGCCTGAGCCCCAGTGATACGGGCACTTCTGTAGCCTGAGCCCCAGTGATACGGGCGCTTCTGTAGCCTGAGCCCCAGTGATACGGGCACTTCTGTAGCCTGAGCCCCAGTGATACGGGCACTTCTGTAGCCTGAGCCCCAGTGATACGGGCGCTTCTGTAGCCTGAGCCCCAGTGATACGGGCGCTTCTGTAGCCTGAGCCCCATTGATACGGGCACTTCTGTAGCCTGAGCCCCAGTGATACGGGCACTTCTGTAGCCTGAGCCCCAGTGATACGGGCACTTCTGTAGCCTGAGCCCCAGTGATACGGGCACTTCTGTAGCCTGAGCCCCAGTGATACGGGCGCTTCTGTAGCCTGAGCCCCAGTGATACGGGCGCTTCTGTAGCCTGAGCCCCAGTGATACGGGCGCTTCTGTAGCCTGAGCCCCAGTGATACGGGCACTTCTGTAGCCTGAGCCCCATTGATACGGGCACTTCTGTAGCCTGAGCCCCAGTCATAAGGGCACTCTCCAATGCACGGACCCCTATATTCCCCGGTACTGTGGCCGTGCACCCGCCGCTACCTGCTGCTCCCGGGGGAGGGCTGCCCGGAGCCGGCGCTGCAGGTTGGCTTTTGTGGATACTTCCGGGGGGCGGTAATTAGGGAAGGAGAGGGAAGAGCTGTCAGTAATGCGGAGGCTCCGGCAGCGCTGACTGGACCGGTCGGATGATACACGTTGTCTCCCGGGAGGAGGGCTGCATTGTGTGCGCTGCCTCCGGGCTCCCGGCTGTGTGTGTCCTGTGCAGTCCCAGCCTGAGGACGACGCCACATTTTCTGCGGATCACGTGTGTCCAGGCGGCTATTCCCGGATCCTTGCCTGGTGGCGGCGCCCGGTGCTGGGCAGGACTGGGCACTGCAGGAGGCGGTGAGCTCTAATACCTGCTGAGCAGTCCCCACCTGGCAGAGCGGCGCCGGGCTATGTGCTACTGACCGCAGGTGATGGTCGCATGCGGCCGCTGACTGCCCCGGGAAGGAGGCGGCATCATGGCCACAGACCGAGACCCTGAATCCGGTTGGATGAGACGACCGGAGGCCGAGGAGAATGGCTCGGTGCTGCCGGCCTCCTGCACGGCGGTGCCCCCCTCTGAAGAGCTGTCTGCAGCCCCCGCATCCCCGGCACACACCGGCTCCCGGTGCAGCCACCT
The DNA here is from genome assembly GCF_048569485.1 of Anomaloglossus baeobatrachus. Lineage (NCBI taxonomy): Eukaryota > Metazoa > Chordata > Amphibia > Anura > Aromobatidae > Anomaloglossus > Anomaloglossus baeobatrachus. The sequence goes on from NC_134358.1 coordinate 252,290,190, forward strand.
GCTGCTGGACTATGACGGCACCGTGCTGCCCTTCCTGGGCGGACTGGGCTCCTTCCAGCGGCGGCTGGTGCTGCTCACCTGGATCCCCGCGCTGTTTCTCGCCTTCAGCCAGTTCTCGGACTTCTTCATGTTGGACCAACCTGACAAGTGGTGCAAGACGAACGGCAGCCTGCCCGGCAAGAGGAGCCCGCCGCACCTGGGCAATGCCAGCTCCCCTGCCCCCGAGCTGATGCTGCCCACCACCGCCTCCCCGGGCACCGGCATCGTGCCCCCCCATAACGATTCATGCCTGTGCCATGAGTGGTCCTACCAGATCCACGCCGGACTCGTCCAGAACGTGGTCAGCAAGGTAAGGAAGGCGCAGATGTGTGAGCGATGCGACATTTGTCTGGAGTGAGCCCTGTGGCCTGTCAGTCTTCCCGCTGATCGCTGGCCTCGTATTTAGCTACAAATTCAGAAATGCAACAAATGGATCAGGTTATTTGCACCATGGTTATTAGCAGCCACTTCCTACAACTGATATGACTGTAGGGTACCCATGGGGTCCTCTGTCAGTGTGCTCCAGCTTCTGTGTTCACTACTAGGATGTGCAGAGAGGTGCCAGTACATAGAGAGATCTACTGGCGCTCACCAGATCCTAGGGAGATCTACTGGCGCTCTCCAGGTCACCAGATCTTAGGGAGATCTCCTGGCGCTCTCCAGGTCACCAGATCTTAGGGAGATCTCCTGGCGCTCTCCAGGTCACCAGATCCTAGGGAGATCTCCTGGCGCTCTCCAGGTCACCAGATCCTAGGGAGATCTCCTGGCGCTCTCCAGGTGACCGGCTCCTAGGGAGATCTCCTGGCGCTCTCCGGGTCACCAGCGCCTAGGGAGATCTCCTGGCGCTCTCCGGGTCACCAGCGCCTAGGGAGATCTCCTGGCGCTCTCCAGGTGACCAGCGCCTAGGGAGATCTCCTGGCGCTCTCCAGGTGACCAGCTCCTAGGGAGATCTCCTGGCGCTCTCCAGGTGACCAGCTCCTGGGGAGATCTCCTGGCGCTCTCCAGGTGACCAGCTCCTGGGGAGATCTCCTGGCGCTCTCCAGGTGACCAGCTCCTAGGGAGATCTCCTGGCGCTCTCCAGGTGACCAGCTCCTAGGGAGATCTCCTGGCGCTCTCCAGGTGACCAGCTCCTGGGGAGATCTCCTGGCGCTCTCCAGGTGACCAGCTCCTGGGGAGATCTCCTGGCGCTCTCCAGGTGACCAGCTCCTGGGGAGATCTCCTGGCGCTCTCCAGGTGACCAGCTCCTGGGGAGATCTCCTGGCGCTCTCCAGGTGACCGGCTCCTAGGGAGATCTCCTGGCGCTCTCCAGGTGACCAGCTCCTGGGGAGATCTCCTGGGACAATCCAACTTGCGGTGAGACCTCCTGGCCCAATTTCCCTTATACAGTGTCATACGAAGAAACCTAGGGACTTTCTGACTTTGCAATTTGATAGTTTGTATATACAGAAATTGTCACTCTTGATTCCCAAAGTCCTGATTGTCAGGGCTGCTCATTAGTGGTACAGGAGGATGTTATAATTTGTCATTCAGTATGTTAGCCCCCGGAAAGATGGCTGATGGCCTGAGGATGTCTGCAGCCGTATGCTGTATGGTACCAAGAAGCCTTGTTGAGTAGGATAATGGCAGGATTTCTATATAATGGGGGTGCCTGTGGATAGAATTGATATATGGACCCTATGAGCGAGCACTGCTGCTGGCGGCTAATTACTCCTAAAAGTGCCAGTTTAATGACTGCGTGACCGCATATGTGATGGAAAGTAAACTACTCCAGGTACGTGGATGGATCACATGCAGATACTTAGTTTTTCCCTATATAATATAATAACATAACTCAGTAGTCCTATAATCTAATATTTCTACCATGTAATATACTGCTTATGGGAATATTTCCTTTATTTCTAACCTTTTCGCTGTATTGTCTGGTCTCCTGTTCCTTTTTAGCTTGACCTTTTGAATGAATTAAATAGATGCTTCCCTTGAGTTTTGCAGGAAAACAATTCATCATGGAGCAGCTCGATTTAAGGACTGCTTGAGAACAACATTTAGACTGAAGCAGTGATCACTTAGCAGTTAACCTTCTATGTATAGTCAAACGGCTTCAGATTCTGGAAATCAGTAATTAGTTAACAAGTTTACGTCCGTTCTACAGTGGGTATGGAAAGTATTCAGACCCCTCTACATTTTTCACTTTGTTTCATTGCAGCCATTTGGTAAATTTAAAAAAGTGCCTTTTTCATATTAATGTACACTCTGCACCCCATCTTGACAGAAAAAAACAAATGTAGAAATTTTTGCAAATTTATTAAACAAGAAAAACTGAAATATCACGTGGTCATAAGTATTCAGACCCTTTGCTCAGTATTGAGTAGAAGCACACTTTTGAGCTAGTACAGCCATGAGTTTTCTTGGGAATGATGCAACAAGTTTTTCACACCTGGATTTGGGGGTCCTTTGCCATTCTTTCTTGCAGATCCTCTCCAGTTCCGTCAGGTTGGATGGTGAACGTTGGTGGACAGCCATTTTCAGGTCTCTCCAGAGATGCTCAATTGGGTTTAGGTCAGGGCTCTGGCTGGTCCAGTCAAGAATGGCCACAGAGTTGTTTTGAAGCCACTCCTTTGTTATTTTAGCTGTGTGCTTAGGGTCATTGTCTTGTTGGAAGGTGAACCTTTGGCCAAGTCTGACGTCCAGAGCACTTTGGAAGAGGTTTTCTTCCAGGATATCTCTGTACTTGGCCGCATTCATCTTTCCTTCGATTGCAACCAGTCATCCTGTTCCTGCAGCTGAAAAACACCTCAATAGCATGATGCTGCCACCACCATGTTTCCCTGTTGGGATTCTACTGGGCAGGTGATGAGCAGTGCCTGGTTTTATCCACATACCGCTTAGAATTATCACCAAAAAGTTCTATCTTCGTCTCACCAGACCAGAGGATCTTATTTCCCATAGTCTGGGAGACCTTCATGTGTGTTTTGTTTTTCTTTTTGCAAACTCTATGTGGGCTTTCATATGTCTTGCACTGAGGAGAGGCTTCCGTTGGGCCACTCTGCCATAAAGGCCCGACTGGTGGAGGGCTGCAATGATAGTTGACTTTGTGCAACTTTCTCCCATCTCCCTACTGCATCTCTGGAGCTCAGCCACAGTGATCTTGGGGTTCTTCTTTACCTCTCTCGCCAAGGCTCTTCTAGTTTGGCAGGATGGCTGGACGGCCAGGTCTAGGAAGAGTTCTGGTGGTCTCAAACTTCTTCCATTTATGGATTATGGAGGCTACCGTGTTCTTAGGAACCTTACGTACTGCAGAAATTATTTTGTAACCTTGACCATATCTGTGTCTTGCCACAATTCTGTCTATGAGCTTCTTGTGCAGTTCTTTTGACCTCATGATTCTCATTTGGTCTGGCATGCACTCTGAGGTCTTCTATAGACAGGTGTGTGCCTTTCCAAATCAAGTCCTATCAGTTTAATAAAACACAGCTGGACTCCAATGAAGGAGTAGAACCATCTCAAGGAGGATCACAAGGAAATGTGACTTAAATATGAGTGTCTGAGCAAAGGGTCTGAATACTTATGACCATGTGATATTTCAGGTTTTCTTGTTTAATAAATGTGGAAAAATTTCTACATTTCGGGGTTTTTTTTTCTGTCAAGATGGGGTACAGAGTGTACGTTACTGAGAAAAGAAATTAACTTTTTTGAATTTACCAAATGGCTGCAATGAAACAGAGTGAAACATGTGAAGGGGTGTGAATACTTTCTATACCCACTGTACTACAACCTGTAGTATACACTACATACATGCATACATCATGTAGTATGAGTGTCCACCCATATCCTGTCTATAGCCATTAACTTGAGAACGGCGGCAGCTATAGGCATAGAAGTTGTGTCTAGGTATAGGAAAGTAGCCATGCGCTACCACCTATAGCGCCACCTGGTAGAAAACAACGGAGTTAGCATTTTTATCTTGAAAACGGAACGAGAGAGAGAAAAAAAGTGAATTAAAAAATTGTAGGGGATCATCAATTCAATATGGATCGAAACCTTGCATACAGAAATGCTATGATATGACACCCATGACACCCCCCCCCCCCCACAAAAAAAAAAAATTATTGAATGTTGGTCACGCATATGGCGCTCATTTAACTTTGATGCTCACCGTCAGCTGCAATGCACATCTGGACTCTGGACAGCATACTTGTTACGTCACCGCCGGAGTCTGCTCCAGCAACTTCTGCTCCGATCGCCAGGCGACGCCGTGTTCCTGCCGTGGATGGTGCTGGTGATGGGAGAGGAGTCGATGCCAGCGGCACCGGTGGGCGCAGGCTCCGATCATCCACTGGGCTGGGTTATCTTGGGATCTGCAGTATCGCTGGCTGACTGTGGGTGGCGTGCGTCTTCCACCTAAAGTTGCCAGCGTTCAGCTACAGCCATTGGGAAGACACCACACCCGTCTTATTCCCCCTCCTGTCACATGATACCTGCCAGAGATAGTTCTGATTTCCTGGCTCCTGGTCCGCCCTATTCTGTTTAGTGATTCCTGTGTGCTGACTTCTGCGTGTTTTCTGACTACCCTTCTGCCTGCTGCTTTTGTACTTCGCTGCCCGATCCGGATTTGACCTCTGCTACGTTTTCTGATTACGTCATTGTCTGCCAATTCTGTCCTTGTTCTGCTATTCCTGGTTTGACCCTGCCTGAAGACTACTCTCATCGGACTGCAGCCTTCCACAGGTAGTGATCTCCAGGGCCCTGTTTAAGTCCAAATCCCTGTATAGGGTTTAAAGGGTTTCAGGGTTCTGGGGGTCCTGCTTGGTGAGTGGCTTCCCTCTAGTCTGTCCATTACATCCCCCTGAGTCTGTTGATTCAGGCAGGCGTTACAAGACTGTATCTTGCTGCACGTTGTGCAATATTGTAGGTGACACGTTTGCACAAGCATCTGTGATATGTCGTCATAGATCCTGCAATGTTGGTGGAGGGGTCGCATACACCTGCTGCTTGAGGTGACCGCACAGAAAGAACTCCAATGGGGTCGGGTCAGGTGAGCGTGGAGGCCACTCCATGCAGCCACCATACCCAATGACTTGTAGGAAGGTCTCCATGAGGTCTCGCTTCACGTCCGCAGCCTTGTGAGTTTTACACATTCTAATCACAGCATTTCTGTATGCAAGGTGTCGATTCTTATTGAATTGATGATGCCCTACAACTTTGTAATTTTTTTTTCTCTATCTCGTTCTGTTTTCAAGATAAAAATGCTAACTCCGTTGTTTTCCACCAGGTGGCGCTATAGGTGGTTTCATTGCGTAGCGCATGGCTACTTTACTATACCTAGAACCCACTTCTATGCCTATAGCTGCCGCCGTTCTCAAGTTAATGGCGGAGCACAGGATATGGGTGGACACACTATATATACGACGTTGTCATTTTCTTATTTAATAGGAATGTCCATGTTCAGATTTCCTATTTTTACATACTTAGGCTCTCCACATTGGAGTGATGACAGATTACCAAGTGGAGGTACATATGTCTCAGAATACATGTGGGCGTTAAAGGGTTATTTCTATGTCATTATGCAATGGCCATTACTTTATTGTCTAATTTATGGGATTGCAACTCGTTCTATGAAAGAAGGGTCACTTCAGACTCCTTTCTTGGGATTGATGGGGGTCTCAAAACTTAGGCAAACTGACTTACCTAGCAATGTGCTATCACTCAGTGATGGAGAATACACTTCAAAGGAACCTTCAAAGTCCCAAAATCTGGACAGCAGGAATCAGAGCCTGGCTGCATAATTTAAAAACCTAGTTTGAAGAGCCAGCCATCGACAATGGGGAGAGACTTGACTAGTCCGGTCCCACCCATCCCTGCTCTAGTTGATTGACAGGTCCTTCCCTGCAACACTGCAGCTTTTCACATTGTCTCTGAAGCACAGCAGTGTTCTAGAGTAAGAGCTCTTTCACTCTTCCATCATCATCGGTCCGATCTCCGGTCACAATGCACGGACTGGCCGCGTGTCTTCAGAGTGTGACAGCCTCGGATATTTCTATGAGGCTATCACACTCAGACACGCTGTCAGTCCATGCCTTGCGATCCTTTGATGATGGCCATCTGGAGCCTTAAACTTACCTGGCTGCAGTCACTCAGACAGGTTCTCATTCACATAACCCACTTTTTTCAGCAGCTCGAATTGAGTGACAGATTCCCATTAACTTACTCTAATTCACCTCTTTGAAGAAGATATCTGATCATTTTTTTTTTTGTTCTTTTCCTCCAAAATCCAGCTAAGCTGCAGTCGCTGATCTTAGATCGCTGTGTCCTAATGGAGCAGACAGGGCAGCCAAGCGCTGACGCTGAGTAACGTGCAGGTAGCCATTAGGGGCTTAAACGAAGCCAACATCTTGTCATTCACTTTATGATATCCGCTGTAAGAATTTTTGGATCAGTCGCTCGGAGGTTCAGCACTTTAATGATGCATTTAACTTTCCGCTACCAAGGTTTAGTATTTCTATTTAAGATTCCATTAGCTTTTAAAATCAAAATATGTCTCTTCTGAATAATAAGGCCCTGTTCAGTCTTGTCACATGTGACACTGATTACTGTGTGGATTCCACGCTGAACTCCTCATCAAACCCGACAATAATCTGCGTGCTAGACATGTGAAAGGGTCTCCGCAATCCCCAATTAAGTGCAATAATTCCACTGTAAGTGTCCAAGGTCTAGCTCTATTGATTGACAAGGAGGCCAGTCCTGCAGATCTTCTGCTTATTCACAGCTTAGATCATTTGTGCTATATTCTTTTAATTTTTGAATTAATGTTACAGTCCTTATGTGTTCCTCTATGTAATTTTTAATGTTCATCATCAATTGCCACTTTTTAATTACAACATTTTTGCACAAATTTAATCCCAGCCCCCGTAACGATTTTTTTTTTTTTGGGACTACTGACATTTTTGCTGATATCATGCTACGCTTTAGCGGGACATGTGAATTTTTGCACTCAAAAATGACAATAAAAGTTAGAGCATTTTATACCTTATGCAAAATTCTTCAATCACATGCTCCATTTTAGAAGTATTAAGTGCAAAGAAACATCAAAAATGCAAATGATGAAGCAGACCCATAGTGTCACACGGAGATTTACAAACTTTGACAACTGTCATGGTGGCCTTGGGATCTGTTCAGACTACAGATTCTGACACTCCGCCTGATAACGTCTCTGGTGTCTGTGATCAACGCAGGCAGACTTGGGTGTCGACCTGCAGAGTTTTAGTTCATAAGCAGGCTACCAAGAGTTAATCTGTGCTAGTTAGTCTCCTTTGATCACATGTCGTGAGGGGCCAATTGCATTTGCTGCCCTCCTATATGTGCTGGCTAGATCCTTCATATGCCAGCTATATTTTATCTTGGCTGGTCTGGTGAGGTTTTATGATCCAGAGTATCTGATAATTGTGGTACTTATTGCTTAGTCTCTCTCCGTTTCATTGAAGCAGAAATGCCATCTGCGATTAAACCTCCTCTTTGGGACAGGCAAAATAGCAAGTTCTTCCACTCCCTTATGAAAATGCCAGGAATTAAATCCTCAGCTTGTAATTTTTTTTAGTCACGGTTAAAGTTGAGCGGATAGTGAAAAGAGAGAGAGAGAGAGATATCGGACCCGGAACGGACGCTGAAACCGCGCGGATTCGGATTTTTACAGTTCGGGTCCGCTCAACACTAGTCACGGAAAATGGGTGATTAGGCAATTCCTTCAATTCAGCCACCTGTGTCCATTGACCTTCATTTAATGTTACTTGAGGGTTCACCATATCTATAAGAAATAATTTTAGTTCAAGGAATCGCTCAGTCATTAAATAAGTGCTGCCTCACCGAGTGGCTTGATCAAAAATTGCCCCTTTCCCAGCACGTCTCTTCAAGATGGAATCAATTTTAGGGGTTCTGCGGCAATAACCAACTTCCTCACTTTTCCAATTAGATTTCCAGCATGTCCGCCAAGTTTCACACATCCGGCTTTTCGCCGTTTTGGTGGATGTGGCGCAGTACAGTGGCAGCGCCGCAACTTCCGGGTCACATGCTTCAGTCACATGACAGCATATGACCGGTGTTTGTCGCGCTGCCACTGTACTGTATACACTGTACTGGAGTGCGCCGCATCCGCCAAACCAGCGAAAAGCCGGGTATGTGAAACCGGGGTCCCTCTTGCAGACTATCTTATTGCCATCTGCAGCGTGTGCACAACACAGCGCATGCAGGGTGGATAAAAATCTTGATTTTTTTAAAAAAATAAAAAAAATCAGATTTTTTTGATTTAAATCAGATTTTTTTGATTTAAATCATTTGATTTAAATCAGATTTTTTAATCAAGTTGTACACAAGCAAAACTTTGTCTTTTTGCAAATCTAATTGTTTTACACAAATAAAAATATTAAAACAGTTGATTATGAAACCTAATAATTTTTATTTGCACTATTAAACACTCAGAATTGAACTACAGAGAGTTAAGCTGGGTTCACACTAAACGACAGCGACAACGACGTCGCTGTTACGTCACCATTTTCGGTGACGTAACAGCGACCTTGTAAGTCGCTGTTATGATCGCTGCTTAGCTGTCAAACACAGCAGAAGCAGCGATCATAACGTCGCTGTTCTACATGTGCAGAGAGCAGGGAGCCGCGCTTAGCGCTGGCTCCTTGCTCTCCTAGGTACAGTACACATCGGGTTAATTAACCCGATGTGTGCTGCAGCTACATGTCACAGTGCAGAGAGCAGGGAGCCGCGCACACTGCTTAGCGCTGGCTCCTTGCTCTCCTTGCTACAGTATACATCGGGTTAATTACCCGATGCGTACTGCAGCCACATGTCACAGTGCAGGAGCCGGCACTGGCAGCAAGAGCGGAGGCTGGTAACCAGCGTAAACATCGGGTAACCAGGGAAAGGTCTTCCCTTGGTTACCCGATGTTTACCCTGGTTACAGCTTACCGCAGCTGCCAGTGCCGGCTCCTGCTCGCTTCATTTCGTCGCTCTCTCGCTGTCACACACAGCGATGTGTGTGTCACAGCGGGAGAGTGACGACCAAAAAATGAAGCTGGACATTCAGCAACGACCGGCGACCTCACAGCAGGGGCCAGGTCGTTGCTGGATGTCACACACAGCGACAGCGACGGGACGTCGCTGCAACGTCACATAAAATGGTGACGTAGCAGCGACGTCGTTGTCGTTGTCGCTGTGTGTGACACCAGCTTAAGTACTTTTTAACAATAGCCTATCTCTAACGTTTGAAGTAAGCAAACATCTTCAGTGAATACATCAGTCCTTTAAGCCTACTGTTTATTTAGGACTTTTAATAGGAAAACCAGTTGTCCTGCTTTAGCAGTTCCTAAGCGGTTTCGGACTGTTGTGTGCACAAAACCAAATGAAGAAAACAATCTCTCTACTCCTGCGGATGAAGCCGATGCAGTCAGTAGCTGAGTAGCTAGATTTATTATCTTTGCTGGAAGAACAAGTGATTGCGACTTCCACCAGTCCAGTGGTTTTAGTTCATTAACGACGTTATCTGCAAACATGTATTTTTGAAATGGTGCAGATTCACACTTCAATTTCAGCACAGTTGCCACAATGTCATGGTTAGTATTGGCGAGCCACTCCATTGCAGAGTTGATTTCCGCCTAATTTTTTCCCTCTGTAGATGGGATGCAAGATATTGGCTAAATAGTGTACTTCTTTTAATGCTTGGTCCTTGCGGTGCTGTATTGCAACCTTTACATTGTTTGAGAGGTTCAAGAGATCTAGAGAACCTTCTAAATCTTTCCAAACCTCTGTGGCATCAGCTATGGTTGCAGTATCTTTCTGCATAAGAAGCTGTGGGGGTTCATTGACATTAGTTGTATCACTATCAACATCTTCATTTCCCTTCTGGTTGCAGTTTTCATAATGTGATTTCAAACGGCAAACAAGTCCTTGGATATCCTTTTGACAGTATTTGCACTTTGCTCTTGCACCTTTCTTTCCAAGATCTGCTGCTGGCATCTCAACAAAATGAACCCAAATAGGGTCTCTCTTAAGGTCCAGTCACACTAAGCAACTTACCAGCGATCCCAACAACGATAGGGATCGCTGGTAAGTTGCTAGGAGGTTGCTGGTGAGATGTCACACTGCGACGCTCCAGCGATCCCACCAGCAACCTGACCTGGCAGGGATCGCTGGAGCGTGGCTACACAAGTTGCTGGTGAGCTCACCAGCAACCAGTGACAAGCCCCCAGCGCCGCGTGGAAGCTGCTGCGCTTGGTAACTAAGGTAAATATCGGGTAACCAACCCGATATTTACCTTGGTTACCACCGCACGGAGCTACACGTGCAGAGAGCAGGGAGCAGCGCACACTGAGCACTGGCTCCCTGCTCTCCTAGTTACAGCACACATCGGGTTAATTAACCCGATGTGTCCTGCAGCTACATGTGCACAGAGCAGGGAGCAGCGCACACTGCTTAGCGCTGGCTCCTTGCTCTCCTAGTTACAGCACACATCGGGTTAATTACCCGATGTGTGCTGCAGCTAAATGTGCACAGAGCAGGGAGCAGCGCACACTGCTTAGCGCTGGCTCCTTGCTCTCCTAGTTACAGCACACATCGGGTTAATTAACCCGATGTGTCCTGCAGCTACATGTGCACACAGCAGGAGCCGGCAGCACAGGCAGTGAGAGAGGCGGAGGCTGGTATCAAAGGTAAATATCGGGTAACGAAGGACAGGGCTTCTTGGTTACCCGATGTTTACATTGGTTACCAGCCTCCACAGAAGCCGGCTCCTGCTGCCTGCACATTTAGTTGTTGCTCTGTCGCTGTCACACACAGCGATCTGTGCTGCACAGCAGGACAGCAACAACTAAAAAATGGCCCAGGACATTCAGCAACAACCAGCGACCTCACAGCAGGGGCCAGGTTGTTGCTGGATGTCACACACAGCAACATCGCTAGCAACGTCACAAAAGTTGTTCGTTAGCAGCGATGTTGCTAGCGATGTTGCTTAGTGTGACGGGGCCTTTACGACCTGCTGCCATGGCAGGCTCACACAGATCACTTATGAAGTTTGATTGTTACTACAGCCTGAACCAAGTACTGCTGACTATCCAACAAGTTTGGGCATGTCAACTGAATGCAGGGAAAAAGAAACTAAACCAAAACTGAAACCAAGCTAGAAGTGTGGAATTAAAGGGGCAGTATGAACAAAATGTGGAGGCTATTAATAGTTTATACAATTAAGACATGCTGCTTTTAAACACCTACCTATTGCCATATAGTAAAACAAAAAAGATTTTTACTTACTTTGGGGTCCCCCCCTCACCCTGGCGTTAGATCGTTGCCCCTAGTTTCGTCCGTGTAACTATGGGCGCACATGCACACTGCTCTCACTTCTCATTTTAATCGTGATTTATATTAAAAAAAAAACCTTTTGATTTAAATCAGTGATTTAAATCATGATTAAAATCATGATTTAAATCGATCCGATTTAAATAGAAAAAAATCTTTTGATTTAAATCGTGATTTAAATCATGATTTAAATCGGCGTGATTTAAATCAATCCACCCTGAGCGCATGTGATGAATATAAAAGTGTTTTGAAGCAGCTTCAACAAGATCATCCAATCCTAAAGTATCATTCTGCTGTTCTTCTGTTGTAATATGTTTGTGCCTCAGTTACATGAACAACGCTGTGGCTCCATCTCACACATACTAAATCCTAAATTTTCTTCCAGCTGTTGTTCATTACTCTCATTCATCAGTTTAATTGTACTTATCAAGTTTGAAGCATTGTTCGTTACAATGGCAAGAACCTGTTCTTTTTTAAGTTCGTAGTCTTGCAGAACTTTTTCCACTAAGGCCTGGAGAAACTGGCCGATGTGATGAGCTTTAGTATCTTTTACTGCCAGTGACTTGGTAACAATTTTTCTTGTTATAAACATATCGAACATTGATGGCAAAATAATTCAGTGAAATGCAGTGACTCTGGCACCCAGCAAAGGCAATGGGTGAAAAGATTGGACATTCAGACAGCGTTTTGTGAGGATCCTCACAAAGAATGAGCATGTCAGTTTGTGGCGTTTTTCTAATCTGCTTTTGCTATTGAAAACATTATTTATGAGCTCAAAAACTTTTCAGGTGATGCAGTTTTATAAAAAGCTGATCTACTTTTGCAGCTGACAAACATATCCTGAAAAAACGCAGCTAAAATGCAATGTTTGAATATAGCCCTAGATCAGGAATAGAACAGCCATTTATAGGACATTTCATAACTTTCCCAAATTCCTATCAAAAAATATTCAGCACATTCTGCATTGCACTACTGTCCCTAATTTATTATAGATTTTAGGAGTCTGAGTCGGTGCATTTTATACCGACTCCGACTTCACCAAAATGAGCTCCGACTCCACGACTCCGACTCCACAGCCCTGGTCGGAGGTAGTTCGCATATTTGAGATGGATAGATCTAACTCTCTCTCTCGTTCAATCTCTCACAAAAGTGAGTACACAGCTAACACTTTTTTGTAAATATTTTATATCTTTTCTTAGGACAACAATGAAGATACGACACTTTGCTAGAATGTAAAGTAGTCAGTGTCCAGCTTGTATAAAAGTGTAAATTTGTTATGCCCTCTGAAAAAAAAGTATTGCTCTACTAAAGGTGATAAACAAGAAAGTCCGCAAACAGTTTGCTGAAGACAAGCAGACTAAAGCGGGCTTTGCACACTACGACATCGCAAACCGATGCTGCGATGCCGAGCGCGATAGTCCCCACCCCCGTCGCAGCTGCGATATCATTGTGATAGCTGCCGTAGCGAACATTATCGCTACAGCAGCTTCACATGCACTCACCTGCCGTGCGACGTCGCTGTGGCCGGCGAACCGCCTCCTTATTAAGGGGGCGGGTCGTGCAGCATCACTGCGACGTCACACGGCAGGCGGCCAATAGGAGCGGAGGGGCGGAGATGAGCGGGATGTAAACATCCCGCTCACCTCCGTCCTTCCGCATAGTCGACGGGGACCGCGGTGACGCAGGTAGGAGCTGTTCCTCGCTCCTGCGACTTCACACACAGCGATGTGTGCTGCCGCAGGAGCGAGGAACAACATCGGACCGTCGCGCCAGCGTAATTATGGAATTCGCCGACGCTACACCAATGATACGATTACGACGCTTTTGCGCTCGTTAATCTTATCATCTAGGATTTACACACTACGATGTCGAGAGCGACGCAGTAAGTGCGTCACTTTCGACATGACCTCACGGACATGGCACCTGCGATGTCGTAGTGTGCAAAGTACCCTTTAGGATATGGATTACTTGAACCATGTCCTGTGATCTGATAAGACCAAGATAAACGTATTTGGTTCAAATAGTGTCAAGTGTGGGTGGCGGCAACCAGGTGAGGAGTACAAAGTCAGGGGTGTCTTGCCTACAGTTAAGCATGGTGGTGGGAGCGTCATGGTTTGGGGCTGCATGAGTGTTGCCGGCTGGGGGAAATACAGTTCATTGAGGTAACCATGAATGCCAACCTGTACTGTAACATACTGAAGCAGAGCATGATCACCTACCTTCAAAAACTGGGCTGCAAGGTATTATTCCAACATGACTATGACCCCAAACACACCTCCAAGACAACCGCTGCCTTACTAAAGAAACTGAGGGTAAAGGTGTTGGACTCGCCAAGCATATCTTCAGACCTAAACCCTATTGAGCATCTGTGGGGCATTCTGACATGGAAAGTGGAGAAGCGCGAGATCTCTAACATCTACCAGCTCCATGATGTTCTAATGGAGGAGTGGAAGAGGATCCAGTGGCTCCTGTGAAGCTCTAGTGAACTCCATGCCCATGAGAGTTGGGTCAATGCTTTAAAATAATGGTGGCCCCACAAAATATTGATGCTTTGCCATTTTCACTTAGTGGTGTACTCACTCTTGTTGTCAGCGGTTTAGACATTAATGGCTGTGTGCTGAGTTATTTAGAGGACACCAAATCGGCACTTTATACAAGCTGTACACTGACTACTTTGCATTGTAGTCATATCTTCAGTGTTATCCCGTGAAGAGATATAAAATATTTACAAAAATGTTGAGGGGTGTACTTACTTTTGTGATATACTGTGTCCGTGTATATGTGTGTGTGTATGTGTTTAAATAAATATATTTATCAGTGGGGAAAAAAAAAAAAATCTGACGGTACTCCATGCTGTCCATTTTACAGGACTGTTTGAGATTAGATCCTGAAAAAACTCCTTTTTTGTTTTTTTTGTTTTTTTCTCCCTCCCAAGCAAAACTGATGAAATGCTAATCATACTCTGATAGGCCGCGCTCACACTAGCGTTTAACACAGAAGAGTGCAATCTGATAAATCATGGAATAATATGAGACAGTGTCCATCTCAGTTTTGTTTCGCTTTTTTCCATCATACCAATTCGGCCTCAGAAAAAAAATGACAGCATGCTAAGTTTGGCAGCAGGCTTCACATCACACACCTATAGAAGTCTATGGGTGTGTGTGAAACATCGAACTGCACTCGGATTACACCGAAGTGCAGTGCGATATATGCAGAGACAGGCCGGGGAGAAGATGGAGGGATTAATCTCTCCTCACCTGAGAGCCGATCATGGATCAGATCGCACCTGAATGACACTTTGCTCCCGGTTGCAGCAGAGCCTGAGCCGAGTGTCATTAGCCTATCGCATCCGATACACTCATGTCGGATGCCATACACTAGTGGGAGCGAGGAACTGTCAAACTGACCACTCTTGATTAAACACTGATCAAACATGGACCAATTTTTGCTTATGATACAAATCGAAGTCTGAATGAGCTCTCAGGGTCAGAAAACCCTATGAAAAGGCAGCTGTTTGAAATTATCAAAGTGTATATGGTATTAAAGCCCCCCAAAAATTAGAGATTGACCCATGAGGGCAGGCGTGGTGCCTACTGATCTTGTGCCACTGTTGAGATCATTGAGGGTTGCTTAAAAGCTAATGATTTTAGTTTTTCAGGAAGGCGCACATCTCAGTGATACCCATAATCTGCATTACCATAAACCGTCGCCCATCTTGGTTGAACTGTTGGTAAGTGAAAGACCGAAGAATAAACTTTTAAGAAGTTTGTTTTTTCCATTCCATCAGCAGAGCAAAAAAAGGGATTTCAAAGGCAATGGCCCCTGATGGGCCTCACTGACTTGTTTTTGGTTCCATCATGGTGCCCAACTACCAATTTTTGAGGAGGCTTCATAACACAACCTTCACCGTCGATGTGACCTGAGCCTTATGGGTGATCTGCTGTCATGTTCTGTCTTGTCATCACCACGCCCTTGTCTTTCTTGTTCTTTTCCTCTGTTCTTTTCGTTGTCTCTTCTTCCTCTTGTTCAGTGCTTACTCATGACATTTCTCTTTATATATGTAACAGAATATTTCCCATCGCTCTCTGAGAAGTGATGATGCCATGTTTGGCAGCGGCTGAAGGCACAGTGACTGACTACAGTTGGCATCAGTAATGAACAGATTTGTGTAGAAGCCTCATATATGTAAATTTGCTCATTTGTTGCCGTTGACTCGTAGCTTTGGTCCTCTCGGGGGAAGGAAGCGTTTGATTTCTAAGCCAAGTAAAAAGCAAAATTATAAATTTACTTTGTGCAATGTTGTTGCACTTGAAACAATTTCTCCCTTCTAATTTAAAAAGTAAAATTAGGCATTCTGTCTTCATCATAGTTCCATATGGTGTAATGTAGTTTCTGCATCTAGGCTATACAAGGTATGTGCTGTGTGCCTGTAAGCTGTTTAGGGAACCTGTCACGTCCTCAAACACTATTAACCTGCAGATATGGGGTTAATCTGCAGACTAATAGAGTTCCAACGGTGGCCAGCTGCTGCACTGAAAGCCCACTTACCAGGAGGGAATAATGTTTATCCCTCCCGGCAGCCTTCCGCTTTCAGTCATAGAGGCGTGGCTGGAGCAGCTTCAGTCACTGCTCAGTATACAGTGAGTGGCGGCTGTAACCACACCCTGAAAGCTGGCTTTGCAGTGCATCAGTACCGAGCCGGCTGTCAGTCAGCACCAGTGACTTCCATTATACTAATATATTACTCAAATTGAGCACTTTCAGAGCGTCTGACCTGCATTGAAGTACTCACCCATCTCTACTTATAAGAAATCTTTCATCTCTGCCCCTCAAGAATGAATGACTCTGCTATGTAGCACAATCCGTACTGTATTCACACACATGTAGACTTAAGGGCTGAAATACTTCTCTGGCTCATTGTCTGCACAAAGCCTACCTTGTTGATTTGCATTCCGAGAAGTGTCGTCTTTAGATCAGGTATTTTACCGTAATCTACTGACTGAATGCTATTTACTGGTAACTATAGTGACCATCGTGCCCTAAAGGTATATAGGCTGTAATTAGTAACCGGAAATAATCCAAAGTCTACTCAACTTTTTATGTGACATATCAATATATAAATTTTTTTTTTTCACCACTTATAAAATCCTTTTACCACAGTTATTTGTCATAAAATCCCAACTTGCACTAGATCTATTTACATTTTTCAGTTTGTATATTTGCCAGATTGGGCCTTATGGATAAAACCCATTCTTGCCCCTTTGAACCAATAACATCACTGCTTTCATTTTAAAGGCCACTTCACACATAACGAGATTGCTAACGACATCGTTGCTACATCACATTTTCTGTGACAACGTTTTCACCAGTGATCTCGTTCTGTTTTGACACATACCAACGATCCGCCCCCTGCTGTGAGATCGTTGGTGGTTGCTGAATGTCCTGGGCCATTTTTGGCTCGTTGGAGTCCTGCAGGATGGATCTGTATGTTTGACACCTACCAATGATCTCGTTAACGACCTAGATGAGAACTTAAATTGTGACACATAGGCGTGTAGTTGCGTCACCTTTTCCGCGTCCCCCCCGCTGCATCGTTACTAAAGTCGTTGGGAAAATGACTGTGTGACATCTCACCAACGACTTAACAACGATCCGGAAACTGTGACATAGTAACGATCTCCTTCACTACCTCGTTATGTGTGACTGGACCTTTAACACTAGAAGTCCCAGACATTTCGAGCTCCCCCCATTCCAAAGGTAGAAATGTTAAATGACCCCTCTCTGGGACTTCTAGTGTTAAGGTCCTGCGATTGGTTACTGTAGCTGACACCTCCAATTCTTGTCTGCACGGGCTGTGATGTATGAGGGGCCCAATCATTGTATTTTTCTGGTGAATGATATGCATACTGCTATTTAATGAGCGTGCATTCTCCTAATGGCTCATCTTGTCATTTAGATATTTCATTGTGTAAACTTCTATATTACTTATTAGTCTTCAGCTTACTCCTTGGTGTATTACCCCTCAGGTCTTTGACATCACACACCTACAACTATGTGACCTTTGGCAGCTTCAAAAGTATATTATTCGTTACGTCAGTTTTCATATGTATAAAGCTTGGAATTTAATCTTGTTTTCTCCCACTAAAATCTTTTTTTTCCTCTTCTTCAAGCTTTTATTTACTAGCCCTAATGCCATAGGAGTATTGTCTGTCTGTCACTTGCTGTGCCCTCTCATTTGTTTTCCAAAAAAAAGAAGAGGCTTTGTAAACCCCTTTTGTGTTCTCGGGGTTGTTCAATGTGCTTTGAAGCCTCCTTATTGAAAGTATTTTCTCTATATCTGGTTTCAATTCATAAATCACTTCAACTGGGACAGTTGCTTTACACAGGGGTGTAGGGCTCTGCATATTGGTACCAATCTGTATAGTTATACCTGCTTTGCTAAACTATATGCACCCCATAGCAGGAATGCTGCTGATTTGCAGGTAGAAAATCCACTGCGTGTTACCGTAGATTCAAGGTGGATGACATTCTACTAAAATCCACAGCAGTAATTATCCTAACATTCAGATTTCCGCTAAAGATGTTATATTATGCTGCAGAATCATACTTTTTTCTTTTTTAAGGTCTTAGAAATAGGTAAATACAGCCTCACAATAACACATGATAGATTTAAATTAAACCGTGCAATTATTTATGAAAAACTAGGTTAAAAAGCAGTAGTATGTGCAAAATTAAGTACATCCTTATTGTTTTCATAGAAACTTAGAGGGCAAGTAGAAGTCAGGTGCTGATAATCAAATGCACTTGATTACCACCATCGCGTCCGACGCTGGATTTCGGCACAGTGCACATGACCCTGGAGTTTTGGTTATGTGCACTATGAAGCCGGGTGTACGCGTCCTGGCTTCAAACTGAAGTAGTGCGCATGATCGAACTCCGGGGTCATGCGCACTGAGCCGAAATCCAGTGTTGGACGTGATGGCGGCTGAGAAGTGAGTGAGATCTCCTCTGACTACACATTAATTAGCATGTTAGCACACCCACAGGGGCTAATGAATGTGCTAATGAAGCCAACTAGCAAGGGGAAGTAACGCCCAGGGGACTAGTCCCCTCGCTCATTAGCATACAATAAAATATCTTTAGAAATACCTTTTTCTAAAGATCTCTTTATCTATGCTAGTGTATACAGGGATAGTTAGCCAGGGATTAGCAATATGCACCCAGAACTGCTCGTAGTTCTGGGTGCATATTGGACCTGACAGGTTCCCTTTAACAGAATGCCAAAGAGGAAAGACGTCAATTATTTAAGAGACGCAATTATGGTTAGGATTTTAAAATGAGGAAGTTTATTCACAAATGAAAAGTGTTCAAAACAGTTGATAATCCTCTCAGAAGTGAACATCTGTCCCAACAAATTCACCCAAAGAGCAGACTGGGCAATGCTCAAAGAAATGCAAAAATCGAAGAGCTATGGCTCTGACTCTAAAGGCCTCAGTTAAATGTTCATGTCAGTAATAGAAAAACTTCTCCAGAATGTCCAAGGCAGGTGTAGTTATTGAATTACAAGTGTATTGTGCCATATACGCAATGTGACGTTTCAAGCTAATAGAGGTCTAGCTTGATAAAGACCTCAATGAGGTCAAAACATCGCTTTATGTATATTGCACAATAAATTTTGTACTTCATATCCTACACCCGCCTTGGACACTGTTGATTTGTTTGTAGATGATGTGTATCACCTAGAATCTTTTTATTTTGGTCGGTCTGACTTTGCATACTGCCTTTGTGAGTCCTGCCAATCACCCTTCTTGCATCTACTATTAGGAAAAGGTTGCCAGGAAAAAGCCTCTTGTTTCTAAAAAGAGAGTGGCTACAGTTTGCAAAGTTGCTTCTAAACAATAGAGAAGACCTCTCGAGTAGTGATAAGTGAGCACTACCATGCTCTGTATGCGAAACAAGCAGGTTGGATGCTCGGATGGGTTCCACTCTTGGACCAAGTATAATGGAAGTCAATGAGAAACTCGACCATTTTTTGGGAAGATCTTCTAGAAAAGTGCTAGTTTCCCATTGAATTCCATTATACTCCGGGCTCGAGTCAACGACTACTCTGGAACATTGTCCTTTACACAAACAAGACCAAAGTGGACTTGTTTGGCCATAATGCTCTGTGCCTTGTTTGTGTAGATCTGCTCTGTTTGGTTTTAAGCAAACACTTCGTACCAACTATCAATAATGTGATGAAGGGTTGATGATTTGGACTCTTACTGTGGCCATAGTACCATGAGTAGTTCTGTATCCCAAAGTATTGTAGAGTCAATGGTGAGGTCTATTATCTATAACTTTAACTTTGGCCGAAACTGAGTCATGCAACAGGAGAATGATCCCAAACACAGAAACAAATCTACATCAGAATAGTTGACAAAAAAGAAAGAATAAAGGTATTAAACTGCAGCAAAGTCCAGCCCCCAACCCATTTGAAATGCTGTAAGTGGGGGGGATGGAGCGAGGTGGAGGAGTTTGGTGGGACATTAACGAGGTCCTGTCACAAGTTGCCCAGTTTTTGCTCTTCTATTATTTTAGCTGTCCCTTGAGAATTGTTTTTCTTTTATATAAACCAATGCCCACAAACCTCAATGAACTTAAGCAATATTATAAAGAAAAGTGGGCCAGAATTGCCCCACAACAAAGTGTGGGACTGATCGTCGCATAGAAATGACTTCGTTATTGCTACTAAAGGTGGCTTTACAAGCTATTAAAGAAGTGGTTCACCCATATTTATTATTTGCTAGATCGATATTATGTTGAGAAACTATGTTTTCTCTCAAATACCTTATGTTGGCAATAGTGCCTGTGAGCGACGCTATTGCAGTCCGCCCTTCCCCATTGCTTCACCCCCGGGCTCCGTAACCTCGGGGATCCGGTGATGTCACGTCAACTTCCTGATCATGTGACATCACCGCTGCCGGCCACAGTTTTCCTGAGTCACTGGGCTGTAGGCGGTGTTTCACTGCTCATCACAGCCCAGTGTCACTCCTGCTTGCAGCGCTCTGTTGTGAGGAAGGAGGGAGCTGATGGGCTGTCACGCTGGGCTGTGCTGAGCGGTGAAACACCGCCCACAGCCAATCACTCATGGAGATTGCGGCCGGCCGCGGTGATGTCAGGTCAGCAGGAAGTTGACGTGACATCACCTGATCCCCGAGGTCACGGAGCCCGGGAGTCAGGTGATGGGGATCAGCGGTCTGCAATAGCGCCACTCACAGGCACTATTGCCAACATAAGGTATTTGAGAGAAACATTGTTTTTCAACATATCGATCTAGCAAATAATAAATATGGGTGAACCACCCCTTTAAATCATTGGATGTACTTATACGTTTACAGACTGCTTCTGCCTATTGTCTTAATTTTTGTTAAATATACAATGGCGTGGTGTGTTTTGTGTTCATCTAATTTTGTATTTCTCTACTCTAAGACCTTCTAAGGATCAGATGAGGTTTTTTTTTGTTTTTTTTTTTATAATGTCCTGATACCTAAAGCTATAGATTTCATAGGGGCTGTGTTTGGTTTTTCTCATGACCGTATATTCAGTTGGGACCTTCATATGTAAAGGCTCATGACGTTTCCAATTTTGTAAATGTATTCTGGTCTGAGTAACATAAATTTCAGGTCCCGTCTCTCATACTTGATGCCGCAGACAAACCCTGCACGTCGCGTATTATTCTTATCTTGCCTCATAAAATCATGTTTTCTGCATTTCTGTTTCTAGTTGATGGTAATCTTAGCGTCTGGAATGCTTTTACATGAGAAACCCAATCAGCCCAATAATAGTGGAGCTTACACATTGCGCAAGTCAGATTGAAAGTGCATACACATAGTAGACGTGTGCCCGAAATCTGTACACCATCTACCGGGGTCTTGGCTCTTCAAAACATAGCTGTAACACGAGTTTGCTGCCATGCTTATAGGGCACAATACCTCTGTACATATGACATCCATCGGAGCATGTGGCCTACATAAAAAGTCAAAGGCATATAGAGGTAAACTGGTGGCCATTTAGGCTTTTTTTTTTTCATTTTGCATTTTAGGGAAACATGGTACTAAGATATTGGCTTTTAAGGTTATTCATGTTGATTTAGGAATATCCTTTTCTCCATTAAAATGTATTATGCCCTTAAACAACTACTTACTATAATTGTAACATTGTTATTATTTTATTTTTAATGCACAGTACCACTCTCAACCAGGCAATGTCCTATTAAAAAATGAGCTCTTTAGCAGTGCCTGCCCAGTTCAAAATGTAAAGGAGCTGCAGTGATTTACGTGAGCTTCAGCTTTTATTTATCAGCGATGTTTCTACCGTGTTTTTCCAAAAATAAGACACTGTCTTATATTTTTTTTTGCCCCCCAAAAAAGCACTAGGGCTTATTTTTGGAGGAGGTCTTATTCTTGGAGAAACACGGTTGGGGTTAAGTTTACCCCCCAAAAAAGCAGACACCCCCCCACTTCCCAGGAGACTCATACTCACCAGACCAGGACGTCTGCGTGGTTCCAAGGTCCTCCTGTGATCTCCGGTCGGTGCTGCACGCCGTCCTATGACAGGCACACACAGCCGATCACAGATACACGCATCCGATCACAGGCACACACAGCCGATCACAGATACACGCATCTGATCACAGGCACACACAGCCAATCACAGATACACGCATCCGATCACAGGCACACACAGCCGATTACAGATACACGCATCCGATTACAGGCACACACAGCCGATCACAGATACACGCATCCGATTACAGGCACTCACAGCCGATCACAGATACACGCATCCGATTACAGGCACACACAGCCGATCACAGATACACACAGCCGAACGCAGACATACACACAGCCGATCGCAGAAAAACACAGCCGATCGCAGACACACACACAGCCGATTGCAGACACACACAGCAGATCACACACACACACATCACATCACATCCAGCACTTACGGCAGCAGGGGATGAGAGCAAGTCACGTGTCCGGCCGCAGGTCCTGTTCGTTGCGCTCCGCTGCACTGCCTCTCTGGATTCTCATGGCGAGAAGAGATCGGTGTCGCTGGATGAGGTGAGTGTGTCTGCGATCCAATGTGTGTGTGTGGGATTTGATGTTTCCGTGTGATCCGATGTTTGTGTGTGCGATCTACTTATGTGTGTGATGTGACTGTGTGTGCGATCCGATGTGTGTGTGTCTGTGTGTGAGAGAGATCTGATTTTGTGTGTGTGTGTGAGATCTGATGATTGCGGGTGTGCGATCACTGCAGGTCCTGCCGCTCAGTGTCGGGTGAGTGTAATTGCCGGGTGACGCTGTCTATAATGAAGTGTCCTGCAGTATCTGTATCTTTTTTTAGCTGCACGGACACTTCATTATTGATCCGCGACTAGGGCTTATTTTCGGGGGAGGGCTTATATTTAAGCCTTTCTCTGAAAATGCTGAAAATCCCTGCTAGGGCTTATTTTTAAGGGAGGTCTTATTTTTGGAAAAACACGGTAGTTGTCAGACTCCACTATAGTATCCAAGCACTATGCTATACTTTACTATGCTGGAAACAATGAGCAGTCGCCAGAGTAGTTTTACATATTCTTACAAAGCCATACATAATCAATATCTTCAAACTAATCTCCCAATATCTTTCCACACGGAAGCTCCGGTCTTCTGAAGACCTCTTTCTCTCCTCCACACTTCTATGTTCCTCACCCAACCACCTCCAAGACTTCCCCTAAGCATCACCTGTCCTCTAGCATTCTGTGCCACAACACATCTAAATATCCACCACATTCGGCATTTTCAGGCGAAACTTGAAAACTTATCTCTCTAAGAAAGCCTAAAGCCTGCAATCACTCTGCCGCCATCACACCACCACCGGAGCTGCTGAAACCCTTTATTCCATTACTTTTTGTCTAAAGGGATAATACTGAGGAAATTCATGAATTATCTTCACGGCTTCATCTTAAAGGTTCAGATCAAACCTACTGTCTTGCTCCATTATCCGCTCGAGTGTAAGCTTGCGCCGTTTCCTCTGTAAAAATCTCATTGTGAGTTTCTTCACTGTAATTCATATTTGTATTTTGTATGTAACCCCCTACTCATATACAGCATCATGGAGTCAATGATGATCTATAAATTAATAATAATAACGTGGACTAGGAAACAACCAAAGTGCTCCTACACATTGATGAGAATTTTCATGCTCTTGTTCTAGGTGGCAAAATTGACTGGAACGTACACATGTGGTCAAAATTGTTGGTACCCCTCGCTTAAAGGCAACCAAACATCAGAATTTTAGTATATAAGATAGTGCCAGTACTGCACTGGCTTTATCAGGCACAGGCTGTACATACAATTAGTGGGCAGCTCGGATGTTTAGGCTCTGAACTCCAAGTTTATGACGTTTGAAAATTCATCCACTTTTCGATTGACGTGTGCACTTCTCCAGATAATATCCGGGCGGGCTATGCACATGATTGCCGCCCCCCACACCCACCACCCGCCGCCTGTTCCTCCCTCTCTCTGGCTGTATGCAAATTTATCTCTTCAGTTACACGGCGTCGTGTTTTTGAAGCCCGCATTACCCAGTTTTGTGTCTGAGAGGGCGGCGCATGCGCCCTCGCTTCTTCAGATCTGGTTGTGACAACGGGAGCGCGTGCGGTGTCACAACAGGACTGGAGAACAGCTGATCTTACCGATTAGCTGCAGCAGACGTCTGCTGCACCTGATCGGTAAGATCAGCTGTTCTCCAGTCCTGTTGTGACTGCGCGCGCTCCCGTTGTCACAACGAGATCTGAAGAAGCGAGGGCGCATGCGCCGTCCTCTCAGACACAAACTCCGTCGCCGTGTAACTGAAGAGATACATTTGCATACAGCCAGAGAGAGGGAGGAACAGGCTGGGGGGGGGAATCATGTGCATAACCTGCCCGGACATTATCTGGAGAAGTGAACACGTCAATCAAAAAGTGGATGAATTTTCAAACTTCAGAAACTTGGAGTTCGCATCCTAAACATCCGAGCTGCTCACTAATGGTATGTACAGCCTGTGCCTGATAGTGCCAGCACTGGACTGACTTTACCTTATCTACCAAAATCCTGATGTTTGGTTCCCTTTAATGAAAGAAAAACCCACAATGGTCACAGAAATAACTTGAATCTGACAAAAGTAATAATAAATACAAAATCTTATGAAAATTAACAAATGAAAGTCAGACATTGTTTTTCTCCTTCCACAGAATTTAAAAAAAAAAAATAAATAAAAAAAATAATAGATTAATAAAACTTATGAAATCGGCCTGGATAGATATGATGGCACCCTTCCTTCCTTAACTATATATCTTGTTGCACAACCTTTTGAGGCAATCACCGGAATCAAACGATTCTTGCAACTGTGAATACTTCTGCACCTCTCAACATGTATTTTGCCCACTCCTCAAGAGCAAACTGCTCCAGTTGTCTCATGTTTAAAGGTTGACTTTTCCAGACTGCATGTTTCAGCTCCTTCCCAAGATGATCAATAGGATTTAGGTCAGGGCTCATAGAAGGCCACTTCAGAATAGTCCAATGTTTTCCTCTTAGTCATTCTTGGGTGTTTTTTTTATCTGTCTTTTGGGTCATTATCCTGTTGCAAGACCCATGACCTGCGACTAAGACCAAGCTTTCTGACACTGGGCTCCATATTTCTCTTGAATCCCTTGATAATCTTGAGATTTCATTGTACCCTGCACAGATTCAAGACCCCCTGTGCCAGATGCAGCAAAGCAGCCCCCAGAACATTACTGAGCCTCCTCCATGTTTCACAGTAGAGACAGTGTTCTTTTCTTGATATGCTTCATTTTTGCATCTGTGAACATGGAGCTGATGTGCCTTGCCAAAACATTCCATTTTTGTTTCATCTGTCCATAGGACATTCTCCCAGAAGCTTTTTGGCTTGTGAACATGTAGTTTGTCAAATTCCAGACTGGCTTTTTATGATTTTTTTTTTTCTTTTTTTTTTTTTTCTTCCAACAATGATGTCCTCCTTGGTCGTCTACCATGAATCACTTTGCCTCAAACAACGACGGATGGTGGTATCTGTCACTGATGTTCCTTGAGCTTGAAGTTCACCTTTTAATCTCTTTAGAAGTGTTTTGGGGCTCTTTTGTTACCATTCGTATTATCTGTCTCTTTGATTTGTCATCAATTTTTCTGCTGCAGCCATGTACAGGGAGGTTGACTACAGTCCCATGGAACTTAAATTTCTGAATAATATGTGCAACTGTAGTCATAGGAACATCAAGCTGCTTGGATGGTCTTATCACCTTTACCTTTAACATGCTTGTCTAAAATTTTCTTTCTAATCTCCTGAGACAACTCTTTCCTTTGCTTCCTCTGGTCCATATTCAGTGTGGTACACACAATGTCACCAAACAGCACAGTGAGAATTCGTAGCCCTATATACAGGTCCACTGACTGATTACAAGATTGTAGACATTTGTAATGCTAATTAGGCTAGGTTCACACTTCCGTTAAATTGTATCCGTCACAATCCGCTGCTCTAGTAAACAACGGAATCCCTTTAGCGGATTCCGTTGTTCCGATAGACTTGTATGAGCGGCGGATTGTGACTGATGATGCTGCGTTGCACCCTCCGCCCGACTGATCAGTCGTGGGACGACTGACCGCGGGGCGGAAGGAACGCAGCATGTAACGTTTTTTGAGCAGTGCAATCCGTAGGATTTCGCTGCGCATGCTCACTCTGGCTCCCTGCACACGTAACCAGGATACACATCGGCTTACTAAGCAATGCGCTTTGGTTAGTTACCCGATATTTACCCTGGATACGTGTGCAGAGAGCCCGACACTTCCCCGCTCGGCTCCGCCCCCTCCCGCACTCCGCATGTGTATATACACACACACACACACACACGCACACACGCTCACCTGTCCCCAGCCCTGCAGTCCCCGCGGCACTGACGTCCTCAGCGCCACGGCCCCGCTCGGCTCCACCCACCTCGAACTCCGCCCCCCGCACACAACGGAGTTCAACAATGAATTCTGTTTTTTGTCATCCATTGTACAACGCATCAGTCACATGCGTCAAGCAACGCATGTGACTGATGCAAAACAATGGAAATGTGAACCTAGCCTTAGTGGACACATGTCCCTTTTGTCACATTATTTTCAGGGGTAGCATAATCTCTGTCCAGGCCTGTTTCATGAGTGTTATTTTAAAAAAAAAAAAAAAAAAAAAAAAATCTGTGGACGCATGGTTGAAAAGCAATGTCTTTGCAACTTTTATTTGTTCATTTTCATAGATTTTTTTTTATTTATTACTTTTGTCAGATTCAAGTTATTTCTGTGACCATTGTGGGTTTTTCTCTCATTAAACGAGGGGTACCAACCATTTTGACCACGTGTATAATTGCAATGGCTCTCGCAGAATTTTTTATGTTCACTTTCTCATGGTTTCAGCTTTCATATTTGATTGTGATTCTATTTTTCTTGAAAGTGAGTCTTGCTCTCAGAGCTTAGAATCCAAGACTATGTTCCCGCAAAGAGTATTTTGCATCTTTGATATTGCACATTTTCTGAAGCATATCTGGACCTATTTAGGTTAATTAGGGCACTTGCATTGTATTTTTTGACCCTGTGAAGTTTCTTTTTGGAATATCATGCTATCATTTCTTGTTACATAGCAGTGACAAAACCTGTATTGATGGTCGTGTGTGGATTTCATGCGTTATTTTTATCTGCAGATTTTCTGCATCTAATAAAATTCTATGGGGAAAATCTGCACATCAGCATTCCCGCAAGAGAAATTCACTTGTTGCAGATTTCAAAACCACACCACAGGTTTACTTTATGCAACATGAGAAAAGAAAAAGTGGAGAGCTTAGGCCGGTTTCACACATCCAGCTTTTTGCCGTTTTACCGGATCCGGCGCTCTCCCGTACAGTTAATACAGTACAATGACAGAGCAACAAGCGCCGGTCACATGCTGTCATGTGACCGGCGCATGTGACCCGGAAGTTACAGCGCTGTCATTGTACTGTATTATCTGTACGGGAGAGCGCCGGATCCGGCAAAACGGCAAAAAGCCGGATGTGTGAAACCGGCCTTACTGACAAGGCTCATCCACGTACTGGAACTGCAGGATGCTATGAAAATATGTAGCGTCAAAAACTCATCGTAGGAACTTAACCCAAGACTCTGTTTGGGCAATGATCTACTTTTTTCATACTTCCTTCTTCCATTGTACACTATGGAGAATGTGAGGACCATTAGAGATTAGATGCTGAACTAGATGCAGAAGATTTGCCATTGCCGCTCACCCTCAGCATAAGCTGTGATGTATATTCCAAAGCTCCACACCGTCGCCTATTTGGCCTTTTGTGTGTTTTTTTTCAATTTACACCTATAATTTAAAGCTATTATAGTTTTTACTTTTTCCGTTTTAGTGGTAGTTGGTGCGTAGGTTATTTTATTCTGACTGCTTTCTTCTTGCATACCATATGCAGCAGAAGCACAGATGTGCTCTTACGTATTCTCTGTGCCGTGCATCACAGCTGTTGTATAGGTAGAATAAATGCCTTTTGTTAATTTTTAACCTGTTACAAGGTGGCCTAGTCATGTCCTGTACATCTGACAGGCCCTATAAAATGCACGTGATTGCATGTGACATTAAACCTCAAGTATTACCTAACCTAAACCTAGATTAGGCCCTTTGTAATACTTATAGAATGCAAGTACTACTGCGCTCACTAAGGCTACTTTTACACATCAGTTTTTTTTCCATCAGGCATAATCCCATAAAAGAACGGATAAAACGGATCCGGCGCCGGATCAGTTTTATCCCCATTGATTTGTATTAGCGCCGAATTGTGCCTGATGGTCTTGCGTTGCATCCGGCTTTTGCGGGATGCGTTGTAATTGGCTAATGCGGCGACCGGATGGAACGTCTCTTGTAACGTTTTTTTGTCTGTGCATCGCGATACGGCGTGATTTTATAATGGATCCGGCATAATGCAGCAAAAAACGGATGCGGCCGCCGGATCCGGTTTTTTAAACTGAGCATGCTCCAATGTATTGTAAAAAAATGGATCCAGCAAAAACGGATGCGCTGGATCAGTTTTTTGACAGATCAGGTATACCGGATCCATTAAAAAAAAAGGATCCGGCGCATCAGTTTTTGCATAATCTGCGCGGGATCCGTTGCCTCAGGCTCACGCCGGATTGTGCCTGATGCCAAAAAACTGATGTGTGAAAGTAGCCTAAAAGAGGGGGGGAGAGGGGTAATACTTTACCTTTTGTAATACTTATTGCTTTGCTGTCTAATATTATGGTATGCCAATACCTTTTTGCATAAAATGTGTCCTTTTGTAAGTGAGTACATTTGCAAAAAATATATCTATTTTTTTGTATTTGGAAGTACAATATTCCTAATGTGGTAGATAATTATCAAAATAATAATTTATTTGGGCCATTTATCAAAAGAAGTTGAGTGCTAAAGTCTGTTTGGGAAAAAGAGAGACTGAAAAAAGTTTTTCTTGTAATAGTCAACCTACTTTAATGTAATTTGTTAGTATAAAGAAACTCCCTTTGAAAAGTATTTTATAATGTCCCCTCAGAACCCCTGCCTGTCCTGGAGCGTCTCCATTCGAATGCACTTTCATTGTTTTGTGTTTTTAGTTGTCCTGCCCCTTGTACTCATAGCAACTACTGCTGTTTGCCGTCCCCGCCTAGCTGCAGACAGGTGAGCCGAGCTAATGCGGCCTTGTCACTTTTTCTGTTTGAACAAGGTGGCAAGGAGTTCATGTTTCTCAACAACATATCTTCTGTCTTACATGGAATACTTTTCTGAGTTCTATATTCATGTAACCAAAATGTTTAGGCCTCATGCACACATTGAGTATTTGGGTTTTTTACCTCAGTATTTGTAAGGTCACGTGCACTGGTTGAGTATTTACTGAGGTTTTTACCTCAGTATTTGTAAGGCTGCTTTCACGCTACGTTTTTTTAACGCAAAAACTGATCCAGTGCAAATGCGTTTATTTCAATGCATTTGCAATGGACTCGCGTCAACATGCGTTCACCTGCGTTTGCGTGCGTTATAGTGAGCATCCAGCGAGTTGCAGTTTTTTAACATTTTTCAAAAACGCTACTTGTAGCGTTTTTTAGCTGTGTCCAAATACTGCAAATTACTGGATCCTGACTAAACAGCACGCAAACGCAGGTGAACGCTGGCATGCTGATAGACAGGATCCTGCTTGCTCTACTGAGCATGCCCAGAAACCAGCCTCGGGTGATCAGTCCCTCTCTGCCCCTCCCTCTCTGCCCCTCCCTCTCTGCCCCTCCCTCTCTGCCCCTCCCTCTCCGCCTCTCTCTCTCCCTCTCCGCCTCTCTCTCTCCCTCTCCGCCTCTCTCTCTCCCTCTCCGCCTCTCTCTCTCCCTCTCCGCCTCTCTCTCTCCCTCTCCGCCTCTCTCTCTCCCTCTCCGCCTCTCTCTCTCCCTCTCCGCCTCTCTCTCTCCCTCTCCGCCTCTCTCTCTCCCTCTCCGCCTCTCTCTCTCCCTCTCCGCGCCTCTCTCTCCCTCTCCGCCTCTCTCTCTCCCTCTCCGCCTCTCTCTCTCCCTCTCCGCCTCTCTCTCTCCCTCTCCGCCTCTCTCTCTCTCCCTCTCCGCCTCTCTCTCTCTCCCTCTCCGCCTCTCTCTCTCTCCCTCTCCGCCTCTCTCTCTCTCCCTCTCCGCCTCTCTCTCTCTCCCTCTCCGCCTCTCTCTCTCCCTCTCCGCCTCTCTCTCTCCCTCTCCGCCTCTCTCTCTCCCTCTCCGCCTCTCTCTCTCTCCCTCTCCGCCTCTCTCTCTCTCCCTCTCCGCCTCTCTCTCTCTCCCTCTCCGCCTCTCTCTCTCTCCCTCTCCGCCTCTCTCTCTCTCCCTCTCCGCCTCTCTCTCTCCGCCTCTCTCTCTCCGCCTCTCTCTCTCCCTCTCCGCCTCTCTCTCTCCGCCTCTCTCTCTCCCTCTCCGCCTCTCTCTCTCCCTCTCCGTCTCTCTCTCTCCCTCTCCGCCTCTCTCTCTCCCTCTCCGTCTCTCTCTCTCCCTCTCCGCCTCTCTCTCTCCCTCTCCGCCTCTCTCTCTCCCTCTCCGCCTCTCTCTCTCCCTCTCCGCCTCTCTCTCTCCCTCTCCGCCTCTCTCTCTCCCTCTCCGCCTCTCTCTCTCCCTCTCCGCCTCTCTCTCTCCCTCTCCGCCTCTCTCTCTCCCTCTCCGCCTCTCTCTCTCCCTCTCCGCCTCTCTCTCTCCCTCTCCGCCTCTCTCTCTCCCTCTCCGCCTCTCTCTCTCCCTCTCCGCCTCTCTCTCTCCCTCTCCGCCTCTCTCTCTCCCTCTCCGCCTCTCTCTCTCCCTCTCCGCGCCTCTCTCTCCCTCTCCGCCTCTCCTCTCTTCCTCTCCGCCTCTCTCTCTCCCTCTCCGCCTCTCTCTCTCCCTCTCCGCCTCTCTCTCTCCCTCTCCGCCTCTCTCTCTCCCTCTCCGTCTCTCTCTCTCCCTCTCCGCCTCTCTCTCTCCCTCTCCGCCTCTCTCTCTCCCTCTCCGCCTCTCTCTCTCCCTCTCCGCCTCTCTCTCTCCCTCTCCGCCTCTCTCTCTCCCTCTCCGCCTCTCTCTCTCCCTCTCCGCCTCTCTCTCCCTCTCCGCCTCTCTCTCTCCCTCTCCGCCTCTCTCTCTCCCTCTCCGCCTCTCTCTCTCCCTCTCCGCCTCTCTCTCTCCCTCTCCGCGCCTCTCTCTCCCTCTCCGCCTCTCCTCTCTTCCTCTCCGCCTCTCTCTCTCCCTCTCCGCCTCTCTCTCTCCCTCTCCGCCTCTCTCTCTCCCTCTCCGCCTCTCCTCTCTTCCTCTCCGCCTCTCCTCTCTTCCTCTCCGCCTCTCCTCTCTCCCTCTCCGCCTCTCCTCTCTCCCTCTCCGCCTCTTCTCTCTCCCTCTCCGCCTCTCCTCTCTCCCTCTCCGCCTCTCCTCTCTCCCTCTCCGCCTCTCCTCTGTCCCTCTCCGCCTCTCCTCTCTCACTCTCCGCCTCTTCTCTCTCCCTCTCCGCCTCTCCTCTCTCCCTCTCCGCCTCTCCTCTCTCCCTCTCCGCCTCTCCTCTCTCCCTCTCCGCCTCTCCTCTCTCCCTCTCCGCCTCTCCTCTCTCCCTCTCCGCCTCTCCTCTCTCCCTCTCCGCCTCTCCTCTCTCAGCTGCGGACACTCGTAACCAAGGTATATATCGGGTAACCAATCAAAGCGCTTCCCTTAGTTATCTGATGTTTACGTTGGTTACGTGTGCAGGGAGCAGGCAGCCCGGCTCCTAGCAGCTGCGGATGCTCGTAACTAAGGTAAATATCGGGTATCCAAGCGAATTACCCAATGTTTACCTTGGTTATGAGCCTCCGCAGCTGTCAGAAGCCGGCTCCCAGTCTATCACGTTCAGTTCCACTAACTCCCGATCACATGACTCCAATGCCCGCCCATAAACTTAAAGTGACAGGATCCTACAAAAGAACACATGCGTTTGCATTAGGTTTTTTGCTGTAAAAGCAGGATCCGCTTTTACAGCAAAAAAAGTTCATGACGCATGCTAAAAAAACGTAGTGTGAAAGCAGCCCGAGTCAAAACCAGGAGTGGAACAATCGGAGGAAAAGTATAATAGAAACATGGGCACCGTTTCTGTATTTTTTTTTTACCCACTCTTGGTTTAGGCTTTTAAATACTGAGATAAAAAAAATCACCAAATACTCAACATGTGCACGTGGCCTTTTAGTGTAGATATCTAAATGGTGGCTGTCTTTTTAACAAACTTTGCATAAATGATTAGTACAAATGACTATAAGAAACTTTGTAATATATCTTATCAGAGAAATGTGCTTCTTTCTTCCTCTGCCTCCTTAACTCCTCATCCATTCAGAAAACCCCTCTAGCAGTATGGGCTATAAGTAGTGATGATCGAGCACTATTATGTTCGGGTGCTCAGTACTCTTAACAATCAGTTGGATGCTTGGATGGGCCCGACTCGAGTACCGAGGTATAATGGAAGTCAATGGGGACTCGAACAGTTTTCCAGAATAAGCAGTTGGATGCTCGCATGGGTGTGACTCGAGTACATGAGTATAATGGAAGTCAATTGGGAAGACGATAATTTTTCCCCCAAATCTTATAAAAAAAATGCTCGAGCTTCCCATTGACTTCCATTATACTCAAACTCGACTTGTGTCCATCCGAGCATCCAACTGCTCATTTCGAGTACCGAGCACCAGAGCATGGACATGTTCGCTCATCACAAGCTGTAAGCTTTTAGAAGCATCAGGTTGCAGTGCCCATTAAACTCTATGGGGGCAGGAGTTGAGGACCACTCGGCACAGTGAGACAAGACTGGCCCAAGCCGATGCTGCTGCACAGTCTCTCAGATTTACTTCCCTTCAGCACTGAATTCAGTCACACAGTTCAGTAATGCTGTATAAGGTCCTCCATGCTGCTCCTGCATATGTCCATGTGCCATTAAGAAAGGAGTCCATACACTCATAGGAATCCATCTCTGTGGGTATACTGTGTATAGGAGACCTCATGGCAAACTGGTCTCCATCCACTAGCTCAGAGAGAACTGAAAACTAGAGCTCAAGCCCTCAGAGGGGAAAAACAGTACAATATACAGGTGACAAGTCATAGAATTGTCATTAAATGTTTAAAGGGGTTATTCTGTTTTCAGGAATTTGTTTCCTAGGTGCCGTTTGCTGTTTTTAGGGGGGAAAAAATGCTTTACTTACCTTCCACATAGACAGCGGTGCAGCAAGTCAGTCAGTCAGTCCAGAGTCTCGTGCTGCCTACACAACAGACACAGAAGACACAGCACTGGAAGCAGGAAAGCGAAGTAACGCATAGTTGTCGAGTGTTGTGAGTTTGTTGGTTTGGTTTTTTTTCTATATTTTTTTTTAAAAATCCTCAAATTTAGACACAAATTTGCTTAAAACAACAAATTTTTGCATTTGCAGGTGTGCTCTACACCAGGGGTGGGCAATTAAATTTCTCATGGGGCCGCATGAGAACTTGGGATCCTTTTAGAGGGCCGTACTGATATAATGAACTCAATTCTACCCAATACTGTATGTATATGTGTATGTATGTATGTATGTATGTGTGTATATATATATATATATACACACACACACTACATCACTATATACTGCCCCTGTAATGCATTACAGCAGTATATACTGCCCCTGTAAAACTACATCATTACATTCCCATATACTACATCACTACACCCAAATATTACACCAGTTACCCCCCCCTCCCCCTTCTCCTCCCCCTCAGGTTATTAGTGACCACTCACCTCTCCCTCCTCCGGCACCTCCGTACGGGTCCCCCGCTGAGCTGCTTCTTCCCTGGTATGCGCCGCTGTTGTTCTTGTACGGCCCCTGCCCCCGCCGCTGCGTCTCTCTGTCCAGGCACCGGCTGGTGCCGCTTCTCCTGCCGTGCGGGAACTTTTCAAATGACACACACGCGCTGTACTGCCGACATCAGGGCACACGTGTGTCGCAGAGAAAGCTGCCGCAGGGAACAGAGGACCGATCCTGAAGCTCCGCACAGTGCAGCAGCGGAACGCAGGTATCTGTCCTCTGTTCCCTGCGGCAGCGTTATCTGTGACACACGCGCGCCCTGATGTCGTCAGTACAGCGCGCGTGTGTAATTTGAAAAGTTCCTGCCCGGCAGGAGAAGCGGCACCACGTCTCCAACTCTGATCTAATGGGCAGGCCGGTCACAGACAGTAGGCGGGCCGGATGTGGCCCGTGGGCCGCCCCTTGCCCAGGTCTGCTCTACACTGTATTCACCGACGCAGTTCGATTGCTGCAGTGGAACAGCGAGGAGCTGTAATTTCCATGATGCATTTTCTTACAATGGGAATTATCAGCTAAGGCTATGTGCCTACGTGTGAGCTCTGCTCCGCAGCAGACAAGGATCGCTTCAGAGCGCAGCTGAAAAGCTCCGTTCTGAAGCACCTGGTGCCTGCAGATTTGTGCGTTCTGAATGCTGCCTCTCCCTATAGACAGCATGCAAAGCGCACGAAAGAAGTGACAAGTCACTTCTTATAATGCAGCGATTTGGCAGCAGCTGAATCGCTGCGTTCTAATACGCCATGTGGGCATGGGTTAGGCACAATCTTCATAGATTGTGCTGGGGACGCAGGATGCATGCAGTTACGCTGCAGTGCAGATCGCAGTGTAACTGCATGAAAATACGCTACGTGGGAACATAGCCTAATATTGTAAAAATGAAGCAAGTAGTGGTAAAACTATGTGCACTTCTGCAGTTATCGGCCACATGAACCGCGACACAACCACAGGTCTGAATATCCCCTAAAGCTACATTCCCACAATGCACGTTTGGTGAGTTTTTGATGCTGCGTAACAAATGTAGCGTCTTAAGCCCGCTACACACTCTTCAATATATCTCACAATCCGTCGTTGGGGTCAAGTTGTAAGTGACGCACATCCGGCATCGTTTGTGAGGTATCTGCGTGTGACACCTACTTGCGATCATGATTGAACGCAAAACCGTTGATCGCAAACACATCGTATCTTTCTCTAGAATTGAGCGTTTTGTTGCAGGAACCTAGTCAATTGTAACGTGTGACATCCCTCATACGATTTTGGTGTCTGATGCTATGTGCGCAGGTGTGCGCTCTGCACCGCAGCTTAAAAAAGGTCCGCTTCAGAGCGCAGCTGAAAAGCTGCGTTCTGAAGCGCCTCACAATGTCTGTCATTCACTAATCTGTCAGTCGGTCACTATCTCTGTCCCTCACTCTGTCCATGTCAGTCTATCCCCCTCTCTCATATACTCACCGATCCCCGATCCCCGGCGCTGCACGGCGTTCACACTGCTCCGGCGGCTTTTACTGTTTTGAAAAAGCCGGCCGCCCATTAAACAATCTCGTATTCCCTGCTTTCCCCGCCCACCGGCACCTATGATTGGTTACAGTGAGACACGCCCCCACGCTGAGTGACAGGTGTCACACTGCACCCAATCACAGCAGCCGGTGGGCGTGTCTATACTGTGTAGTGAAATAAATAATTAAAAAAAACGGCGTGCGGTCCCCCCAATTTTAAAACCAGCCAGATAAAGCCATACGGCTGAAGGCTGGTATTCTCAGGATGGGGAGCTCCACGTTATGGGGAGCCCCCCAGCCTAACAATATCAGCCAACAGCCGCCCAGAATTGCCGCATACATTATATGCGACAGTTCTGGGACTGTACCCGGCTCTTCCCGATTTACCCTGGTGCGTTGGCAAATCGGGGTAATAAGGAGTTATTGGCAGCCCATAGCTGCCAATAAGTCCTAGATTAATCATGTCAGGCGTCTATGAGACACCTTCCATGATTAATCTGTAAATTACAGTAAATAAACACACACACCTGAAAAATCCTTTATTAGAAATAAAAAACACAAACATATACCCTGGTTAACCACTTTAATCAGCCCCAAAAAGCCCTCCATGTCTGGCGTAATCCAGGATGCTCCAGTGTCGCTTCCAGCGCTGCTGCATGGAGGTGACCGGAGCTGCAGAAGACAAAGCCGCTCCGGTCACCTCCACGCAGCTAATGAAGACAGCCGTGCGATCAGCTGAGCTGTCACTGAGGTTACCCGCTGTCACTGGATCCAGCGGTGGCCGCGGGTAACCTCAGTGACAGCTCAGCTGATCGCACGGCTGTCTTCATTAGCTGTGTGGAGGTGACTGGAGCGGCGGTGTGTGCTGCAGCTCCGGTCACCTCCATGCAGCAGCGCTGGAAGCGACGCTGGAGCATCCTGGATTACGCCGGACATGGAGGGCTTTTTGGGGCTGATTAAAGTGGTTAACCAGGGTATATGTTTGTGTTTTTTATTTCTAATAAAGGATTTTTCAGGTGTGTGTGTGTGTTTATTTACTGTAATTTACAGATTTAATCATGGAAGGTTTCTCATAGACGCCTGACATGATTAATCTAGGACTTATTGGCAGCTATGGGCTGCCAATAACTCCTTATTACCCCGATTTGCCAACGCACCAGGGTAAATCGGGAAGAGCCGGGTACAGTCCCAGAACTGTCGCATATAATGTATGCGGCAATTCTGGGCGGCTGTTGGCTGATATTGTTAGGCTGGGGGGCTCCCCATAACGTGGAGCTCCCCATCCTGAGAATACCAGCCTTCAGCCGTATGGCTTTATCTGGCTGGTTTTAAAATTGGGGGGGACCACACGCCGTTTTTTTTAATTATTTAATTATTTATTTCACTACACAGTATAGGCACGCCCACCGGCTGCTGTGATTGGGTGCAGTGTGACACCTGTCACTCAGCGTGGGGGCGTGTCTCACTGTAACCAATCATAGGCGCCGGTGGGCGGGGAAAGCAGGGAATACGAGATTGTTTAATGGGCGGCCGGCTTTTTCAAAACAGTAAAAGCCGCCGGAGCACTGTGAATGCCGTGCAGCGCCGGGGATAGGGGATTGGTGAGTATGAGAGAG
The DNA here is from genome assembly GCF_048569485.1 of Anomaloglossus baeobatrachus. NCBI lineage: Eukaryota > Metazoa > Chordata > Amphibia > Anura > Aromobatidae > Anomaloglossus > Anomaloglossus baeobatrachus. The sequence goes on from NC_134358.1 coordinate 252,327,095, forward strand.
GGCTGCTAACTTCAGTCACTTAGGAGATTAGCGGTCACCGGTGAGTCCTTCACAGGTGACCGCTAATCAGGGCGCGACACAGACAGAGCCGCAGCATGACCGTGAAGTCAGGTGAAGTTCACCCGAGTTCATTCTGACAGTGCGGCTCTGTCTGTGTCTGCTGTCATCTGCCATTCAGGCTGTCTGTGTCTGCCAGGGCTGTGGAGTCGGAGTCGGAGTCGTGGAGTCGGAGTCGGAGTCGGAGCTCATTTTGGTGGAGTCGGAGTCGGAGTCGGAGTCGGTATAAAATGCACCGACTCCGACTCCTAAAATATATAATAAATTGGGGACAGGAGTGCAATGCAGAATGTGCTGAATATTTTACTAAATAACAACATTTAGTATAATGCTTATATTTAAGTGAAAAATTTATTGTAGTACAATGTGAACATCAGACATTTAATTGTTTTTATGATACAATAATCAAGATATTTGGATAGAACATAAAATATTTATTGGAATACAACTTTAGAACACAAAAAAACTAATAAATTGTAAATATGTAATATATATAATATATATACGGTATATATACAGTGTATATACACACACACAAGATATATATGTAATCTACTGTATATTACATAGTGTATTACATATTTACAATTTATTACAGTTTTTTGTGTTCTAAAGTTGTATTCCAATAAATATATTTTATGTTCTATCCAAATATCTTGATTATTGTATCATAAAAATTATTAAATGTCTGATGTTCACATACACATATTCATGTACTACAATAAATTTTTCACCTAACTATAAGCAATATATGTAGGAGTCGGAGTCGGAGTCGGAGCCGGAGTCGGAGTCGGAGCCGGAGTCGGTGCAAGAGAATTTGAGGAGTCGGAGTCGGAGTCGGAGTCGAAGGTTTGGCTTACCGACTCCACAGCCCTGGTGTCTGCTGTCAGCGGCCATGTAGCAGAGCTGAATGGCAGATGACATAGTAAAAACGCATCCCTACACATTACACACGCTTGGCAAGTCAATAAATAAAAAAAAAAAAAAAGGTGCCCAATGCATACGTCACAGAACACATGATCTAAAGAATCGCACACAAAATTGATCAATTTCACATAGTCTACTAACGCACGTGTGACAGCAAATGAACGACCTACGTGCAATCTCATAAGATCCCGTATGCAACCTGGGCGTGTCACATCGCAAATGCGATTGTACAACTAATTGCAACGTGTAAAGTGGGCTTTACAGTTCCAAATAAGTCGATGGGATTTATACATCTTTACTGCCTACTGTGCTTCTGTTTTACTCCACATCAACTGACCTGCGTTGTGTGTTTCAAATCCGCAGCATGTCAATTTCTCTTGCGGGTATGCTGCGTTTTATCAGCAGATTTCCCCCATAGACGGAAAATCAGTAGGTAAAAACCACACATGACATTTTTAGTGCGTTTCCACAGCTCCTGAATATCAAAGTTTTGTCAAAGCCCAAATACAGGAACTATAAGACAGATCAGCTTCACTTAAAGCATGACCTACCAAAAAGAGACAAAATCCGCAGCGTTAAAAATCCATGTTATAAAAAAACACACACAAAAAAATACAATGGGGAAAAACCATAAGTAGCCGAATTTGCATAATGGGTGCAAAAATTCTGCAACATCAAAAGCTGATTGTGGGAGTGTGGCCTAAGGGAGCTTTCATGTGTGCCATTTTGTAAAATTTAAGGCGTACTAAGGCCAATTGCCCACGGGAGTTTGTACCTGCGAATATATCCACAGGTACATCCGCATGTTTCCGCATGTTTCCCGCAGCTGCTCCCCAGAAAGTACGGCGAAATAGCTGCGGTATATCTGCGGACATTTTCAGCTTACCTGCGGAAGTCCCGGCCTCTATCTCCATAGTGGAGGGCCGGGAATTCCGCAGGCATTTCCGCAGAAATAATTGACATGCAATTACGTGCGGCTGTGGGACATCCGCAGCATATTCCACAGCCGCACATTTCGCAGCATGGACACAGCACTCCCCATGTCCCATCGGTTAACATGGGGAGTGTCTGTGCATGCTAAAACCTGCGGATTTATCTAGAAAATCCAGATAAATCCGTAGGTTTTCCGCAGCAAAATCCGCAGGTGTGAGCTCCCGTGGGCACATAGCCTAAGGGAGCGCAGTACAGCACTATCTGGGCCTCAGGCCATGTGCGCACGTTGCATTTTTTTCATGTGTTTCTGCAGCGTTTTGAACTGCAGACGTTTTGATTTTTCTGGCAAAGTCTATGGAAAATTGGGATTTCTTGTGCGCACGTTGCTTAAAAAAACGCTGCGTTTTTAGTGACAAAAATGTGTCAAAATCTCTGCGTTTGAAGAAGCAACATGTCAAGTGTTTTTGCCATTTTGGCTGCGTTTTGCTAACATTGAAGTCAATGAGAATTATCAAAACGCATTATAAAAGAAATTACTTGCGTTTTACATGCTTTTTTGATGCGTTTTTGGCATTATAGTGAGGTCACGAGGTTTCCATTTGCCCTCACATCCATTCCGACTTTAAAAATGAGTCATACAATACTTTTACTTTATTTTGAACATAATTATTAAATCTCATCAATCATTTTCGGTAAATTATCATTATAGTGCTTGATTTAAAGGTTATTATTTTTTTTTCCATTTTTTTTTCCTACTGTTTGAATGTTCAAACTGTATTTAGTTTTACATTTGTATTGAAAACGCATCTTGATTTTAAGCACTGAAAATGCATGTAAAACACGATAAAAACGCGATTAAAAACGCTTGCTTTTTTTCCTGCGTTTATTTGGTCAAAACCAAATTTGTCAACAAATTCTGCCAGAGGATGCGTTCATTTCTGCAAGTTACTGAACGCAACGTGCGCACATAGCCTCATTGAGAATGAATAGACCAGAAAGTTATCCTTCATTGAATAGAGGATAACGACCATACTGGGTATAAACCATCTAACAGAACCTCTATAAAACATGAAATTAAGGATTTATACAACAATGGTATGTTATAGACATACATTTACAAGTATGAATATTCCATTTCTATACATACTGTGTGTGAATATATACTGGTCATCCATGGTTATAGGACCAGGGATCAAGTCATTGAAATGATGTAATATACCAATGTGCTGCTACCTGTGTCTATCCGTACAGCGGTCTTATAAATGGCACACAGTGTATACCGATCCACTTACTGCTTTCTTTTCCTTTGTTTGGGTGGGTAACATGGAAGTATCCGCAACGTGAAATGTAGACATAGGGGCAGCTAGTGTATCTGGCAGATAATATTACATTTTGGCTGACACTGAGAAGGGCCTAGGTGGATTACAGACCTGCCTAAAAATGATCCAATTTATTCTAATGGTATCAAGGTTCTGGCTTATTGTAGGGTCATAGGATTGTGTAAGTTCTTGATTGTTGATTATTGGCACAGCTAAGGTAAAACTGTCCTATGGCTTGTTTGCACAGATCTGGTAAGGCAAGTATATAAACCTGCGCAGGACATGGAGCCTGTGTTGATTTATCACTTTGTTGGTTCCTGAGAATACTACAATACTTTCTAAAAATGAATTCCCTGCATTTTTCACAAACCTTTTTAACTGTAGATGATACATTCATTGAATGTTACGATCATGTAACAAAAGCAGATTTTTTCGGAACCTTTGTTTTACATGCATTAGATCTGATTAATACACAATTACTTTCTTCTATTGTGTGCTGGTTTCCTGTGGGATCAGATTGGCTATAAATAAACCATCAGGGTTACATGATGAAATCAGGAGAGCAGCATGAACAAGAGGCCAATTAATATGATTACATATGGCAGAGAACCAAACGGGACAGCAGACATGGCTGATGGCGGCAGGAGAAGCTGACACTGAGGCACGCTTTGGTAATGAGATAACCGGACAAGCTTACATTTCCAGCCAGGCTTCCTTTTTTACAAAGCGCTTTTAGTGCAGTGTCTGACTTTGTAAGAATGGATCAACCTATGGCTAGTTTCAGATGTCCGTGTTTAATCAGGTACCAGTCACACGCATGGTTATACGTGTGTCATACATGTGTCACACGTGTAACATCCGTGTGACATCCATGTTTGCATACGTGTGACACGTACCGGGTAAAACACGTGTCTCTGTAATGAAAAGATGTTCTATATTTACCTGTATCCAGTGATGCTGTCTCCGGCTCTGCTGCGTCCTGCTCCTGATTCCCACTCATTATTTTCATTGATTATTCACTGCCTGAGGATCTGGAAGCCGGAGTATCGCGGGGACAGGCTGGGGACAGCACCGCCGAGGACAGCACCGCCGAGGACCGCATCGCTGAGGACATCACAGGGGACATTGCTGGTGACAGGTGAGTATACAGCAGTTTGTGCAGTGACATCCAGGGACTCATCAGGGTTCCCAATGAACTCTCATGAACCCCTGGAAGACACCATCGTGACACTCGCTGTAGCGCAGTTGTCGCAGGGGTGTCATCAGGAGGTCATCAGTTCATTGGGAAATCCGATGACCTCCTGGACGTCCCTGAACACACACTGCTGGCAGGATACTCACCTGTCACTAGCGATGTCCCCAGCCATGCTGTCCTCGGCGGTGCTGTCCTTGGCGGTGCTGTCTCTTTTGCTGTCACCGCAAAGCCCCTGCTCCCAGCTGCTCAACGCGGTGAATAATCAATGAAAATAATGAGTGGGGGTCAGGAGCGGGAGGCAGCAGAGCCGGAGACAGAATCGCTGGGGAGAGGTAAATATAGAAAATCTTTTTATTTAAAAACCCGTGTTTTCTCCGGTACGTGTCACACTGATGTCACAGGGATCACATCAGTGTGCGGTCCGTGTGACATCCGTGCTGCTGGAGAAAAAACGGGTACGTCTCTGGGGCCACACTGTCCGTGTGAAAACACGGCCGTGTGAGAGTGCACAATAGGGTAACATGGGTACGTGTGACATCCGTGTTAAAAACGGATGTCACACGTACCTAAAACACGGACGTCTGAAACCAGCCTATGGCAGAGGTTAACGAGACACCTGATAGAGAATAACTGACGCTTATATAAAAGGCATACTTTACTATCGCATGGTTGGTTTGATATAAGAATAGTGATTATAGGGAAGGATGGGAAAGATATATATATATATATATATATATATATATATATATATATATATATATATATATATATATATATATATATATATATATATATATATATATGAGACCCAGAAGGAGTTTAAAATGAAATGCAGCATGCACTATCAAGTCCCATTTTACTATAAAAAATGGCCACTAAATCAATGGAACAAAAACAAAAGAAAAATCAGATCCATTAAATGGATCACAAAGAAACAAGTAATTTTGACCCATTGACTGGATCTGAGTTACCATTAATGCTTAATCTGCATAAAAGATGTAGAAACAAAACAAGCTCACTTTGATAAATCGTTTTGGGTAAACTATTTATTTCTATGGGAGTTACAGAAAAGGTATAGTTCAACCATTTTCCGCTGTTTACGTAGCTCCACCTCCATGGCTAAGAGCTGGACAGAGTTATTCCCGCTCAGCCATTAACGGGTGAGATGGAAGTAACACTTTCATCAGTCAGAATGAGTTTAAAGGCACTGTGTCAGCACAGAATGACTGTTCAAACACAGCGTAGATGCTTGGTGTATCATGGTGGGGACAAACATTTAAGTGCACCTTTGCATCTGTTTCCGCTCTATGAAGCCAGAGCTGACAATCAAAGAGAGGAAGGTGGAGATTAAGGGGAATCCAAGCGGGTGGGAAGGTGCATTTAAATGATTGCCCACAACATGATGCACTGAGCGCATGTGCTTTGTTTGACCAGTCATTCTGTGCTGACAGTCCCTTTAACCTTTTAAGATACTTCAAATTTGATGGCTGAAGGAGTGTTTGGGAGTCGTGTACGGTATAATTGTATTTAGATATGACTGTTCAATGTAAACCAAGGCAATCCAATTTAACCTACTAACCACTATGCCATGGCCATGACTAGCCACCTTGACACAATATAGGTCTTTTATGGCCGAGAAATAAGTACCGCATTAAAAATAAAATAAATGCTGGGCTAAGACATTGCTGTACCTAAAATAGCCGAGCTCAAGCAAGGCCTTCAATGGAGAGTTGTAGTGAAGGTCGCAGGCATTAGCTGTGATTCATCAGCTCCGCTTTGTTCACTCACTGCTTAGCTATATGGTTATTTAGGAGGAAACCCACAGAATGCTTTTATAAGGTTTGTGGCGTCTTTATACTCCTATTGGGCTGACTGTTTGTCATACACTAAAAATAAGTGGCACCACATCAATAGTCTGACTTTAGTAAATTGCTGTTTTCTAATTGGGGATTTGGTTAACACATTTTAGTGGAAGTACTCTAATTATTATTTATTTTATTTATCTTTTTTGCTTCACATGACCCTTCACATTTTGCAGGGGTTGCCCACCATTAATGAGGACTTGTCACCAGGTCAAGTAAGGCCTTCTTTGCTTCTACTTTATTATCTATCTACTGCTCCCCTGAGGATTTTGGGTTGTTTTTATTATTTTTTTATTCTAAATCCACCATACTGTTATAGAGATATGTCCCTTGTTAAATATTGCTGCTTTTTTGGGTTTTTGTTTTACATGAGGGTAGGGCTGGGTACAGGATTTAATGGGGGCATGTTTTTAGGCTGCTCTAATTACCTTGTGATCGCCACCTCCTTCTTAAGAACCTAAAATATGGGACCCAGCTGTAGCCATTTACTGTTCCGATGTGAACTTTATGAATTTTTTTTCATCCAAAAGCCAAACCTTTGGCATGGGAACAATGCCAGATGACTAAGGGATGAGCAAATATATAGACACTGGAGTACGGAAAAATGGCAGTGTGGGGCCCCGAGGTGCGGTGTCGGTGCAGCTGTACATTACCTTCAGGGACTCCACGCGGCTGGATCTTGTCACAGGTAGGAAATCCTCTATTTTGATTGTCGTGACGCCACTCTCAGAATTGCGGTCAGTGGAGACCGCCACTGCAGGTTAGAGGTGCCTGGGGCTGATAGTGGGTGCAGTCAGGTGTAATAGCCTCCTGAGAGTGAGGCATGCCCCAGGGCCTTGTGTAGGTGTGTGGAACTACAAGTCGCAGAATGACTCACACGCACAAGCAGGATGTCTTTCAGGGGTTTTACTCACTGATGGTGGCAGGGTGAGTAACCCGGGCGTAGCTGGGATGAACCAGGCTGGAACCAGGTGTCCTTCAGGCTGACTGATGAGGGTGGCTACCGACTCGCCTTCCTTAGCCCTTTGTGTTTTGGGGTAACCCCTGCTTGAAGCCCTGCTGGGGTCGCCCAGGGAAGTTGCTGGTGCCTCTCTCCCCTTCCTTTTGGCCCGTTTGCTTGTAGCCTGGACCAGATCACTCCGGCTGCTTGCCTCCTGTGAGCTATGGGCCCTCACTTTGCTACGTGGCTGCGGACTCTGTGGTGTTGTCTTGGGGGTGTAAAGTGCCCCCTCATGCAGGTTTGGCAAAGGACAGGTGGATCTATCCCTGCACTGGGACCTGCTACCCGTTTGGGCCTGGTATCTCCCTGACAGTCTTTTTACTCTCCACTCCGTTGCTCTCTCTTTAGCCGTGGGTGGATTTCGGGCAGCACTACCAGGTGACCGATCTCCCCCGTCGGTAGTCACTGCGCGTACGTTGTCAGAATTGTGTAGAGCTACAGGGTCTGCTTCTGCTCTCCCTGAAGTTCACCACTCAACTCCTCTTGGCTCACTCTTCCCTCCTCTCCTGTTCTTGCCTACGTCACCTAGCAACCAGGCTCTCTACCACACCCCTTGAGTGGAGATGGAGGCTTCGCCCCCTCCTGGGATCCCCAGGGGTCCTCCCAAAGGTACATGTGTGAGACCTGATCACTATGCGCCTGTGTAGTCACACCTCGGTCAGCCTTCTGGATTACCTGTTTTGTACTGTCCCCAGCATGGGTGCAGTACTCAGTGGTGCCTGACCAGGTCAGGGGCGCCACAGCAGCAGATGCTTTGGACTGATGAGTCAGAATTGCTGTAAAATTCAGCTTATTCCCCAAAGGGCTGGAAAGTAGTACAATAACGTACACAGGTAACAGTGAAGCAGGGTGGAGGTTCCTGGCAAGTTTGCAGTTGAGAATTTGGTTAGGGTTAGTGGAATCTTCGTTGCTGAGAAATACAAGCAGATACCGTATTTTTCAGATTATAGGATGCACTTTTCCTCCCGAAAATTGGGGAGGAAAATGAGGGCTGCGTCTTATAATCAGAATGTAGCTTACGGGGGGAGGTGGAGAGAGGTCACAGGAGATGCTGCAGGCCATGGGCACTGTGCTGCAGGCTGTGCTTGCTGCGGGAGGTGAGGCAGGGGCCACCATTCTGAAAATGTCAGCAGTGCGGGCTTCAAATAATGGCGCCTGGAGTCGGCGTGTGCGCAGATGGAGCTCTCTGCTCAAGATCTCATATATACACGAACTGCATCCGGTCCATTGATCTCCCTGCAGCGCACTTAAGGAAAATGGCGCCCAGAGGTGGCGCATGTGCAGATGAGGTCTCGGCTTCTCTTTGAGCCGAGAGCTCATCTGTGCACACGCCAACTCTGAGCGCCATTTCTTTGCCTGCACCACTGACTGTTCCTGGATGCACCTCCTGCTTCACAGTGCCCGCAGTGAGCATCTGGGACACCTGCCGCATCGCCTGCAGCATTGCCCTACTCCACCACCGTCCCTGCCTCCTGTGACTCCGCTCCACTACCGCTGCTGCCCCCCTCCAGTAATAGTAAGACACCACTGAATTATAAGACTGACCCCCATTTTTTTTTATTCTCTAAATTTGGGGTGCGTCTTATAATCCGGTGCACCTTATAAAACGAGCAATACGGTACTTATTCATCATGTAATGCAATACATACCAATTTATTCTGCAGCAGGACAGTGACCCCAAAAGTATAGTCAATGTAATTAAGTTCTATTATCCGCATAAAGAAGACCAAGGAGTCCAGAAAGTGATGCTATGGCCTCCAAAGAGCCTCATCTCAACATCACTCTCTGGGATTACATGACGAGGCCGGATTTGTGCAAGCTTACATCCACAGAGGATCTGCGGTTAGTTCTCCCAGATGTTTGGGACAATCCGTTCCTTCAAAAATTTCAAAACCGCATCATCAATTCTTCTAGTTACACTGTGTGTTGTAATTTACATTTCTCTTTTGTGCATTCACTTTGCATTTTGTTAATTGATGAAAATAAACTCTGCAGCGTTTCCCAAAAAGCATAGTTTGAAAAGTCAGATGGGGACAGTTTCGGCATCTTTTCCCACCCATAATCCTTTTGACTGACAGGTCTCTCCCTATGCACACAGAAGAGTGTTGTCAGTCTAGTGGGGTGGGAAGAAGCCATCGGGCACTTACCTTGAATTTGTCAGCTGAGACGCGCGGTTCCTGGCTGACTTTTCAAAGTATGCTTTCTGTGAAGCGCTGCAGCATTTCATAGTAAACCTACGCGGCTGCTGTACCCCGCCAAACTTTAATGGAGATTGCCCATGAACCAATGACCAGTCCTCTTTAAATATTATAGCTTTATACGTCATAAAAAAACTAAGCTTGCCTTTACATGCTATTTTAAAGAAAAGTGACTGAAGGAAACACTTCTGAAATTTTCGATTTTTCATTCATTCATTCATTCATTCATTTATTCATTCATTCATTTCTATCTGTTTGTGCATGCTCCATCACTCTGCAGCCAGCTTCCTCCAAAGTGATCCTCTTGTGACAGCAGAGCAGACAGAATAGGGCTTTCTTCCTTGTGTGACCGCATAGCGGAGAAGACTTGTCTGCAGGGGAAAGACTCTATTTTCAGCTGCCAGAAGAGGAAGGCGATTGCTTCTGTCCAGATTCTGCCCCCAGCAGCAAATATTAGCAGCCATAAAGGGAAACTGTCAGCAGGTTTTTTTTATTTAATCTGAAAGCAGCATGACATATCAGCAGAGACCCTAATTCCAGAAGTATCATTAACGAAGCAGCTTGTTGTTGTTTCAGTGAAATCAGTTTTTTTTAGCAAGAAATTATCAGTAGAGGACTAGTAGTAGTAGTAGTCCTCCTACTCCATGTAACCTCGCACTCTAACACTGATTAGCAGCTCTCTGACTATGTAGACAGAGCTGTCAATCAGTGGTGTAGGAGGGGTTATACAGAGCTCAGTATTCGGAGAACTGCACAGTAAATTTATCAGGCAGACCAGTAAGTAATACATTTCTGGAATTGGGGTCTTTGTCCCCAGTTTATGCTGCTTGAGATTACATAGCAAAAACCTGGTGACAGATTCCCGTTCACACGGAAGCCAAAAATGCTGAAAACACGGTATTAATTTAGTTACATAGGTTGAAAAAAGACCTAGGTCGATCTAGTTCAAACTTCCTCCACCAATTATACATTTTGTCCTTAAGTAATTTAGAAACATAAATGTTGTGTACTGAGGAAATCATCCAGCCCTTTTTTAAAAGCTGTTATAGTATCAGCCATTACTACCTCTTGTGGTAGGGTATTCCACAGTCTGACTGCTCTAACTGTAAAGAACCCTTTCCTATTTAGCTGCTGGAATCGCTTTTCTTCCACTCGCAGTGAATGCCCCCTGGCCCTTAGTATTGTCTTTGCAAGGAATAAGTCATGTGCGAGGCCTTCATATTGACATATATATTGATATTTATTTTTAAGAAACACTGAACATTACATTAAGACATTTAATTATAGAGAACCCATCAGTAGAACTGTCAGTAGCTTGTTCTTTAGCTTGGGAAGAGATAATAATACTAAATGGAGCATAAACTAGCCAAGGAACTTTAAGAACAGACCAAATGCTGTTAAGGGATCATTTTTGACATATTACCATGTTGGTTAAAGAACTGGTGATGTGTTTCTGGGCCTAAATGCTCAGTTCCCTTTATTAGTCTTTCAGAATTTTTATCATTAAAATGCTTTGAGATAACACATTTTCTAGGGACTCTGTAGAAAATGACCTATTGTTTAGGTCACGGTTTTATGCCATTTCTAAATGAATCCTGAACAGGCTGGTCTTCAGACTCTCTCAGAAAGTTTAATTACCGTAGTTCCATTGTGTTCTAGTTGTCATCTTATTAGAAGAGAGGACTACTGACTGCAGCCCAGCCGGTGCTCCGGATTCTCTGGATGTGAATTTCATGTAATCATGTCCATGAAGGAACACCCAGTCCATGCACTTTATGACTTCACATATAGGTCATGCCAGTGTGTCTTGCCAGCGAGGTGTATAACCCAGTGATTTAGATTTTTTGGATTGCTATAAATGCTGAGTCAGACCCTTATGCCGAGTTAACAAACACTAATGTCTTACCAGTATATCTTGTTTGTTCACTGGCAGTAAGAACTCAATAAAACCAAGATTTTATGTATTTTTTTAAGAAATGAGGTTTAGGATTGGAAGAACTGAAAACCTTCTCCTTTTGTTATAGCACATTTATCTGTCCTCTTTACAAGCACTTGTTGTACTCCCTCCTTCATTGCCTTCCAGATATTTGCAGACTTATTGGTTACTTCCAGGTATTACAGCTATGGATCGTCATGGAGTTTCTCAATAAAATTGGTGAGTAGGCTAAAGGCCGCTTTACACGCTGCGACATCGTTAGCATTTGCTGGCGATGTGGAGCGCAATAGCACCCGCCCCCTTGTACGGCCGATATGTGGTGATCACTGCCGTAGCGAACATTATCGCTACAGCAGCGTCACACGCACATCCCTGCTCTGAGACGTCGCTGTGACCGGCGAACCGCATCTTTTCTAAGGGGGCGGTTCGTTCAGCATCACAGTGACGTCACAGCAGCGTCACTGAACCGCCACCCAATAAAAAAGGAGGGGCGGAGATGAGCCCGCCCACCTCCTTCCTTCCTCATTGCCGGCGGCAGCAGGTAAGGTGAGGTTCTTCGTTGCTGTGGTGTCACACATAGCGATGTGTGCTGCCGCAGGAACGACGAACAACATCGTACATGCAGCAGCGACGATAATTGGGAATAGGGGGGCATGTCACAGATTAGCGATTTTGAATGTTTTTGCGACGATTCAAAATCGCTCATAGGTGTCACACGCAACGACATCGCTAACGCAGCCGGATGTGCGTCACAGATTCCGTGACCCCAACGAGATAGCTTTATCTTAAGTGTGTAAAGCGGCCTTTAGGAGCCATTTCCAACAAGCTGAAATGTCCCATATGCCAATGAATCTAACTTTGCAAAAGTTGTCATTTGTTTGCATAAGTGTCATTCTCTAAGTCAGAGGTCCCCAATATTTCTGACTTTGCAAGCCACATCCAGCCCCCAAGCCCCCTTCACAGTAGTGACACTCAGAGCCCCCATTACCAGTATAATGAAAGCCAAACCTTTCCAGAAGTCAGAAGACAGAAGTCACACCAAGGCAGTATACCAAGATCCAGGAGTTCCTACCATCCAGATCTGCTCTTCTGTGTGGGGCTTCTCACAAGTGTCACCATCGAGAGACTCGCTCTTCGAACCTGTTTGTTAGACCAGGTGCTAATGCACCAAACTGAAAGACAGCCATGAGCCAGACATCATGGGCCTGTGAACCACTTGTGGGTCTTGAGCCACAGGTTGGGGACCCCTGCCTTATATTTTTGGTCTTTTTGATATCAGAGGGACATGTTTGCAAACTTGCTGACTCCTGTTAGCCTCCCGGGTGAAGGGAGGTGCAGATTCGGTACATACGAAACACTTAGGGAAATATGTACAACAGCCGTATAATGAAAGGAAGCGCACATGCCAAACCAGTTTTGCCAATATATCAAGCCACCTTGATTTTGATACATTAGCCCACATTTACCAAGAATATTGTACCAGTTTTGATCATAATTGAAGCCTCGAACATTCAAAATTTGCTGAAAAACTTACAAATAGTCCCCCAATTTTATTTTTTTGCACCATACTTGCCAAAAGTTGACAAAGTGGGCACACAAGGGAATGTGGTCAACAATAGATCCCTTGGAAATCTTGGCACAAATCTATAATTAATCATGGGACGTGTAAATATAATTTTCCTACTTTAGGGCTGTCTAAAATTAGAGCAAATTTATAAACTTGTATTTTTTTTTTACCTTTTTAATAAAAATGTGTGCAGTGATAAAGCTGATAAATCGGCCCCATTGATGGTATTTTGACCAGTTTGTGCTTACTATTTTCATTATATTATAACTCAAAAATGTAATTTTTATAACTAAAGGCTGCTTTACACGCTGCGATATTGTGACCGATATCGCTAGTGTGGGTACCCGCCCCCATCGGTTGTGCGACACGGGCAAATCGCTGCCTGTGCCGCACAACATCGCCCAGACCCGTCACACTACTTACCTCCCCTGCGATGTCACTGTGACTGGCGAACCGCCTCCTTTCTAAGGGGGCGGTTCGTTCAGCGTCACAGCGACGTCACATCTGCGTCACTGAACCGCCACCCAATAGAAGCGGAGGGGCGGAGATGAGCGGGACGAACATCCCGCCTACCTTCTTCCTTCCACATTGCGGGCGGGAGGCAGGTAAGGAGAGCTTCCTCGTTCCTGCGGTGTCACACGGAGTGATGTGTGCTGCCACAGGAACGAGTAACAACATCGTTACTGCTGCAGCAACGATATTAGAGAATGGACCCCCATGTCACTGATGAGCGATTTTGCACGTTTTTGCAACGATGCAAAATCGCTCAAAGGTGTCACACGCAACGGCATCGCTACAGTGGCCGGCTGTGCGTCACAAATTCCGTGACCCCAACGAGATCGCTTGAGCGATGTCGTAGCGTGTAAAGCGGCCTTTACATTGCTGGTGTCCTAGTAAATATATGGAGGTTAGTCATAAAACCTTCAGCAAAATATACAGTGGGTGTAACAGACTGGTAAAGAAAGGAATATCCTCCACGGCTATAGTGAGTGGAATATCCCCCGCAGCCCTTTGTGGGCGGATTGGTTTCTCACACATAGCCCTGGGAGAAATTAATATGCATGTCATGCTATATGACGTTAGGAGGATCTGTCCTTGAGCACACACGCTGTATGTCGGGTAATGCTTTTTGTTAATCCTTCTCGCCTAACGAGCCTAGGAACAGGGCGCTTCCACCATCACGTGATGTTTAACTCTTCAGGTGTAGAAGCCGATCTGTAAGGTAGAGCATGTTATTCTTTGAATGAATAAACTGCCTTGGATGCAAATCATTCTGTGTAATGATGGCTGAAGTTCGGCTTGCTGTCGGGGTTTTTATTTCCCATTTCTTCCTTTTTTTCATCTCCTATGGAAATGATCTGTTTAAGACGACGTGAAGTGGTAACTCGGTGAGAGCGTGCAGCCTTTCATAAAGACGAAGCCCGTTTCTAGAAGGATTTGATGTTTAGAAAGTGTTCAGCCGGGCATTTAATGAGAAACAGAGCTCACCACTGTGCGCAAAAGAATGTTCCTGTAATTATCGCCGGGATTGGGTGAAAGCTCCCGAAATGCGACACAATTTACATGGCTTATCATGCCTGGACCATTTTGTAGAGACAGTGTAAGGTGCTAAAAAAGAATAAAAGTGACCAAACGTTTTACATAATGGATATTAATCCCATTACTATGCAGTTAAAGGGAACCTGTCGTGTCCCAAATACTTGTATTCCCCATAGGTGAAAACAACCCTGGACAATCTCTTCTACTCCGTGCCATGCCTCTCTTATTGGAACTGTGTGAATGAATTGACAGCTGGGCATTGTTGTGAATAGGACGTGTCTGGCACTGTCAGGAATATTCCATGTTAGAAACTTGGACAGTATGACGATTGCAGCAAAACATTGCTTACTATTCACCTGTACACATGGAACTGCAATGCAAAAGCAAATTATTGTAATGCAAAAGCAAACAAGCATGAAGATTGATTCAGCAGAAGCCTGGGGACGCTAAGGTTTCTCGATGCATGCAATATGTTTCTTTTAAATGTGCATTACTGCTATATTTACTTTAGGTTAGGTTAAAGGATTTTGCTACACATTTTCATCATCTAGCGCAGCGTTAGGGAACCTGTTTTCTGCCAAGGGCCATTTGGAAATTTCTACCAACCTTCGGGGTCCGCACAAAATTATCAATGCGAAAATGACCCTGCTATATTTGGTAAAAAAATTAACTCATCCAGACTGTGGCTGGAGCGTCTTCTCTTTGGTGCGGCTGTGATGTCAGGTGATATTGATCATATTGCATCTCACAGCTGCTTGTTCAGGTTTGTCTCGGTCTGGAGTACAGTCAACTCTTTGTCATAATAAGATTGGTAAATCGTATACATTAGATGACAGACGCTGGGACTGCTGTAAATACATCACATAGAAGACGCTGGGACTGCTGTATATACATCACAGAAGATGCTGGGACTTCTCTATATACATCACATAGAACATGCTGGGACTGCTGTATATACATCACAGAATACGTTGGGACTGCTGTATATACATCACAGGAGACACTATATAGACACATGTATATGCCCCTCCTGTGATGTATATGCCCCCAGCTCCTCCTGTGATGTATATGCCCCCAGCCCTTCAGAAGAGGGGCTGGGTCACAGACATCACTAGGAGGCATAAACATGGCTTGGGGGCGCAGACATCACTAGGGGGGCGCGGACAGTACTTGCAGAGCACAGACATCACTGGGGTGGTGGTATACAGCATTAGGAGGGCCACAAAGCACTGGAGGGGGCACACAGCATCGCAGGGCAGGCGCTGGGCACACAGCCCTGGAAGGGAGCTGCAGAAAAGGTCATCATGGGCCGCATGCGGGCCGGAGGTTCCCCACCCCTGATCTAGTGTGAGCCCACTTAACAGACAAGGTCACCTCACTCACCTCACCTGGTTACACTAAAAAATGTGCCTGTGCAATAAAAGACTTTACCCTTATTTTTGGGGCTTAAGTCTTGAAAATAAACTCTGGATAGGCAGGAACCATCCATATACCGTAATACACAAAGTTATTCCCAAACTATTTGTTCACCTTTAACACTGTTTAAGTAATTGACAGTACCATGCTCGGGTGCTCGTAAAGAGCAATTGGATGCTCAGATGGGCACTACTAGAATACCCAAGTATAATGGAAGTCAATGGGGAACTCAAGCATTTGATTTTTGGAAATCTACCATAAAAATGCTGGTTAAATTAAATGGTAGTAACACCAGTCTCAGTGATATTACTAAAGAGGTTTTTCATTTCCACAAAACTAAACTTATGCCCAAATGATTGCATAATTGTAAAACCACAAAAACAGACAGTACCCTACATGGGTTCAGCACCACCTAGCCACACCTGGTTCAGTCTGAGTGTTGGCTGCAGCGTCTTTGTTGCAGTAGTCATTAAAGTCAGCGGCTCATGAACTCGGTGATTGTCTGCAGTGGTGATATACTTTATAGTCATGACCTCACTGCATCAAATACACCGGAATAGTGGTAGAAAGCAGGCGCTGGACCCAAGAAGGTTGGAGTACTATATGACTGTGTTTTTTACACCTATGCTGTTATTTGGCTACTAGTTTTGTGAAAGTGGAAAATGCTTTTGATTTGCCCAATACCGTTCTCTTGCATGGCCAGTGCAGCTCCTGTAAGAAACATTCGGGGGTCTGTGCACAGTACTTACTGTTCTTACTTAAATATTGATCATGCCCAACAATACATAGCTGATTCACCCGGAAGCCCATTTCTATATATAATATATTTTTATATTAAAGTTTGAAAATCCTTAATTAATGGCCTTAAGCTGCAAATAAATTGAAGAACAATAAAAATGCTGAGGAGCTACAGTGAAATAAACATGCAACAATATTAAACCACAAAGCTCCCCAAGGTGAAATGAATAGCCATGTGTTACATTTTTCGTACATGTTGTGGTGGGTTAAGCGGAACTTTTGGCGATTTATGATAGTGTGTATTTCTAGATGGTAAATTAGAAGTTAATAATGGGGAACAACAACTTCGTAATCTGTTTGGAAGAGGGTAATTATCTTACGTATTGGTTGTACATTAAAAATTTGTAATAAAAGGAGAAGGTGCATAAGCGGTATGAGAGAAGTAACAAATACACAACTGGAGAAATGAACTTTGTCGTCTCACCAATACATTTTATTTTCAGCCCTCTGAGCTCTGCTGTATTGTAACAGTATTGTAACCCTATCTGCCTGTGTGATGGAGACTGAAGCAGTTATAACTACTACACACAGTCCCCATAGCCTGGAAGACTTAATTTACATAAAGCGATAAGAGATGATTTATCAACAACAAAGCATCTGAGTAGTGATGAACGAGCACTAAAATGCTTGGGTGCGTGGTACTCGTAATGAGCAGTCGCGTAGGCTCGACTCATCTACCGAGTATAATGGAAGTCGATGGGGAACTCAAACATTTTTGATGAAGATAGTAGTGCTCGCTCATCACTAGATATGGGACCTATGAGACATACAGGTATGACATTTGTCAGCAGTCTATAACCTGTGCGCCCTTATTATTAGTTTAGATAGGTCAAATGTGATGACAGATTCCCTTTACGCAATCTTTTGCACTTACAGCGGTAAAGATCGACAGTGTAAATTGATCATCGCTGAAGATTTGAAATGTGAATTGTCACCCTTTGCAATACACATGCATGTACCCTACATCAATCAGTAAGAAAACTGGAGAGAGGAGGGGGAGGCAGGAACTAAAGGCAGAGCTCCCCATTACACCTCCCACTCCATCCCATCTACATAGAATCTTATCTATAGCAACTGCCATCTCCTATCTCAGTAATGTAAAAATTTGTTTTCACGGAATACAGATTTTACCTGGAAATTGCGAATTTTTAAAATGAAGTTCAGTCCTGGTGGAGAAAGAAGCTGATCTCTTTGATAAGACACATTACAGAGCTTCTTATTTTCATGGACGACAGTTAAGGCCACTTTACACTCTGCGACATTGCTAGTGATGTCGCTAGCGAAAGCACCCGCACCCGTCGTCCGTGCGTCCCAGGCAAATCGCTGCCCGTGGCGAACAATATCGCTAGTGCGCGTCACACGCACATACGTTCCTAACGACGTCGCTGTTGCCGCCGAACAAGCTCTTGTTTAAGGGGGAGGTTCGTCACAGCGACGTCACACAGCGGGCCACCAATAGAAGAGGAGGGCGGAGAGCAGCCGCATTAACCTCACTCCCACCTCGTTGCTGGAGGACACAGGAACGCTGTTGTTTCTCGTTCCCGGGGTGTCAAACGTAGTGGTATGTGCTGCCTCAGGAATGACTAACAACCTGCGTCCTAAAAGATCAACGATTTTTTGGAAAGGAACCACGTGTCAACAATCAACGATTTTTCCCTTTTTTCGGATAGTTAGCGGTCGCACGTAGGTGTCACACGCAACGACGTCGCTAACGACGCCGAATGTGCGTCACGAATTCCGTGACCCCAGCGATATTTCGTTAGCGATGTTGTTGCATGTAATGGGGCCTTTTACTCTTTTAAAGGAGCTGTCTGTTGCCTATAATCTATATATATAATTGCCTTATTCTGTCTGTCTGTCTGTCTGTCTGTCTATCTGTCTGTCTGTCTGTCATGCTCCAAAATTGTGTCCTTACGGTGACACAAAGCTGATTGGCCGCTGGGCTCGCCATGGCCCCGCCCCCCCCACACGGATTGGCCGCTCGCCCAGGCTGCGCCCCCACACGGATTGGCCAGCCGCTCGCCCAGGCTCCGCCCCCCCCACAGATTGGCCTCTCGCCCCGGCACCCTGCAGGCATTGGCAATTCAGCCACGCCACGCCCCGCCCCCCTCACGCAATGCACGTTAGCTCTGGCCCCACCCCCTCCCTCCCCCCGCGCATTTCTCTAACTGACACGGCTGTCACGGAGGTGATTACGGTACTCCCTATCCCCCCCCAACCCCCCCCCCCCCCCCCCCCCGGCCCCCGCTCCCAAAGGGGTGGTGTGGATACTCGCATGGTTACAAGCGCTGTCACGGAGGTGAGTACTGTACTCCCTCCCCCTCCCCCGGCCCCCGCTCCCACGGCAGTGGTGGGAGTGGTGTGGATACGTTGGTAACCATGCTCGCATGGTTACAAGCCCATCAAGGTCCTGCTGCGCCGGAAGGTCCACACGCACACACACAAACATACACACACATCAGATCACACTCACACTCACTCTCATACACACCTCACACACACCTCACATCGCATCCACATACTCACGACATCCTGGGATATCGCTTGCTTCTCGGCGGCGAAAATGTGCTGTTGTGATCTTCCAGGACCTGACGGAGGATCACATGGCCAGAAGCATGTGATATCCCCGGATGTTGTGAGTATGAGCGCGTAAGTGCGATATCGTCAGTGTCTGTGTGTGTGAGTGGATGCGATCGGGTGTGTGTGAGTGGATGCGATCGGGTGTGTGTGAGTGGATGCGATCGCGTGTGTGTGAGTGGATGCGATCGGGTGTGTGTGTGAGTGGATGCGATCGGGTGTGTGTGTGAGTGGATGCGATCGGGTGTGTGTGTGAGTGGATGCGATCGGGTGTGTGTGTGAGTAGATGCGATCGGGTGTGTGTGTGAGTGGATGCGATCGGGTGTGTGTGTGAGTGCATGCGATCGGGTGTGTGAGTGTCGGCAGAGGAGCAGGGCATGCTGGAGGAGGCTGGGAGCAGAGAGGCTGATCATGGGGAAGAGGGAAATGCTGATGCTGAAGGAGGCTGGGATGGGAAAGCTGGGAAGAAGGAGGCTGGGAGGAGAGAGGCTGATCCTAGGGAAGGCTGGGGAGAGGAGGCTGATGCTGAGGGAGGCTGGAAGCAGAGAGGCTGATGCTGAGGGAGGCTGGGACGAGGGAGGCTGATGCTTAGGGAAGCTGATGCTGGAGGAGGCTGGAAGAACAGAGGCTGATGCTGGTGGAGGCTGATGCTTGGAGAGGCTGATGCTGGGGAAGACTGGGACAGGAAGGCTGATGCTGAGGGAGGCTGGGAGGGGGAGGCTGGGAGGAAGGAAGCTGGGAGGAGAGAGGCTGATCCTTGGGAAGGCTGGGAAAGGGAGGCTGATGCTGAGGGAGGCTGGAAGGAGAGAGCCTGATGCTAGGGACAGAGACGCTGATGCTGGGAGGAGAGAGGCTGATGCTGCGGGCAGAGAGGCTGATGATGCGGGTAGAGAGGCTGATGCTGGCGCAGCATGGCGGATGGAGCACGTTTGGGAGTGCGCAGCATGGCGGATGGAGCACGTTTGGGAGTGCGCAGCATGGCGGATGGAGTACGTTTGGGAGTGCGCAGCATGGCGGATGGAGCACGTTTGGGAGTGCGCAGCATGGCGGATGGAGCACGTTTGGGAGTGCGCAGCATGGCGGATGCAGCACGATGGCGAGTGCGGAGTATGGCGGATGGAGCATGTTTGGGAGTGCGCAGCATGGCGGATGGACCACGTTTGGGAGTGCGCAGCATGGCGGATGGAGCACGTTTGAGAGTGCGCAGCATGGGAGATGGAGCACGATGGGGGGTGCGCAGCATAGGGGATGGAGCACGATAGGGAGTGCACTGCATGGGGGATGGAGCACGATGAGGAGTGCCCAGCATGGCGGATGGAGCACGTTTAGGAGTGCGCAGCATGGCGGATGGAGCACGTTTGGGAGTGCGCGGCATGGCGGATGGAGCACGTTTGGGAGTGCGCAGCATGGATGATGGAGCACGATGGGGGGTGCGCAGCATAGGGGATAGAGCACGATGGGGAGTGCGCTGCATGGGGCATGGAGCACGATAGGGAGTGTGGAGTATGGCGGATGGAGCACGTTTGGGAGTGCGCAGCATGGTGGATGGAGCACATTTGGGAGTGCGCAGCATGGCGGATGGAGCACGTTTAGGAGTACGCAGCATGGGAGATGGAGCACGATGGGGAGTGCGCAGCGTGGCGGATGGAGCACGATGGAGAGTGCGCAGCATGGGGAATGGAGCACGATGGGGAGTGCGCAGCATGGCGGATGGAGCACGTTTGGGAGTGCGCAGCATGGCGGATGGAGCACGTTTGGGAGTGCGCAGGATGGGAGATGTAGCACGATGGGGGGTGCGCAGCATAAGGGATGGAGCACGATGGAGAGTGCACACCTCTCCCCAACACACACACACACGCGCGCGCGCGCACTGCACAACACACCACACACACACACTGGAAACCACAAACAACTGCCCTACACAGACACCCACACACAGACAACGCTGCACACACAAATATACGCACATACCGCACATATATATAACAAAAATCATACATGAACTACACAATACGTAAATTCTAGAATACCCGATGCGTAGAATCGGGCCACCTTCTAGTGCTCTGTATAACGATCTATCATTAAGCCCTAATCACTTTTGCAACTCTCTACCAGTCTCCATATCCTGTTAATACTTATGCGTTTTTTTTCTTTTTTCCTCTATGAAGCCCTTTGTCTGAAGGGAATCTCAAACAGCATGTCACAACACATTCAACACATTCAGTTGTAGTGATAGAGAAGTGATTGTATCTTCAGTGGCCACCACCATGCTACTATCGCTGCCACCACAGTACCTGCTTATGACACCGCCACCTCTTTCCCTTTTAAATTGATTTGCCATCAGGGGCAATGATGAAGGAATGTGAGTGACGGTAGTGCCACCCCTGGAAAAATTTTGTTTTAGAATGGTGGCAGAAGCTGTGGGGCAACGAGAATGCAGTGTCAAAAAACACATCCCACATTGTGGAGACTAAACCAAATTGTGACCAATAGATGATAATGACATCTTATTAATCACCATGAAAAAGGAAAAAAAGGGAAAAAAATATATATATATGATTTTATACATATGATTTTATACCATAAAAGTCTCAAGCGGGAGACTTGTCTACTTCACTATCATCTCGGCAAATGTTTAATTTATGGTGATGACTCTACTTTTAATTGGTATTATGGCATTTCTGTAAGAATTGGGTTACACTGGATTTACTGAAACTTCTAAAACAGGCCTTATGTTAAATACTTAACAGCGGAATCACAAAATGACTTGTAATTGAATAAAACCTCACATGGGATATGGACTATTCAAGACAAATCCTCTTAGAAGCGTCTCCTAGCACTTTAACTTTCTAAATACAAAGTGGCGGAGCCGGAGTAGTTTTATCAATCAATGGCAATGCTTTAGCATTAAATAATAATATCAGTTGGGCATCGTTTTTATGTATCATCTTATTGCTTACTAAGGAACGTCTGCCAGGTCTGAATGTTCCAGCTGCTCAAAGTTCCAGTTTAATTTTCAGAAAATTTCCGTCATGCAATTTTATACTGTGTTGTATACTATAGTCATGGCCAAAAGTTTTGAGAATGCTACAAATATTAATTTTAACAAAGTCTACTGCTTCAGGTTTTTTAATGGCAATTTGCATATACTCCAGAATGTCATAAAGAGTGATCAGCTTAACAGCAATTACTTGCAAAGTCAATATTGGCTAAGAAAATGAACTTTAACCCCCAAAACACATTTCAACATCATTGCCTTCCAGCCTTAAAAGTAGCAGCTATCTTGTTTTAGTGATTGTTCCATTACCACAGGTGTGGGTGTTGATGAGGACAGGGCTGGCGATCAATCAGTCATGATTAAGTAAGAATGTTACCACTGGACACTTTAAAAGGAGGCTGGTGCTTGGTATCATTGTTTCTCTTCAGTTAACCATGGTTATCGCTAAAGAAACACGTGCAACCATCATTGCTCTGCACAAAAATGGCCTAACAGGAAAGAGTATCGCAGCTACAAAGATTGCACCTCAGTCAAAAATCTATCGCATCATCAAGAACTTCGAGAGAGCTTTCATTATTGCCAAAAAGGCTCCAGGGCGCCCAAGAAGGACCAGCAAATGCCAGGACCGTATCTTAAAACTGTTTCAGCTGCGGGATCGGACTACCAGCAGTGCCGAGCTAGCTCAGCAATGGCAGCAGGATGGTGTGAGTGCTTCTGCACGCACTGTGAGGCGGAGACTCTTTGAGCAAGGCCTGGTTTCAAGGAGGGCAGCAAAGAAGCCACTTCTCTCCAGAAAAAACATCAGGGACCGACTGATATTCTGCAAAAGGTACAGGGAGTGGACTGCTGAGGACTGGGGTAAAGTCATTTTCTCAGATGAATCCCCTTTTCGATTGTTTGGGACATATGGAAAACAGCTTATTAGGAGAAGAAGAGGTGAGCGCTACCACCAGTCTTGTCTCATGCCAACTGTTAAGCATCCTGAAACGATTCATGTGTGGGGTTGCTTCTCAGCCAAGGGAATCGGCTCACTCAGTCTTGCCTAAAAACACAGCCATGAATAAAGAATGGTACCAGAATGTCCTCCAAGAGCAACTTCTCCCAACCGTCCAAGAGCAGTTTGGCGCCCAACAATGCCTTTTCCAGCATGATGGAGCACCTTGCCATAAAGCAAAGGTGATCACTAAATGGCTCATGGAACAAAACATAGAGATTTTGGGTCCATGGCCTGGAAACTCCCCAGATCTTAATCCCATTGAGAACTTGTGGGCAAGCATCAAGAGCCGGGTGGACAAACAAAAACCAACAAATTCTGGCAAAATGCAAGCATTGCTTATGCAAGAATGGACAGCTATCAGTCAGGATTTGGTCCAGAAGTTGACTGAGAGCATGCCAGGGAGAATTGCAGAGGTCCTGAAGAAGAAGGGTCAAACACTGCAAATATTGACTTGCTGCATTAACTCATTCTAACTGTCAATATAACCTTTTGGTACTCATAATATAATTGCAATCATATTATGAGTATGTGATGTAAACATCAGACAAACACAAATAAAAACCAGAGGGCAACAGATCATGTGAAAATATAATTTTGGTGTCATTCTCAAAACTTTTGGCCATGACTGTATATTTGGAAAAACTTTTTTTTTAAAGAGCATTTGTTTTTTGGAGTTTTTTCTCTTCCAATTCATTAGACTATTACCACCCTAAATTGAGCCTCTTGGTGGTCATCTACTCCTCTGCCCAGGATAATATTAATAATTTAGTTTGATTTTTATTAAATTGCCCCTAGTTTTTGTGTGAAAGGTTTGTAAAACTGAAATATCAGTTTACTATGTGCCCCTAATCAGTGTTACTTGCGTTTTTGGCTGCGTATTTTTGCTGCTTTTTACAGTACAAGCACAGTAGATGGGATTTATTGAAATCTCTTGCCCCATAGCATCTTTTTTACGTTGCGTAAACTGACCTGCGGTGCGTGTTTCACAGCCGCAGTACGTCAATTTCTCTTTCAAGTATGCGGAGTTTTCTGTACAGATTTTCCCCCTAAACTTGTATCAGATATGGAAAATCCTCAAGTAAAAAAAATACACCTGCTGTTTTGGTGCGTTTATGCGGCGGAAACACAGCAAAAACACATGTAATCCACATCTAACGATGTCAATGCCAGAAAATTTCAAAACGATAAAAAAAATGCTTAAATTAAAAGATGACACACCAGAAACAAACGCACACAAAAACGCCGGTAAACTAAGGTGCGGAGATGGTGCAGAAATTTTCAGTGTCAAAAACTCAACTGCTCCTGATGGTGAGAACATAACCTAAAGCCTGCTTTATACGCTGCAATGTATCTTACAATGTGTCGGCGGGGTCACGTCGTAAGTGACGCACATCCGGCATCGTAAGGTACATTGCAGTGTGACAGGTACGTGCGATTGCGATTGAACGGTAAAACGTTCATCGCATGCACATCGTTCATTTCTCTAGAATTGAACGTCATATTGTTCATCGTACCCGTGGTAGCACACATTGCACTGTGTGACACCCCGGGAACGATGAACAGATCTTACCTGTGTCCTGCGGCTCCCGACCAGCAATGCGAAAGGAAGGAGGTGGGCGGGATGTTAACGACCCGCTCAGCTCCGCCCATCCGCTTCTATTGGCCGGCTGCCGCGCGACGTCGCTGTGACACCGAACGTCCCTCCCACTCCAGGAAGTGGACGTTCGCCGCCCACAGCGAGGTCGTATGGACGGGTAAGTACGTGTGACGGGGGTTAATCGTTTGTGCGGAACATTAAACAAATTGAACGTGCCGCACATAGGATGGGGACGGTTACGATCGCATACGAAATCGTATGCTGGATCGTAAGGTGTAAAGCAGGCTTAAGGCCGGGGTCAGATGGCCGAATGACTAGGACGAGGATCACATCGCAGTACGCGCACTAGCCATGGCTCTCCTATCTCGAGCTTGACCGCTTCATGTAGTTCTATGCAGCTCACACGCTTGGGTCAGGAGAGCCACAGACCGCCCGGTCATTTTGATGCCATCGTCGTCCTCGTTATATGGCCATCTGACTTCGGGTTGTAAGCACAGCTCAGATATGCTGTGCTAAGCTCTGTGCACATGATGAGTTATAGGTGAGTTTTTGATGCTGAGTATTTTCACTTTGTCAAAAATATAGCTTCTTAAAGTCCAGCAAAGTGGATGGGATTTATAGAAATTTTTTTTTTTTTCTTTAGGGTAAACTGATCTGAGGTGTGTCTCAAATTCACAATATGTCAATTGCTTCAGTTTTTATGTACAGATTTTCCCCACAGAATGGCATTAAATGTGGAAAATCTACAGATAAAACCCTCTGCAGTGTCGCTAGCAAATAGGAAGCAGCTGAGGAGTGGTGCGCTCCTGAAGAAGCCTCTTGAGACAGCCCCTCCAATGACTTATAATGCCTTTTAAAATAGCTTGTTAGTTGTCCAGGTATTGTGCATAAATCAGTGGCCATGAGTGCTCGCTAATATTTGCATATATCATAATGATCTCTAGAGTTCTCCAGTGAAAGTATTAAGGCCTTCGATAAAGTAGACAGTGATTTCCTTTTAGTGGTACCTGTTCACATCCCATTAGGACGTCCTTTCACGGCCCTTTCAGGCTAAAAGGAATAGACTGAGTGCTGTCTTCTCTTCATTTCCTAAGCTGGATTTGGAACAATGCAGAAAAAAATCAATTTGAATGCATGTCCAAATTGTTTATCTGCTGAAAGGGCGAATGTGCACG
This sequence comes from Anomaloglossus baeobatrachus, assembly GCF_048569485.1. Classification (NCBI taxonomy): domain Eukaryota; kingdom Metazoa; phylum Chordata; class Amphibia; order Anura; family Aromobatidae; genus Anomaloglossus; species Anomaloglossus baeobatrachus. Next base: position 252,353,186 of record NC_134358.1, read on the forward strand.
ATCACATCCAAGTGTCATTCGTCTCACAAAGGCAAGGAGAAATCTGAGCAAGTGAAAATGCAATTTTCCATTTACTATGTTTTAGGGTGCCCTTTTGACTTTGTTTCTGGACGGTATGAGTTGGGGTTCTCTTTTTTTCAATGGAAAATGAGAAAAATCAGCAGTTGACTTAAAAAAAAAAACCAAACAATCAATAACAACCCTAAATTGGAAATCTATGTATAAGGCCTAAGACACACGGCGACGAAAACTGTGAGAGTGGAGTGCGATAAAAAAAAATCGCATTCCACTCGGACCAATATTAGCCTGTGTGTCAGCGCACATGAGCAATTATTTTCTCAGCCCTAATCGGACCGAGAAAACAATCGCAGCATGCTGCGACTGTAATGCGATCACTGTTTCTCTCGCACCCATTCAAGTCAATGGGGCGAGAGAAAAATCGCACTGCACTCTCGGTACACCGGTGTACCGAGAGTGCAGCGTGAGAATCGCAATAGCCGGCTATGGAGGAGAGAGGGCGATAAATCCCTCCCTCCCCTCAGTGCCGGCCCTCCCCCCGCAGCTGAGGTCCGCTCGCACGAACGGACCTCAGTCGCAGGGACACTCGCATGACACTCGGCTCTTCTGTACTGCCAGCATGACCCAAGTGTCATGCGAGGGGATCGCAGTAATCCCTGTGTGGCCCCGGCCTAACAGTGGCATTCATTAACATTCATGCGACTGTTTTTTGGAAAATTTGCTTGACTGAAACCAGTGACCCATACTGAAGAACATAGTGTGACAGAAGCCTTATCTGTAGTTTTTGTATAATATATATATATACTGTGTGTATATATATATATATATATATATATATATATATATATATATATATATATATATATATATATATATATATATATATATATATATATATATATATATATATATATATACTGTGTGTGTGTATATATATATATATATATATATATGTGTATATATATATATATATATATATATATATATATATATAATGTATATGTATATACAGTTAGGTCCAGAAATATTTGGACAGTGACACAAGTTTTGTTATTTTAGCTGTTTACAAAAACATGTTCAGAAATACAATTATATATATATATATATGGGCTGAAAGTGCACACTCCCAGCTGCAATATGAGAGTTTTCACATCCAAATCGGAGAAAGGGTTTAGGAATCATAGCTCTGTGATGCATAGCCTCCTCTTTTTAAAGGGACCAAAAGTAATTGGACAAGGGACTCTAAGGGCTGCAATTAACTCTGAAGGCGTCTCCCTCGTTAACCTGAAATCAATGAAGTAGTTAAAAGGTCTGGGGTTGATTACAGGTGTGTGGTTTTGCATTTGGAAGCTGTTGCTGTGACCAGACAACATGCGGACTAAGGAACTCTCAATTGAGGTGAAGCAGAACATCCTGAGGCTGAAAAAAAAGAAAAAATCCATCAGACAGATAGCAGACATGCTTGGAGTAGCAAAATCAACAGTCGGGTACATTCTGAGAAAAAAGGAATTGACTGGTGAGCTTGGGAACTCAAAAAGGCCTGGGCGTCCACGGATGACAACAGTGGTGGATGATGCATACTTTCTTTGGTGAAGAAGAACCCGTTCACAACATCAACTGAAGTCCAGAACACTCTCAGTGAAGTAGGTGTATCTATCTAAGTCAACAGTAAAGAGAAGACTCCATGAAAGTAAATACAAAGGGTTCACATCTAGATGCAAACCATTCATCAATTCCAAAAATAGACAGGCCAGAGTTAAATTTGCTGAAAAACACCTCATGAAGCCAGCTCAGTTCTGGAAAAGTATTCTATGGACAGATGAGACCAAGATCAACCTGTACCAGAATGATGGGAAGAAAAAAGTTTGGAGAAGAAAGGGAACGGCACATGATCCAAGGCACACCACATCCTCTGTAAAACATGGTGGAGGCAACGTGATGGCATGGGCATGCATGGCTTTCAATGGCACTGGGTCACTTGTGTTTATTGATGACATAACAGCAGACAAGAGTAGCCGGATGAATTCTGAAGTGTACCGGGATATACTTTCAGCCCAGATTCCGCCAAATGCCACAAAGTTGATCGGACAGCGCTTCATAGTACAGATGGACAATGACCCCAAGCATACAGCCAAAGCTACCCAGGAGTTCATGAGTGCAAAAAAGTGGAACATTCTGCAATGGCCAAGTCAATCACCAGATCTTAACCCAATTGAGCATGCATTTCACTTGCTCAAATCCAGACTTAAGACGGAAAGACCCACAAACAAGCAAGACCTGAAGGCTGCGGCTGTAAAGGCCTGGTAAATCATTAAGAAGGAGGAAACCCAGCGTTTGGTGATGTTCATGGGTTCCAGACATAAGGCAGTGATTGCCTCCAAAGGATTCGCAACAAAATATTGAAAATAAAAATATTTTGTTTGGGTTTGGTTTATTTGTCCAATTACTTTTGACCTCCTAAAATGTGGAGTGTTTGTAAAGAAATGTGTACAATTCCTACAATTTCTATCAGATATTTTTGTTCAAACCTTCAAATTAAACGTTGCAATCTGCACTTGAATTCTGTTGTAGAGGTTTCATTTCAAATCCAATGTGGTGGCATGCAGAGCCCAACTCGCGAAAATTGTGTCACTGTCCAAATATTTCTGGACCTAACTGTATATATATATATGTGTGTATATATATGTGTGTGTGTATATATATATATATAATATGTATGTATATGTATGTGTATGTATATGTATGTGTATGTATGTATATGTGTGTATGTATGTATATGTATGTATGTATGTATATGTATATATATATGTATATATGTATATATATATATATATATTATAATATATATATAATCCATATTTTATATATTTTTATTTTAGTTTTTTCCCTCGTACAATATTAATAATCATTCTTTATGCATACAATACATTTTCCATTTGTGCCATGATGGATTTCAGATACCACCGGGTATTAATTGGCTTTTATTCCAAAGTTACTGTAAAGCGTTAGGGAGCTGTGACTCAGAATGGATGAAGCCGTCAGCAGCACAATGGACTTGCCTGGGCTGAATTGTACTTTGTTCATAGGCCGGATTGCAGCATGCTCAGCCTGCAGGTTAATTATGGGAGGGTTCTAGCTTTTATGGTCTCTTAATATCCCATCTGGACACCACCCATGGTATGTATGGCATTAAACACTTTCCTAATCACGTCTGCATTCACACACCAATTGTATTGTATTTGATCCTTTGTACAATATGTGAGACATATGAAATGGGCAGAAAAAAGTATTTTGAAGAATAAAATGTGTTCCCTTTCAATAGCTGATAGACAAGCCTTTGGAGCAGGTAGGATGCCATATAATGTAGTCTGAGGGCTCCGCACTCACCGTGCTGCTTCTGCTTTTGTCTTACAGTGGGATCTGGTTTGCGACTCGTCGTGGAAAGTCCATATCGCCAAGTTCTCTCTGGTTGTGGGCTTGATCTTTGGATACTTGATTACAGGATGTATTGCTGACTGGTAAGAGTTTAACATTATGAAAGATCTAACATTATTTACATTGTCTTTAGATGTCAAGGTCATTTTTGTCCCCCTTTTTTAGGGTCTGTTTGCACTGGGAAAAAGTGTTTCTTAAGTAAAATCCGCACCCTCTGGCAGAATTCCGCACCTGCAGCAAAAAAAACGCACCCAAAATCCACTTGCGGTTTTACCACGGTTTGTTGCCGTTTTGCTGCCTTTTTGTTCTCGGGTTGGTCCCTGCAATTTTTAACCATAATCTATGGCAAAACCACAGGTACCTGCGGAAAAGGGACCTGCTGCTTCTTTTTGCTGCAGAAATACTACAGCAAATCCTGTAGGATAAAAAGAAATGCAGTGTGCGCACAGCATTTTGGATATCCCATAGATTTTGCTGGGGAAGGATTGCAGTAAGGTTATGAACAAAAACCGCACCTTTTCTGCAGCAAAAACCTCAGCAAAAAACGCAGTGTGAGCACAGAGCTTTGTAAAATTATTCATTTTGTATACTTTATGGCCACCTGGCGCTACACCTACCTTGTTTTAAAGTCTAAAAATATCAGCAATAATTTGACTAATTAGAGGCACATAGCCTGCAGCTATTTTTAAGAGTTTTCTTCAAGGACTAACCAAACCCTCATTTTTGTTTTATTTTACTATTTGTTTGGCTTTAGCTGCATCATTGATATCAGAATGTTTTCATTTGGAGTACTGATGCTGGCAGTGAAAGTCTGAGTGCTGATTATGAAACACTTAAAGGAAGACGTGCTGAGATCACTCCTAGACTGCCAGCATCAGTACTCCAGTGAGTATGTTCTTATATCAATGCAGCTGAAGACAGATGAATAAACAGGGGAAAAGCAGGAGTTTAGAAGCATTTTTTTTTAAAAAAATTTACAAAGTGAAGATCTAGCCCCCTTATATAGTGATATGCGTGGTAAAAAAATAAGGCAATTGTTTTTGTATCGTTCAAAGAACGGAGTATGCAACTGTGAAAACCTGTGAAGTTTGATGTTAATGGCAGATCCATTTAGAATGTACTCAATACATTCTGCTTGTAAAGTCTTTCAAGAATCATTAGAACATGTAGAAATTAGTGATGGGCGGACTTTGACCGTTTCAAATGTACCCGAGTGCCGGGCCCGGGCCTGGAATTCTCAGGGAATTACGGGTATTGAACGGATCTGGTAATTCGGGAAATTAAAAAAAAATTAGAAAAAATAAGGAAAATAAGAATGAAACAAAGTGCTTCATACATACCGAGACGGCTGTAACTGCTTCTGCGGCCGCTCATTAGCCTTCATTACATATCAATTGCATTCTCCGCCCACCGGCATAGGTTATTGGTTGCAGTCAGACACGCCCCCACGCTGAGTGACGGCATATCTGACACTTCCAATCACTATATTGTACAGTAAAAATAAATAACTAAAATATTTGGCGTAGGGTCCCCCATAATATGATACCCAGCACAGATACCGCATACGGCTACAGGCTAAACCCCCCCAGATGTGCGCTTATCTTAGCTGTGTATCAAAATTAGAGAAACCGCATGTGGCTTTTTTTTTTTTTTATTGATTAAATTACTTTAAAAAACCTGCGTGCAGTCCCCACAATTTTGATACACAGCCATGATAAAGCCTGACAGCTGGGGTTGGTATTCTCAGGCTGGGGAGACCTGTACTTATTGGGCCCCCCCAGTCTAAAAGCAGCAACCTTCAGCCACCTAAGATTGTCACATCCATTAGATATGACAGTCCCGGCACCTTACCTGGCTCTTCCTGATTTACCCTGGTGCAGTGGGAGTCTGGTAATAAGGGGTTAATGTCAGCTCACAGTTGCCACTAAGCCTTAGGTTAGTGATCGGGCGGGTCTATGAGACCCCCCCAGTACTAATCTGTAAGTGAAAGTAAATAAACACAAACACCGAAAAAATCCTTTATTTGAAATAAAATACAAAAAATCACCCCCTTTCACTCCTTTATTAACCCCCCCACAACACCCCTGCAGGTCCAACGTAATCCACATGAAGTTATATGACAATTCCAGCTCCGCTACATCTGAAGCTCACAGCAAGTGCCTGTGAGCTTCAGGCAGAGACTGAGTGAGCAGTTCGAGCAGCGGTGACATCACTCAGGTGATTTGCGGTCCCAGCTGGAGGTTCCCACAGCCCTCCACCTGTCACTGCAGGTAACCTGACCTAAGGTGACTTCAGTAAAGTCAGTAACCTCACCTCAGGTAGGGTCATTGAGTTTAATGAAGTACCTCCCATCACTAATTTAGGGCTTAGTGGCAGCTGTGAGCTGCAATTCACCCCATACCAGGGCAATCGAAAAGAGCTGGGTAAAGTTCTGGTACTGTTGAATCTAGTGAATGCAGCAATCTTTGGTGGCTGCGGGCTGCTATTTTTAGACTTTGGGGGGGGGGGGGGGCAATAACTATGGGTCTCCCCAGCCTGAGAATACCAGCTCTCAGATGTGGGCTTTGTATAAAAAATGGCTGGGTATCAAAATGGCGGGGGACCGCATGCAGGTTTTTTTAAGTTATTTATTTACATAATTGAAGAGAAAAAAAAAAGACATGTGGTTCCTCCTATTTTGATACACAGCCAAGATAAGCACATGGCTGGGGGCTGCAGACTGTAGTCGTAGGCTTTATTTGTGCTTGTCATCATAATATGGGATGACCCTACGCCAAATATTTTATTTATTTTTTTATACCAAGATAGACGTAGCGTCTGTGATTAGAAGCAGTCAGCCGACACTCGGGGTGGGTGTGCGTCAGACTGCAACCAATCACAGACACCGGTGGGCAGGGAAAGCAGTGCATATGCATGAAGGTAAATAAGCGACCCTGGGAGTGAATAAGCAGACGCACCGGAGCCTCGTTAAGTACAGCACGCATGCTTCAATCCCCCTATCCCTTCTACCACAATTTTTAATCGGCTGATTCTGGTCCTCATAGACTTATATGGGGACTGGCATCCGGCCAGAAAACCAGGATCAATTCTGGTCCAGAACCACATATATTTTTTTTATTTTAATCCAGTCCAGTTAGGTCTGTCGGTCCCGGTTATCCGTTAGTCCGCCCATCACTTGTAGAGATGTTCTAAAATAATACCTAACATTTTCCGGTGTGCTAGGAACTTGCCATGTTGCCCTTCGTCGGCCAGTACTTCAAAGTCTACCTACTACACTTAAAAGGGTTTTCCCATGAACAAAGTACCAATTGCCCAGTTTTCCCCTCCCTAATGTCGTCACTGGTGGGTGGGTGTAGGGGTACATAGTCTGTGAACCAAAAGGTGTTTTCCCCACGAATAAAGTAGATTTTAATCAATAAATCTTGGAATAATGATAATGTCCACATTTAGATGTGTTGCAAAACTTTCCTGTGCTGTGATAATGTTCTAAATGTGCCCCTGCTATGTAAAGTGTAATGGCTGTGTCTAGCTGTGCAGGAATATTGACTGAACATGTATGTCTCGTGGGCACGGAAAGAAGTAAGAGACAATGTACCGATTTGAAAATGTCGGAACACCGCTGATTCTTTCTGTGAGGTAAAACATTTCCCTGCCTGTTTTTAAGCTTGCTTTACCTCACACAAGGCAGCATCTTTGATCCCACGCTATTCTCTGTGTATACTTTTTTTTTTTTTTTTTTGTGTCCTCCCCTGCCCAGTAAATGTATTAGGATCGGACCATGTGCCTGCAAAGTCAGACATGGCCATTACACAGTACACAGTACATAGCAGGGGAAAATGTATATGATTATCTCAGCTCAGGAACATTTTTTTTTAAACCCATCCAATTGTGAAAATTTATTTTGGTTTAAAATGTACTTTGCTTCCGGGATAACCCTTTTAAGTTCACTGACTACGTACAACCACAAGTGCCGGCATTAGGCAGTGACAAACTGGTCAACTGCCCTGGGTCACCACTCCCCTTGTGGCCTCCAGTGTTTACAGAAATAACTAGATTGGTAATAGCATGGCCTTCCAACCCTGATAATACCAGCCCCCAGCTGTCTGTTTTACCTTGGCTGGTTATGAAAAATAGCGGGGACCCCATGCCATTTTTTAACATTTCTTTAAATAATTTTTTAAAAAAAAACAGGGTGTGTTCCCCTCTATTTTTGAAAACCAGCTAAGGAAAGGCTGACAGTTGAGGGTTGCTGCTGTCTGTTTTACCTGCGCTGGTTATCAAAAATAGGTGGGAGCCCACATCCATTTTTTTAATATATATTATTATTATTTATTATTATTATTAATATTTATTATTATTATTAGCACCATTTATTCCTTGGCGCTTTACAAGTGAAAGAGGGTATACGTACAACAATCATTAACAGTACAAGACAGACTGGTACAGGAGGAGAGAGTACCCTGCCCGCGAGGGCTCACAGTGTACAGGGAATGGGTGATGGTACAATGGGTGATGGTACAATAGGTGAGGACAGAGCTGGTTGCGCAGTGGTGTACTGGACTGAGGGCTATTGTAGGTTGTAGGCTTGTTGGAAGAGGTGGGTCTTGAGGTTCCTCTTGAAGCTTTCCACGGTAGGTGAGAGTCTGATGTGCTGAGGTAGAGTATTCCAGAGTATGGGGGATGCACGGGAGAAATCTTGTACGCGATTGTGGGAAGAGGAGATAAGAGAGGAGCAGAGAAGGAGATCTTGTGAGGATCTGAGATTGCGTGCAGGTAGGTACCGGGAGACTAGGTCACAGATGTAGGGGGGGGAGACAGGTTGTGCATGGCTTTGTATGTCATGGTTAATGTTTTGAACTGGAGTCGTTGGGTGATGGGAAGCCAGTGAAGGGATTGGCAGAGTGGCGAGGCTGGGGAGTAGCGAGGGGAAAGGTGGATTAGGCGGGCCGCAGAGTTTAGGATAGAATGGAGGGGTGCAAGAATGTTGGAAGGGAGGCCACAGAGCAGGAGGTTGCAGTAGTCCAGGCGGGAGATGATGAGGGCATGCACTAATGTTTTTGTTGATTCTTGGTTAAGGAAAGCACGGATCCGGGAGATATTTTTGAGTTGTAATCAGCATGAATATATATATATATATATATATCAGCAAATGATAGTCTGAAGGAGCAGTCAACTAGTTAGGAGAATCTTAAGATCGAAAGAGCAAAGCATATTAAGAAGGAAATGTCAATCCACAGTGTCAAATGCCACAGAGAGGTCCAGAAGTGAATACTGGCCATTAGATTTAGCTGTTAGTAGATCTGTAGAGACTTTGGTAAGGGCAGTAATTGAATGGTGTAAAGAGTAGAGATCAGATTGTAAAGGGTCAAAATAAGAGCTACTTAAATGTAGCTGATAAGAGAGTAGACCAAGTGTGCAAGGAGTTTAGAGATGGGGAGAAAATTAGAGACGTGTGTAATTTGTAGAATAGGTTTTGTCATGGGTTTTTGTTTGTTTTTTTTTTACATTTATTTTTAGTAATTTAGGTTATATGGGTATGTTTGAATGAGGAGGAAAATATATTGGAAGAAAGAGAGAAGGTATATATTTTAGGTAGGTAAATCTGAGGAGAGGGATTAGAGGAGATGTGAAGGAATAGGGTCACTGGTGCAGGTTATAGGGTGAGATGAAGCGAGGAGCCTGGTAACCTTTTCTGTGACCAGTTCAAAGGCAGAACCGAACTGGAGGACGTGCAGGAGGGAAGGCAGTCCATGCTATTAGGGTTTGGGGGCACATTTCTTGTCTGGTATGGTTTAATTTTTTCTTTGATAAGTGGCCAGATCGTCGGTGCTGAGGTTGGAGCCGGGGGCCTGGACTCTAGATCTGAGGAGGAAGCAAAAAGTCATTCTGTTCTGGATTGTCCGACAGCAAGGAGATGAGGATAGTGAAGTGGGCTTGGTTGGCAAAAGGCAGAGTTGTGTTCTCAGCAGAACCTTATAGTGGATGAAGTCTGTAAGTTTCCTCAAATGTATACATATAAAAATCTGTAAATTAAATTGTAGTTTCCTGTAATGCTGCTTATTTCTATAACTTTTCATTAAATTTACAGTCTAAAGGCTAGATAGCTGTGCTCCGCTGAGGTCCAGATTGTTGTCTTTGGTGCTGCAGAGGAAGCTTTGTAGCCACCGAATCTCCATGCACATTGGTCAGTGACAGATTTTAACAGGGTTTACAGAAATGAGCCTTATTTTGGAGCTGTGGAACAGGTCCTCACTCAGGTCATAGTCTCTGTCCCGCTTGACCTTCAAGATTTTTTTTCTCGTAATCCAAACATCAAATAGTTCCCCCCGCCTTGCTGCCCGGAGATGAAGGGAAGCAGGACTGCAGTTGTTCCCCAGTACGCATGTACGGTATTCTTATGGTTGCCAAGCAACCAGAAAATGACTCGACCGAGAAAAAACACCGGATTTAACAAGAACATAAGATATCATTTAAGTAAAAGATGCAAATAAATACATTCTTCTACAGGACGCTTAAAGGAATAGTCACGTTTAATAACACATAAGGAATGTCACCGGACAAAATGATTGTAGGCTTGTATACCAAGAAACCTATCATTTTATTTCAAATTATAATGTCGAGTATGGTAATTGTGTAGGAGTCCGAGATGACGATAATGAAAGAGGTTAAGACTTGTCTTCAGTGTCATTGCTGTATATTCTCGGAAAAAATGACTTCTGTGAGTTTTCCAACAACTGGACTAAAGGTTTAGAAAACCCGAGATTTATTATTTCCCATTTTTCTTAGGTTATACCTACAAAGTTTTTTAGGAAGTCTTCATATTGTCTTCATATTGTCCTTCCACTACTGACCATATACTGACCATGCTATGGCAGGAGAATCTGGTGCGTTTATATTTAATTAAACCCATGCAGGACTTTTTCTGAATGTCGTGATGGTCAGCATACAGGATCACTGTCACAATGGTCTCCCGTTCTTGGGAGACCTGTGACAGGTTTGGGATCCAAGTCTCACACTGACTTTTGAGACTCTGGGTTTTTAAACTTCTTTACTTTCTTTTGATGCAGCAAGGGTTAAGGACTCTTTCCTGGCTGGTAGATCGTGGTTAGGTCAATCTCTGGTGTAGTCAATTTGTGATTACTCCCCTTCCCTGTAAATATTCACATGTTCCATCACCTGATGCCGGCTATAGAATTGCATTAATTTTGAACTGATAACCATGGACAGAGGAAGCTGTTGGAGCTGTCGCCTGCAGCCCTGGTGTTTAGCTGCAGCAGTGAAGTTTGTGGTATACCCTTGTTTGTCTGTTTCTTTTTGTCTTCCTTCCCATGTGTCTTATTACAGTAGTGAAGTTTAGTGCACTCAAGTACCTTGGCACTAGACATGGTGAGTGGAGAGACAGTTAGGGACTTGGCTTGTGATGGCGACGAGGGGACAGTTTCATTTAGGTGAGCTCAGGGATCAGACACAGGTTAGTGGTAGGAGGTGCCCCTACTGCTGCTCCCTATTGTCAGGGGCATCCTTTCCCTTTCTATCCCCGTTGTAACCTCTACATTGGGCCATGCTCCAGACATCCCCTTATTTGAGCGTGACAATTGTGCACTGGACATCCCCCTTGTCTGAGCGTGACAAGCACCAGATGGTCCGGTAAGAAGGATGACCGCAGCTTAGGTGCACTTTTATATATGTAACATTAGGGAAATTAACTTTATAGTATGACAACCTTGTAACAGGGACCTACTCTATTGAAAGCTCAACTAGTGAGTGCAATAGCATCCAACAAATGGTTCATTGAAAACCCAATCTTGCCCCAGACACCCTAAAATCAGAAAATAAAGCTGCAGGAAGTGCCATGAGAATCACTTTAGCTCTGCTGTTTGACTAGTAGAAAAAATAGTATCTTTGTAATAAACATTTTCTATTGTGTGCTATTTTTCAGCTCTTTGAATACGGGCCAGCGGGGTAAACAATGAACAGTGTCCTCATTGTTGGCATGGGCATATCCACTGATCGGCAGCCATCTCTAATGTTCATTTGTATTTATTTTCGATCGTTTTATAACGCACAAGGACACTTTTATACCTTTTTATATTAGTATGTATGAGAGCAATATATCCAAGATAAAGTGTTGTCTCTTTAAAGTAAAATAACACCAGAACCTTGGAGAAATCAGGTGTCCATTTACATTCAATCGGGAATGTCCAGAAAGGCCATGACTTTGGTGTCACGTCGACTAGAAGATATTTGCTATTGAAAAATGTGCAGAATAGAGAAGGTAGATATAACTAATTCACTGATACTGCATGACAAATCTGGTAATTATAGGAATGGGAATCTAAAATGCTATGAGATGAGGTTGATGTCCGTGTCACACAGCCATTATGTTGGACACTTCATGTGGCTTTGTAGTAATAGGCAGCTGCACATAGAATTGTACCAAAGTGGCACCAAGGTTGTCACATTTCTGGTGTCCAGACTTTATTAGGACTAGGGTAAAAGCTGTATGACTTTGTACTGATAATGTGACACAATCTGTAATATCGGGAAAATGCATGACCATGGCGCCCAAGCCAAGAGGATGGTGACTTCTGTTGTAGACTATGAAGCCATACCTACCTTGTATTTGTTATCACGCCCGGCTGCTGTGGTTTTGTGTGCGTTAATCCTGATCTTATTGGGACACCTAAGCCACATTGGTGCAGATGATGAGACCAATCTGAGGATATAGAATAAGGAGTCAGCTTTTTATTTCACTGATTTTCCTATGATTTATCTATGAGAACACACTTAAAAATATCTGTATGGCATATCTGTAGCTGAATTGAGTAACTTTGTCACCAGGAATTGGTTTGAAGGGAATCTGTCAGCAGGATTTTGCTACCTCATCTGAAAACCGCAAAATGTGAAGGCAACGTTGTTTCCCTTAGTTTACTTGGGGCAGTGATTCTGATGTAACTAGAGTTTTTATGTTTAGTATGCAGCAGGCCAGAGAAAGCTGTCGCCACCCACACTAGGCTCTGTATGTAAAATGTATGTAGACTGTGAGCTGCTTATCAGAAGAAGGGGTGTTATACTACCAGGCATGAGGCACGTTAATCTTGCAATGATAACATCCTGGTGCTAAAACAATCATTGCAAGTAAGCTACAGCAGGCAGCTTGATAAGAAATGCATCTGTGAAATCTGTCTTAACCCCTTCAGCATGCTGTCTTCAGATTACATAGCATTTTCTGACAGATTCCATTTCAATAGGATTCTGAGAGCAGATATATGCAAATATTTTGTTACAATGCTTTGATATGCTTTAGCTGATCTTTGCTTTATGCTGTCTTCAGATTACATAGCATTTTCTGACAGATTCTAGTTTACTAGGAATCATAGAGAAGATGTATGCAAATATTTTTTTTTTTTACAATGCTTTTGATATGCTTTAGCTGATCTTTGCTTTATGCTGTTTTGGAATATATGCATGTTTTTTATTGAATTTTTTTCTCTTATTTTCTTAGGATCGGCCGACGTCTTGTGCTGCTGTTTTCTGTAATCTTCAATCTGATTTTTGGACTCTCTGTGGCACTTTCAGTTAATGTCACAATGTTCAGCACTCTCAGGTTTTTTGAAGGATTCTGCCTTGCCGGGATATTCCTTTGTCTATATGCACTGAGTGAGTATCTCCCTCTGTCGTATACGGATTTTCAGTTTTTCTACCTTCACAAATAGCAATTCTTACCCAGCGACAAACCCCTAATTCTACACTCGTTACTCCATGTCTATTTTGTATATTCTTCCACACCATATTTTTATTCCACTGATGATTAGAATCTCTGCTTGTGTTTCTAGTATGATTATCATTAATATGTAAAGGATGGATTTTTGCTTTGAGTTTGTGTATTTCTTTCCTGGTAATATCTGATATGTCAATTTAATAATCATTTAAATTGCATACATATATTTTAATGGTCTGGAGACCTCTGTGGAAGCATTGGTGGTGTTTGTGCAATTATTGTAGTTGGTTTCTAACAGCTTCTTGTGCATTTCTAATAGAAAATGAAATTTAAGTGGCTCATGGCTCGTGGTGGTGGAGTACTTGTCATAGACAATTAGTTCAGAAATTGCTTGTATCTGCTATGAGTTTTCCATGTGGAAATTGAGTATAAAATATGGTAGCAGGGGGATACGTGAGCATGTGGAGGTAGAGCGTCACATGGGAGCAATCTATAGGAGGGAGGCTACCGGATATAAATACTCGGGAATTAGAAACAAGATTGACGGGGATTCTCATTATTCACAACAGTAAATTTATCCATATTGACATTAATATTTTAGGGGTTTTTTTCTGTAAAACTATAAATATAAGCTGCAGAACTTTACTAAAGAAAAAAGAAAAAAGAAAAAACTTTTGGGATTGCAGATGTTAAATGTATAGAAAAATACATATATTGAGTAGAAGCACACTTTTGAGCTAGTACAGCCATGAGTCTTCTTGGGAATGATGCAACAAGTATTTCACACCTGGATTTGGGGATCCTCTGCCCTCTGTCCTTGCAGTTCCTCTCCAGTTCCGTCAGGTTGGATGGTGAATGTTGGTGGTCAGCAATGTTCAGGTCTCTCCAGAGATGCTCACTTGGGTTTAGGTCAGGGCTCTGGCTGAGGTCCAGAGCACTCTGCAAGAGGATTTCTTCCAGGATATCTCCATATTTGCTGCATTTCTGTTTAGTTTTTGTCAAGAGGGGGGGCAGAGTGTACATTAATGAGTAAAAAAACAAACTTTTTTGAATTTACCAAATCACTGCAATGAAACAAAAAGTGAAAAATTTAAAGGGATCTGAATACTTTTCGTACTTGCTGCATATACAATATAATATAGAGATAGATAGATGGATAGATACACACACAGTCATGGCCAAAGTGTTAGCACCCTTGACGTTGTTCCCACACTGCCCCTATGAATAATATCCCCCCACACACTCTCCTCCTTTTGTATAATATATCTCCCATACACAGCCTCTTTGTATAATATCCCTCACACCGCCCCTCACCATAACACAGCTTCTACATCGCCTCTTTCCATAATACACCACCCCGATACATAATGCACAGTCAACACCGGCCCTTTCCATCATATCTCTCCCACACTGCCCCATACACCAGTGATGGTTGTAATGCACTGTTGGTGGCCGTGTGCGTGACACCGATATTTCACACAGGATACTTTAGGACCTCTGCTCTTATAATCTTTTGGACCTCCAGTGATCATATCTATATCACCTAACCTGGAAATAGCTGATTAATGTATTTAGAGGGAAACCGCTTTTAAAGAGAATCTGTCAGCAGATTTTTGCTACCTCATCTGAGAGCAGCATGATGTAGGCAAAGAGATCCTGAATCCAAGAATGTGTTGCTTAGATTACTTTGTACAGCTGTTCTGACACAACCAGAATTTTTAGATTTAGCCATGTAGCAGAACTGAGAGAGCTGTCCCGCTCACACAAAGCTCTCAATAGAGATTGTACATTGACAGTGAGCTCTCAATCATAGGAGGGGGCGTATCAGACTGCTGTGCATGATATTTTAGTTAGAGCAATGATAAGTCCTTCTGTGCCCTGTCGCTTAAACATAGCAAAAAAAAAACAAACAACAAATCGAACCTTGACAAGACGGGCATCCCTGAATTCTGTGTTACCCCTTGCAGCATGTTGTCTTCAGCTTACATAGCCAAAACCTGCTGACAGATTCCCTTTAAGCTTTAATGTACATATACGGTATGTACCATAGATCTTGAAATCATGGAATAGCCAAGGCTTCATTATTTGAGAAATTTAATAGTGTATGTGATCAAATCAGACATTTTCTTAGGCTTTAAATACTTTCTAACCTACTTGATTTTCTCTCTGAAGATTTGCATAAACTGGAATGTTTGACCCTCCCTTTGTGCTGTTTTAAGCACCAGGTTTACATAGAATACGACCATCAAAAAAAAAAGAAGCCATCAATTGCCAGTGTCGCCAGCCTAATTAGGAAAAAAGGCTGGTAAAGTCCACGTATCTCAGATAAGCTGTTGCGGAAATGACATTTTGTGTGTTTGCACATAGAGCGTTGGCATTGCCATTAACAAACATTCACAAGTTAAACAAGCAGAAGTGCATTATCCCTGTGCACAGTCGTGCACTCGAGGGTTGCCAATGTCACTGCCTCCTGAGCTATTTTATATGTGAAGTGTACGCTGTTTCGTCATGTAATGGCTCAGGATCTCAAGTGTGACCGTAAAAAAGTGTTAGAATATGACTTCGTATGGAAGGTATGACCTGAATCCTTGGATCATTTATATAGAAACATAATACATGTGCACCAACATTATTAATTATAGGGCTTTAACAATGCACTAAACACTAAAAAAAATCTATCACCAAATTGAACTGGACACTGCATGTTTTACCGTAGGGTCTGTGGAAGAGAATACATTTTTTTTTTTTTTCCCCTCTCTTGCAGACATATTGATAATCGATTGTATTTGGCTCCTAATGAGTTAACGTGGACTTAACAAAAGTTATGAGATAGTTTTTACTGGAAGAGTGTACTTCTTCCTGTATGACACTGAACAATCATATGCAGGCAGCAACAGAACAGAAAAAAACGTGCCCCCCAGCTTAGCGTAGGTCTCTAAGTGTATGGGATGTAATGATACAGCCCTGATCTCCTGGTCTAACCTCCCGCATGGTTAGAAAGGGCTCCGAGTAACTCAAATTAGCTCATTAGCTAGCAAATACTTCAATTGGTAATATCTTCTCAATGGAGATTTTATATATATATATATATATATATATATATATATATATATATATATTATAATATAATATAATATAATATGAGAGAGAGAGCTGTCCTGCCCACACCAGGCTATTAAGAGATTGTACATTGACAGTGAGGGGTACTTTGCACGCTGCGACATCGCAGGCCGATGCTGCGATGCCGAGCGCGATAGTACCCGCCCCCGTCGCAGCAGCGATTTCCTTGTGATAGCTGCCGTAGCGAACATTATCGCTACGGCAGCTTCACATGGACTCACCTGTCCTGCGACCGTTGCTCTGGCCGGCAACCCGCCTCCTTGTTAAGGGGGCGGGTCGTGCGGCGTCATAGCGACGTCACACGCCAGGTGGCCAATCGGAGCGGAGGGGCGGAGATGAGTGGGATGTAAACATCCCGCCCATCTCCTTCCTTCCGCATATTCTACGGAAGCCGCAGTGACGCCGGTAGGAGATGTTCCTCGCTCCTGTGGCTTCACACACAGCTGCACCGATGATATGATTACGACGCTTTTGCGCTCGTTAATCGTATCATCGAGCCTTTACACACTACGATGTCGGAAGTGCGTCATTTTCAGTTTGACCCCACCGACATCGCACCTGCGATGTCGTAGTGTGCAAAGCCCGCCTTAGGTGTCAATCAGAGGAGGGGATGTATCAGATTGCTGTGTGCTTGACATTGTAGTCAGAGCAATGATAAGTCCTGCTGTGTTCTGCTGCTTAAACAAACATGGCAAATACAGACCTTGACAAGACAGGCATCCCTGAATTCTGTTAATCCTTGCAGCATGTTGTCTTAAGCTTACATAGCAAAACCTGCTGACAGATTCCATTTAAACTTAAATGTAAATATACGGTATGTCAGCAGGTTTTTGCTCCCTCATCTGATAATGGCATGATGTAGGCAAATAAATCATGAATCCAGTGATGTATCACTTAATTACTGGGTGCCGTCATTCTGACACAATACGAACTTTTAGATTTAGTCATGTAGCCAACACCAGACTCTCAATAGAGTACAGGGATGGCGACTTGTAGATCAGGGGAGGAGGTGTGCAGGACGTGCGCGTGACATTTGTAGTCCGAGCAATGAATTAAACAATGAGATAAACTGCTGGTTAAACAAACATAGCAAATAAATATAAGATCGGACCTTGACAAGACAGGCATCCCTGAATTCTATGTTTTAACCCTTACAGCATGCTGTCTTCAGATTACATAGCAAAAACCTGCTGACAGATTCCCTTTATTGGGAGTGCAGAATTTTGGTTTCCCAATCTGGTAATGTGACAATGGAAATCTAGCTTGGCAAATGCAAACCGAAGGCATTCTAAGCTAATGAGGACCCTTGGTTGGGATGAAGAAATAAGGGAGCTGCCAATATATGGGGAAAGAATTTGTGTTATCCTGGCATATGCATTCTACATAAAAGGAATATTGAAGTATCTGGTGACCCACATCTAAAGAAGTCTCTGTTCTTTTTAGGCCAAGTTAATATTTCTTTAATCTAAAATGCATTTTAACCAGATAAAATATGCCTTTGTATAAATATTCACTTTCCTTTTCTTTTTTGATAAGGCTTTGTTGTAGCTCCTGAAGTATATGTCTGTAAATGATGGTAGTGTATGAATGAGTGTATGATGGAAATGTTTTATCTGATTCACATGCAAAATGCCTAACCACAAAACACGCACAAATCAATGTAAAAGCATATTCCTACATCAAAAGCGACTTACAACAAACTCAGAATGGATACTTTTTTTTTTCTACTGTGAACAGGAAAATGTTTTCCATATTATATGTAACATTACCACAGTTGCAAGGAAGTTTTATTTTGGCCATTGTTGGGGACATATGGTCTTAAAGAGGTCATCCACCGAAATAAGTATTTTGTTGTGTTTTGTAATATAATTAGATACAAAAGAGTTATAAATATGATGAATTTGGGGCTGTCACGGATGTGTCACGGCTAGCTGACAATCCAGTGGCAGTGAAGGTTAGAAAATCCCCAAGATTGGCAGCACGAGTTATCTGACAGTTCACTGTTTCTGCAGCGCGGACTCCAGGAACCTGGGAATTTGTCAGTTTTTCCCCTGTTGCCAGTCTCTGACTTCTTTTATAATCCTCACCTTAGGGGGATTTGGGTGGGGTTTATAGTTTGTACCTTGCTGAGCTATGGAAAGGTTGTCTTCTGTTTTTCCAGACTACTGTGGTTGCTGCAGCTCAGATAAGTGTTGTTTTGCTATCTACCAGGGCTCTGGTGATTGCAGTTGTGTTTCCCCTGTATTGTTCCCTTGTGCCTTCCTTTAGTGATAGCGGTGTTGACTAAGAGCTCATACCTTCCATCCTTACTTGGGGCCCAGATCAGGGTTTGCCCAGGGCTGAGGTATCCCTGCTCGGCAACAGGTGCGGAACCTGTATAGGGCTGGTAAGGGTGAGCTGCAGGCTGTTGTCAGGGGCCACCACTCCCTCCCCTCCCCCCCTTTTTTTCCCTAGTGATTGAGCATTCATTTCCTGTTCCCTTTGTGTTGTCCTATGCGGCCAGTATAGCTTCTGTCCCCGGCTGTGACAGGGGCCCTGCAGCTCTGCTTCTGTTTGGTGTTCGTAGGAAGTGGAACTGGTCTGGTGGGGAACGGACCACTGTACTACAATGAAGATCGGGACACTTGAGAATACCTGCGTAATTATCACATTGCATGTATTACAGAAGTTTTCCTTGATTTAAGATTCATTATTATATAGCATTGTGGGAGGATCGAAATAAGAATATTGGCTAGAATCCCCAGCGATGCATCTCCACAAATGTCTCCAGATTTGGTTGAGTAGCTACAGCATCAATACGGTTTCAGCCAATCACTCACTAGACTCTGCAGCCATACCAATGTAGACTGCACAATTTTTCTAAGCCTAGAGATTGGCTGCAGTGGTTACCTAAGCATAGTCATAACATCACTACTGCAGCCTGTCAATGAAGACCTAAGAAGTGCCAGAAAGGTGTTGCTGGATCAGCAGTGAGTGAGTAGAGAAAATGTTATTTTGTTACCACTCCAAACCTATATAATAAATAAATTTAAGAATGGAAAAGCTGTTTAATAGTTTGAACACTTGTGGGGTTTTTTTGTTTTTTTTAGTAGATTTTAACAGGACTTAAGATGAGTAAAAGAATATTCTACTGTTACTTTTTATGATGGTCAGGGAAAATGTAAAGAAGTTGCCCACTACTTTTACATTAAAGGGAACCTGTCAGCAGAAATGTCCCCTAAAACCTAACAGATTCCCCCTCTGCAGCTCCTGGGCTGCATTCTATAAAGGTCCCTGTTATGATTGTGCCCACTTTCTGACCGAAAAAAAGTGTTTATAAAGTTGTACCTTTTTGGCTTCTGATTCTGTAAATCCGTCACGGGGGCGGGCTGCCTGATGGCCGTTATTCTGCCCCCTGGTCCTGTATGCCGCCCCCATCGCTGATTTCAATACTTCTGGACGCCGCCCACTGCTCCAGCCATCCCCGCGCATGCCCAGTGCCCATCTCTCGGGGATGAGCACTGTGCCCAGCGTCACGTGCACGCAGGGTTAAGATTATGGGCGGTGCTGTGATGTTTATTCTTAAGCAACCGCCCATAATCGCGGGACCGCGCTTTCGGTGTAGTCACTGCTCCGCGCTCTTCCCATCTATTTCCTGCCTCGGGGCAAGATGGGAAGGAGGCGAAGTGAGGTCAGCAGCAGCGCGCTTGCGCAGAAAGAAGCAGGCCGAGGGGGAAAGCGCGGTCCCGCGATTATGGGCGGTTGCTTAGGAATAAACATCACAGCACCGCCCATAATCTTAACCCTGCGTGCACGTCACCAGCGGTGACGCTGGGCACAGTGCTCATCCCCGAGAGATGGGCACTGGGCATGCGCGGGGATGGCTGGAGCAGTGGGCGGCGTCCAGAAGTATTGAAATCAGCGATGGGGGCGGCATACAGGACCAGGGGGCAGAATAACGGCCATCAGGCAGCCCGCCCCCGTGACGGATTTACAGAATCAGAAGCCAAAAAGGTACAACTTTATAAACACTTTTTTTCGGTCAGAAAGTGGGCACAATCATAACAGGGACCTTTATAGAATGCAGCCCAGGAGCTGCAGAGGGGGAATCTGTTAGGTTTTAGGGGACATTTCTGCTGACAGGTTCCCTTTAATGGCTCATCCTTAGGATGGGTCATCAATGTCTGATCTGTCGGGGTCTGACAGCCAGTATTACCGCCGATCAGCAGTTCTTGGTGCCGGCGGCGGCAACAGGTGGCCGCAAATACTTCATTCCGGAGCTGCCCCATCAACTGATAGTGGCCGCGGCCGGGTACGGCACATCCGGCTCCCATTCAAATTAGTAGGAGGCAGATATGCAGTACCCGGCCGCAGATGCGGTCTACAGACTGGGCAACTCCGGAACTAAGCATTTCCTGGCCCCCTGCTACTGCCACTGGGACTGAGAATACTTGATCGGCGGGGTGTGGGACTATGGCCAATCACACATAGATGACCTATCCGAAGGATAGGCGATCAATGTAAAAGTAGTGCCCATACTCTTTAACTCTTTGTTCGTCTCACATTTGACCCTTCCAAAGTAGCCATAGGTCGTGAACCTTTTTAAATATGCCTTCAATGGAAGGCTCCTATCTATGAGGCTTTCCAACTATGCAATGGCTTACGTTGATAATACTAGACTTTTGGGGTGGTGGGTTTGCATGGTGTTGGTTGACTTTACCTTTCTCGGGTAAAGGACTTTTGCAGTTAACCGAAGCTGATAGATTAATTTGACCTGATGAGATCTATCCTCAGACCTTTCTACCTACTCCGCAGTTACCCATTACACTGTAACATTGCGGCAGCCTTGATTCACATTCCTGAGTCTTAAGACTTGTGCAGTTACTGCACTCATACATTGAAATAGCTTTTTGAGTTACTTATTAAGCCATTTTCGTGTAGTTTTCATCTAATTGCTTGTCCAGTGCATGTTTTCTTCAGTAATTAATAGGCCGTTTTACAAGCAGGCTTCTGATGTCTGTGACAGTAACCTCATGTAAAGAGCTCCGTGCACTTGCTTCATACACAGACAAAACCCTTGTAATTGCTCTATATCGCTCAGCTTTTTACAGCTCCTAATGCTTCCGGTAGGGTTTGTAAACCTCACTGTTTGTTCCTGCACCTACCTGATAGACTTCTGGGTGAGATCTGTCATCTACGTTATCTCCAGATTTACATGAATATGTGGACCTCAAACTGACTGCCGGAGCGGTTACTACGTATTCCTGGTGGACGGGGTATCCGGTTATCTTTCTAATTTTATAGACAATACTTGGGACCAAAACTGATAATCACGCTATTGTTGTTGCATATATGAGCCCACGTATAACGTTTCACGTGTTCTGAAGATCACCTGGGCAGACGTGCCCCTTGCTTTCATTAGTTACACAAAAATGTGTCTTTAACATGTCAAAAATGTTTTAAAAGTTTTGCTTACCCTTTCACTTGTCTGACTTTTTATAATATTTAACTGCAATAAAATTCTATATAAAGAGTGGAGATGTGCAGGATGGACTGGACTGGATGCCGGACCAGGACACCGTCAATTGAATTGCTTACCTCTAGTAAAGAACATTTATCAGCACACATTTTTGGACATTTTTAGATGATGTTCAGGGGTTGGCACCTACTTTTTAAAGGAAATCTGTCACCAGCTCTACTACATGGCTAAATCTAAAAATTCTGGTTGTGTCAGAACGGCTGCACCCAGTAATCCAAGTGATACATCAGTGGATTCAGGATCTCATTGCCTACATCATGCTGCACTCGGATGAGCTAGCAAAAACTTGCTGACAGATTCACTTTAAAAGTGTTTTCCCACTAAATACATTAAGAGGGGTTGTCCATGAGTGAGAATGTCCTACACGCAGCACCTTTCCCATTGGTTAGCTGGTAGCAGGTCGTATGGCCTCTGGGAATACGTAGTCTATGGAGTTGGAATACCAATGCTTTGTACACTGTGCAGTGGCTGTTCTTCTTTAAAAGGGATCAATCACCAGGATTTTAATTTATAACGTAAAACCAGTGCTATACTGGCACTATCAGGCTGATTCTATACATACCTGTAGTGTTCAGCTCGGATGTTTAGGTTTTGAAATCCAAGAAAGTAAAGTTTATAAAATCGGCAGCTTCTTGAGTGACAGCAGCTGAGGATCAGATAATATCTGGGGTTATTCATAGTTATCCCCTCCCCCTGTTAGAATTAGCATAAGTATTATCCAATCGATTTACTTTTTCACTAGCAGGATCTGCCTCCTGGTATCTGCTTTGTTGGCCTTATGCCGAAAAGGCTGAAAATTCCTGCCAGGGCTTATTTTTGGGGGAGGTCTTATTTTTTTTAAAAACTTGGTATACAATACTCTACGCCCCAATGACAAGATTACATACATTATACATTAATCAATTAAGTTCTGTTTATTTTGTATAAATATAGCATTATTTACTTTTGTGGCATCTTGATAACCAGGCCACTATATGAAGAATTATATGGGAGCGAGCAGTTGCTTTTCTGGTTTTTGCTTGCTTTGCTTGTTTGATGTCAGCTATTCGGGATCCTGCCTGCACATGTTTAGAGGTTAATCTGGAGACCGAAGAAGAGCGCTTTGAAAGCTCTTGTTTACTTGTTTTTTGGCTTATGGGAGAAAAATTGAAAGCTAACCAGCAAACGCCATTAAAGCTTGGCGTGTGTTACATTTGTTTTTAATGGAACTGATTTCTATGGATCCTGAAAGTAAAGTAGTCTTTCCAAAGCAAATTCAGATCTTGTTTATATTAATAGCAGCTTTGCCTATCCTTTGTGGTAATGTATTTTATCATGCTTCAAAACCATCACCAGGTTTTTATTATGGAATCTGAGAGCAGCTTGACATAGGGGCAGAGAGCCTGATTCCAGCGATGTCACTTGATGGTCAACTTCCTGTCATTTTGATACAATCTGTTTTCTCTGCTACAGAACTAGCAATGCTCACAATGCTGTGCCTTGTACAACCCCTTCCACACCACTCATTATCAGATTTCTCTGTACACTGTATATTAACTGTATATATTAACTGTATATGTACATTGGGGTTATATGAGGAGGTATTGGACAGCTAGGCCTGAAGCAATAATCATCCAATGATAAAACACTGATTTTATTGAAACAACAATACAGAGCCCATTAAGGGACATACCACTTTAATCAAGGTCTCAGGCCCTAAAGCTTTCCGCAGATTACATAGCAAAAACCTGCTGACAGATTTTATAGGCTAGAAGTGAAAAAGTTGATGTTTTTATCTTTTGGGGGAGCACAAAGCTGCATTTACACTGAAAAGATTATTGTGAATGAGTCTTGTTAAGAATGCACATTCTTTGTAATATTTTGGTGTAAACAGGCTGCCGGTAATCTTATTGATGAGCATTGGCTAAACTGATTTATTGTACAGAGCAGTAGATCATCATTCTCTGAGGTGTATCGTCCTGTGTAAACAGGGTTAACACTGTCAAGAACAGTGGCCTATTACAGATCTTTCTGCATCCATCATTTAGAACTGTGTACTTGTGAAATCGGCAACTGTTTAGTGCCGCCAGTCAATCCGTGTAAACAGACCTTAAGACAGAATAATTAAATCTTAGACTTGTTTAGGATTCACAGTTGACTCTTAAGGCCACGTCTCACTAAGCGACATCGCTGCTGAGTCACGGTATTTGTGACGCAACAGCGATCTTGCTAGGATGTCGCTGTGTGTGACATACTGCAACGACCTTGCCCCTGCTGTGAGGTCGCCGGTCGTTGCTGAATGTCTTGGACCATTTTTTGGTCGTTGCTCTCCCGCTGTGAAGCACACATCGCTGTGTGTGTTGGTGAGAGAGCAAGGATCTGAATGTGCAGGGAGCAGGGAGCCGGCTTCTGCGGACGCTGGTAACCAAGGTAAATATCGGGTAACCAAGCAAAGTGCTTTGCTTGGTTACCCGATATTTACCTTGGTTACCAGCGTCTGCAGCTTCTAGAAGCCGGTTCTCTGCTCCCTGCACACATAGCCAAGGTACACATCAGGTAACTATAAGTAAAGCACTTTGCTTAGTAACCCAATGTGTACTATGGTTACCAAGCACAGCGTCGTTACACGGGTCGCTGGTGGCTGATCGCTGTGGAGATCTGCCTGATTGACAGCTCACCAGCGACGCTCCAGCGATCCCTGCCAGGTCAGATTGCTGGTGGGATCGCTGGAGCGTCGCTAAGTGTGACGGTACCTTTAAAGTCAAAACCTGTTTACAGTGAAGCCATTGTGATCTGCTGTAAAGTATGTGCACGCAGCGTCTTTTGTGGCCATCAAAAATAACAAGTTTTCTAATGTAAACTGTTTTTAGGCGTTTGAAGCAATGTTGAAGATATTTTATTATTTTAGCATTTTAGAAGAGTTACTTTCCTGAAGCATATTATTTTTTTTCCAGCCTTTATCAGACAGTATCTATCTTGGAGCAGGTTCCATTCTGAGACTGTAGTAAGAATGCGCCCTCACATGGAGCCCACAAGTAAATCTCCCTCCACTGCTGAGGGAGCCGGGAGACGCTTGGGTTATGTTCATATGCAACGGATTTCGTTTTTTGTAGGCTACTTTTTTAAAAAAAAATGAAAAGCTTCTTGCATTTTTTAAAGTTGTTTTTTTTTTTCCACCTAATGAAATCATTGGGAAGGTGGAAAAATTGCAAAAAAAATACCAACAGTGTTTTTCTCTATTTTTGGGGAATAAAACAATTTTTTATTAAATAGGTCCTGAAAACCAAAGCACACATGTGATCGGCACCCAAAATACACTGCACAAAAGTGTCAAAAGCGCTGCAAAATGGGGGTTTTAATGCAGCACTCCTCAAAAATATTGTATGTGTACATAGCCTTATAGCTCCCTATTCTGGTGCATAGAGGGGTTATCTAGTACTATTTTTTTTATTTTTTTATCATGGGCCAAGGGCTGCTTTCACACCTCCAGTTTCTTTAATGCGGCACAATCCGGCACTTTGCAGGAAAATCGCAACCGTTTTTTTTTGCTGCCGGTTGCGGTTTTTTCTGCATAGACTTTAATTAGTGCTGCATTGTGCCGCATGGGCTCGCGTTCGGTCCGGTTTTTGCCGCATGCGGCAGATTTAGCCGATGCGGCGGCCGGATGGAACGTCGCCTGGCACGTTTTTCGTGCGGCAAAAAAAAACCGCATTGCGCCGCATTCGGCCGATGCGGCACATTTTTCAATGCATGCCTATGGCAGCCGGATGCGGCGCGATGCGGCAAAAACCGCATACGGCCGCCGCATGCGGTTTTTGCCACTGCGCATGTTCAGTAGCATGCCGCAAGCGGCAAAAACCGGACAGGCCGCATGGGAAAAACTTATGCAAAGGATGCGGTGTTTTCACCGCATCCGTTGCATAGCTTGCACAGCTGGATTGAGCCGCACAGCTCAAGCCGGATGTGTGAAAGCAGCCTAAGAACTAACAGATAGGTAGATGCTAACTACCTGTCTATTATGTGTGGCGTTCAGAACAGAACAACGTTTCGTCGACAGAGCGGAGGCGTCTCATCTGCTCTGCTCGGTTGTCAGGCCATAACTGCCGGCATCATACTGATTGACAGTCGGCCCACCACTGCCTAAATGCAAGAAGAGGGCTGTCAATCACCAGGACGCCAGCAGTCAGGCCCTGCCAACAGAGCAGCCCAGGTAAAGAGCAGCAGTGGTCAATGACTGGTCTGTGCTTGCGCGGGGTACAACAGGCAGATAGTTGACTCTGTTATCAACTACCTCTTTGTTGGATTTTAGGCACATAGTTAAAAATAATTACAAAAACACCTGGAAAGCCCCTTTAAATAGCATCTATGTCTCTAAACTAGAGTGAGATTCATTGTGGCGCGATGGATAAATAAAATGCCATTTTTCATGTATTCACCTCTTGCCATCACAGCACGTTTTTAGGATCTATATAGAGCGGAGAGTATCGGAGTTTTCTTATTAGGTTATGCTGGAAGGAATTGCTCTTGCTCCTATGACTATTGCCGCAGATAACCATTTCCCTGCGTGCTGCTATTTTAATGGAGTGAATTGAGAAGTACATTTGTAGTGAAGGCAGACTTGGGTCGTAGCACTGGTTAGCTTTAAGCACTTGGGACTGTGTACCCCATAGACAACTGTAATTCCAATGCTAAAAAAGAGGAAGATGTACTACAAGAAATTGGATCTTTTAAGGATTGTCAGGTATCGACAAGATTTCATCCCTGTGATGCTGGTTGGGTTTAATATGCATCTCCTATGTAATGTAGGAATTATAATTTTTGGGACATTTTCGTGGAAGTAATAGAACTGTTTAATTTAAAAAGCCCCTGTCTGCAGTTTGCCATGGGTGATTTAGGAAATGCATGTATTCTTTCTGGAGCATCTTTTCTGTGTTGTCATTCCTCCTTTATTCCTAAATCCAGTTTATTAAAAGGCATTCAGGAGGAATAGCTGAGGAGCTTCACAATGCAAGGTTTTGATAGCCATTGCTCCAGAATTGTCATTTCACATGGAATACAAGTATCAACATGTCCGGAAAGGTGTGTGACAGATAATGGTTGTGGCTAGAAGGACCTGTGCTGATGTCATACACATGTGACCAGGAGGGGGTGGGGCCTCAGCCAACAGAAAAATAATGTTGCTTCCTGTATCAGCTATGTTGGCTGAGGCCCCGCCCCTTCTGGTCACATGGGTATGACATCAGCACAGGTCCTTCTAGTCACTTAGTAAAACCATTCTATAACAGAATTAGCATAAATAACAGGGAGGCTGTACAGGCAGTGGAGCGGGAATCACTATGAATTTCCACCCGAGCTATCAGCTGATTGACAGCTGCTGCCACTCAAAAAGCTGCTCATTTTACAAACTTTACTTGCTTATGTTCCAAAACCTATACATCCTAGCTGACAAATACAGGTATGTATAGAAACAGCCTGATAGTACCAGTATAGCACTGGCTTTAGGTTATATAGGAAAATCCTGGTGATTGGTGTGCTTTAAGTTTGTCTGAGATCCTCATTTTTTCTGTTTTTTGTTTTTTTTTTATTTTTTTTTTTCATTTTCAGATCTTCCATTACGCAATTTTCAGATTTTCTATTTTGGGAGTGTCATTCCCTTTTAATATAGGCTGTATGTGACCAAGTATGGCGGTATATAGAGAAGTAATTGGTTGTTCTATAGGCAGATCTCTGACACAGTCCGTAAAGTGAATCTGTCTTCAGGTTTTTGCTACTCCATCAGAGGGCAGCAAAGATCCTGGTTCCAGTTATCTCACTTACAGAGGTGCTTGCTGTAGTTTTGGCAATTCAGTTTTGTCAGGTGCAGATCTAGCAGTTCCTCTGTATGACTGCCTACATCATCAACTGGCAGTTTCTGTGTACACTGTGCATAGGCAGAAAGAAGACAGTCAGTGGTGGTAGCGGGATTATACAGAGCTCATGAATATGGAGGACTATATGGCAAACTAATATGCTATTGATAATCTCCTGCTGATAAAGCAATCATTTTATCAAAATGACAACAAGCAGCCCAGTAAGTGACACATTGCTGAAATCAGGGTCTCTGTCTCTACATTATGTTTCTCTAAAATCAGGTGGTAAAAACCTGGTGATTCCATTTTAATTATCTAATCACAAAATTTGCATGAGTTACATGATGACTTCCCTAGTGTGAAATCATGGTTAAAATTATCAGCATGATTTGATAGGCTGTGGATTAGATATGTGCTCTGCACAGATTCCAGTGGGGATTTTTCCCACACCAATAGGATCATTCTTCCGCCATTTGTGTCCATCATTGGATGATCCACTTCCTTTAGATGTTACAGAATTCCAGTGCGAACCTGAAATAACCCCGGCTCCTTTATATTGTTACATTTTCCCAATTTCAACAGCATTATATTGTTACTATGCATAATTAATTCTATCACTCAGGGACACAAGCCTGTTGTTACACACAGTCCATTGAGAGGTTTTACCACCTCTGCAGTCACAGATGTTCTCATAGACACTAATATGAGTCATTTCCTCCAGGAGTAATGTACCTGGGACTGGCGCCAGGAGCTGCTATGCCCGGGATTGACCGTAGCCAGATATTTGGGTACGGGAAGCTGTGTCAACATCACCCGGTATGCTCTTGCTAGGAGGACACAATTATCAGAGTTGTGGCAATAGAGTTACCTTTGGGTTCACAACTTTCGTTACATATATGTGTATGTATATATATATGTGTATGTATATATATGTGTATGTATATATATGTGTATGTATGTGTGTGTATGTATGTATATATATATGTATATATATATATATATATATATATATATATATATATATATATATATGTATGTATGTATAGTCTAGGTAATGTGTGACATCAGACAAAACAAAAATACTCCGGCTACGTCTAAAAAAATTACCCCCTCCCCCCCTTTTATTTATTTCTTTTTTTTAGAATGTATGGGGGAGTATTGTGTGATGTTAACCTTTCTGATATTGTAAGATTTAGTGCCTGGCATTACTTTGTACGAGCCTGTGCCACTTACTGCTATTAGTAACTAGCCCGGTGCTTTCCAATTGTATCCACTCAGACGTAGCCTGCTAAATGACCTTCACAGTTGGGGGATGAACACTCTTCTCGCTCAAGGGTATTTTCCTCTCTTAGTGATGTATATACCCTGCTCCGCTTAATCAGATCATTGTGTCATCGTTAACAGCAGGAGCTGGAATCACTTCTAGCTTTGATACATTCAAGCGTCTCACAACCATTTTCAAGAAGCACCGAAAACTGCAAAATTGTCGGATTCCTGACATATTTAGTTACAATCTACGCAAATATGATCTTATTCCTGTTGGCCATGTATATTAATAATAGAGGATGAAATTATTATAGGATTCTAAAATATTAAATTACATGAAAGGCTCAAAGGCATGAATAGCAAGAGCCTAAGTTCCTGCAGAACATTTTTAAAGACTTATTAAAGTGCGAAACATTAGTTATTAAAGTATTTAAGAAATCATTGGAAAGACTATATCAGGATGGTGTTACATTGAGTTTGGAACAAAACAGAATTCATTGTCTTTCCTCCTCCTCACTCAACTCCTCCACCAAGCCTTTCCATCAAACTTGATGGTTGCTCGCTCTCCCCAGTCTCACAAGCTCGTTGCCTTGGAGTAACCCTCGACTCTGCTCTATCCTTCAAGCCACACATCCAAGCCCTCTTCACCTCATGCAGACTACAACTCAAAAATATCTCCCGGATCTGTGCTTTCCTTAACCAAGAATCAGAAAAAAACATTAGTGCATGCCCTCATCATCTCCCGCCTCGACTACTGCAACCTCCTGCTCTCTGGCTTCCCTTCCAACATTGTTGCACCCCTCAAATCTATCCTAAACTCTGCGGCCCGCTTAATCCACCTCTCCCCTCGCTATTCCCCAGCCTCGCCACTCTGCCAATCCCTTCACTGGCTTCCCATCGCCTTACGACTCCAGTTCAAAACATTAACCATGACATACAAAGCCATTTACAACCTGTCTCCTCCTTACATCTGTGACCTAGTCTCCCTGTACTTACCTGTATGCAACCTCAGATCCTCACAATATCTCCTTCTCTACTCCTCTCTTATCTCCTCTTCCCACAATCGCATCTGAGATTTCTCCCGTGCCTCCCCATACTCTTGAACGCTCTACCTCAGCATATCAGACTCTCCCCTACCGTGAAAAGCTTCAAGAAGAACCTGAAGACCCACCTCTTCCAACAAGCCTACAATAGCCCTTAGTCCAGTAGATCACTGCACAACCAGCTCTGTCCTCACCTATTGTATCATCACCCATTCCCTGTAGACTGTGAGCCCTCGCGGGCAGGGTCCTCTCTCCTCCTATACCAGTCTGTTTTGTACTGTTAATGATTGTTGTACGTATACTCCCTTTCACTTGTAAAGCTCCATGGAATAAATGGCGCTATAATAATAAATAATAATAAAATGAAGTCTTCAAACCTGCATTGACTACTTGCATAATGACGTCATATCCACCAGTAAGATTAGCCATGTTCTGTGTAACTGCTGGGGGGCTTCACTCTTCTCATACTCAAAAGTCTACAACGAGACCCTCTTTAACAGAGAAATGATTCTTACTCCAAGATCAAACACATTCGCACAAGGTAACGTCATTCCAAGTGGGTAGAGAAATTCTAATATTCCCGCCATGGCTAGCGCTCGACTTTGCACACAGTATCGCTAGTGCAGCATAATAATTATTGGGCCATAATTTACAAATTGGAAACAAAATAATTTGGGTTGAAAGTCTTTATCAACGCACCATGAGAAACCGTGGCTCCAGAGAGGTAGTGTTTGGGGAGTTGAGAACAAGGTTGGAGTCCGTAAGTGGCAAACATACCAGAAGATAACTCTTCACGCAGGATGTAGGTACTTTATTCCCCCAGTGTCAGACCTACCAATGTGCCACATTTTGGGTTTGGACAATACCGTAATTATATCTGTACAGTAATAAAGCATTGTCTTAGTTGATATGCAGCACGGCACCTCCTCTAGTACTTCTGGATCCGTCGCTTCCATTCAAATCTGCTTTGGTAATTATTTAGCCGGTAATGTCAGTATTTGTAGTTGGTGTCTTACAGCTGCAAAACAACATAATCTTGTTTCCATATAATATATTCATTCTTATTTACCGCTACCTCAAATTGCCACATAAATTAGGAGAACGTGTCTATGATCCCAATAGTACGAGCGTTATTCAACCAGTATTCTAGAGCATTTGACGCTTTAAAGGGGTAGTCCACTTTTGGGGAACTACATATATTTGGTGCTAACAACCTTTTTGTGCTATTTGGGTTTCAATGAACAAAACTGCACCACTTTCCTTTTCTAGCCTCTGTTGCGCTACAGAATGAGTTAACGGAGAACTTGTCCATGAGCACACTCTGACGATCCAATGGCAGAGTTATTATAATAATAATATAATATTTATTAATTTATATAGCGCTATTAATTCCACAGCACTTTACATAGCTTGGCAGCACTGTCCCCATTGGGGCTCACAATCTAAATTCCCTATTGGTATGGTCTTTGGAGTGTGGGAGGAAACCGGAGAACCCAGAGGAAACCCATGCAAACACGGGGAGAACATACAAACTCCTTTCAGATGTTGTCCTTGGTGGGATTTTGAACCCAGTACCCCGGCGCTAACCACTGAGCCACCGTGCTGTTGCATCTCTTTCTATATCCGTCTTTTGTCTGAGCTCCTCTCAGCTGATTAATGTGCACAAATCCTATCAAATCGAATGTGCAGTGATATAAAGAGCCTGTAAAAGCAAAACTGTGCAAAACTTTGAGACCCAAATGCAAAATTGATTTATAGCCCCAAAGAAATGCATATAAGTTGAAGCAGTCTTGTCATGTCCTTGCATTGTTGCTGCTTTGCTCCTAAAAATCTACATTTTAATTTTTAATATCTTGTAAATCTACCTTTTGCTTTCAACACTGGCTGAATCCTCCTGGGCATGCTGTCGATCAGATTCAAGCATGTCTCGACCGAAATCTGATCCCAGGTCTGATCTATGCGTTCCCAATGTTGGTGCGTACTGCCTAACTCACTTGTGTATGTCTACAGCTTTTTCTTCAACTCTGCCCACAAGTGTTCGATTGGTATAAAAAAAGCTACAATTAACCATTATGAGCATCATCATTGATGACCACATATATTATGCAAGTCAGCAGAATACACAAACTTCATCATGATTGAAATCAATTAAATTAACAGGAGAAGCTAGAGTTGTATGTCCAAAACCAATCATATATTTAATAATATAGAAGATAGATGGTAGTCAACAAAATACACGTCCAATGATTTAAGAGTGTGCTGGAACAGAAAAAATGCCCATATCAAGTGATACCATACATAAGATATAGATGTATAGTAACTGCGCTAGTGTCTAGATCGTAGAGTGTGAATGGGGGAAAATTACAAGTAATATCCATGTGCACATGGTCAGTCCCCCATTCCCCAATAATATATCAGCAAAGATACATAGCCATATTAATAAAGTGCTATATATGCATTGAGGCACACTGCTCCCCAGGTGATGTCACTGACTTTACTGAGGTCAAGTTACTTGCTGACACAGGTGGAGGACCATGGGAACCTCCAGCTGTGACCACAAATCACCTGATTGATGTCACCGCCGATTGTGCAGCTCACTCAGTCTCTATCTGAAGCTCACAGCGGGCAGTCATGTTCTCCGGCGCTCGCTGTGAATTCAGATGCACCAAAGCTGGGATCTCTTGTGGATTATGTCGGACCTGCAGGGGTGTTTTTAACGGTTAATAATGTGGTGAAAAGGGTATTTTTGTATTTTATTTCAAGTAAAGGAGTTTTTTGGTGTTTTGTGTTAATTTACTTTCACTTAGAGATTAGTAATACAATACGGGGTCTCCTTGAAACACTGGAGCATCATGCAGGTCACAAACTGGAGAAGACAGACTAGATGATAGCACCGGAGGGTGAGTACAACACCTGGGGCATGGACATAGATTTAAAGCGCTACTCTAGAGGTGATAGAATAATGATAAAAAATGCTGGAGTGGTGTTTTAAGGCAATGGTTAAAGGCTAGTCACTAGTTTTTCCAAATATAAACTACGGCCACCACCTTTAAGACCTCTTTTACAGTATTCTAGACTGCTATATGTAGGTCCCCAATACCTTCTGCACAGCACAAGGACCTTTTATACTCCTCCCCCCATATTGTCATGGTCCAGTCTAATAGGCGTCGGTGGTCTTGTTTTGGCGCCTCCTCTCTCGGTGCAATAGTCGTCGTCCTGCTTGTTTCCTACATCATCCACACAGTGCCCTCCAGTAGCACTCCTGCAGAAGTGTACTTTGTTGGTGGCTGTAATTTTATATTAGGTAACCAGATGACAGGTTCCCTTGAAGTGTTTGCAGCTCACAATTATACTTGGCTCCTATGCCTTGAAGAATCGTTCCGGGGGGATGTAGTTGATTTAAATAGGGCTTAATAATTAATTGCTCACAGTGTTTAAGGCTATTAGAATGGAATATGCAAATATAGTGAGACAAACTCAGAAATGAACATAGTGACAGAAAGAACAGCGGCCTCTTGGAAAGACTGCACAACACCAATTAAGTCATCGTTGGAAATAGTCCCTATGTGATCCAGCATGTGGTGCATGAGACCGAGCCAAGCATTCCTCTGGGTAATGGCGATAAGGCACTATTTAACAAAATTCATAATGCTGGAAGTTCTGTAAGGACTGTTACTTTTCTGCAACATGTTCTAAGCTTTAAAAAAAAAATAAATTATATATATATATATATATATATATATATATATATATATATATATATATATATATATATTTATATAGTAATATATTTATTTTTTATTTTATTTTTTTATATATATATATATATATATATATATATATATATATATATATATATATATATATATATATATATATATATATACATACATACATACATACATACATACATACATACATACATACATACATACATACATACATACATACATACACGATGGGCCATAAGTATGGATACAGCCTGTTTAAAAAGGAAGTGGTTGCTGATATCACCTTACCGTTTGTGGCATATTAGTACATGGCCCATCTGCTATGGACCACCTAACCTTTTGTGCTCCTGTGCAGCTGCTCAGGTTGCCCCAATGGCATGTCCACCCCTGGTGCCCTTTACTAATGAAGTAAAACTAATTAATGGTCTTGGCTAACTTTGTACATAACTTTCAGTTCAGTTAAAAGCAATGTTTTTAGTAATTTGCCAAAGTAACTAGATAATGTCACAACAAAATTGCAGGATATTACCCATTGTACGTATCATTCACATGAGTTCAAACACCATTAAGGAATTAGTAGCTCATATTATGATGTAAAACGAAGTGTTTTAGCCAAAAGGAGAACTGACAAAGGGCCATATGATTAAAAGAGTTGTCTGTGGCTGTAAGTGATCAGTTGTGGAGAAACTACACAACTCAGTCTACTGTATAGTAGCCCCTTCCGGGTACTATACATCCACCCCCTACTGATTTGAATACAGGGCGGATGTGCAGTAACTGGCCATGGTTGCTACACGGTAGATGGAGCTGGGATGTGCACTTCCGCAACTGAGCACATGCGGCCACCAGGAACAGCTGATTGGCATGGGTGCCAGGTGCCACACCTCCATAGATCAGATATTGGTGACTATCCTAAGTATAGGCCAACAATATAAAAGTCCAGAACAAGTAAAATTTCAGGCAAAGATGCCATGTCCAGACTTTTTGGGTTATTTAGCATGCATGCAGAATTCAGGCCTCTCAGTTGTGCTGAGCATACAACAGGGTATCAATTGTGCCTGGATTGTTCCCACAGTGAACTTCTGGTAGTCTAACCATGGTACCTAGGCATAGGCCACATCTGGTAGTCTACCCATGGTGCCTAGCCATAGGCCACATCTGGTAGTCTACCCATGGTGCCTAGCCATAGGCCACATCTGGTAGTCTACCCATGGTGCCTACCATAGGCCACATCTGGTAGTCTACCCATGGTGCCTAGCCATAGGCCACATCTGGTAGTCTACCCATGGTGCCTAGCCATAGGCCAAATCTGGTAGTCTACCCATGGTGCCTAGCCATAGGCCACATCTGGTAGTCTACCCATGGTGCCTAGCCATAGGCCACATCTGGTAGTCTACCCATGGTGCCTAGCCATAGGCCACATCTGGTAGTCTACCCATGGTGCCTAGCCATAGGCCACATCTGGTAGTCTAATCATGGTGCCTAGCCATAGGCCACATCTGGTTTATGGTCAGACCTAGAGAGAGCTTGCTGTCTCATTCAGACGGTCCTGTTTTGTTTTATAATTTGCAAAAAAATAACATTTTCATTAGTGTGCTTGATTAGTTTTTTAGTTTTTCTTTTGAGGGGTGATTTTTTTTGTTTCTCACAAACTGGACTATAAACTGACGTTCCTTTTTTATTTTGTATCTATTTTTCTTTTTGCAAACAAGACTGCAAAACAAAAGTCATCCTGTGAACATGCCCATAGGCTATAATGAATTGGAGAACACAGAGCATGTTCGTGAAAAACCTACATCTGGATGGAGCCTTAAGGCCCAGTCACACACAATGACTTACCAGCGATCCCGAAAACGATGCGACCTGATAGGGATCGCAGGTAAGTCGCTGGGAGGTCACTGGTGAGATGTCACACAGTCAGACCTTACCAGCGATGCAGAACAATACAGATCGCAGTAGCGCCCTGTATAACGATCTCAGCAGTCACTGAGATCCTGTCACACAGTGTCAAACACAGCGATGTGTCCTGCCCAGCAGGACATCGCCTTTGAAGAAAATGGCCTGGACCATTCTGCAACGACTAGAGATCTCACAGCAGGGGCCTGATCACTGGTAGGTGTCACACATAACAAGATCGCTAACGGGATAGCTACTGCGTCATGGAAACCGTGACTCAGCTGCGATCTCGATAGCGATCTCGTTATGTGTGACGGTACCTTTAGAAACCTGGATTGACTATATCACAATGTGCTGAGGAGATCTTCTTACAGGGGCACTATATCTGCTCTGCTGGATTTCTGAGCACTAGCAATCCGTGATAAGTGGAGGCGTCATCGCTCAGGAAAGTCGTCAGCAATGCCTTAATATCCTACTATATGCTACTCCTTGTCAGGATCGTTAGGAGTTTGCCGTGTGGGCAATGCAGGGAAGAAAATCTGCAAAATGAGCGACTGTTGAATAATTGCCCGTGCCACACATTCCTTCCGTTTCTCTTTAATTCACTCCTGGACTGACTTAGTTTATTTTTAATAGTTCTCACTTTGAAGGTTGGTGAAGCAGGTAAATGTGGCATGAATGTCGCAGCTTTGTCTCTCTAATTGACTTTCTGGTCTAGCTGCTGTGGCAGTGTTGGATCACACAAATGATGCCGTTCTGCACAATTTATTGCCGCTGCTGTCAGATTGCATTGGACAGAATTGTGTGACGCGATGCGTTCTTATGGACGGTAAGAATATATCAGAAATCCTCTAACCATACTGAAATGCCAGCTGAAGAAGAGGCCTGCATAACGGGATTATATGGTGGTCTGCAGTAACCTCCTCATGGAGGCATCATATTTGTTCTACATTATCACTGCTGTAATCCGGGGAAGGATTGAAGCTTTCCACAACATTTATGGTAGCACTTGACCTCCCGCCTTGTATCTCCACAGGACGTCTTCCTTGCATTTTATATTGCTGTTTACATTACTCCTATTATACTGGTTGTTAAGCACTTGGGAATGATTAAATACACGTCTCTCCAATAATATAGTGGTATTCATTGGTAACATTCCTGCTAGCTCTGGCATTATCTTCATATTACCATTGTGCCTGCTGCACTCATGGGCAAATTGACTGAAGACACAGTGTGATTCCTCAATTAATGCTTATTACTTTTCAGATAGTCTTTTTAGCTTGCTTTGCCTCTGGATATTTTACTGCTTCTTTCATGTGTTGCTAGACTGATCCTATTGTAATGCAGACGGAGGCTCATTTTTCCTATAAAAGCAGGGGTGGAGGCTTAATTTTTCACCCTTTCTTTTCTTTCTTTCTATCTATCTTGCTTTCCTCCTTTCTGTTTTTCTTTCTTTTTCTTTCTTTTTTTCTGTTTTTTTTCTTTCTTTTTTTTTCTTTCTTTCTTTCTTTTTTTTTCTTTCTTTCTTTCTTTTTTCTCTTGTTGCTTTCTTTTTTTTCTTTCTTTCTCTTTTTCTTTTTACAGTTTGTGTCATAGACCAAGCTATTAAACTACCAAACACATATAGCTGCACACTAAAGCGCTGCTAACCATGAATAAGGGAACTGTGGTATTGCATTACTGCTATAGGAATATTTAAAAAAAATAATTGAGCCCGGTCACCACGGCAAGGTAATCTCTATATACCAGGAACCTAACTTGAAATACCTCTATCTGGGTTAAAAACCTACATGTCTGAGCAGCTAGACTCCTGCTATAAAGGAAAGTGAACACAGCCTAGTTTCAAGGCGGAGTGCTCAATCAGAAAGAAATGCACTACAAATACATCAAAAAGACTGACTTGCATATAGAGCTATATTGCATATAGAGATTTACTTTGCCGTGGTGGTCCGGCTCACATGCATTCGCCAATACATAAGCTAATTTTTTTTAATTGTATTTTTTCAAATATTCCTATAGCAGTAATGCAATACCAGAGTTCCCTTATTCATAGCTAGCATTCTAGAGTGCAGCTGTATGTGTTTTGCAGTTATGTGTTTTCAGCAAGCACCTGTTCACACCTGTTGGATGTGCGGGTCAGTCTTTTTGTTATATTTATAGACAAAATTATTGGCCTGCAAGGGGCCCATATACTGTTCTTACACAGGGGCCACTAAAACCTATAACTACTGTTGTTTCTTACATATGGGTTTGCTTGTTTGTGTACAGAATATTGACTATATCTTCAAATCTTTGTATGTTAATATGTAATTTTTATACAAAAAGCAATAGTGTAGCGTCTTCTCATTGCAAACGTAGAGTAATAAATTGCCCCGTTATGAGTGCCGACTTTTATCAGATAAGCTTTTAGATTCTGGTGCTTTTAGACTTTGTCCTACATTCTGTCCTCCTTGTCAGTGCTTGTGAGGGCATTGCAGCAGTCCAGGTAATTTCTGTATCCCATCTATCCCATCACCTTTACTGTTTGCAGAAGACAATGCTAGAAGCCTGACCACCAGGGCTGTGCTTTATTTTGACGTGATTGAGTTTTTAGCTCCCCGAAATCTTGCCATATGAGTAATATCAGTAATTCCCCGATGTGTCTAGAATGGACGTCTTATCATAGAGCACGTTAAATGTACGGAACTTTGGTTGGCTATATTTGCAACCATCCTTCTATATCCCTTCACATCCCTCATACACCTGAAGACCCACCTCTTCCGACAAGCCTACAACCTGCCGTAACTCTCAGTCTGATATAACGCCGCACAATCAGCCCTACCCTCACCTACTGAATCCTCACCTATCCCTTGTAGACTGTGAGCCCTCGCGGGCAGAGACCTCTCTCCTCCTGTACCGGTCTGTGTCTTGTACTGTTTATGATTATTGATCTTGTCCCTATTATGTATACCCCTTTCACATGTAAAGCGCCATGGAATTGATGGCGCTATAATAATAAATAATAATAATAGCTAAATGAAATACACATTTGCTGGTGGTCTAATTCTGCTTTTATTAAGGTCCCCCCACTCACCTAATGAATAGTACAGCAGGTGACAACTGCTGCCGACCCAACAGGCATCCGTAGAAGTGACATTTTCGGCTCTATTCAATGCATTTGATTGCTAGAAATAAGTCAGTGTGAATAGACCCTAAGAAATGTTTGGGCTTAATTGAAATGGCCTTATTTCATCTCCATCTTATGGCTGTCATAGAGCCCACCACTGTAACGCCATATACTGTAGTTTTAATTTTTACTTAGAGGCATACAAAAGTCTGGCGCAGCATACCCTTATAGCCAAGTAGCCATACGGACTTTACCCCTGTTTAAACATATAAAATATATTCTTTAATTTCACTGAATCCCCTATTTTTCTTTTTTTTTTGCCCCTATTGTTGCACTTTCCCCAAAGTGACATGGCCAGTTAAGTAGGTTCCAAAACATTGTTTTCTACCTTACCAGGAAGGATGTATGTAGTCTGTTCTTTTTAACTTTATAAGATTTCCTCTAAGCTTTTTATATACCAGTTACCAATCTATGGTAGGTCTATTAAAAGAAATATGTCACCAGGTTTTTGCTTCCTAATCTGAGAGCAACATAATGTAGGGGCAGAGACCCTGATTCCAGCCATATGTCACTGAGCTGCTTAGTGTAGTTTTTATAACTTACTGCTGACTAAACAGTGAATTTATCATTAGTGGACTACTTAGCATGCTGGCCTGGCCGTCAAGAATAGTAAGAAAAAAGAGATGTGCAACAATAAATTGAGAGATACTTGGGACACATAAATGTCCAGTTTGATAGGAAACCAACAATA
The DNA here is from genome assembly GCF_048569485.1 of Anomaloglossus baeobatrachus. Lineage (NCBI taxonomy): Eukaryota > Metazoa > Chordata > Amphibia > Anura > Aromobatidae > Anomaloglossus > Anomaloglossus baeobatrachus. The sequence continues at coordinate 252,392,619 of NC_134358.1, forward strand.
AGAGGTGGCAATGGCTGTTGGGCTCACATAACACTGGCCATTTTTGTGTGCCAGCATCTTTCAATTTGTAAGTGTTTTTCATAACCGTATTGCATGTCTATATTCATTGTTACACATATCTTAGCACTACAGAGTGCAACTGTCTCTTTTTTTCTTAATATATTTCATGCTCCGTATGCATTACTAAGTTAGGAAGTGCCATCAGTCTTTTTCTAAAAGGGAACCTGTCATCAGATGTTTATTATACTCACCTAACGGTCGGTGCGGAGCAGACTGGTCGCATGGGGGTCTACGTTCTCCGGGTCCGCTCCTCCTCTTTCGGCCATCTTTGTCCTCCTTCTGAAGCTAGTGTGGATGATGTGTTCTATATCATACACCTTTCCCGACATTGAGGTCCTGCTCAGGTGCACTTTGATCTGCCCTGAGTAGTATGCCTGTGCGGGACCTCAATGTCTGATAGTGTAGATGACATAGAACATGTCATCCACACTAGCTTCAGAAGAAGGACAAAGATGGCCGAAAGAGGAGGCGTGGACCCGGAGAACGGAGACGCCCATCCGACCAATCTGCTCTGCACCGACCGTTGGGTGAGTACAATAAACATCCGGTGACAGGTTCCCTTTAAATTATATGGTAGTCAAATATATTCATGAGCTGTATATAACTCCACCCCCAACACTGATTGGTTTCTGCTCACTACAGTGTAAGAAGAAAACCACCAATCAGTGGTGTGGGCGGGGTTATAGAGCTCCACATGCAAATACCTGCTGATCTGCAGCAGAAAATAGCAGTGATTTGATCACAATGACCGCAAGCAGCCTAGTAAATGACACATCGCTAGAATAGGGGTCTTTGTCTCTAGATGAGCTGGTCCTGCACACTGATCCCTCAGTTTGGAGCTCTATTTTTTTGATAAAGGCCTTGAGTCTCTTGTTACTCCTATGGTATCGGTGCTGATATAATTTGTCGTTTCTCTCCATGTAAGAAGTCTGCCTCCTGAGGGGTAATGGAAGAATTCTGTCCTCTCTAAACAAGCCCTGACACACTCCGTTGAACTCTCGGCTTGGGATCTTGCTGCACTGGCTCGGTAACATATTTTGAGCTCTTTGATATGTTTCAGCCACTATTTTTGGCTTATTATCTATGCGTCTCTTGTACTGAAGGCTGGAATGGGAAAGCGCTGCATAGCCAACCCAAACACACACCAATTATACGGATGCGTTGTTTTCATGTTGATTGCCACAGCAATCATTTTCTATCATTTGTAATTAAGCAACTATGTGGGAATGGCTAGATTAATGAAAAAAAAAAAGGCATTTTTTTGATTGACTGCAAAAATAAGTGAAGAGTATCACATCGTTTACTGACAAATGACTTCAGATACAGAAATTCCAATAGTTTGGCAATGGTCAATAATAAAGCCAAATGTGATTTGACATTCACCTATTGTCCAGGATAATGCACATCTCCATGTGTCAGGAAAAAGAACATGATTATTGTTGGGGGAAAAAATGATTAGGGCTTTTATTTGTAAATAATTGTGATATCAAATACTTTATCATGTGTTTACTTTTGTGGATACGGAGTTAAGTCGCTTTCATATCTACCAATAATCCAGGCAGGATATTTTTTTTCTCAGTTAGCAGCCTAAATCTCCTCCATTAGACCACTGGTGCTGTTACTGAGTTTGTAGCATATGGATAACTCATCTAGCAGGAGCAGAACTACAGCCATCCTCCAGTCAGGTATATTGGAGCGTCTGCACAGGATACATATAGTTTATTCATTCCGTGCCCAAAAAGAGAATGGAGGAAGAGGATGGAAAAGGAAGGATGCACCATTGTTTCTACATCCTCCGAGGCTTAGGCTTTTTAATGAATGGCCCTTTTATACCAATCTATAGAAGCTGTAGAAATTGCATCAGGCGGGAAGGGGAGATTTCCTGGCTCGCAGGATGAGGCAGTGGCATGTCACAGATCTGTGACTTAATTTGTACCATGTTTCAGGAAGTCTCCTCTACAGTTCAAAGATATTAATTACAAGAGTCACATCACAAGATTCACTGACGGAAAACCTACCAAGAGATTCCAACGAGCTGCTGCCTATTCTGAGAATTGACGATTCTTATCAGAAGCTGATACACTATGCGTTAAGCTTTGGTTGCTTTAGTAAATCCTTTATTTCATACACTTCCTTCTACAATCTAGAGCAGCAGCTTCTAGATACAAGCAAATTCTGGATATCACCTCTGGAAGACCAGCTTTAATATGTGTGAATTTGTTGAATTTTAAAAGAAAAGTTCAAAGGGCAAAATAATTAAGGCCACAGATGCACTGATGTCTATAGGGACCTTACAGGGTATTGATAGTTAAAGGGGCTGTCTGATCAAAATTACAATTTTTACCTGTGGCTTGGTAAATTAAAAACAAAAACACATGAAGCTATACCCTATCGCAGGGTTCCCCAAATCCAGTCCTCAAGGCCCACCAACAGTGCATGTTTTCAGGATTTCCTTAGCATTGCACTGCTGTTGGAACCAGCACCTGGGCAGGTAATTACATTAACACCTGTGAAATACTAAGGAAATCCCAAAAACCTGCACTGTTGGTGGGCCTTGAGGACTGGAGTTGGGGACCTCTGCCCTATCGGCACGTATTTGGATCCAGCACAGGCCGCTCTGTGGTCTTCACTGTTGACTTCCTGCTGTGGTCAGGTGTCTTCAGCAGTGTGTTGTCCTTTCAGTGATAACTGGCACCGGTGTAAACAGAGTGGTCTGCACTGGATCCCAGAAAGTGCCAGTAGAAGAGTATAGCTTATATCTCTTTAATTTAATTGTACCTGAAAACCCCCCTTTAATTGTCATAGCATTGTATGAACCTCTAGAGGAAATGTTGAAGAAATTAGGTTCAGTTGACAACAGTATACATCTGTCAGATCTATCGCACGGTGGTTCTAAGTGACTTTAGCAGGTTCAGCCAAGATGTCCTTTCTTTTACCAAAATACGGCTATTTTTTTTCCTATAAAAAAATTTAATGATTCTACAATCAAGACACCAAAATCGCATCTTACCGGAGTCTAAAAATACTGAATGTTAGGCTTTAGAGTCGCAGTGAAGTTGTGTAGGCTGTGCCAAGACTACCTATTAATCCAACGGAGACTGCAAGTTGAGAGTTGCTTAGAAATTGAACAGAAGCGGGGAACACACAGCCCCATCCTTGGGCACAGTTCGTGACACCAGTGTAATTGAATTGAAAGGTTTCAGATGTATTGTTATGGTTTGATGAAAGGACGTAGTTGAACAGGCGGCTTGCTGGGTGTTCACATAGTTTTATTTCCTGGCAAGAGCTCACTGACTAGTTTGAATGGTGCATTGAGATCGACCATCTTTTCCCATGGTCACAGACTGGGATGAAGTCCTTTGTCACATCAAAATGTGTGTATGTATGTATGTATGTATGCATATGTGTATGTATTCATGTATGTGTGTGTGTGTATGTATGTATGTATGTATGTGTGTGTATGTATGTATGTATATATATATATATATATATATATATATATATATATATAGTATATGTATATATATATATATATATATATATATATATAATCTCACACTAGAAGGTGGCCCGATTCTACGCATCGGGTATTCTAGAATTTACGTATTGTGTAGTTCATGTATGATTTTTGATATAGATAGAGATATATATGTATATGTGAGAGTGAGTGTGATCTGATGTGTGTGTGTACTCACCTGGGAATCGGAGCTCCGTGTCAGTTGGGCCAGAGCGAGCGTGCATTGCGTGAGGGGGGCGGGGCCTGCAGAGAGCCGGGGCGAGAGGCCAATCCGTGTGGGGGGGCGGGGCCATGGCGAGCCCAGCGGCCAATCAGCTTTGTGTCACCGTAAGGACACAATTTCGGAGCATGACAGACAGACAGACAGACAGAATAAGGCAATTATATATATAGATATGTAATATTTATTTTAACACCATTTATAGAAATCAAATGCAATATTGCAAAATAATATGCAATTTCATTTTTTTTTTATGCCAAGAGATCGTGCATCGTGCCGTGACATTTATAGCTGATCTTCATTCAGAAGATTGATGAATTCCTGCGGCAGCTGTCAGTCATTTTCTCCATGGTTGTTTCTTCTTCATCAGAGGCCATGACTGAGAATTAGTTACATGCATTTTATTGTGTAGTTGTGATTCAGTGACTGATTGTTTCCCCAAGACTGTGTTTTTGGGCTTTTGTCTAGTGAAATGGAGAAAGCTGCTGCTTTGCAGTCTGGAAATAAAGCTGATCACAGGGCAGATGCATAAAAGCTTTTTTCATTACTTTTGCTTTAAATAAAAAAAAAAAAAACATTTCTTTCAGTGTACATTTTTGACAGGTTCAAACATATCTAAGATTTGCATTACTATGTACTCAAGAAGCCAGATATGGCTGTTATATTTGGAATTAAAATAAAATTAGTTTAATATACTGTTTATATAAAGTAACAATGAATGTGACTACAGCATAAAATGTGCCCCAGTAATAAGGATGTCTCTTAATCTAGTTTCACACATCTGGCTTTTTGCCGGATTCGGCGGACTCCAGTACAATGGCAACGCGGCAACTTCCGGGTCACATGCTCCGGTCATATGACAGCATGTGACTGGAGCTTGTTGCGCTGCCATTGTACTGTATACACTGTACTGGAGTGCGCCCAAACCGGCGAAAAGCCAGATGTGTGAACCTAGCCTTAGACAAAATGCCAGTTTAAATGGTCTAGTGCAGGGGTGGGCAAATAGTTTTCTCAACGGGTTACATGAGACAGTAAGTGTTGTGGAGGGTTGAACCAATAGGCTGAAATCCATTCTATTCAAACAAAGGAGCAGAATGAATTTTCAAACAAAACACCATTAGCGGGCAGAGACCGCAGTCACCCCATCCTTAAAATGAAGCGTCTTCAGTGACGTTCGTTTCAGGGGCTTGTCCCTGCACTCTGCATTGTGTGTTGTGCACAGGGCGTACTCTGTTGTCAGTGCAGATGATAGTAATAAGCTGGCAACAGAGCGATTTCATAATACTCGGCAGATACCAGTGATGTCAACTACGAGGGCGGCGCTAGTCTCCTGTATGATGGATATTCTGAAACCGCTCTGTTGCCGGCTTATTACTATTCATCTAAGCCGACAACACAGTGTACATGGCATCAAATAGATGGGGAGTTAGGAGGAAAATGACTTTGACTTCGGACCACCCCTTTAACATTTTAGTTAGTTATTATTTTTTATTAATATGCTAATTTTATATTGAGTAGAATGAAGTATGCTGACATCCCCTTATATACCATATGTGCCCACACACAACTCACTTATATACAGTATGAACCCCCACATAGCTTTTCTATAAACTGTATGAGATCCCCCACATCCCCTAAATACAGTATAAGCCTGCTATATACAGTATTAGCCCTCGCATAGCCTCAATGTACAGAGTGATCCCCCTCATAAACTGTCTATGGTATGACTCCCCACATAGCTTCTTGCATACAGTATTAGCCCCCACAAAACCACTCTATATACAGTGAGCTCTGACATAGCTTTTCTATATACAATGAGCCCTCTATGTACAGTATGAGCCCCCACATAAACCCTATATACACTACTAGCCGCACGTAACCTACTAATTACAATGTGAGCCCTCACATAGCCTCTCTACCTACAATGAGCCCCCATAAAGCCTCCTAAATACAGTATGAGCCCCACAAAGCCTCTCTATATACAGTGAGCCCCAACATAGCCCCTATAAACAGTATGAACCCTAACATAACATCCTATCTACAGTATGAGCCCTCACATAACTCCCTATATACACTATGAGCCGCCACATAGCCCCCTATATACAGTATGAGCCACCACATTGCCTCCTAAATATAGTATAAGCACCCACATAGCCTCCTATATACATGCAAACATCCCATACCCATATGGAAAAAAAAAGCAAAACATACTCCTCTCTCTGCTCTTCCCTCGGCGCTATGCATCTGTCCCTGGTGCACTGTACATACAGCACACAAGATGATGTGACGTTGACACATCTACTGGCTTACACACTGATTGGTGGAAGAAGGAGACGACTGCTAAGTCTTCAGTGTATTCACCGCTGTCTGCATCATGAGGATGCAGATAGTGAAGATATCGGCAAGCGGGTGGCAGGAGAGGGCATAGTGCAACCCATGGTCCACTGTTTTCAGCCCTTCAGCTGTCTGTCTATGGGCTGGACTGGATTAGCCAGAGGAGGGCCGGATGTGAGTCAAGAGCCACACTCTGCTTAGCTCTGGTCTAGTGTGATTACGATTACTGTGGGTGGAGGCTATCTATATATCTATATATATTGGGTGCACCCAGGTTGAAGGGGTCTTCCTGGTCTTCAATATTGACCGTTTATTCCTAGGACAGAGGCCATCAATATTAGATTGGTGTGGTTTCCGGGAGTGGGATCCTCCAACCAGTCAGCTGATTGAAGAGGCTGTGGCAGTCAGTGAGCAGTGTCACTTCATTGCTTACTAGGCACAGATCTGTACTTTTGTTAGCAGCTGTGCTTGGTATTTAAGCTAACTCCAATTCACTTGAGAGAGCGAAATAAACTGTAGAAAGAAAAAGCGCAATAGGGTCTTACCCGGTATATATCCGGGAAAAAATTAAAGGGAATGCACTCACCTTCAGTAGTTGTGACAGTCACAACTACTATAAAAGCTTATTTTGTAGAGATGAAGTCTGCTGCAGCCCCCGTGGTTGATAACAGAGAACAATAGAGAAGGGGTTTTATGCCGCGCTGTTCATCAGGAAGGAGGACAAAGAGATGGTCAATGTTCCTTTATTGTAGCTTGTTGTCTACGCGTTTCAGGAGCTCTGCTCCCTTCATCAGGACATACAGTACAAAAAGGAGATATGTTTTTTTTTGTACTGTATGTCCTGATGAAGGGAGCAGAGCTCCTGAAACGCGTAGACAACAAGCTACAATAAAGGAACATTGACCATCTCTTTGTCCTCCTTCCTGATGAACAGCGCGGCATAAAACCCCTTCTCTATTGTTCTCTGTATTCACTTGAGAGAGACTGATCTGATGAGAACTGTGGTACCAGCCATTGCCACTATAAGATGAACAGTGCTGTGTCTAGTAAATGAGAAAAAGAACGTTTTACTTGCTAATAACAGAGGTGTGCAAAATTTGGGTTTATGAAAAAATTTCAAATCCATTGACTGGTACTTATGCTTTCTCATGCCCTGATTTCAAACACTTCTATTTTTAACCATCACTTATGGATTTTGCACAAAAGGTGCGAGATTAACAAAAAAAGTCTTTATTTTAGCCAACATTGTACACAATATTATGTATATCAATTTATTGATCATTCTGCATCTTTATTGGAAATTAATTATGTAGCCGTTTCCTTTTCTCTTCAAAGCTTCTCTTAATACCTTCTGTAGAAGGCCTACAGAGCTTCTCTGTGAAGTGTCCAGCAGTAGTCCCCCCCCCCCCCCCCCCCCATCATGTTCACGTTCCATCTACTTTCGTATTGTGGTTCCATCTCGTTGATATTCTCATGAAAACTTTCTCCTTTCTCTTCGCTACCATCACTAAGGTTTTCAGGAAAGTGGTCCAAATGGGAATGTAAGAAATGTAACTTCAAATTCATTAGACAACCCAAGGCTTTGAAACCTTGTAAATCTCGTGCCCGCCCTTTCCCCACTGCCTCCATCGTTCTGCGCCGGCCCGACGTCACCTCCTTCCCATCGTACCCTGCAGCAGGAAATAGATGGGAGGAGCGGAGCAGGCCACTACAGGAGAAGCGGAGGATCTGAGCGACGTACAGAGGGGAGAGCACACCCACGAGAGTATGGGCGGGCACTTGCGATGCAATCACAGCACCGCCCATACTCTCGTGCCTGCGACCACGTCACTAGGTGTCCCGGTGTGCACGGGACCTCGAGCGCAGTGGGCGCCGTCCTGAGGGATGATTTGGAGCATGGGGGACGGCGTAAGATACAGCAACGGACGCCACACGGCCCGCCCCCATGGATAATTTACAAGATTTTCAAACCGAAAGGTACAGTTTTATAAAGTATTTATTTTGGGTTAAAAGGGGGCACAAAAAGTATAGAAACCTTACTAGAATGCAGCCCACGAGTTGCAGAGGGGGAAACATTTAGGTTGAAAGCCAAATTTCTGATGACAGGTTCCCTTTAAATTTTATTGCCACCACGGATTCCCAGCGGATTTTTCTCTTCATGTGGATCATTTTAAGGTTTAATGTGAATATAAAAAAAATTGGTTTACATTGACTTTCTCCAGTTTTCTACTCCATTATTTAAATCGAAAATGAAGAGAAATGTTTCTAACGACTCCCGTAAGCTGGCTTCCATTATATTCTCTCCTAACAGACTGGTGCAATCTGCTAAACTATTCTATACTGTAAACAGAATCTGCTAAAAATGTCAAAAACATAGGGGCTATGGGTGTTTTCTACAACAGAAAGATGTAAATAAACCTTTCTGCGAAGATTTAATCTCTAAGTAACTTTATTTCCATTATAAATTGCTAATTATTCCATAATTTAATTGATCCCATGCTGTTAAGTGGAGCCATCACTATATCTAAGCTTGTCAACTGAGAGGTTTTCTAAGTAGTTGTTTGTATGTTGTACAAGAGCAAAGGCTGAATGATTCGGGATGTAATCTAATACTCCGCTATAGCGAGGGTATCAATATCTACGCGTCCACAAGCCTGAAGCATAGCTAGAAAAGCATATGTTCCTCAAGCTGGAAAGCCATGGTCGTCTGCTAAGCTGCATGACTGGCCGTAGTAAACCCTACACTAATGGACAATGCAGCAAAGAAGTACAGAAGGAATTGGTGTAGTCATCAGTCAATAACTCAGAAATCGCAAAGCAACCATATAAGATTGTATAATGTTCTGTTATTGACTCTGCATGGTTTATGACTTGGTTATGACAGGGCACTAAAAAGTGTCATAGATATTGATTCACATTTATCAAAACTGGGTAAGGGTACTTTCACACCTCCGGTTTTTGCTCTGCGGCACAATCCGGCACTTTGCAGGAAAATCGCAACCGTTTTTTTTTGCTGCCGGTTGCGATTTTCCTGCATAGACTTTAATTAGTGCCGCATTGTGCCGCATGGCCTTGCGTTCCGTCCGTTTTTTGCCGCATGCGGCAGATTTAGCTGATGCGGCGGCCGGATGGAACGTTGCCTGGCACGTTTTTTCGTGCGGCAAAAAAAACCGCATCGCGCCGCATTCGGCCGATGCGGCGCATTTTTCAATGCATGCCTATGGCGGTTGGATGCGGCGCGATGCGGCAATAACCGCATCCGGCCGCCGCATGCGGTTTTTGCCACTGCGCATGCTCAGTAGCGTGCCGCAAGCGGCAAAAACCGGATTGGCCGCAAAGGAAAAACTTATGCAAAGGATGCGGTGTTTTCACCGCATCCGTTGCATAGCTTGCACAGCCGGATTGAGCCGCAGAGCTCAAGCCGGATGTGTGAAAGTAGCCTAAAAGAAAAAAACCTTTTTGTTGCGCGTAGCAGCCATTCAGGACTTAGAGCGTGCCTGTTATTTCAGGTAACTTTTCAGTTTGCGCTGTCATACAGTACAGATCAAAAGTTTGGACACACCTCATTCAAAGAGTTTTCTTTATTTTCAGGACTCTGAAAATTGTAGATTCACATTGAAGGCATCAAAACTATGAATTAAAACATGAGGAATGAAATACTTAAAAAAGTGTGAAACAACTGAAAATATGTCTTATATTCTAGGTTCTTCAAAGTAGCCACCTTTTGCTTTCATTACTACTTTGCACACTCTTGGCGTTCTCTTGATGAGCTTCAAGAGGTAGTCACCGGAAGGAAATGGTCTTCCAACAGTCTTGAAGGAGTTCCCAGAAATGCTTAGCACTTGTTGGCCCTTTTGCCTTCACTCTGCGGTCCAGCTCACCCCAAACCATCTCGATTGGGTTCAGGTCTGGTGACTGTGGAGACCAGGTCATCTGGCGTAGCACCCCCATCACTCTCCTTCTTAGTCAAATAGCCCTTACACATCCTGGAGGTGTGTTTGGGGTCATTGTCCTGTTGAAAAATAAATGATGGTCCAACTAAACGCAAACCGGATGGAATAGCACGCCGCTGCAAGATGCTCTGGTAGGCATGCTGGTTCTGTATGCCTTCAATTTTGAATAAATCCCCAACAGTGTCACCAGCAAAGCACCCCCACACCATCATACCTCCTCCTCCATGCTTCAAGGTGGGAACCAGGCATGTAGAGTCCATCTGTTCATCTTTTCTACAAAGACACAGTGGTTGGATCCAAAGATCTCAAATTTGGACTCATCAGACCAAAGCACAGATTTCCACTGGTCTAATGTCCATTCCTTGTGTTCTTTAGCCCAAACAAGTCTCTTCTGCTTGTTGCCTGTTCTTAGCAGTGGTTTCCTAGCAGCTCTTTTACCATAAAGGCCTGCTGCACAAAGTCTCCTCTTAACAGTTGTTCTACAGATCAGGTGTGTCCAAACTTTTGGTCTGTACTGTATGTGTACATGACTAGTATCCCCATGTCTTGATATGTGTTCTGTGGAATCTGCGATGACCTCTCCAATACGCATTACACAAAACAGATGGCTTCTAGCTTCTTTCTCTGTTTTGCATATGTTCAGAAGTCACAGGAACGGCATGGAGGAGATTATACAACAGTGCTGAGCTGTGTGGCTGTGAATCCAGCTCTGGAAGAAGCAGACACTTTGTAATAACAGCACAATCTACATATTTTCTCATTCTGTTCCTCTCTACACCTTCCCCTACATACAGTATGAAAGAAGGCATAACCAGCCACCTCACTGTGCTGACTGACCAAAGTGGATTTGAGCTGTTATTCAGAGTAGATGGTAAGCACTGGAGGCAAGAAGCAGGATCAGTGGTAATGCATAACGAGAGAAAGAAGCAAATTCCTCTGTTATTTGCATGTACTATTGATGTCTGGAAAGTTTGTTGAAATGACTGTGACCATTTAAAGAGGACCTTTCATTTGCTAAAGAAAAAAAGCTGTGTTAAATACCTGGTAAAACAATTGTAGAGATATTCACAGTAGATGTTTTTAGAGAGCAGCCTCTGCTTGTAGTTTTAACTGGGTAGCGTGTGCTTTCACTGCCAATCACATTTTTTAGATTTAGCAATGCAGCAGAGCTGAGAAGGCTGCCCCACCCACAGCAGGCTCTGTATACAATGTCTGTAGACAGTGAGCTACTAATCATAGCAGGAGGTGTGCCACTCTAGCTGACCTAGATGATCTAGTCTAGGAATGATGATTTCCTGACATTAATAACAAGCATTACAGGTAAACACCAGCACACAGTGTGATATGCGACACATAGCTGAAATCTGTGTGTTAACCCCTGCAGCATGCTGTCTTCAGATTACATAGCAAAAACCTGGTGACAGATGCATTTTATTGCAAAGATAAAGCTTATTTCACTAGTGCAAAAAACCCCAAGGATATAATATATAAGAAAGTATTTATAAGAAATAACTATAACAAAAACTTAAATTGGGTCTTGTTGAGCTTTGTGACTTTATAAAGTTGTATAAGAAATGGATTTGGTGCATTTTTCCATTCCGTTTCAAGGGATTTAAGCGCGGCGCTGTGCATTTTTAAGAAATCTCTTCCCTGGGAAGAAAATTGTAAAACTAAAGTGCTTGACATTGTGTAGAAAAGGTCTGGTGTTTTTTATTTGGAATACATTTAGGAAGAGTTTTTTTTCTTTATTTTTCGGCAAAATAAATTTTTTGTATGTTCTTGCATTAACATTTTTTCTTCTGTTGCATTTTGAAAACCCATCAGAAAAAAGCAACAATGGTATAGATCTGCTACCACCATTTGTTTGCGCAGGAACCCTGGTCCTTACATGGGACTGCAGAATGGCATGCTGGCATCTTGTAGACATTGCTTGACTTGGCATACCAAGTAGTTCTACATTGTTCAAGTGGTTTGGGTTACGGGAATTTTTTCCATTTTACATTCTACAGACCTAACACCCCACTAATGATGATTTAGTAAACATTTTAATGGTAAGTATCAGCAATAATAGAGGGGATAATACATAACTTTTAATTATACTTTCTATAAAAAGTTGCGTAGTGCTGCAACCATAAAAACATGGTTGCAGCACTACGCAACTTTTTATAGAAAGTATAATTAAAAGTTATGTATTATGCCCTCTATTATTGCTGATACTTACCTTTATATTGAGAGGCGTCATAGGAACGGCTTATCATTTCCCGTTTCTGTATTTGCTGGTATTTCTAAACATTTTAATGGGTAATATGGGAATAAAAAAGAAAGTTACCAACTGTTAGTGTGTAAAGCTGATAATCCTGCGGACAGTGCGTGTATGAGAAGGCCTGTGGATCGGAGCCCACTTTGACAATGCGGGATGTGTATTTATCTTGGGAGCGGAGCAGGTGCCTGGTGCAGTCATGAGCGGGGAATAAGCTTTTCTTGGTACGAGATGATAGGAACACAGCAAGACTTGTTTAACAGGACTTTCTCCATTTCCTCAGATGAACCGTCAAATTGTCTTGGAAATGCTCAACACATTTCTAATGAGCCGATATGAAGCCAACTGTCCCGACACTGTCGCATCCACAGCATTTCTATCTATATGATCATTCAATACAGGCATGACAACCCTTAAACCTCCAGATTTCCAAGCTGTGTTTCCTCTTTATAGCTGACCGTTTTGGTTATTTTTTGCTTTTGCTCTCCCTTTTTAGTTTTTGATTTCACCATTAGAAACTGCACGTAGCTTTGGCATCAGTTTTCTAATTCACCGAAAATTCATGAATGTCCTTTGTCCTCCCTGATCCTTTTAACATGCAATCTGTTGACACTAATTGACACTTAATCACACAATTAATTATTCTTCATTTACTTAGCACATTAGCAAAACGCATACTGGTGCTTTAGGGGTGCTTCACACACAGCGAGCTCACTGCCGAGATCGCTGCTGAGTCACGCTTTTTGTGACGCAGCAGTGACCTCATTAGCGATCTCGCTGTGTGTGACACTGAGCAGCGATCTGGCCCCTGCTGCGAGATCGCTGCTCGTTACACACAGCCCTGGTTCGTTTTCTTCAAAGCCGCTCTCCTGCTGTGACACACAGATCGCTGTGTGTGACAGCAAGAGAGCGACAAATGAAGCGAGCAGGGAGCAGGAGCCGGCGTCTGACAGCTGAGGTAAGCTGTATCCAAGATAAACATCGGGTAACCAAGGTGGTTACCCGATATTTACCTTAGTTACCAGCCTCTGCAGCTCTCACGCTGCCTGTGCTGCCGGCTCCGGCTCTCTGCACATGTAGCTGCTGTACACATCGGGTTAATTAACCCGATGTGTACAGCAGCTAGGAGAGCAAGGAGCCAGCGCTAAGCAGTGTGCGCGGCTCCCTGCTCTCTGCACATGTAGCTGCATTACACATCGGGTTAATTAACCCGATGTGTACTGTAGCTAGGAGAGCAAGGAGCCAGCGCTAAGCAGTGTGCGCGGCTCCCTGCTCTCTGCACATGTAGCTGCATTACACATCGGGTTAATTAACCCGATGTGTACTGTAGCTAGGAGAGCAAGGAGCCAGCGCTCAGTGTGCGCGGCTCCCTGCTCCCTGCTCACACTGGTAACTAATGTAAACATCGAGTAACCATACCCGATGTTTACCTTAGTTACCAGTCTCCGCAGCTTCCAGACTGCGGCTCCGTGCAAGCGCAGCGTCGCTTGCACGTCGCTGCTGGCTGGGGGCTGTTCACTGGTCGCTGGTGAGATCTGCCTGTTTGACAGCTCACCAGCGACCATGTAGCGATGCAGCAGCGATCCTGACCAGGTCAGATCGCTGGTCGGATCGCTGCTGCATCGCTAAGTGTGAAGGTACCCTTAGGCTATGTGCGCACGTTGCGTACTTCACTGCAGAAATTTCTGCAGCGATCTGAAGAGCACACGTGCGCTTCAAATCGCTGCCGAAAATGTCCGTAGTGAAAAAAAAATAAAGCCGATTCCAGGTGCTCTGCCTGCAGCTCCTGCCATAGACAGAGCAGGAGCTGCCGGCAAAGCGCACGGAAGAAGAGACATGTCACTTCTTCGGCTGCTGCCCGAAGCGCGCATTCTAAGCGCTGCGCTCTAATACGCCACGTGCGCACGGCCCCTGCACAATCTCCATAGATTATGCAGGGGATGCAGGACGCATGCAGTTACGCTGCGCTACAAAGCGCAGCGTAACTGCATGTAATTACGCAACGTGCGCACATAGCCTTACTCTGCAAAAGCACTTTTTGGCAGTGCCTGCTAATCGGAAGGGGGGGGGGTAAAAAAGGAAAAAAATATATGCACGGTACATATTTTATCCTTAAAGGGAACCTGTCAGGTGTAATATGCACCCAGAACCACGAGCAGTTCTGGGTGTATACTGCTAATCCCTGCCTAACCGTCCCTGTATACACTAGCATAGATAAAGGAATATTTAGAAAAAATATTTCTAAAGATCTTTTATCTTAATGCTAATGAGCACAGGGACTTGTCCCAAGGGCCTTATATCCCCCAACTAGCTACCCTCTTAGCATGTTAGTACGTGCACAGGGGCGTACTAACATGCTATTCAATACAGTATCACCAGCGGTGGCGTGCGTACGTGTTTGCTGTGACCGCGCTTCTGAATGCTGGGCACTTTTGGTCATGCGCAGTAGACCTCTGATTCCGGGAAGCATACACCCGGCTTTCATACTCCGCATGACCAGAAGTGCCTGGCATTCAGAAGCGCGGTCACAGCGAACTCTGGTACGTCACCACTGGTAATTCTGCACTGAATAGCATGTTAGTACGCCCCTGTGGGCATGCAAAGAGGACGGACAAGTCGGGGGATATAACGCCCTTGGGATTAGTCCCCACGCTAATTAGCATAGGATAAAATATCCTTATAAATGCTTTATCTAAGCATCCCTTTATCTATGCTAGTGTATACAGGGATGGTTAGGCAGGGATTAACAATATGCACCCAAAACTGCTTGTGGTCCTGGGTGCATATTGTACCGGACAGGTTCTCTTTTAAGCAATTTTCCAGCATCAGTGTTGAGACCCTCGGAGTACTAGGTCAATTACTTATTTGCAACTAAAATCCTCATGTTGCTTAGTCTACATTCACACTTGCGTTGTTTTGCATCAGTTGCAATCCGTCGCCTTGAGAAAATACGGTATCCTGCAATATATTTTGCAGGAATCCGTTTTTTCCCCATAGGCTTCTATTACCGACGGATTGCAAGTGATGGCATTGTGCTGCATCCGTCCCGTGACGGATTCATCATGGAGTAACTGACCGTCGGGCAGAAGCAACGCACAATGCAATGTTTTTTTGTGTGCGGCGGATCGTTTTTTTACTGTGAGCATGCCCACAGTAAAAAACCATGATCGACTGTAAATTCAGTTCCAGTTCCAGCAGCACCTGGAATGATCAGCTGATCGCTCGGTGGCCGGCTTTTGTGAGCAATCAGCTGATCGCCCGGTGGCCGGCTTTTGTGAGCAATCAGCTGATCGCCCGGTGGCCGGCTTTTGTGAGCAATCAGCTGATCGCCCGGTGGCCGGCTTTTGTGAGCAATCAGCTGATCGCCCGGTGGCCGGCTTTTGTGAGCAATCAGCTGATCGCCCCACGGTGGCCGGCTTTTGTGAGCAATCAGCTGATCGCCCGGTGGCCGGCTTTTGTGAGCAATCAGCTGATCGCCCGGTGGCCGGCTTTTGTGAGCAATCAGCTGATCGCCCGGTGGCCGGCTTTTGTGAGCAATCAGCTGATCGGCCGGCTTTTGTGAGCAATCAGCTGATCGGCCGGCTTTTGTGAACGATCAGCTGATATCCTTTCACACAGTAAAAAAAAAACAACGGATCAGTTTTTTTTCAGCATCAGTCACATCAGTTGTGCCACTATCTGCAACGCATCCGTCGTATCAGTTACACAACTGATTGTTACTGATGCAAAAAGACGGAAGTGTGAATGTAGCCTAACTATTCGCATGCCTCATAGTTATCTAACGCACCAGGCCCACCACATTTTGATCTATATCTGATACTGACCCAGTCTTTAATTTTAGTGAAGATGAATAGCCTTCTGCAGATAATTTAGTTTAAAGGGAATCTGTCACCAGATTTTGCTGCCTATAAGTCAGTACTGTAAAGGACATTCTGTATTGTGAGCATGAGTCAGAATAATTGATGGCCTTGGGACACTATTATTATTCAATTCACTGAAGGACTTGCATAGAACTGATTTTCCAGGAAAAGAACTGCCTTATGAAAAAGTCTAAGACTTGCCATACACATCAGGCTTATGTCCAGTAGTCATCTGTTACAACTGATCCAGCAGCAAAGGGGTTTTTTTTGCCCATTTTGAAAAAAATTGATTTCTGCAGGATCCGTTTTGTTAATATGGGAGCCTATGGAAAATTGCTATTTAGCTATCCATTTTTCTTTCCTTTGTAATGGATCCGTTTTTTTGCTTACTGGATCAATTGCAACTGGAAGATAAATAGCAATCATTTAATGGATCCGTTTTCCATAGACTCCCATGTTAAAAAAAATAAATTAAAAAAAATCCTGCAGAAATCAATTTTTTCAAACCTGACAAAAAAAGTTAGGTTTGCACAACTTTTTCTGGTAACCGATTGCGGCTGGATCCATTCTGAGATGATTACTGGACATGTGAACTTAGCCTAAGATGGCTGTTGGTCGATCATTCGTAAAGTAGCTATCTCGCACCGGCTCTCCCATATACAGGAGCGCTCCTGTGTCCTCTACAAGAGAGCCATCGTCAGACATGGGCTCCGGGAGGCAATATTCCAAAGTGATCGCTAAGCCACTGTAGCGGTGGTGCACGAGAAGGTTAAATAATGCAAAATCAGAGAAGTCCCAGCACTCACGGAAGGTATAACCTTATATCTTTATTACATCACACTGATTCAGCAGTATCTTCTGAGGAAAACTTGGATGAGCTGAAACACTTAGTTGGATCAGTGTGATTAAATAACGATATATGGTTATGCCTTCCGTAAGTGCTGGATAATCTCTGATTGTTCCCATACACATTAGACTGTCGTCCAATTCTGTTGATATCTGCAGGTTTTGGGCGACATTAGTTTGTGTATGGGGGGCTTAAAAGGAATCGGTCAGCAGGTTTTTGCTACCTCATCTGACAACAACATAAACAGGCAAGGAGATTCTGAATCCAACAGTGTATCACATAGATTACTGGGTGCAGCCAAGCTCACATAATCATGTAGCTGAGTTCAGGGAGCTGCCTCGTCCACACCAGGCTCTCAATAGAGATCGATTGTACATGGTCTGAGGTGTCAATCACAGAAGGGTCAGATTGCTCTGCATGTGCCAGTTCCTAAACCTAGCAATGTTAAACTAATGACTTTATTACCCTGTGATTAAGTAAACAATAAAGCTGGTGTCACACTAAGCGACAGCGACAACGATGTCGCTGTTACGTCACCATTTTCTGTGACGTAACAGCGACCTTGTAAGTCGCTGTTATGATCGCTGCTTAGCTGTCAAACACAGCGACGCAGCAGCGATCATAACGTCGCTGTGCTACATGTGCAGAGAGCAGGGAGCCGCGCTTAGCCCTGGCTCCTTGCTCTCCTAGGTACAGTACACATCGGGTTAATTAACCCGATGTGTACTGCAGCGACATATCACAGTGCAGAGAGCAGGGAGCCGCGCACACTGCTTAGCGCTGGCTCCTTGCTCTCCTTGCTACAGTATACATCGGGTTAATTACCCGATGTGTACTGCAGCCACATGTGCACAGAGCAGGAGCCGGCACTGGCAACGAAGGTAAATATCGGGTAACCAGGGAAAGGTCTTCCCTTGGTTACCCGATGTTTACCCTGGTTACAGCTTACCGCAGCTGCCAGACGCCGGCTCCTGCTCCCTGCTCGCTTCATTTCGTCGCTCTCTCGCTGTCACACACAGCGATGTGTGTGTCACAGCGGGAGAGTGACGACCAAAAAATGAAGCTGGACATTCAGCAACGACCGGCGACCTCACAGCAGTGGCCAGGTCGTTGCTGGATGTCACACACAGCGGACAGCGACGGGACGTCGCTGCAACGTCACAGGAAATGGTGACGTAGCAGCGACGTCGTTGTCGCTGTGTGTGACACCAGCTTAACTCACACACAGATAGAGAGGCACAGTTGTTTGTTTGTTTTAACCCTTAAAGCATGCTGCCCTCAGCTTACATAGCAAAAACCTGCTGACAGATTTCCTTCAAGGACTTTTCCGGATTGGAAAAATTGTGCCGATCAGGTTGAATCAGTTCAACCCGTTGTTCTGATCTTGATCAACAAGTTGGTAGGCACAGTGGAGATGTTAGGGCATACATAATCAAGGGTAGAAGATTATGGAGTCCTCCAACAAGATGAAGTAGCTTTTATTTACTAACTTACATTGGATACAGCGCAGTTTGAAGCTATTTTCCCTTTTTACTCAAGTATAGAGAAACATTTATGTGTACTTTGTAAAAAAACCAAAATCATAGCCATGAAACACATTAAGGCCAAAGCATTTATGCCATAAAACTGATGTCAAACACTTGGAGATCAAGAAATGTTTGTATTGTGCAATAATTTTGCAACTTTTTGAGTTTTCACAAGAGTTTTTGGCATCTCTATGGCTACACTCGCCTGTCAAATCATCAAAGGCGACAGCATTTCTGACGAGGCGCCACCTTCTTGCAGAGATTGTGTCCAGAGAACTATCCCTGATTCAGTTTGCTGTTGCTGACATAATGGCCAGATTGCAATCCAAAAGTGATGTAGTCACTTTTAATCCATAGTTACATTGTCCATTTAAAGATTTATGGTAGAATTATTTTTCCCTCTTAGAATGAGACGGTGATGTGCGGTGTCCGCGTCCTTTTATCTAAACACAAATCAATTTTAATGCAAAAGATTCTATTGGACTTTTCTGATCAGAGGCTGTTAGACACTTCACTCCACGTTCCTATGTGGATTACAAGATATCTTGTGTTTCTGTATGTTCCGTTTTCTGAATTGTGATATTTATGTAGGAACTAACATATATAAATTTATCTTAATACAGAAGGTACGTCAGAGGAGGGATCTTTGATGAATTCTCCACTAAAGCGGGCTTTACACGCTACAATAAATCTAACGATGTCTCAGCGGGGGTCACGTAGAAAGTGACGCACATCTGGCATCGTTTAGTGTTGTTGTAGGGTGTGATAGCTACGTGTGATTGCGATTGTATGAAAACACGTTGGTCGCATACACGTCGTTCAGATTCTAAAAAATTGCACGTCCGGTTGTTCATTGTTCCCGAGGCAGCACACATCGCTGTGTGTGACACCCCCGGGATCGATGAACACATCTTACCTGCGTCCCGGCTGCAATGCTGAAGGAAGGAGGTGGGCGGGATGTTTACGTTCCGCTCATCTCCGCCCCTCCGCTTCTATTGGCCGGCTGCCGTGTGACATCGCTGTGACGCCGAACGTCCCTCCCACTACAGGAAGTGGATGTTCTCCGCCCACAGCGAGGTCGTATGGTAGGTAAGTACGTGTGACGGGATTTAATAGTTTGTGTGACACGGGCAACAAATTAAACGTGCCACACATACGATGGGGGTGGGAGTGATCGCATACGAGATCGCATGTGTAATTGTAACGTGTAAAGCAGGCTTTAGACCTGATAAGTGATCAGTACATAGAATTGGAACAGGCTATCTGTTTTGGGCACAACATTATACATTATTGTATGTGACAACAGCATTTAGCTTTTCAAAAGAAGTCTGTTGTTTGGCACTGCAGCCAAATGGCAAGCAGTTTGCTAAAGATCCTACTTAGCTTTTATCTTTTTATTTATGTCCTATCTCTATTGTACTATACGGCATAAAAAAACAAGTACACCGAATCTATGTACCATGTTTGCCAAAAAATATGACTACTCAGTAAATGAGCCCTGGCAGGATTTTTCAGCCTTTAGGGTATGTAGGAAAAATAAGCTCTACTCCAAAAATAACCACTAGTTGCGGATCCCCATACTAATAGTATCCTAAAATAGTGCTTGGGCCGTCCTTTCAGGATATGTAACTTGTATTGGTATACGTTGCTCCGATGTGTGGCTGTAAGCCCTAAAGTTTATAGTCGCATGTCGGCTAGTTACTGGAATGAATATTCACCCCTCTGCCAGCATCAGTGATCGGAACCTGTGTTATTGACAAAATGAATATTCACCCCGTTCCCCCACCCACCCCTCTGCGAAGCGTCAGTGATTCACCCAGACTGTTGTATTACTGCCCGAGGATCGCAGTACAATGCTCGCCCTGGCCGAAGGATATTCTGGCCTGAGCGTGTCAGTGTGTGTTTCTTTTAAGCTGTTACACTCCGGTGAGGAGAGTCGCTGGCAAGTACGAGCATTGCACTGTGATCCTTGGGCAGTAATACTACAGTCTGAGTGGATCCTGACTCCGGCGCAGAGGGTTGGTTGGGGGAAGGGGGTGAATATTTATTTTTTTTCATTAGCACAAATTCAAATCACTGACATCAGCAGAGGGGTGGGCGGGATTATGGGAAGGGGAGAATATTCATTTTTCATTAATGGGTGACCCAGTAACTGATGCCAATACAAAATATAAGACATCCCCCAAATTGAGCCCTAGAGCATATTTTGAAGTCATAATATGAGAGTCTTATTTTCTAGGAAATGGTAGTACTTGACCAGTTACATATCTATGCCTATAAATGTCACTGTATAATATGCCAATTATGGAAAAACAAGTACAGGTTACAACAGCCAGAATCATTACCTAACCTCAGCAGTCCTCATCCATATTCAATCCTCTAAGGAAAAGACATTTTTAATGTGTTAACATAGATTCTGACATAATGTATGAGAATGGTTTGATCTTGCAATTAGAGGTAACATGGTATTGCTATTAGCAAACATCTGATTTTCATTAAGTGCTAATTAGTGTTACCTACTGTATGTTTAAGCTGAGGCCACACGGGGATTTGTTCGAGTCTTCACATGACACACTGCTCACACTTGCAGCACAGCGGGAGCCGAGTGTCATGCGACTGTGGTCCAATCGTGCGATCAGACCACAGTTGCGGAGGGGAGGGAGGGATTTATCTCCCCATCTCCTCCGTTGACGGCTGATACGAGAATCGCACTGCTCTCGCACTATACCAGTGTAATGCGAGAGCAATGCGATGTTTTTCTCGTCCCCTTGACTTGAATGGATGCGTGTGGAACAAGATCGCATCCACCCGCAGCAGGCTGTGACTGTTTTCTTGGTCCGATTAGGGCTGAGAAAATAATCGCTCATGGGAGCTGCCCCATGTTTATCGCGTTCTGCTTGCACCGTTTTTCTCACCATGTGTCCTAGGCCTTATACTGCAACACAATTTTGGGGGATGTTGATTAGATTATCCAAGTCCTTTTAATTGTGGAGTGCAAGTTGCGTATTCAAGCATGGCGGTAATATCCACATTTCATGGCTATAGCATTTCTAAGCAAGGCTGGAGTAGTATGTTTTGGGAATTACTCTATCAGAAGCAATGACTACCGTATATACCAAGTACGTTTCATATTGTATAGATCACCTCTTGTAAATGATGTATGCTTGTCTGCACAGAGTCAAGGATTCTGTCACCTGAAATGGAATCACTATAAGATGCATAATGAATTCAGAATCAATCTTTGGGGTCGTTTTTTCAACTTGGTTTCATTTAATGGTGCCTGGAATTTAGTAAAAAAAAAAAAAAAAAAACAACTCAATGAAACCTCAAGGTGTGTGTTGCCGTTGGGGAACATTATGGCTCTTTGATCAGACGTTTGTGACAACTAGGTATATATCACACTCTCGCTGTAAGTCAATAGCCTCTATGAATTTTTCTTCTGATGCCAATCTTAATAGGATCCTTGTAAGTGACGTGATTTCTAGGCTAACCTAACTTGGCGGTACAGTATTGATTCTTTGTCATCCATTGTAACAGATTTCGGTCTAGAATAATAAACAATGGAATTCTGTATGAGCTGACGGTGACGCCGGCTCATGGAAATCTTTTTATCATGCCCGTAGGGGCCCAATAACATGGAAAAAGGGCCGACTAGTCTAGAATTCTGGCAAAAATTGCTTGATGATTATAGTGATGTACTAAACCATGTCGGGAACTGAAAGAAGGCAGAAAAAAACTTTCTTGCTTGGTGTCAAATGACAAATGTGAAACCTGTCACTAATCCCATAAAAAGTCACAGATACTAGCAGAGACTAAAGCTGGTGTCACACACAACGACAACGACGTCGCTGCTACGTCACCATATTCTGTGACCGTAGCAGCGACCTCAACAGCGACGTCGCTGTGTGTGACACATAACAACGATCAGACCCCTGCTGCGAAATCGTTGCTCGCTCCTGAATGTTCCAGGTCATTTTTTGATCGCTGCTATCCCGCTGCGCCATGCTGATAAGCTGATAATCCTTGTGTTTGACACCGCAGCAGGGACGCTACGCTACGTCTGAAACCACACAACTACCGTCGACGTCGCTATGATCGCTGCTCCGTCGCTGCTTTATATAACATGGTTGACAGCTTACTAACGATCATCTATGGTCGCTGCTACGTCACAGAATATGGTGACGTAGCAGCGACGTCGTTGTCGTTATGTGTGACACCAGCTTAATGGACAACTCATGATTGTAAATTCATGGCGCTGTCATTTAGAATCTAGCCAGCAGGCCATGAACAATATAATCTGCAGTAAATGGCAGTCTGAAATCTGTAATGTATAGCCAAGTGTTTCCTAAAGTTTCCACCGGAAAACAGCATATTAAATATTTCACAAGCGTATTATGGTCTAAAGTGGTTTTACACTACTATAATGTAAATGTCCATTCCTTAGCATAGGTGATCAAAGGTGGAAGATGAGTGAAGTAGAGACGTCTGCCAGATGTAAGCCTTCATCGGAGGAGAACATCTCTGCTGTCATGCTATTTAGTGGCCTCCGTGGCTATGGCAGATTACCTTCTATTGTGTTGCACCAGTTAGGAGCCACTAAACAGTGTGACAGAGCTGTGGTGTTCTGCGCCGTACACTCTTCACATATAATCACTGCCGGAGCTGGCAACAGCTGATCAGTGGGAAAGATGTCCGCAAACTTCAGGATTGTTGACAATTTTACATCTACAAATAAAACTGGAAATATGCTAGCTAAACTCTGTAAAGTTCTGTCTCAATTTGGGCCAGAAAAGTCTTAAGCGATTTTCACCATTTTTATGACTTGTTTGCCAATGGGTTGTGGCATCACTGAAATATGATGAGGATTAACATAGTGCACCAAAAATGTATCAAAATTCTGCACCAAATTTCTGTAATAAACGAAGTCGATTAGTGGAAACTTAGCCCGTTTCATCAAGGCTTTTACACTATGCTTATTCTCCATAAAGCAAATACTGACAGACCCGTCTTCTCTTTCAGGAATAGAACTTTGCCCTCCAAACCACAGATTCATGATTACAATGGTGGCCAGTTTCATTGGAATGGCTGGACAATTTCTTCTGCCAGGGTTGGCTGCTCTCTGTAGAGACTGGCAGATCCTCCAAGCTGTCATAATCTGCCCTTTTATCCTGATGCTTTCTTACTGGTAGTAAGTATACATATATATGTAGTTTGCGTTGTGCGTAGGAGATATGTAAACTTTAGGACTGCGATCACATGTCACTGCTGTGTTGCTTTTGTTTTATTTTTTTGATATGACTTCTTTAAAATTTAAATAGATCAAAAGAGGGCCACTTAGCAATTAAAATGGCAACAACTCGAACAATGAATGAAACCAAGAGGAAAGAGTCTTTCAGTTTGCCAAATAGCAAATGTACCCACACAAGCCATATTATGAAAATGTAAATTCATTTATTATAAATGCTGTAGGGAAAACAATTATAGGCATACATACATAAATATAGGACCAAGGGAATTGGTGCTGGAGGGGAAAACCCCACGTGTCCTAAGCATTCATTCAGGAGAACAAGTCTCTACTGAGTAGCGGCAGACATACCATAAATAGTAACTCCAGGCAGACAAGGCTCAAAAGAGTAAATGCGGCCAAAGGGACCAAAACAGATAGTAGCCAAAGGCAGAGCAACCTACCAGGAGAATATGTCGCCGAGGGCCGGGATGACACGTGGGGACCAACGTCCCAACACGTGTTTCGCTCCGTGTGCTTCGTCGGGGGACGACTAAAATAGTGCAGGATGTGGATCTTATATAGGGGGTCCAACCCCAATGAAAAACGCCCCCTCATTAAGTTAATCCTAAGAACCAGGGTATACCGGACCGCGCCGCAGTGGATCCTCAGCAGCGGAAGCCGGGGGGAAGAAAACTTCCTGTGACGTCACAGCACTTCCGGTATTCCGCTGCTAAGGACGCCAGCCGCGGTCGCGTCAGAAGGTGGAGACTTCCCTCCGGTGCGTCATCGGGCAGGTCCGCCTTAGTAGAAGGCGCGAACCCGTCCATTAATAAACAGGGCAACAGTGCCCACAGTTGTAATAAGAACGGGAAGTAAATTATGGGAACATTCCGTAAAGAGGTCGCAATATACCACAATGGGGATGAATACAGATGGGACATAAAAGAAACAGAAGGTACATTAGAGAGGAAAGGAGGAGAATGAAATCGGCCACTTCCACATGTTCACAACCACATATACAGAAATAAGGCATAATATATATAATACGCATACATACATGAACAGTGAGGCTATATATACAAAGATAAAGCATCACATATATAATGAGCGCATATATACATAAATAGAGATCAATCCATTTCATAGTTATGGTAAGACATGCATGTATTTAAATTGATCCGACGTCAAAAAACTCCATGTCTCAAGTGACTTGTAAGAGGAAAAGTTGACATCTTCCACAGTAGGTGTCCCAAAACTGTAGGGGCTAAGACATAATAGGGGTAGGACCCAGACTAGAAAAGACAAAAAACACTGTTAAAATTGAGACACAGAACCACGCAATAGAACCGAACCAATCAACCTATTAAATACAAAAGTCTAAGACTCATGAAAACAACTGCCAAAAAGCAGTGGATACCTTTAAAAGCCAACATATTTAAGTCCGAAAATCCGGACTGCGCAAGGCAAAGAGTCATGATGGTCATTACTATCCTAGGTAACCAGGAGAACTACAAAAAAGGAGCAAAAGTAAGACGTTCATTGAGTCCTCGGGAGGACATGGTACCAAGGGTAAACATCCATCGGCACTCTACCTGTGCCAGACGTTTTTTCAAATCTCCGCCGCGGATACCAAGATGCACCCGGTCGATCCCACGGACCTTCAGGGAGGTTGGATCACAATTGTGAATCTCCCTGAAGTGACGGGGGATCGTCTTAAGAGTCTCCGGGTTGATAGCCTCTTTGGCGGCCAAAATATCACGTACATGTTCCCTCGTACGGATACGCAATTCCCGAGAGGTTAATCCGATGTATATTTTGTCACAACCACATGTGGCGTAATAAATTACGCCAGATGTGTTGCAAGAAATATAAACCCGGATCGAATACTCTCTCAGGCCGTCGGCAGAACAAAAAGTAGTGGCCCTAACGATGTTTTTACATCCCCGACAGCTACCGCATGGATAGCAGCCAACTCGTTGCGGACCACATCCGAAAAGAGGGGGAGTCTTCGCCACATAGTGGCTGTGCACCAACATATCTTTGAGGCTCTTACCTCTTCTCGCTGTCATCATGGGGCGGTCAGGCAGGTATCCCTCAAAAGAGGGCTCCGTTTGAAGAATTGCCCAATGTTTATTAAGCACCCCCCTTATCTGCTCCCACTGTCGACAGTGGGTGGAGATAAACCTGGCCACATAACCAGTTGGCTTCACTGTTGAAGCTCTCCCAGACAGTAGATGGTCACGATTAGAGGATTTAGCCCGCTGGTATCCACGTTTGATGGATCTATTACTGTACCCCCTGCTTATAAATCTCTCCCTCATATCACTGGATTCAGCCTCAAAGGTATTACCCGAGGAACATAATCTGCGCAACCGCAGAAATTGGCCAGTGGGGATGGCATTCACCGTTGACCTAGGGTGTCCCGAAGTGGCGTGGAGGAGGGAATTAACCGCGGTGGACTTACGGAAGATGGTAGTAGACACAGCTCCACCCAGCTCTATAGAGATCCTGATGTCTAAAAAGTCAATGGATCTCTGTCCGATCTGATGGGTCAAAAAGATGTTCCGGTCGTTGGAGTTGAGTCGACGCACAAAATCCTCCAGTTCAGGACCAGTTCCTCCCCAGACGACAAGAATGTCGTCTATATAGCGGAGCCAGCACTGCGCATGGGAGCTCGCCGGCACGCCGCCCCCGAAAACCTCCCTCTCCCAAAAGCCGAGAAAGAGGTTTGCGTAGGACGGCGCGCAAGCCGCCCCCATCGCAGTGCCGCGCCGCTGGAGGAAGAACCGGTTTTCCCTACAGCATTTATAATAAATGAATTTACATTTTCATAATATGGCTTGTGTGGGTACATTTGCTATTTGGCAAACTGAAAGACTCTTTCCTCTTGGTTTCATTCTTTAAAATTTAGAAGTATCTTGTTTTCATTAGTAAAAACGCATTTGGATGCCACATTCTCTTTAAGGCTCCTTTCACACCTCCGGTTTTTGCAGTGCGGCACAATCCGGTTTAAAAACCTATGCAACGGATGCGGCAAAAAAAAATGGATCCGTTGAATAAGTTTTTCCATGCGGCCCGTCCGGTTTTTGCCGGATGTGACTTGATACTGAGCGTGCGCAGTACAAAAAACCGCATCCGGTGGCCGGATGCGGTTGCTGCAGGACGCCGCATCCGGCGTCCATAGGCTTGCATTGTGAATTGCGTCGCATGGCACCAGATCCGGCGCGATGCGTTTTTTTCGCCGCACAAAAAAACGTGCTAGGCAACGTTCCATTCGGCCACCGCATGGGCTAAATATGCCGCATCCGGCAAAAACCGGACGCAACGCAAGGCCACGCGGCACAATACGGCGTTAATGCAAGTCTATGCAGAAAAAAAACGCTACCGGTGGCAAAAAAAAACCTGTTGCGTTTTTTCTGCAGAGCGCCGTATTGTGCCGCACGGCAAAAACCGGATGTGTGAAAGCAGCCTAACACTTCAACTCTGTACATCCCTTTTTAGTATGGCTTATTTAGTCCCAACCCAACTCCATGTCTATAAAGTTACAAACGCCACGAACATGGTCTAACTTTTTGTAGTACCGATTTAGTGTTGTTTGCTGTATGCATAAGCTTCTAAAACATTCCATCTTTGGTTGTTGTTTGCCTATAGCATCTTTCCTGAATCTTTGAGGTGGTTAATGGCCACAATGCAGTTTGATACTTCTAAGAAGCAAATTCTTCAAACTATTCACAAGAACAGAGTGAATACGGAAAGTGACATCAAAGGAGTAATGCCAGGTAATATGCAAAACCAATGTGGCACCGATTATTTATTTTCCTTTAAATAATTTTTTTAAAGCTGTTGTCCACTACTCGAACAACTCACCTCCTGTGCTGATACAGCAGGAATGGCACCACCACAGGAGGTGAGTAGAAGCTTTTATTTTAATGGGGCAAACGTAGGGAATGAGAAGGAGTTGGGAAAGTAGTGGACAACACTTTTAACCCCTTCACGACCAATGACTGATATATCCGTCATGGATCGTGTGAGGTTAATCCCCACCCCCTGCTGTGGGCAGGTCACGGCAATCCACGCACATATCAGCTGTTTTCAACAGCTGGCGTGTGCCTGCATCTTACGAGTGGAATCGCATTCCACCCGTAACATTTAACCCCTTACATCTCACTGCCAAAGTCTGGCAGCGAGATGTATATGCGCGCGGCCATTACTTTTACTTACCGCCGCCCCCACCGGAAGTCACGTATGTGATCACGTGACTTTCGGTGGTTGCCATGGTAGCACAGGATCATGTGATGACGCCTGTAGCTAACATGAGTCACTTCCTCTCAGTGCCAGCAATAGTGCCAGCACGGAGAGTAAAGCCGCGTATCTGCAGATCTCGGCTCTGTAGCTGAGATCTACAGATAGGGCAGAGCGATCGGATTGTTGATCCATATAGCCCCCTAGGGGGACTAGTAAAATTAAAAAAAAGGTTTTAAAAAAAACCCTGAAAGTTCAAATCACCCCCTTTCGCCCCATTGAAAATTAAAGGGTTAAAAAATATACACATTTGGTATTGCCGCGTTCAGAAACGCCTGATCTATCAAACTATAAAATCAATTAATCTGATCAGTAAACGACGTAGCGGCAAAAAAATTCCAAATGCCAAAATTTCGTGTTTTGTCGCCGCAAGTTTTGCGCAAAATGCAATAACAGGCGATCAAAACGTAGCATCTATGCAAAAATGGTACCATTAGAAACATCAGCTCGAGACACAAAAAATAAGCTGTCACTGAGCCATAGATCCCAAAAATGAGAACGCTACAGGTTTCGGAAAATGGCGCAAAACGTGCGCCATTTTTATTGGACAAGCTTGTGAATTTTTTTTAACCTCTTAGATACAAGTAAGCCTATACATGTTTGGTGTCTACAAACTCGCACCGAACTCAGGCATCACACCCACACATCAGTTTTACCATATAGTGAACACGGTGAATTAAATATCCCAAAAACTATTGTGTGATCACTTTTTTTTTTGCAGTTTTTCCACACTTGGAATTTTTTTGCTGTTTTCCAGTACACGATATGGTAAAACTTTATGGTTTCATTTAAAAGTACAACTCGTCCCGCAAAATAAGCCCTCATATGGCAAGATTGAGAGAAAAATAAAAAAGTTACGGCTCTCGGAAGAAGGGGGCCAAAAATCCCCAGCAAAAACTGAAAACGCTCTGGGGCTGAAGGGGTTAAAGATCTTATCAGACATTTTTATTTTATTTTAAGCGACCTGCCTAGAGACACATTTCACACCTTATGTTCTCCCTAACTGGCAATGAACGAGAACATAGTTCTTGTAGCACATGCAGATGATTCTGAAAGTATGTGATGTGAAAGTAATGATTTGCCGAACAGAGCCAGGTCTTGATTATTAAAAATGATTATATCCATTTTTATATACTTTACTGTTCTTGTTGCAGAATTGGAAAGGGAGCTGGCAAGAAGACCTAAGAAAGTTTGTATTGTGAAAGTCGTGGGAACCAGGAACCTGTGGAAGAATATACTCGTCCTTTGTGTTAACTCGTAAGTTGGCCTTTAATGCATAATGTGATCAAGATGTCTCAATGCTTGTGGATGCTGCTGTCTCATGTATATCATGCGTTTTATGGTGGCTGACAGCATATGGACGTATCCCTGTTTTGTTTTTAAAAAATAAAATACGTGATACCCATCCTCACTGGATCCCAGCAGTTCCTGTTCAAGCTCCTTTACAGAAGAAGCCGAGTAGTTGGATACCAAAAATCGGAACAAAGTTACTGCCTCTTCTCATTCCATTCCCCTTTTATTTGAGAATATAGTGTAAGAGCAAAGTGTAGGACATCACTAGCAAAATCAACGCAGTACCTTGTCAAACTGTCCAGGTTCCATTCTGCACAGTATTCCCACAAGTAGAAGCAGGAGATGAATCGGCATCTTTATAAAAAGGTTTTGTGGAGCCCCAATATGCATAGAACATCACGTATTGTTCTGGGCTTTTGTCCAGTGCATATGACTAGGACGAAGGATCCCAAGGACTATATTTTCTTAATGTACACCCTTTTGGGTACAAGCATTGTTTGGCGTGCCATCTATTTTAGCAGTTTTGTAGTTCAGCTCATCCTGAGTAATCCTCTCATTATAGGTTCCATCTATATGACTTTGTCATATAGCCGTAACATAAAATAATGTATTTTTCATACTTTTATGAATCAAAAGTACATCCAAATTTTTCTACAGAAAACAGAGCCTGTCAAGTATGTATTAACAAATGGTAAGAACCTCTTCTGAGCCAAGTAGGCCTCTGACCATACTTCTTTTAGAAGAAAAGCGGTGTGGACAACATGGAATCATCCTCGATGTGCAGTTAGATGAATTTTCTTGAGGGTCTTTTATTACTCTTTTCATTGGTGTAGCACATACAAGGAGAATGCTTATCAGTACGTGGCTCTTAATAATATTTCACCTTTTCTAATATGGCAACTTGAGTTCTCATTGTGTTCCTGTATATCATTTCCAGGTTGACTGGGTATGGGATACACCACTGTTTTGCTAAAAGTCTGATGGACCCCGAAGTAAATATGAACATCATGCACAACTTCTATGCTAACTACTTTGCCATGGCAGGAATTACATTAGCATCATGTCTGGCAATGTGTCCTGTTGTCGGATTTTTGGGAAGAAGAGGAGGGTTGCTGCTGTTTATGATACTAACCGCTTTGGCATCACTTCTCCAGCTTGGTCTTCTGAATTGTAAGTAGTTTTTTATGTGAGTGTGTGTGATCCTTTTATTGGCTTATTAGACATGTGTGGCAGTGTCTCTTTAATAGAGAACACAGGAACGCCCCTCTGTATGGGAGACATGGCCAACCTGGCTGGTGGCCAAACAATCTTCCAAACTATTGTTCGTTTGTCAGCCATCTAATGTCATCGGGGGCCTAAAGTCCTAGTGCCACAGGTGGCAAAGCAAGATACGTTTAGCATTTTACATAGTAGGTGGCCATCAAATTAAATAATTTGCATTGGACCTAATAATTTATAGTCTTGTTTCTGTCTATGATGAAAATCAGGTTACCTCTGCACATAAGCTCAATACAGAAAAGAAACCTTAAATGAAAAGGTCATTTCTGTGCTTTGTGTATTTATTTTTACTTAGTGTCATGTTATAAGAGATCCTGGAAGAGTGAATCTGACAAGTGTGTAAAGGAATTTAATCTTTGCACTACTAATCTTAAAGGGCTGATCCGAACGCCAAAGTAAATTTCATTCTAAATCCATATTTATTTAGTGTCATAATCTAAACTAATTTCTAATATACTTTGTATTAAAAATTCCCTATCCTTCCCTAACTACACTAACTGCTATTCTGTTTCGTTTGTTTCCCCTTACTTCCTCTTTGATGATGATTTCGATTGAAAATCCCATTGCATGCTGAGATACTCAAAAGTGTCATCAGTGGCAAAGGCTATGATCACTTACCACAGCCTCCTTCCTGAAACAAAGCGTCATCAGTGACGCTCCTTTCAGGGGGTCAAATAGTCACTGTGCGATGTGCACAATGGCAGCTCGCGTCTTGTTACCAGCTCAGATTAGTAGTAACAAGCTGGCAACAGTGGTATAAAAATACCCAGCATGCAGAAACCAGAGCTGTCCCTGCTAGAGACGTCACTGGTCTCTGCTTGCTGGGTATTCTGAAACCGCTCGGTTGGCAGCTTATTACTGCTGAGCTGAGTCAAAAACAGAGAGTGCGCTGTCACTGTACACATCACAGAGCGCACAAAGATTAGTCCAGCCCCTGAAATGTCACTGATGACACTTCGCTATAGGGAGGGTGCGGAGGCAGCAGCAGTGACCACAGCCTCTGATCCCTGATGACTTTGTTTTGTTATCCCAGCATGCACTGGGATTTTCAAACGATGTGTGATCAGAAAGGAAGTAGGGAAAAAAATAAAATAGCAGTTGGACAGTGTAGTTAGGGAAGGAATGGGAATTTCTAATGCAGGTATTTTAGGAATTAGTTTAGATTATGACACTAAATAGATAGGGATTTAGATGGAAATTACTTTGGCCTTCAAACAGCACACCTTTAAAGGCTATTCCCACAATTGACCTTTATGACATTTCAACACTTGCTTGGCTGTTTGTAGAAATTAACAAAGCAATCCATGTACATTCTTGGCTACCTCCTTAACTTCCTACTCTGATGCAACACCTGGAAGCAGCGCATTTCAGTTCTGGCGATTAAATGTCTGATTGAAGTAACCCACAAACATAATCTATAATCTAAATCTACCATTAATGTGTAGTATTTAGTGCTGTTTAGCCAAGAAAGAGGACTTTAAAAGAACTACAATGTCTCATTCACTTGTAAGGTGTTTTTGGGAAGGTTTTGCATGAGCGGTCATAAGGCTACGTCACACTAAGCAACATCGCTAGCAACATCGCTGCTGAAGCACAACTTGCTAGCGATGTTGCTTAGTGTGACATCCAGCAACAACCTGGCCCCTGCTGTGAGGTCGTTGGTTGTTGCTGAATGTCCTGGGCCATTTTTTAGTTGTTGCTCTCCCGCTGTGAAGCACACATCACTGTGTGTGACAGCGACAGAGCAACAACTAAATGTGCAGTGAGCAGGAGCCGGCTTCTGCGGACGCTGGTAACCAATGTAAATATCGGGTAACCAAGAAGCCCTTCCCTTGGTTACCCGATATTTACCTTCGTTACCAGCGTCCGCCGCTCTCAGCTGTCAATGCCGGCTCCCTGCTCTCTGCACACGTAGCCGGAGTACACATCGGGTAATTAACCCGATGTGTACTGTGGCTAGGAGTGCAGGGAACAGGGAGCTCGCACTGGCAGTGTGAGAGCGGCGGACGCTGGTAACGAAGGTAAATATCGGGTAAGCAAGGGAAGGGCTTCTTGGTTACCCGATGTTTACCGTGATTACCAGCGTCCGCAGAAGCCGGCTCCCTGCTGCCTGCACACGTAGCAGAGTACACATCGGGTAGTTAACCCGATGTGTACTGTGGCTAGGTGTGCAGGGAGCCAGCGCTAAGCGGTGTGCGCAGGTAACCAAGGTAAATATCAGGTTGGTTACCCGATATTTACCTTAGTTACCAAGCGCAGCATCGCTTCCACGTGTAGCGACGCTCCAGCGATCCCTGCCAGGTCAGGTTGCTGGTGGGATCGCTGGAGCGTCGCTTAGTGTGACATCTCACCAGCGACCTCCTAGCAACTTACCAGCGATCCCAACAACGATACAACCTGATAGGGATTGCTGGTAAGTTGTTTAATGTGACTGGGCCTTTAGACTGGGGTATAAGGGGTAACGTCTGTCCTAGTGAAGTGATATGCAGTGTAAGAAGACATAAAGGCCTTGCAATGCTCTTCTGGAAAATTAAATCTGCAAATCAGATCTCTTGCTTCCTCTATGAAGAGCTAACTTGCATATTTAATTTCCCAGAGTAGCATTGCAAGGCATTTAAGTCTCCTTACACTGGCATGTTGCTCTTGTCCATAAGGAAAGCTGTTACCCCTTAGACCCCAGTCTTAGGAGTACTTTGCACGCTGCAACATCACTACTGCGATATCGTCGGGGTCAAATCGAAAGTGACCCACATCCGCGCCGGTAACGACGTCTTAACGTGTAAAGCCTAGATGCACCGATAAACGATCGCAAAAGCATCGAAAATCGGTGATCTGTGTAGCCTTGGTCATTTTTATAATGTCGCACCAATAGGAGATACGATGTTGTTCCTCGTTCCTGCAGCAGCACACATCGCTGTGTGTGAAGCCGCAGGAGTGAGGAACATCTCCTTGCCTGCCTCCACCGGCTATGCAGAAGGAAGGAGGTGAGCGGGATGTTTATGTCCCGCTCATCTCCACCCCTCCGCTTCTATTGGCGGCCTGCCGTGTGACGTCGCTGTGACGCCGCACGACCCGCACCCTTAGGAAGGAGGTGGGTCGCCGGCCAGAGCGACGTCGCAGGGCAGGTTAGTGCGTGTGAAGCTGCCGTCGCGGTAATGTTCGCTACGGCAGCTATCACAAGATATCGCATGTGCGACGGGGGCAGGTACTATCGCGCTTGGCATTGGTAGCCGATGCTAGCGATGTCGCAACGTGCAAAGTACCCCTAAGACTTGCTTTGCTCTGAAAGGGGGCAACACTTTAAAACACATCTGATTCTGGTTTTGTCTTTTAACCTAAGTCATGTGGCAAGGCTCATTCAAGAGGTTGTTCACTACTTGGACAACCCTTTCTCATTCCCCATGTTTGGCCTCCATTTCTACTCACCTCTCGTGCTGGTGATGTTCCTGCAGTACTGGTACTCTCGTTCACGGGGCTCACGTGAGGTTGTGACGTCATGTGAGCCCTACTCCCAATCACCGGCAGCTACTCTCTCCCTGCCTTTGGACATGTAAGTAATTAACAGCAAGTGTGCGGACATCAACAACTCTCACTTCCTGTTGCATACTCATACTTATGAAGGCGGGGAGAGAGAAGCTGGTGGTGATTGGGCACAGGGCTTGAATGACATCAGAACCTCACATAAGCCCCGGGAATGTGAGCACCAACACCGCTGGAATGGTTCCGGGATGGAAGGAGAGTATAAGCTTTTTTATTTTAACGGGGCCAAATATGGGAAATGAGAAGGGGTTGTCTAATAGTGGGCAACCCATTTAAAGGGTCCATAATGGCCTTTAGGATTTCTACTTCCAGTAGGTGACATTAAAGTGAAGGGGCAATTTGCATTCATTAAGATAAAACATTGGACTTAATGATTCGGTACCTTGGAAATTATTCACATTACGCAGATTTGCTGCAGCAATGTCTATATTTACTTGTGTGAAATGTGATTTATCTGCTGCATGTGCATGGATTTCTGTAAGTCTCATTTAAATAAATTAGACAGGCGGTGACAGGTTAGCTTTTACTTTTACATCAGTATTTCAGGATCCATCACATTCTGCAAGCAGTTTGTGTGTTCTCCCCGTGTTTGCGTGGGTTTCCTCCGGGTTCTCCGGTTTCCTCCCACACTCCAAAGACATAGTGATAGGGAACTTAGATTGAGAGCCCAAATGGGGACAGTGATGCCAATGTATGTAAAGCACTGTGGAATTAACAGCGCTATATAAATGAATAAATATTATATTATTATTTAACCTTAAACAAATTAACATTCTGTTTTGTATTGTGAAATGTAATTGAGAAATGGGTTAACGTTATTTTTTCCCCTCTTTCCTTTTTCCTCCTCTGCTGTTTGTGACTAGTGATTGGAAAATACACGCAGCGTCCTGACACAGGTAAGATCTCATATTTGAAAGGTCTATATTCTTTTTGGGCAGTTTTTATTTAAAACATATTAGCAAAATTTGTAATGAATGCCTTTAAATATATATTAATTCACTATTAATGTTAATTATTTATTCTTTTTAATCTATATTTTAAGGTATGAGTGAAACCGTGAAGAATAAATTCTCCGTAATCTTCTCCATTATCGGGATGTTCTCCTCTCATGCGGTTGGCAGTTTAAGTGTGTTTTTCTGCGCTGAAATCACCCCCACTGTGATCAGGTACATGCGTTACTCCTATCTATACTGTAATTATGTCACTTCTGCTTTTATTGGTCTTCACTCATGTTTGGGGATACAGTGTACTGAATGCTTTTCTCTTTAATGTCAGACTCAGTTAGCTGAATGTAAAAAAAACACTTATGCTTAACGATGCAGCCAAAATGTATAGGCCACGTTCACATTAGCAGTATTTTGCTGATTATTTTGTATTCGTGTTTGAAAGCCAAAACCAGAAATGGCGCAAGACAGCTGAAGATCTGGAAATAGAGGGCCATGGGCCCCATCATGCCTCCTTCCTCACCCCCTAACCCCCATCCAGGCAGTTGATGAATACAGTGGTGGAGTCGTTGGCTCCATGCTCCATCATTCAGACTGTGCAGCTGAGACTCTGCACGATAGGCGTGATGACACCGCTAGATCACGCATGCTGTTTGGAGTCTGAGCCTTCACTCACAAAAGAGCTGAGCAGCTCACTAGAATGAGGACGAGGTGAGTAGTGTTTGTTTTTTTTTTTTTGTCTTGTTTTTATTGAAATTAACTTGTTAGTGACTGTGAGGACATTATACTGTTTGGTGAGCTGTAGGAATATCATACTCTGATTCTTCAAAGCCCCCAATACCCTTTTCCCACAGCCCACCAATCTATGGGGAAGGCATTATACTGTGTGGGATCTATCTTACAGTTTGGGGGGGACTGTGATGGTATAATACTGTGTGTGGGAATGTTGTGGGGATGATATACCATGTGGGGGACCATATTGTTTGGGGGCCGTCTTATTGTATGAGCTGGACTATATTGGCATCATAATGTGTGTGGGGAGGATAGTGGAACATCAAAACGTTTAGTGGACTATCATACTATGTTGGGGTCTGTGGAGGATCATACTGTGTGTTGGGGGACAGTGGCATCCATCATATTGTGTGAGGAAGCTAAGAAATACATATACTATATTGGCGACTGTGGGAGCATTATACTGTGCGTGGGAGGGTTATGTGGACATCTTACTGTTTTGGGGGCGTTGTGAGGACATCAAACTGTGTTGGGAGCGGTTGATCAATCTACAAGGATTGAATAACAGGAGGAGTATGATTTATAAACTATGTAAAAAGCAATAAATTATATGGTTTTGATTAGCTACTACAGGTAAAAATGTTACAATAAACTTACTGTAACGAGTCTGCATACTTAAATCTGCTCAAATTAACCAATCTATT
The DNA here is from genome assembly GCF_048569485.1 of Anomaloglossus baeobatrachus. Classification (NCBI taxonomy): domain Eukaryota; kingdom Metazoa; phylum Chordata; class Amphibia; order Anura; family Aromobatidae; genus Anomaloglossus; species Anomaloglossus baeobatrachus. The sequence goes on from NC_134358.1 coordinate 252,429,216, forward strand.
TAATATAAGATAATGTGTTAATATTGAGTTTGACCCGCTGCTTCGGCTCTCTACAACAATTATGGTCTCTCAGGTGGCCTCCTTGGGAAAAGTTATTTTACACCCGTGGTCCAGAGCAAAGAGGTGCAGATTTAATATTCTATTATTTTGATCTACTCTTAATCTAGGCTCAAAAAGACAGAACATACATACAGTAAACAATTGTGACATTGCAGTGCATATGTTCATTCTTTTTAGCATTTTTAAGAGCAATTTCAGGCAGGACCTTTTTGAAAAAAGATGCCATGTGCGCATACCATTAAAGGGAATCTGTCATCAGGTTTTCGCTTTGTTATGGGCATGATGTAGGGGCAGAGAACTTGATTTCAGTGATGTATCACTTAGTTTACTGGGTCCTGTAATTATGTTGGAATCCGATTTCTCTGCTTGAGATCTAGCAGAGCTCAGATTGCTGAGCCTTTTATAACCTCTCCTATACCACTGGCTGGCAGCTTTCTGATTACACTGTATATGGACAGAAAGCTTCTGATCAGTGGTGGGGTCATGTTTGGAACAGGATGCACAAGACGCTCAATCCTCTAGTGATGATCTGCTGCTGTTAAAACACGAATTTCCTTGAAACAGTCTCTTGCAGCCTAGTAAGTGACACATTATTAGAATCAGGGTCTCAGTCCCTACATCATGCTGTTGTCGGATCATTACATAACAACCTGCTGATAGCTTTCCTTTAAGCATTCATTGGCCAATTATGGAGTTTTTTTTCTTACACAAACTTAGGAATCTATATATATAATTGCCTTATTCTGTCTGTCTGTCTGTCTTGCTCCAAAATTGTGTCCTTACGGTGACAAACAGCGGATTGGCCACTGGGCTCGCCATGGCCCCGCCCCCCGCCCGGATTGGCCCCTCGCCTCGGCTCCGCCCCCTCACACGGATTGGCCTCTCGCCCCGGCCCCCTGCACGCATTGGCAACTCTGCCACGCCCCGCCCCCCTCACGCATTGCACGCTCGCTCTGACCCCGCCCCCCGCACGCATTCCCCGAACCGACTCCCAGGTGAGTGCTGTACCCCCGGGAGCCCACATCAGCGTACGCCGGCGTACGCTGATGTGGGCTCCCGTGCGAGCGGGGGGCGGGGTACGCTGGTAACCATGGAACACATGGAGTAATATTGTAGCATGGTTACCAGCGTACACCGGCTCCCAGGTGAGCGTATCAAGGTCCTGCCGGAACACACACACACGCACACACATAAGAACAGACACACACACACATCAGATCACACTCGCTCTCACACACACCTCACACACACATCAGATCGCATCCACACACTCACAACATCCCGTGATATCGCTTGCTTCTCGGCGGTGATACTGTGCAGTGACCTTCCAGGACCTGCCGGAGGATCACATGGCCGGAAGCATGTGGTATCTCCGGATGTTGTGATTCTGTGAGCGCGTATGTGCGATATCGTCAGTGTGTGTGTGCGTGTATGCGATCGGATGTGTGTGAGTGTGTTCTGATGTGAGTGTGTGTGTGTGTGTGTGTGAGTGTATGCGATCGGATCTGTGAGTGTCGGCAGCGGAGAACGGCGTGCAGCACAGCTGCTGGGACCGCCCACTGGTGGGCACAGGGAGAAGTGGGGTGTGTGTGTGAGTGTATGCGATCAGATGTGTGCGTGTATACTGTCTGATGTGTGACTGTGGAGCACGATGGGGGGTGCACAGCATGGGGGATGGAGCACGATGGGGAGTACGCAGCATGGGGGATGGAGCACGATGGGGGGTGCGCAGCATGGGCTATGGAGCACGATGGGGGGTGCGCAGCATGGGGGATGGAGCACGATGGGGGGTGCGCAGCATGGGGGATGGAGCACGATGGGGGGTGCGCAGCATGGGGGATGGAGCACGATGGGGGGTGCACACCTCCCCCCAAAACACACACACACACACCGCCACACACGCACTGCACAACACACCACACACACACACACTGGGAACCACAAACACTGCCCTACACAGACACCCACACACACACACAGACAACGCCGCACACACAAATATACGCACATACCGCACAACACACACATTGCACAAAACATACCTCCCCCCAAAACAGACACCCTACACCCACACAAACCGCGCAACACACACAACGCTACAGACACACAGCGCTCCACAAACAACGCAACACAAACAACGCAACACACACAACGCAACACACAAACAACACCGCTCTCACCCCCCGCCACACCCAGACAACACCCAGAACATGTACAGCGCCCTACACAAACACTTGGTAACTACACACAACAACATCTATATATATATAGATATAGATATATATATATATATATATATATATATATATATATCTATATCTATATATATATATATATATATATATATATATATATCAAAAATCATATATTAACTACACAATACGTAAATTCTAGGATACCCGATGCGTAGAATCGGGCCACCTTCTAGTTTACATATAATGCTGAAATAAACCTCTGGGGAAAATCAAGTGTATTTGAAGCTAGTCTCAATGGGGGTTTTGGCGCAAAATGAACCACAAAGTCAATGAAAAACAAAATGGTGTGATCCTTACATTATGCTAATGGTTTCTGTATTGAAAGCCATGTCTACTTATCTACTATGCCATTGTTTGTACGCTCTCACCGGAGTTCATTGACCTGATTTTACTCATGAGCTTGACCTGCCGCACACATTCCCAGCTGCCGTGTCAGTCATGCAGATCTATCTTCCTGCAGTCAGCGTGGAAGAATATATTGCACAACTGTGTGAAAGGTTATACTAGTATGTGCACCCTTGTACGGGTTTACTCAAAGAGAAACCACTGAAACCCGGATGGTGTAGGAATGGTAACTGCTTACTTTACAAGTCCATGTCTACCAGATTGACCGCATTATTTTAGGCTGAACTGCAGACAGATCATGTTCTGTTATTGGGCTTTAGACTAACGGCACGAGAAGACTGAATGCAGCCTACAGATTCACTGCGGAACAAGGGAAATCATTGAGGCAAGCCTTGTTCACTAGGCTTCTGATAATTGCTTATCCAGTTAACACTGATTTGCTGTAGGTGTTCATGGAAAACAAGGCAGGACAAGCAGTTATCGCCAGGCAAGCTGTAATGCGTGCCACCAGTAACTCTTTATTTTCAAGACATCGGATCCTATTGGCCACAACAAATGATTTTGAGTCATCTAGCTGTAGTCTATCCATTGTAGATCTCCACTACATGACTTGGGATAAGAAGTCAAACCATAAACTCCATTTGAAAGGAAGACACGTGTTTCAGTGTGTTTTCTCCTCATCAGTGCACAGCAGCAAAAATTGGTTTGACTGGGTGAGACGCCTCTGACAGGGATTCTGAGGGTTAGATTTTTCGGTAGATCAATAACGATTTTAAATGAACAAGTATAACCCCCAAAGGCACTGAATAAAGTTTTGTCTGTGTTCATGCAGAAAAAAACCCAATTGTCTCTTCAATTCTTGATATTGAGAGTTGTCCTTTTAAACATTTCCGTAAGACCTCTCGTGGGTGGCACAGTGGTCTGCATGACTACATTAGAGGACTGCCATCATGTGCTAGATTTGGCCACTAGTTTTAGATGGTGTCAAATCTTGCATGGATTTTGCAGTTTAACAATACACTGGCAAGGTAATGGCTCCCCATTAAAATCCGAGCTTTATTAATCCACATGCAGTCTACGATGTCATAATGTATGGCACTTGGTTGGAGGGCCAGTCGGAAAACACTGTGGCCACTATTTATCAGTATTGGGTTTATTTTTGCTTCCCATAATAAAATATTTTATAAGGGGAAATTTGGATGTTTTTACTTTTAATGTTTTCTTCTCTTGTAATTTTTCATTTAAAGGGTGACCAGGGCTGAAATATATATATAGATCATCAAAATCAGATCATTGGGGGCCTGATGCCTGGGAACAGTAGTTAAGACTGTTTTGGAGTGCTGGGGCTCTATGTTATCGCTGTGTTTGAGAGGGCTTCCTTCCACATTCTAAAAACATGCTGATTGTGTTCCTCTATGGCCTCCTTCACACGTCCGTGTCTCCGGTACGTGTTTGGTCCGTTACCTCACGTGTCTGAGACATGGGCACTTGTAGACCTATTAAAATCAATGGGTCTGCGCACACGTGTGTGTTTTGCCATGTACCATGTGGAGCATATGTGTGCCCGTGTGCTCCACACGTAGACATGTCAGTTTGTGTCCGGCATTACGTGTCACACGGAACGCACGGATGTGATCCAAGTGACATGCACCGGAGAAAACACATGGGTCTGTGAAATAAAATGAATTTCTATACTCACCTTCTCCAGCACTGCTGCTGTCTCTGCCGCTGCTGTCACTTGCTTGTGACCCCTGCTCATTATGCTCATTGCATATTCACTCCACTGCGGGCCGGAAGCAGCAGCAGCGGGGAGTTGGCAGGACCAGAGACCGAAGATCAGCACCACGGACAGCAACGCCAGGGACAGGTAAGCAGAAAGTTCCCGTTCTCCGTGTGTTATCACGGATAACACATGGAGAACACACGTGAGCCATAAACACTGCACACTGAGGACAATACGCACCTTTGACACGTCCGTCAAAAATGTGCGTGATTTTCATGGATGTGTGAAAGAGGCCTAAGGGTGTGTGCCAACTATCAGTGTTAGCAGCATTTTGGACGCAGCTTTTTTTCATTGCATCCAAAATGCTGTGTGTTGTACACTAGAATCACAGTGAATGGGAGTTATAGAAATCCCGTGCCCGTTGTGCTTTTTTTCTTCTCAGCCACAGCATGTCAATTATGCTTGCAGAGATACGGGTCTCAGCAGGAGAACACAGCGAAAATATGCTGCTCGCAGTGGCCCGATCGTGGACACGGACACTGCGTTATCCCTTGGAGAAAACTAGTATCTCCGCAAGAAGTATTGACGCAGTGACTCCTGATCGTGTGGACGTACCCTACAAGTTGTTGACCCCTATTAGCTGGTCTTCACTGGGAGATGTTAGGAAGAAAACAAATCATGCTGTACTCACTGTCCCCAGGTCCAGCGCTGAGTTTTTTTGGGTGATAATCGTCAATCATTGTGACCATTGCATGCTGTGGACTTTCTCTTCATGGTAGTGCTTATATAGCGGATTGGGCTTTGCATCCATTTTGGGCACATGCTATGAATCCTATTTTGATTGATGGCTCACTATCAGAGTCATTTTCCTAGCATAAGTGGCACAATGCCTATACTGTGACATGATCAGATGGCACCCTGCTCTGCTGTATTACGGTATGTTTTCTCATACACTATGTGCAATGTGTACCTATGATGTGGTGCATCCGTAGCTGGAAGGCTAGATTACATTGTCCTACCCACCGGGTACAGCGCCAAAGTGGATAAATGTATTCTCTGTATGGATCTAATAAATACATTGGCACTGCAATAATGAAGAATTGTGTCCAATATAAAGCTTTATACCAACAAGTAAATGAACCTGTTTACTTACACGTAATCAAAACTTTCCACACGCTTAGCTGTTATTACAGCCCATTGCTCTGGTTTTTTAATATGTGTACTCTACTTTTGAATTTATGGAATTAAAGGATAATTGTGGGGGGATTGTGTTCCTCGTAATATATGGGCTTGCATTGCATTGAGGGGTAGATGTTTTATTAATGATGAATTTCAGCTAATCCGACCACTGTTGCATCACACCATAAGATCCTGTCTGATTCTTATACTCCCTGAATGATTCCTTTTGTCTGGTAAATATTCCCACTGCGGGAGCATCTGAGTCTCTGAAGTTAATTAACTGCAGCACTTAAGAATAAGGAAATGTTGGGGGTTTTTTTTGTTTTTTTTACATTAACCCCTTCACAGAAATAACGTAGGAATACAGTGCCTTGCAAAAGTATTTGGCTCTCTTGAATTTTCCAACCTTTTCCCACATTTCAGGCTTCAGACATAAAGATAAAAATTTTAATGTTATGGTGAAGAATCAACAATAAGTGGGACACAATTGTGAAGGTGAATGAAATTTATTTCTTACTTTAAACTTTTTAAAAAAATAACTGAAAATTGGGGCGTGCAATATTATTCAGCCCCTTTAAGTTAATACTTTGTAGCGCCACCTTTTGCTGCGATTACAGCTGCAAGTCCCTTTGGGTATGTGTCTATCAGTTTTGCACATCAAGAGACTGAATTTCTTGCCCATTCTTCCTTTGCAAATAGCTGGAGCTGAGTGAGGTTGGATGGAGAGCGTTTGTGAACAGCAGTTTTCAGCTCTTTCCACAGATTCTCCATTGAATTCAGGTCTGGACTTTGACTTGGCCATTCTAACACCTTGATACGTTTATTTGTGAACCATTCCATTGTAGATTTTGCTTTATGTTTGGGATCATTGTCTTGTTGGAAGACAAATCTCCGTCCCAGTCTCAGGTCTTTTGCAGACTCCAACAGGTTTTCTTCAAGAATGGTCCTGTATTTGGCTCCATCCATCTTCCCATCAATTTTAACCATCTTCCCTGTTCCTACTGAAGAAAAGCAAGCCCAAACCATGATGCTGCCACCACCATGTTTGACAGTGGGGATGGTGTGTTTAGGGTGATGAGCTGTGTTGCTTTTATGCCAAACATATTGTTTGTCATTGTGCCCCAATAGTTCAATTTTGCTTTCATCTGACCCAGAGCACCTTCTTCTACAGGTTTGGTGTGTCTCCCAGGTGGTTTGTGCAAACTTTAATCAACACTTATTATGGATATCTTTTGAGAAATGGCTTTCTTCTTGCCACTTCTTGCCATAAAGGCCAGATTTGTGTAGTGTACGACTGATTGTTGTCCTATGGACAGACTCTCCTCCTCAGCTGTAGATCTATGCAGTTCATCCAGAGTGATCATGGGCCTCCTGGCTGCATCTCTGATCATTCTTCTTATTTGAGATGAAAGTTTGGATGGACGGCTTGGTCTTGGTAGATTTGCAATGGTATGATACTCCTTCCATTTCAATATGATCACTTGCAGAGTGCTCCTTGGGATGTTTAATGTTTTGGAAATCTTTTTGTAATCAAATCCGGCTTTAAACTTCTCCACAACAGTATCACGGACCTGCCTGTTGTGTTCCTTGGTCTTCATGATGCTATCTGCGCTTTAAACAGAACACGGAGAGTATCACAGAGCAGGTGTATTTATACGGAGACTTGATTACACACAGGTGGCTTATATTTATCATCATCAATCATTTAGGACAGCATTGGATCATTCAGAGATCCTCAATGAACTTCTGGAGTGAGTTTGCTGTACTGAAAGTAAAGGGGATGAATAATATTGCACACCCCACTTTTCAGTTATTTTTTAAAAAAAATTTAAAATAAGCCAATAAATTTAGTTCAACTTCACAATTGTGTCCCACTTGTTGATTCTTCACTATAACATTAAACATTTTTTATCTTTATGTTTGAAGCCTGAAATGTGGGAAAAGGTTGGAAAATTCAAAGGAGCCAAATACTTTCGCAAGACACTGTATATTGGAGAAATAAGTTATAGCATACCCACCCTTTCAAACAGAACCTATAGAAAAGTGTGATCTTGCTACCCTCATTCACCATTAGTTGAAACTGTATTACAGGCTCATACTAGTCTTAATATATCTAGTAAGTGTCCCATTTCTCATGATCAGTTTTTTTTTTTGCCAGCACTATAGGTGCTGGAGTTTCATTCCCTCCCTTCTCAAATGCAATGCTTCAGCCAGTTATACAGAAAAGTGTAACTGTGTTGTCGGCACTATATGGTGAGTTGTAACTTGTTTGTGGTCGTTAATTACTCCTATTACTTGCCTGTGATGCATTTTTGCATTACTTGCCTGTGATGGCCTATCACCATCATATTTTGCAGCACTTTACAGACATTATCATCACTGTCCCCATTGGTGCTCACAATCTAAATTCCCTATGAGTATGTCTTTGGAGTGTGGGAGGAACTTGGAAACCCTGGATGAAACCCATGTAAATACAGGATGATCATACAAGCTCCTGGCAAATGTTGTCCTTGGTGGGATTTGAACACAAGAACCGGCAAAGCACCAGTGCTAACTACTGAGCTACCATGCTGCCCATACCATATTCAGAATTGTGGTATAACTGCATTGCCAAATCACAGCATTTTGCCATGATAAACTATGGACTTTTATCATTATGTTGACTATCATAGGAAAACTAAACGTTTTTCCAATGCCTTTCAAAAAAACGCTTTGAAAATAAAAGCAATGTGTGAATGCAGCCTAAGCTTCCCACTTTAGTCGACACTTAACATTATCAACACAGTTTTTATTTTAGTAAGGACCCTGTTACAGGTTTGTTATCAAACAAGTAGGCTTCTTGCCAGTACAAGGGTAGGACACACTCAATATGTTAGATTTACTATATATTCCTTGACTGGCTGTTATAAAAGCAGTATGTTGTTTCTCTGTCTTTGCCTGCCCTCTAGTGGCAACAAGGAAACAAACCCTTTTTTTGTGTGATTATTTATGCTTTGCATAATAAGCCATGCTCCTCTAATATGACAGCATTCGCTGATGTGAATTCAGATGTTTAAAGTCGGCTTTTATTATTTTTACCTAGACTTTGACTCAAAGACAATTTGGCTGGTTTGTTGTAGCTTCTTGTGACCAGCACGGTGGCTCAGTGGTTAGCACTGTAGTCTTGTAGCGCTGGGGTCCTGGATTCAAATCCCACCAAGGAAAACATCTGCAAGGAGTTTGTTCTCCCCGTGTTTGCTTGAGTTCCTCCGGATTCTCCGATTTTCCTCCTACACTACAAAGACATACAGATAGGGAATTTAAGGATATTTTACACACAACGATATTGCTAACGATATATCGTCAGGGGTCATGGTGTTCGTGACGCACATGCGGCACCGTTAGTGATATCGTTGTGTGTGACTAAAAGGAGCGACTATCAACGATCGCAAAAACGTCAAAAATTTTTGATCGTTGACATGTCACTCTTTTTCATAATATCGTTTGTGGTGCATGCCGCTGGTTGTTTTTCGTTCCTGCGGCATCACACATCGCTATGTGTGACACTGCAGGAACGACTAACATCTCCTTACCTACGTCCACCGGCAATGAGGAAGGAAGGAGGTGGGCGGCATGTTCCGGCCGCTCATCTCCGCACCTCCTCTGCTATTGGGCGGCCACTTAGTGATGTCACTGTGACACCGAACGAACCTCCTCCTTAAAGGAGAGATTGTTCGGTGTCTCCAGCGACGTCGCTAAGCAGTTATGTGCGTGTGACGCTGCTGTAGCGATATTGTTCGCTACGGCAGCGATCGCTAGCAATGTCGCAGCGTCTAAAACACCCTTTAGATTGAGCCCCAATGGGGACAGTATTGATGTGGTATGTAAAGCACTGCAGAATATGATGATGCTATACAAGCAAAACAATATAAATAACACTGGGTACATACATGTGATTACACACTACCCATCGGTCAATGGATAACACCAGAGCCTGACAGACCCCACTGACTTACAGTAGGATCTATTGGACCTTTATTGTTAAGGGATGTCAAATCTGGTGGGATTACATTAGAGTTTCTTAAGGGACATTCAATGGACAGAGAAACACAGCTTACAATACCGGTTATAAAGTGTTTAAAATATACTCGCATAACTATTTACAAGTTTGCGTAAAGAGGCCTATAATTTGTTTTACGATGTGTTTTGTTGTTCCTTTGCATATTCTAACCCCATCAGTATATATTGGTTGCTAATTCTGGGTTTTGTTTATTATATATTTTTTAGGTGCGGAGGCCTGGGATTGGTGTTGGCTAGTGCCGGTTTTGGAATGTTAACAGCCCCCATCATGGAGCTTCACAATCAGAAGGGGTACTTCCTCCACCATGTCATTTTTGCCTGCTGTACTTTGATTTGCATAATTTGCATTCTTCTACTGCCTGAGAGTAAGAACCAAAGCCTCCCGGAAAACATCCCTCACGGAGAGCATTACACCCGCCAGCCTCTCCTACCTCACAAGAAAGGAGAGCAACCACTCTTGTTAACAAACTCTGAACTCAAGGACTACTCTGGTCTCCATGATTCTGTAGCCATGGGAGATGGTGTATCTGAAAACACCACGGTCAATGGTATAAAAGCGACATAGCCGGATCACTGCCACGGAGGAACATCTCATGTATTTATTATTTGTTTCCCCTTTGCACAGGTCGTACAGACCAACCTTAGGATTTTCTGGTATTGGGGCATCCTCCCACACAGCTGCTAAGTCTGCTTAGGCCCCTTCAACCATATGGAAAACACCAAAAGGAAATTTAGCCTCTAACACTCCAGGATATCAAGAAGTGGTTTTGTCTTGATCTTAAAATTGGTTTCCTCTGACATATCTGTTACTTCGATTCCAGTTGGTCACTCGTAGGAAAATCCACATTCACAGACAAGAAAGTGACACGAACGACCGATTACTATTTATTTGACATAGTAATTCTCATTCTTTATTCCGTAGCCTTGCTTTACATTTACAGTTGCCCAAGTAACAAAACTTTTGGTTTCTGGGTGAGAAACTGTCTGAGGAGGAACCTGTCTTCACAACAGTAGTGGGAGGCTTCTGCTCATCAGTCGGACACTTATCTACCTAAGCCTAAGTGAACATGAAAGGGAAGACCGAGCTAATGGACTCATGAGTTCTAATACGTTTCTATTATTTTATTTTTTTTTTTCGCTAGAATACTTGAGCAATACAGAACAGTTGGGAAATTGAGAAATACCACTACTTTGAAAGACCTGTCAGCTGCCATTAGTCCTAACCTGCAGCTCCTCTACTGAGCGTACCTTATGGTTACCCCTCAGGTTTTACGTCTTACATTGAAGACATTTGGGAAAAGGCTTTTAATGATGTGAAGTGAATATGTGCCAAATTCTGCCGAATACGCTTTCCTCCTGTATGAACAGAACGTTGGCTATGAGGTGCAGAGTTATTCCCCCCCATTGAGTTAATGCCTTTTGTGATGTATAGCAATTTTGATTACAGGTCAGACCATGTGTGCTGGTCAGTAGGAGATTGCTAATTCCTCGCAATACCAATGTAGAAGACATTAGGCCCTTCAGTAGAAGCAAGTAACACTTTACATAGGTTCAAATCAAGAAATATAAGTTTATTATGGTTGGTCTGGGTATATATCTGGGATGAATGGCCCATGATTGTTTTCTGAGTCTTCAGAACTGTTGAGTGTACTCAGTGGCCAACTTGAGAAGCCTCTTTGACGTTCTAAAACCATTCAGAAAGGAACTTCTTAAATATAGGAAGGGTGTGAATGTGTAGAAATCATTGCCACACTATGTGGATGGGCAGATACAGAACAATACACAGTAGGGTATAGCTAACCTCTAGCTCCGAGCAGAGCTTAATACAGGTGATTTTAGGAGTAAATCTGCACTAATTTCATCCCGTAAGATCTATCGATGGATGATCCAGACCTGTAAACGTAAGCTTTTCTAACACCTTGCTTAGAGATTGGCCCCCACAAGGGTATCGCGTCCCAAGACCTGCTGACGAAGGTGTATTCATTGTAACTGTTACATTAGTGCTTTCTAGTTGAATACTGTTAATCATAATGTGAACTATGCTGTTGCTGTCGGGGATTTTTAGAAGCATTATACGGAAGGAAGAAAGGAAAAAAAACAACAAAAACTGCGGCCGAATTAATTTTGTGATTTGGAGGGAGGGAAGATGGGGTTTGTACAGATGCAAAATCAATGTTAGTATTTTAATAAATGTTGCTAAATGTTGTGGAGCCAAAATCACGGGTCACCAAATTGGAAGAAGTGCCATTAAATGAACTGTGAGTGTTGATCACTTTACTGTTGGGATGACTTAAAGCGCAATGCATCCCCTCTAAAACAGATGGGGATATGATGCACCTTAAAAAAAATAATAAAAAAAATAGTGTTCTGAAGTGTAACGTGTTTTTGAGGAAATTTAGCCTATTTTATTCCAGGCGTTTAACGCCGATCCTTCACATTTCTGTTCCTTTATAAAAGTAATAACTTTTAGTGTCTTCTTTGTACAGTATCTCGAAGCAATCATCCATGAATTGGTGACATAGTACTGTAGACCTGTCAAACCACTACTGCTAATCCTGGTGTCATCACCATTAGTTTAGGAGTCAAAGCAATAGGTTATACAGGTAACTCCGATCCGAGCTAAGATTTTATTTGTCTCCATTTAACAATAATGTTACAACTCGCCATTAATTAGGTAACATATGAGAAAATGTGTTGATTTGAAAGATCCTGACTGATAATAATGTTTGGAATTATGCAAACTGCTTTTGACGGATCAAACGGTCTTGATGACCTGTAAAGTAGAAATTAGCCGTAAAACTATTTTGGGTAAAAGTTACATGAAATTTCGACACAATCAGCATTTCTCCTGCCACAGGCATTTTGTGAAACTTGTCTTTTTTATGTTTTCTGTATGAGGCAAGGATACCGATGTTTTCGGTCTTAGTTTACTTTTAATACATACATGTTTTAGTACATACCTGTTTTGTTTGATCTTCAGGAGTAGTTTGGTGGTACACATCCATAGCACAAGCTTTCAAATTGAGTACTGAAACGTCTTAAAATCTTAATGTGTGCATGTCACCTGGTTGTATCTGCGCAAAAACTATTTGTACTGTATGTATACAGAAATAAAAACCCAAAAACAACACCACTGCTTGCTTCTGTGATTTATGGATAGTGCTATATTTTAACAGGAAGCATAAAGTGTATATACTTATTTTAGTTGACCATTCTGTACCTTTTTATGCTACGTGCACACAATTGTTTTTGTTTTTTTGGCAGAAACACTCTTAGGGCAGCTTTGCACACTACGACATCGCAGGTGCGATGTCGGTGGGGTCAAATCGAAAGTGACGCACATCCGGCGTCACTTGCGATGTCGTAGTGTGTAAATCCTAGATGATACGATGAACAAGCGCAAAAGCGTCGTTATCGTATCATCGGTGCAGGCTCCGACATTTCCATAATGCTGGTGTCGCGACAGGTACGATGTAGTTCCTCGTTCCTGCGGCAGCACACATCGCTGTGTGTGAAGCCGCAGGAACGAGGAACATCTCCTTACCTGCCGCCAGCGGCTATACGGAAGGAAGGAAGTGGGTGGGATGTTTACATCCTGCTCATCTCCGCCGTCCCTCCGCCGCCATTGGCCGCCTGCCGTGTGACATCTCTGTGACGCCGCACGACCCGCCCCCTTAGGAAGGAGATGGGTCGCCGGCCAGAGCGACTGTCGCAGGGCAGGTGAGTGCATGTGAAGCTGGCGTAGCGATAATTATCGGTATGCCAGCTATCACGAGATATCGTACCTGCGACAGGGGCGGGGACTATCGCGTGCGCCATCGCAGCATCGGCTTGCGATGTCGCAACGTGGAAAGCCCGCCTTAAATCAAAGATCTAGTTTCCGCTAAAAAAAAAAAATTGTGCACATTCCCATAAGGTTTCCATCACATTGAAACAACAATGCTAAAAAAACACAGGAAGAGACCTGTCAGTCTAGCTAAGCAGGCGGAGACAAGCTAGTGGGTGGACCTGCCTCTTTGACTAGTTTCCTCAACTACGCATTCAACAATTTATTTATTTTTTTTCCTTCCACTGCAGCATTTCAGGGAAAGATTTTTAGATTGCAGAAGTTGAAAAGCTCTCCTTAAGTAAGAAGGGAAGAATTACAGTGCAGCTTTCTCCACATTCCAACAGCCTCTAGTCCTTTTTTCCTTGCCTGTAAACTTTATTTCCTATATACATGCCTTGAAAAAGTATTCATACCCCACAAACGTAAATGTATTTTATGTAATATACCAATGCTAAGTAGTAAGCCTTTGTAAAGTGTAAAGAAAATATCATTTTTTTTTTAAATATTTTAAAAATAGAAATGTGAAAATTGTGATGTGCATTAGTATTCAGCCATCCTGAGTCAATGCTACAAGTCTACTGGGATATGTCTCTACCAACTTTGCACATCTAGAGACTGACATTTTTGCTCATTATTCTATGCTCCGTGTGATTGGATGGAGTTCTCTATGAGCAGCAATTTTCAAGACTTGCCACAAATTCTCAATGGGCTTTTGGTCTGGACTGTGAGTGGCCCATTCACACACATCAATATGCGCTGATTTAACCAAGGGTTTCCCAACCTGTGGCTTGGGAGCCACATGTGGCTCACGGGGACCATGATGTGTGGCTTGCGACTGTCTGTGAGAGCTGTTCCTAATGTAAAAATAAAACAGCTATGAAGAGCAGGTTTCCAGATGGTGACTTTTAGTCTCACAAAGATGATCAGATCTAGATGCACATATTATGGCTTTGGAGGATTGGAGATCTAAATGAAGTATGGTAAAATGGATATAGGATGATATTGTTACCTCCTACAACATGCTAAGTAGGGAATATAGCTAGCATGTGGAAGAAGGTGTTCTGGTTAGATGACCAAAGTAGCACTTTTAAGACCAATGTGTAGCAGAAAACTAACACTACATTACCCTGAAAACACCATCCCCACTGTCAAACATGGTGGAGGCAGCATCATGTAGTGGGGATGCTTTTCTTTAGTAAAGACAGGGAAGCTGGTCAGAGGTGATGGGAAGATAGAGCTAAATACAGGGCAATCCTGGAGGAAAACAGTTTAGAGGATGCTAAAAACTTCAGACTGGGGTCTAGGTTCACTTTCCAGCAAGACAAAGACCCTAAACATATTGCCAGAGATACAATAGAATGGTTTAGATCAGTGCATATTCATGTGTGTGAATGGCCCAGTTCAGATCTAAATCCCATTGAGAATCTGTGGCGAGATTTAAATTGCTGTTCACAGACACTCTCCATCCAATCTGACTAAGCTAAAACTATTTTGCAAAGAATAAAAAGGCAAAAATTTCAGCCTCTAAATGTGCAAAGTTGGAGACTTAAGGGTACTTTACACGCTGCGACATCGGTACCGATATTGCTAGTGTGGGTACCCGCCTCTGTCTGTTGTGCGTCACGGGCACATCGCTGCCCGTGGCGCACAACATCGCTAGGAACAGTCACACATACCTGCCTAGCGACGTTTCTGTGGACGGCGAACTGCCTCCTTTCTAAGAGGGTGGTTCGTTTGGCGTCATAGCGACGTCACTAAGCGGCCGCCCAATAGAAGCGGAGGGGCGGAGATGAGTGGGACGTAACATCCTGCCCACCTCCTTCCTTCCTCATTGCCGGCGGCCGCAGGTAAGGAGATGTTCGTCGGTCCTGCGGTGTCACACACAGCGATGTGTGCTGCTTCAGGAATGAGGAACAACCTGGCTACTGACCAGACAACGATTTTTGGTAAGTGAACGACCTCTCACAAACAATTTTACCTCTTTTGCGATCGTTTAAGGTCGCTCCTTGGTGTCACACGCTGCGATGTCGCTAACGACGCAGGATGTGCGTCACAAACACCGTGACCCCGACGATATATCGTTAGCGATGTAGCAGCGTGTAAATGGCCCTTTACTCCAAAAGACTTTGATTAAGTTGGTCCTGCAGCGTACTGACTCGAGGGAAGGTGAATAAAAATGTCACAATTTTCAGATTTATTATTTTAAAATAATAAGAAAGCCATGTATAAGGGCAGCACGATGGCTCAGTGGTTAGCATTGTTGCTTTGCAGCGCTGAGGTCCTAGGTTCAAATACCACCAAGAACAACAGCTCCTAGAAGTTTGTATGCTCCTCACATGTTTGCGTGGGTTTTCTCAGGGTTCTCCGGTTTCCTCTAACATTCCACATACTGATAGGGGATTTAGACTGTGATCCCCAGTGGGGACAGTGATAGTTTGTAAAGAGCTGCAGAATATGTTGCCACTATATAAGCAATGCATAAGAAATAAATATATCATTTCCTTTACACTCCAAAAATACTTGCTACTTTGTTAGTGTCTAACATAAAATCCCGATAAAAATACATTTAACGAGGTTGTCCCATGAACAAAGTTCATTTTAAATAAGATCCACAATTATTCATGGGATCGCAAATAATTCTTTCTTTGAGGTATAACATTTTTTTAAACTAGCATAGAAATGTTTTACCTCACAATAAGAATCTGCTTTGATCCTATGCTGTAATGTCTATACTCTTGCTTTCTCCCCTGCCCAGGAGATGTAGCATGATCAGAGCATGCTCCTGTAGACACGGCCATTAAACAGTACATAGCAGGGGGCACATATATAAATTCATCTCAGCATAGGAAGATTTTTTTTTTTTGTTCTTAACACCTCTAATTGTGGAACTTATTCCAAGATCTATTAATTAAAATGAACTTTAAAATTAACTTTGCTCATGGGAAAAAAAACTCTGTGGATGTAACATGAAAAAAATGTGGAAATGTTAACTGGGTATGAATAGTTTTTGAAGGCACTGTACATATTGCTTTGGTGATAGTGTTGAGCGGACCCGGATCCGCAAAATCCGGATCCGCACGGTTGGAGCGCCCGATCCAAGTCCGATCAGTACCCAGGATTCGGGGTGCACGATCCGGATCCGTTTTTTTTTCTCTCTCTCTCTCTCTCTCTCTCTCTCTCTCTCTCTCTCTCTCGATCCGGCTCCCCATTGATTTACATGGCCGCGGATTCCGGATCGGATCCGGACTTCTGCGGCAACCCGATCCGGATCCGCAGGACCCGGATTATGACCGATCCGCTCAACTCTAGTGATAATGCCATTCTTCACCAATCCTCTTTTTTCTGACATTATCCTGTAGGGGGCGCTCATACGTATAATTCAAGTCCTGCACTGATCTCGGAGTTTAGTGATGAATCCTGCATCGTCAGCATACATCTAATATAAACATGTCCACATATAACTACAGTTAGGTCCAGAAATATTTGGACAGTGACACAAGTTTTGTTATTTTAGCTGTTTACAAAAACATGTTCAGAAATACAATTATATATATATAATATGGGCTGAAAGTGCACACTCCCAGCTGCAATATGAGAGTTTTCACATCCAAATCGGAGAAAGGGTTTAGGAATCATAGCTCTGTAATGCATAGCCTCCTCTTTTTCAAGGGACCAAAAGTAATTGGACAAGGGACTCTAAGGGCTGCAATTAACTCTGAAGGCGTCTCCCTCGTTAACCTGTAATCAATGAAGTAGTTAAAAGGTCTGGCGTTGATTACAGGTGTGTGGTTTTGCATTTGGAAGCTGTTGCTGTGACCAGACAACATGCGGTCTAAGGAACTCTCAATTGAGGTGAAGCAGAACATCCTGAGGCTGAAAAAAACCATCAGAGAGATAGCAGACATGCTTGGCGTAGCAAAATCAACAGTCGGGTACATTCTGAGAAAAAAGGAATTGACTGGTGAGCTTGGGAACTCAAAAAGGCCTGGGCGTCCATGGATGACAACAGTGGTGGATGATCGCCGCATACTTTCTTTGGTGAAGAAGAACCCGTTCACAACATCAACCGAAGTCCAGAACACTCTCAGTGAAGTAGGTGTATCTGTCTCTAAGTCAACTGTAAAGAGAAGACTCCATGAAAGTAAATACAAAGGGTTCACATCTAGATGCAAACCATTCATCAATTCCAAAAATAGACAGGCCAGAGTTAAATTTGCTGAAAAACACCTCATGAAGCCAGCTCAGTTCTGGAAAAGTATTTTATGGACAGATGAGACAAAGATCAACCTGTACCAGAATGATGGGAAGAAAAAAGTTTGGAGAAGAAAGGAAACAGCACATGATCCAAGGCACACCACATCCTCTGTAAAACATGGTGGAGGCAACGTGATGGCATGGGCATGCATGGCTTTCAATGGCACTGGGTCACTTGTGTTTATTGATGACATAACAGCAGACAAGAGTAGCCGGATGAATTCTGAAGTGTACCGGGATATACTTTCAGCCCAGATTCAGCCAAATGCCGCAAAGTTGATCGGACGGCGCTTCATAGTACAGATGGACAATGACCCCAAGCATACAGCCAAAGCTACCCAGGAGTTCATGAGTGCAAAAAAGTGGAACATTCTGCAATGGCCAAGTCAATCACCAGATCTTAACCCAATTGAGCATGCATTTCACTTGCTCAAATCCAGACTTGAGACAGAAAGACCTACAAACAAGCAAGACCTGAAGGCTGCAGCTGTAAAGGCCTGGAAAAGCATTAAGAAGGAGGAAACCCAGCGTTTGGTGATGTCCATGGGTTCCAGACTTAAGGCAGTGATTGCCTCCAAAGGATTCGCAACAAAATATTGAAAATAAAAATATTTTGTTTGGGTTTGGTTTATTTGTCCAATGACTTTTGACCTCCTAAAATGTGGAGTGTTTGTAAAGAAATGTGTACAATTCCTACAATTTCTATCAGATATTTTTGTTCAAACCTTCAAATTAAACGTTACAATCTGCACTTGAATTCTGTTGTAGAGGTTTCATTTCAAATCCAATGTGGTGGCATGCAGAGCCCAACTCGCGAAAATTGTGTCACTGTCCAAATATTTCTGGACTTAACTGTATATGGCAAGTTGCATGTGGTCCCCCAAGCCAGATCTTGGGCACACAGTGTGCTACATTGGCACTTCTTTTTTCCTCTTAAACCAAGAAATTTTCAACTCAACACACTCGGCTTATTAACTCCAGCTTCTACGTGCTCTGCTGCAACTGACTATACATATTTAACCCCTTAAGGACTATGCCATTTTCGCTTTCATTTTTCCGCCCCTTATCGCAAGAGCCATCACTTTTATTTTTCCGTCAACCAAGATATGTGAGGGCATTTTCTGCGGGACGAGATGTACGTTTTGAATGACACCATTCATTTTATCATTTGATATAAAGGTAAGTGGGAAAGAAATTGCAAGTGTGGCAAAATAGAAAACAAAGGGAAGTTCTGCACTTGTTTTTATGTTTTGGGATTTTTTTTATTTTTTTTTTACAGCATTCATTTTACCAGAAAATTGACCTGGCAGTATGATTATCCAGGTCAGTACAATTATGTACATACCAAACAGGATAGCTTTTGTTTTATTTAAGCGGTTAAAAAAAAAAACAAAACCACCTAATTTTGGAGAAAAAAAAAAAATCTTGCTTGTGTCACGACTTTCCGAGCGCCATAACGTTTTCAGTTGTTGGGATCTGAGGCTGTGTGAGGACTTATTTTTTGCACCCTGAGCTGACATTTTTATTTATATTATATTGGGAATGTAAGAAGTTTTGATCTCCTGTTTATTACATTTTTTTTCTGTTGCGGTGGCAGAAAAACTGCAATCCTGGCATTCTGATTTTTTTTTCACGTTACGCTGTTTACTGATCAGATTGATTATTTTTTATTTTTTTTTTATATTTTGATACGTTGGACATTTCTGAATGCAATAATAACAAATGTTTTTACTCTAAACTCTTTTACCATTCTTCGATTCTCCGTTTTGTTTTTTTTTCTCCCTTTTAAGAGCCATAACTTTTATTTTTCATCAATATAGCCATATGAAGGCTTGTTTTTTGCAGGACGAGTTGTACTTTTGAATGACACCATTCATGCTGGCCCACATTGCACTGGACAATGTGAAAGAAATTCAAGTGTGGTGAAATTGCAAAACAAGTGCAATTGCATGATGGTCTTTTGGATGTTCATTATTTGGTAAAATTGACCTGACCATATGATTCTCTAAGTTGGTACGAGTTAAGACACCAAACACCTATAGTTTTACTTTTATCTAAGTGGTGAAAAAAAATTCAAAAGTTTGTAAAAAAAAAAAATATATAAATAAAATTGCGCTTTTGTCGCCATTTTCCAAGACCCCGTAGCATTCTCATGTTTAGGGAGGGGATCTGGCGCTGTTTAAGATCTTATTTTTTGCGTCTTGAGCTGACGTTTTAACCTTTACTATTTTTGGGTAGATAAATTATTGATCGCCTGTTTATTGCACTTTGATGCAATGTTGCGGCAATAAAAAAAAATTAAAACATGATTCTGGCGTTTTGATTTTTTTTTCTGGCTACGCCCTTTACCGATCAGATTAATTAATTTTATATTTTGATAGATTGAGCATCTCTGAACACTGATGCCAAATGTGTATTTTTTATTTTAAATGGGGCAAGAGGGGTGATTTAACTTTTTTTTCCATATTTTTTAAACTTTTTATTGAGTTTACTAGTCCCCACTTTATGCCTGCATTATCTGATCGCTTCTGCTGTTTAGAGTGATGCTTCAGCATCACTCTGATCAAGAGAAATGCTATTCTCCTGTGATTGCTAGCGCTCTGTCTGCATTCACAGGAAGTGAGTCAGTCGCAACAGGGGTCATCAGGTGACCTCACGCTGTCAAGGCAACCCATTGGTGCCCCATGATCGCACCATGGGGCTGCCGATTTGAGGCGGAGAGTGGTGTGATTCCTAACAGAGCGGGTTAGATCGTGCTGTCAGAGTTTAAGGGGGTTAACAGGCGTGGATGGAACTCTGATCCACCCATGCCTCTTGGCTGCACGTCTGCTGATCCAATTAGCAGACATGTGCAGGGAACAATGCAGGCTCGCATTAAAAGCATGGAGGCAACCTAGGATGTAAAGGGTTTTATTTTTAATGAGGCAAAAGGGGGTGATTTTTTTTTTTTTTAACTTTTACTGTTTTTACTTAAGGGAAATTGAAGCTGGGATCATACAATCACTTGTGCTATACAGTACTGCTCTGTATAGCACAATTCACAGTCTCCGATAAATGCCGGCTCGCAGCTGGCATTCACAGAAGGATCGTGATGACAGACACGGGTCATCAGCTGACCCCTAGCTGTCATGACAATCCATCTGTGCTCCGTGATCACGTCACAGGATTGGAGCAGGGAATGACGCGCCTTCCTGACGATGCATTTTACATACCGCTTTAAGGGACTGACAGTGAGATTTAGCAAGTTTCCAGCACTGGGTGGATCTCCGATCCTTCAATGGCTGTTAGAGGCACATGGCTTATCAGATCAAGCTGCCATGGGCGGGGAAAGATGTGGACTCTGAGTAAGCCTGCAGCAAAGGGAGGGAGATGACCCACGAAGGACATAGTACATCATTAATCGTTAAGGTTGGGTTCTGTTTAGTAGTGGTTTTTCTTCTTTAGAACAGTCCCTCAGACCTCCCAACCACCAGCTGTAATCTTTGGAGAATCCTGGCATTAGAAGCTCAATTTTCTGCAGCACCACCACAACAAAAAATAAAGTAGTACATAAACAAAAATAAAGTAGTACAGTAGTGTGATGAAAATGCACAAACTCATGTCTTAAATGATGGATGTACATGAAATCCCATAAAGTAGGAATTAGTCCTACTGGTAATTGTATTTCCAGGAGTCTATCTTGACAGCACATCAGGAACCTGTCCCTCTTACCCTCTATAGGGACAGGAAATAAGAGTTTAAAAATTCTCTCCACCCCCCCCCCACTCCCCACCCATCCCTCAGTGGCTTTTTAAGTACCACACCAGGACAGATGCAAGTCAATTGTATTGAACTTCCTCATGCAAATATTAATTTACACATAAATAGGAGTCCAGTCTAGGAATATAGGAGTGCTGTCATGATGGACTCTGGGAGATACAGTTTGGACTAATTCCTTCTTTTTAGGACATCCCTCAATAAGCACATCAGTAATACCAAATAAATCGTATTAGGGTGGCTAGAGAACTTTACTCCCAAAGGCAGTCTGTTGCCCTGACAAAATGCCCAATTTATAGTGCCTCCAAAAAAGTGCTCAACCTCGACCAAGTTGCTGCTCTTCAAATTTAGTTCAGAGAAGCCCCTGCTCAGTCTCTACCCAGGAAGTGGAGACTGCCGTTGTCAGGTGTGCTTTAATTACTTCAGAGACCTTCCTTCTGAAGACAAGAACATTAAAATTCAATAACAGGCAATCAAAACGTAGCATCTACACAAAACTGGTATAATTAAATGGTATAATTAAAAATGACAGATCAAGACGCAAAAAATAAGCGGCCACTGAGTCCCAGATCCCAAAAAATGAGAATGCTATGGGTCTCGGAAAACTGTGACAAAAGTGCATTTTTTTTATATAAACTTCTGAATTTTTTCACCACTTAGATAAAAATAAAAGTATACGTTTGGTATCTACGAACTCATATTGACCGGAGGCATCATATTTACACGTCAGTTTTACCAACTAGTGAACATGGTGAATAAAAGAAACAAAAAATTCTCCTTTTTTCACGGTTTCCAGTACTCTATAATGGTAAAATGAATGTTGTCATTCAAAAGTACAACTCGTCCCGCAAAAAAATAAGCCCTAAATGGCACATACACAGGAGGTTTTAAACCTAGAGAGAGGCTTCAGCATAGCGTTAGGGACCCAGTTACGAGATATGCCGTGAAGGGGCAACTGGGCAGATATACAAATCGCCATTTATATATGCTAAATATCTCATTTTTCTCAGATTTTCCTTATAGTAATGCAGGTCCATGTTCACACATTCATGGTTTCCATACTTTAGCATTATCAGAGTGCAAACTGTCTTTTTGTATTTTATTGACTGCTCTAACTGTGAAGATCCCTTTCCTATTTAGTTGCCAAAACAACCTTTCCTCTACATTTTTCTTCCTGGTCTCTTTTGAAAGGTACTTAGAGGAAGGTGCAAGTCATTTGTATTGATCACATATGTTTTTTTACATATACAGTGTGTGAAATATATTTTTTAAAGGTACTATTGACATGAATTTCTCACCAGATGTCAGTATAACCAATCCACACAGGCAAAAAAATAAAACCATAGATGTCCAGATATTAAATTATATGTAATTCTAAGGCTAGATTTACCCTGGCATATGACTCACACATGTGCAGTATGAGAAAATGTCGCATTGCGCTCAGCTCCATGTAAGACAATGCTGCAGCTCAGATCTGCGAGTTTTTCCTCAACTCTAACAGGACTGAGGAAAGAATTCAGCATGCTGCAATTGTCTATGAGTCTCTCATCACTCGCACCCATACAAGTCTATGGGTGCGAGTGAAACATTGGACTGCAACTGCACTTAGATGACATCCGAGCGAAGTGCGATATACGCACGAGCTTACAATGCAGCAGATGGAAGGATTCATCTCTTCCTCTCCTCCACAGCTATGATCTAATCACATCCTGGGTTCAAATCCCACCAAGGACAACATCTGCAAGAACTTTGTATGTTCTCCCCATGTTTGTGTGGGTTTCCTTCTGGTTCTCCAGTTTACTCTCACACGCCAAAGACATACAGATAGGGAATTTAGATTGTGCGCCGTAATGGGGACAGTGCTGCTGTTGTATGTAAACCACTGCAAACTATTTCGTATGGCCTGTGTACTTTTGTAATTTGTAATTTTTCCATTTCCCTGCACCCTCTTTTTCGACACTCAATATAATTTACTGTTATAAATATTGGTTTGAGTCCCTGTTGACCTGGAGATGTGAAGATATATGGGCAAATTGAAAGACTTTTTTTCTCGTTTCTTACTTTAGTAATCTTCCTGTCTGCGGAGCTTTGATAATGCTTTATTGGTAATGTCGTGCATGGATGACATGTTTTGTTGCAGAATCCCAATAGAAACACATATGCATTTTACATACAGATTGTCTGCATCTCATTAAACTCTATGTGGAAAACCTGCAAATAAAACACATAACTGCAAGATCAGTGAGAAAACTCAATGCATTTCAATTTCTGCCGTATTAGGCAGCTTTCATAGAAGCGATCATAGGCAGCTCAGTCTTTCCTGGGTAGGGTGAGTAAAATACAGGTTTTTTTGTTGTTTTTTTTCCTTTTTAAATAAACTACAAGCAGGGGACGGGCTTTCCCAACCCGGAAAACTCTTTTAATGCTTGTAACCTCTCCGGCTTATCTGCAACCCAAAATGTGAAATCAGCCGCTTATGTGACTGTAGTGAGAAAGTCAGGATGGATTCATGGCACTTTTACATGGCGACATTTTCCATCAGTATTTGCTTGAGAGAACAGAGGGAGATCCAAAACACAGAAGAGGTGCAAATGTTTCAGTTATTCTTTTTCTCTGTGTTTGTTCCCCTTTGATTTTCGGGACTTACAAATACTGATGGAAAATACTGACCAAAATACTGACTGTGTGTGTGTAATAGTGCTGTAAAATACGTCCTTATTCCAAGAATGCGGGAGTTATACTGTAATGCGCTGTCTTCTCTGCTTCATCCTATTCATGAGAGCAGGAGCAACTAATGGGGCAAGATGCACTTATTGAGTGAGGGTCCTGTGTCACCGGCAGATTCCCTGCCGTGTGAATCTATGTGGTATGTGATAGACTCCCAAACAAAATGAACCAGACAGAAACACACAAAATAAATACACAACACATTGCAATTAGGTGTCAAATGGTCCCAATTTTATTGAAATTTACATGACACTGAAAATGGCACACCCCCGACTCACGGAGAGTCACCCTCCAGCGCTCAGGAGAGGAAAAACCCCCTGTGGGGGAAACCTCTAGGGAACCATGGCCAGAGGATTGCCCTTCCCCTGGGCTTATAGAGTTAGCGCCGATATATAACAGATGTATATCATAAACAAAAAACTCCTAAACCCTAGAATTTATTAATAAGGTTAAAAGGAGGGGAAACCCCACATCCAATACATTAAATAAGAAAACAACACACAAGGGGGCTGACCCTAATGAGCCCTATGACTGTCCCTACCTTGCAGCGGAAGTCGGCACCCTATTACCTGCGCAATTGGCGCCCCCGCTCACCGTCGACTTTTAATTAATGAGTCCCTATTAGTCCCTATTGTGAGATAAAGTGATTAACAATCTAAGATCAAATAACAGATGTACATACAGTATAACAGATGTAACAGCAGTTTTACAATTTGTACATTTTACCAGATTTACAGACAATGAAATAATACATTTAGACTATAAATGTGATAATCTGGATGTGGGGGAGATCTGGCTGCTATATCTGTCACCCCAAGAATTGCTACAACTAATTTGGTTGACCTGATTGAACAATTTCTCCCTCACAGATCCAGGTTCAACTCTCCAGAAGTTGCACACTTGGTTACAGGGTTTGTTCATTTCGGATAACCTCTAATTGGTTGAATATCCCTCCCAATTTATCACCCATTAAAGGCCTAGCCAGGAATTTCTAAATGAGAGCTACTCTCCGGAGGGGGTAACAGAAGTGGATCCTGTGCTGGGGACCCCCCTCAGTTACCTTCATATACCCTGGGGGTGTCTAAAGCAGACAACCCCTTTACCTGCTAGAACCTCCAAATTACACCAAGGTGGGCACATTACGTGGGGTGGTCAAGCTCGACGTCCTCAGGCGCATCAGTAACGTCACTGATCATGGCAACGCAACCTTCTTTTATGGAATCTCCTTTATGACATATGTTTATGAGCTCATAACAGTTGTCATGGTTACTACAGGGGCCTACTACATGAAGGACCAAAACTTTAACCCTTTCACCATTGGCAATTCTTTTCACTTTAGAAGTCAATCATTGCACTTGTTATCAAGCAGGCGCCCTATTATTATGGCCTCCCATAGATACCAAAAGAAATAGAGGTCGTGGATTAAACGTTGTGTTTTTCCTGAATATTGTGCATTTCTTGCATGGAAAGGTTGGGCTTATAAATATTAATTTGCACATAAAAAGTTAAGGGCAAATTACTTGTAAAACAATTGCATTTTAAGCAATTTCCTAATATACATCCTACATAGTTACCGGATGAATAGACATGGGTCCATCAAGTTCAACCTATCCTCAAAGTTATATATTTTCTGTCTCTTGATGATTTATATCCCACATTGCCTTGTGTAGTGAGATAGGCATCCAGCCATTTTTTAAATGTTATTACTATAGTGTCTGCCATTACTACCTCTTGTGCTAGAATATTTCACAGTCTGACTGCTCTAACTATAGACAAAAAAAGACTGACTGCACTCCAAAGACTGACTGCACTCCTCCTCGACCTAACGTGTGAACAGGTGCATAACTGAACATGACACAAAATACAAAAAGACAGTTTGCACTCTGATAATGCTAAAGTATGGAAACCATGAATGTGTGAACATGGACCTGCATTACTGCTAAGGAAAATCTGAGAAAAATGAGATATTTAGCATATAGAAATGGCCATTTGTATATCTGCCCAGTTGCCCCTTCACGGCATATCTCGTAACTGGGTCCCTAACTCTATGCTGAAGCCTCTCTCTAGGTTAAAAACCTCCTGTGTATGGGCAAGTAGGAACCTCCTATATAGGATAAGATTACCTGTGGCAATGTTCACTTATGCACCTGTTCACACGTCAGGTCGAGGAGTGCAGTCAGTCTTTTTTTGTCTATATGAAGAGGGTCATACCTTCTGACCGTGCACCCTTCCCCCAGTTGCCACAGGTAATCTTATCCTATATAGCAGCTTCCTACTTGCCCATACACAGGAGGTTTTTAACCTAGAGAGAGGCTTCAGCATAGCGTTAGGGACCCAGTTACGAGATATGCCGTGAAGGGGCAACTGGGCAGATATACAAATGGCCATTTCTATATGCTAAATATCTCATTTTTCACAGATTTTCCTTAGCAGTAATGCAGGTCCATGTTCACACATTCATGGTTTCCATACTTTAGCATTATCAGAGTGCAAACTGTCTTTTTGTATTTTATTGACTGCTCTAACTGTGAAGATCCCTTTCCTATTTAGTTGCCAAAACAACCTTTCCTCTACATTTTTTCCTGGTCTCTTTTGAAAGGTACTTAGAGGAAGGTGCAAGTCATTTGTATTGATCACATATGTTTTTTTACATATACAGTGTGTGAAATATATTTTTTAAAGGTACTATTGACATGAATTTCTCACCAGATGTCAGTATAACCAATCCACACAGGCAAAAAAAATAAAACCATAGATGTCCAGATATTAAATTATATGTAATTCTAAGGCTAGATTTACCCTGGCATATGACTCACACATGTGCAGTATGAGAAAATGTCGCATTGCACTCAGCTCCATGTAAGACAATGCTGCAGCTCAGATCTGCGAGTTTTTCCTCAACTCTAACAGGACTGAGGAAAGAATGCAGCATGCTGCAATTGTCTATGAGTCTCTCATCACTCGCACCCATACAAGTCTATGGGTGCGAGTGAAACATTGGACTGCAACTGCACTTAGATGACGTCCGAGCGAAGTGCGATATGCACGAGCTTACAATGCAGCAGATGGAAGGATTCATCTCTTCCTCTCCTCCACAGCTATGATCTAATCACATCCTGGGTTCAAATCCCACCAAGGACAACATCTGCAAGGACTTTGTATGTTCTCCCCATGTTTGTGTGGGTTTCCTTCTGGTTCTCCAGTTTACTCTCACACGCCAAAGACATACAGATAGGGAATTTAGATTGTGCGCCGTAATGGGGACAGTGCTGCTGTTGTATGTAAACCACTGCAAACTATTTCGTATGGCCTGTGTACTTTTGTAATTTGTAATTTTTCCATTTCCCTGCACCCTCTTTTTTGACACTCAATATAATTTACTGTTATAAATATTGGTTTGAGTCCCTGTTGACCTGGAGATGTGAAGATATATGGGCAAATTGAAAGACTTTTTTTCTCGTTTCTTACTTTAGTAATCTTCCTGTCTGCGGAGCTTTGATAATGCTTTATTGGTAATGTCGTGCATGGATGACATGTTTTGTTGCAGAATCCCAAATAGAAACACATATGTATTTTACATACAGATTGTCTGCATCTCATTAAACTCTATGTGGAAAACCTGCAAATAAAACACATAACTGCAAGATCAGTGAGAAACTCAATGCATTTCAATTTCTGCCGTATTAGGCAGCTTTCATAGAAGCGATCATAGGCAGCTCAGTCTTTCCTGGGTAGGGTGAGTAAAATACAGGTTTTTTTTGTTGTTTTTTTTTTTCCCTTTTTAAATAAACTACAACCAGGGGACGGGCTTTCCCAACCCGGAAAACTCGTTTAATGCTTGTAACCTCTCCGGCTTATCTGCAACCCAAAATGTGAAATCAGCCGCTTATGTGACTGTAGTGAGAAAGTCAGGATGGATTCATGGCACTTTTACATGGCGACATTTTCCATCAGTATTTGCTTGAGAGAACAGAGGGAGATCCAAAACACAGAAGAGGTGCAAATGTTTCAGTTATTCTTTTTCTCTGTGTTTGTTCCCCTTTGATTTTCGGGACTTACAAATACTGATGGAAAATACTGACCAAAATACTGACTGTGTGTGTGTAATAGTGCTGTAAAATACGTCCTTATTCCAAGAATGCGGGAGTTATACTGTAATGCGCTGTCTTCTCTGCTTCATCCTATTCATGAGAGCAGGAGCAACTAATGGGGCAAGATGCACTTTTTGAGTGAGGGTCCTCTGTCACCGGCAGATTCCCTGCCGTGTGAATCTATGTGGTATGTGATAGACTCCCAAAAAAAATGAACCAGACAGAAACACACAAAATAAATACACAACACATTGCAATTAGGTGTCAAATGGTCCCAATTTTATTGAAATTTACATGACACTGAAAATGGCACACCCCCGACTCACGGAGAGTCACCCTAAAGCGCTCAGGAGAGGAAAAACCCCCTGTGGGGGAAACCTCTAGGGAACCATGGCCGGAGGATTGCCCTTCCCCTGGGCTTATAGAGTTAGCGCCGATATATAACAGATGTATATCATAAACAAAAAACTCCTAAACCCTAGAATTTATTAATAAGGTTAAAAGGAGGGGAAACCCCACATCCAATACATTAAATAAGAAAACAACACACAAGGGGGCTGACCCTAATGAGCCCTATGACTGTCCCTACCTTGCAGCGGAGGTCGGCGCCCTATTACCTGCGCAATTGGCGCCCCCGCTCACCGTCGACTTTTACCTAATGAGTCCCTATTAGTCCCTATTGTGAGATAAAGTGATTAACAATCTAAGATCAAATAACAGATGTACATACAGCATAACAGATGTAACAGCAGTTTTACAATTTGTACATTTTACCAGATTTACAGACAATGAAATAATAAATTTAGACTATGAATGTGATAATCTGGATGTGGGGGAGATCTGGCTGCTATATCTGTCACCCCAAGAATTGCTACAACTAATTTGGTTGACCTGATTGAACAATTTCTCCCTCACAGATCCAGGTTCAACTCTCCAGAAGTTGCACACTTGGTTACAGGGTTTGTTCATTTCGGATAACCTCTAATTGGTTGAATATCCCTCCCAATTTATCACCCATTAAAGGCCTAGCCAGGAATTTCTAAATGAGAGCTACTCTCCGGAGGGGGTAACAGAAGTGGATCCTGTGCTGGGGACCCCCCTCAGTTACCTTCATATACCCTGGGGGTGTCTAAAGCAGACAACCCCTTTACCTGCTAGAACCTCCAAATTACACCAAGGTGGGCACATTACGTGGGGTGGTCAAGCTCGACGTCCTCAGGCGCATCAGTAACGTCACTGATCATGGCAACGCAACCTTCTTTTATGGAATCTCCTTTATGACATATGTTTATGAGCTCATAACAGTTGTCATGGTTACTACAGGGGCCTACTACATGAAGGACCAAAACTTTAACCCTTTCACCATTGGCAATTCTTTTCACTTTAGAAGTCAATCATTGCACTTGTTATCAAGCAGGCGCCCTATTATTATGGCCTCCCATAGATACCAAAAGAAATAGAGGTCGTGGATTAAACGTTGTGTTTTTCCTGAATATTGTGCATTTCTTGCATGGAAAGGTTGGGCTTATAAATATTAATTTGCACATAAAAAGTTAAGGGCAAATTACTTGTAAAACAATTGCATTTTAAGCAATTTCCTAATATACATCCTACATAGTTACCGGATGAATAGACATGGGTCCATCAAGTTCAACCTATCCTCAAAGTTATATATTTTCTGTCTCTTGATGATTTATATCCCACATTGCCTTGTGTAGTGAGATAGGCATCCAGCCATTTTTTAAATGTTATTACTATAGTGTCTGCCATTACTACCTCTTGTGCTAGAATATTTCACAGTCTCACTGCTCTAACTATAGACAAAAAAAGACTGACTGCACTCCAAAGACTGACTGCACTCCTCCTCGACCTGACGTGTGAACAGGTGCATAACTGAACATGACATAAAATACAAAAAGACAGTTTGCACTCTGATAATGCTAAAGTGTGGAAACCATGAATGTGTGAACATGGACCTGCATTACTGCTAAGGAAAATCTGAGAAAAATGAGATATTTAGCATATAGAAATGGCCATTTGTATATCTGCCCAGTTGCCCCTTCACGGCATATCTCGTAACTGGGTCCCTAACGCTATGCTGAAGCCTCTCTCTAGGTTAAAAACCTCCTGTGTATGGGCAAGTAGGAACCTCCTATATAGGATAAGATT
Source organism: Anomaloglossus baeobatrachus (assembly GCF_048569485.1). Taxonomy (NCBI): domain Eukaryota; kingdom Metazoa; phylum Chordata; class Amphibia; order Anura; family Aromobatidae; genus Anomaloglossus; species Anomaloglossus baeobatrachus. The sequence continues at coordinate 252,459,663 of NC_134358.1, forward strand.
ACCTGTGGCAATGTTCATTTATGCACCTGTTCACACGTCAGGTCGAGGAGTGCAGTCAGTCTTTTTTTGTCTATATGAAGAGGGTCATACCTTCTGACCGTGCACCCTTCCCCCAGTTGCCACAGGTAATCTTATCCTATATAGCAGCTTCCTACTTGCCCATACACAGGAGGTTTTTAACCTAGAGAGAGGCTTCAGCATAGCGTTAGGGACCCAGTTACGAGATATGCCGTGAAGGGGCAACTGGGCAGATATACAAATCGCCATTTATATATGCTAAATATCTCTATTTCTCAAATTTTCCTTAGCAGTAATGCAGGTCCATGTTCACACATTCATGGTTTCCATACTTTAGCATTATCAGAGTGCAAACTGTCTTTTTGTATTTTATTGACTGCTCTAACTGTGAAGATCCCTTTCCTATTTAGTTGCCAAAACAACCTTTCCTCTACATTTTTTCCTGGTCTCTTTTGAAAGGTACTTAGAGGAAGGTGCAAGTCATTTGTATTGATCACATATGTTTTTTTACATATACAGTGTGTGAAATATATTTTTTAAAGGTACTATTGACATGAATTTCTCACCAGATGTCAGTATAACCAATCCACACAGGCAAAAAAAAAACCATGGATGTCCAGATATTAAATTATATGTAATTCTAAGGCTAAATTTACCCTGGCATATGACTCACACATGTGCAGTATGAGAAAATGTCGCATTGCACTCAGCTCCATGTAAGACAATGCTGCAGCTCAGATCTGCGAGTTTTTCCTCAACTCTAACAGGACTGAGGAAAGAATGCAGCATGCTGCAATTGTCTATGAGTGTCTCATCACTCGCACCCATACAAGTCTATGGGTGCGAGTGAAACATTGGACTGCAACTGCACTTAGATGACGTCCGAGCGAAGTGCGATATACGCACGAGCTTACAATGCAGCAGATGGAAGGATTCATCTCTTCCTCTCCTCCACAGCTATGATCTAATCACATCCTGGGTTCAAATCCCACCAAGGACAACATCTGCAAGGACTTTGTATGTTCTCCCCATGTTTGTGTGGGTTTCCTTCTGGTTCTCCAGTTTACTCTCACACGCCAAAGACATACAGATAGGGAATTTAGATTGTGCGCCGTAATGGGGACAGTGCTGCTGTTGTATGTAAACCACTGCAAACTATTTCGTATGGCCTGTGTACTTTTGTAATTTGTAATTTTTCCATTTCCCTGCACCCTCTTTTTTGACACTCAATATAATTTACTGTTATAAATATTGGTTTGAGTCCCTGTTGACCTGGAGATGTGAAGATATATGGGCAAATTGAAAGACTTTTTTTCTCGTTTCTTACTTTAGTAATCTTCCTGTCTGCGGAGCTTTGATAATGCTTTATTGGTAATGTCGTGCATGGATGACATGTTTTGTTGCAGAATCCCAATAGAAACACATATGCATTTTACATACAGATTGTCTGCATCTCATTAAACTCTATGTGGAAAACCTGCAAATAAAACACATAACTGCAAGATCAGTGAGAAAACTCAATGCATTTCAATTTCTGCCGTATTAGGCAGCTTTCATAGAAGCGATCATAGGCAGCTCAGTCTTTCCTGGGTAGGGTGAGTAAAATACAGGTTTTTTTGTTGTTTTTTTTCCTTTTTAAATAAACTACAACCAGGGGACGGGCTTTCCCAACCCGGAAAACTCCTTTAATGCTTGTAACCTCTCCGGCTTATCTGCAACCCAAAATGTGAAATCAGCCGCTTATGTGACTGTAGTGAGAAAGTCAGGATGGATTCATGGCACTTTTACATGGCGACATTTTCCATCAGTATTTGCTTGAGAGAACAGAGGGAGATCCAAAACACAGAAGAGGTGCAAATGTTTCAGTTATTCTTTTTCTCTGTGTTTGTTCCCCTTTGATTTTCGGGACTTACAAATACTGATGGAAAATACTGACCAAAATACTGACTGTGTGTGTGTGTAATAGTGCTGTAAAATACGTCCTTATTCCAAGAATGCGGGAGTTATACTGTAATGCGCTGTCTTCTCTGCTTCATCCTATTCATGAGAGCAGGAGCAACTAATGGGGCAAGATGCACTTATTGAGTGAGGGTCCTGTGTCACCGGCAGATTCCCTGCCGTGTGAATCTATGTGGTATGTGATAGACTCCCAAACAAAATGAACCAGACAGAAACACACAAAATAAATACACAACACATTGCAATTAGGTGTCAAATGGTCCCAATTTTATTGAAATTTACATGACACTGAAAATGGCACACCCCCGACTCACGGAGAGTCACCCTCCAGCGCTCAGGAGAGGAAAAACCCCCTGTGGGGGAAACCTCTAGGGAACCATGGCCGGAGGATTGCCCTTCCCCTGGGCTTATAGAGTTAGCGCCGATATATAACAGATGTATATCATAAACAAAAAACTTCTAAACCCTAGAATTTATTAATAAGGTTAAAAGGAGGGGAAACCCCACATCCAATACATTAAATAAGAAAACAACACACAAGGGGGCTGACCCTAATGAGCCCTATGACTGTCCCTACCTTGCAGCGGAGGTCGGCGCCCTATTACCTGCGCAATTGGCGACCCCGCTCACCGTCGACTTTTACCTAATGAGTCCCTATTAGTCCCTATTGTGAGATAAAGTGATTAACAATCTAAGATCAAATAACAGATGTACATACAGTATAACAGATGTAACAGCAGTTTTACAATTTGTACATTTTACCAGATTTACAGACAATGAAATAATAAATTTAGACTATAAATGTGATAATCTGGATGTGGGGGAGATCTGGCTGCTATATCTGTCACCCCAAGAATTGCTACAACTAATTTGGTTGACCTGATTGAACAATTTCTCCCTCACAGATCCAGGTTCAACTCTCCAGAAGTTGCACACTTGGTTACAGGGTTTGTTCATTTCGGATAACCTCTAATTGGTTGAATATCCCTCCCAATGTATCACCCATTAAAGGCCTAGCCAGGAATTTCTAAATGAGAGCTACTCTCCGGAGTGGGTAACAGAAGTGGATCCTGTGCTGGGGACCCCCCTCAGTTACCTTCATATACCCTGGGGGTGTCTAAAGCAGACAACCCCTTTACCTGCTAGAACCTCCAAATTACACCAAGGTGGGCACATTACGTGGGGTGGTCAAGCTCGACGTCCTCAGGCGCATCAGTAACGTCACTGATCATGGCAACGCAACCTTCTTTTATGGAATCTTCTTTATGACATATGTTTATGAGCTCATAACAGTTGTCATGGTTACTACAGGGGCCTACTACATGAAGGACCAAAACTTTAACCCTTTCACCATTGGCAATTCTTTTCACTTTAGAAGTCAATCATTGCACTTGTTATCAAGCAGGCGCCCTATTATTATTGCCTCCCATAGATACCAAAAGAAATAGAGGTCGTGGATTAAACGTTGTGTTTTTCCTGAATATTGTGCATTTCTTGCATGGAAAGGTTGGGCTTATAAATATTAATTTGCACATAAAAAGTTAAGGGCAAATTACTTGTAAAACAATTGCATTTTAAGCAATTTCCTAATATACATCCTACATAGTTACCGGATGAATAGACATGGGTCCATCAAGTTCAACCTATCCTCAAAGTTATATATTTTCTGTCTCTTGATGATTTATATCCCACATTGCCTTGTGTAGTGAGATAGGCATCCAGCCATTTTTTAAATGTTATTACTATAGTGTCTGCCATTACTACCTCTTGTGCTAGAATATTTCACAGTCTGACTGCTCTAACTATAGACAAAAAAAGACTGACTGCACTCCAAAGACTGACTGCACTCCTCCTCGACCTGCCGTGTGAACAGGTGCATAACTGAACATGACATAAAATACAAAAAGACAGTTTGCACTCTGATAATGCTAAAGTATGGAAACCATGAATGTGTGAACATGGACCTGCATTACTGCTAAGGAAAATCTGAGAAAAATGAGATATTTAGCATATAGAAATGGCCATTTGTATATCTGCCCAGTTGCCCCTTCACGGCATATCTCGTAACTGGGTCCCTAACGCTATGCTGAAGCCTCTCTCTAGGTTAAAAACCTCCTGTGTATGGGCAAGTAGGAACCTCCTATATAGGATAAGATTACCTGTGGCAATGTTCATTTATGCACCTGTTCACACGTCAGGTCGAGGAGTGCAGTCAGTCTTTTTTTGTCTATATGAAGAGGGTCATACCTTCTGACCGTGCACCCTTCCCCCAGTTGCCACAGGTAATCTTATCCTATATAGCAGCTTCCTACTTGCCCATACACAGGAGGTTTTTAACCTAGAAAGAGGCTTCAGCATAGCGTTAGGGACCCAGTTACGAGATATGCCGTGAAGGGGCAACTGGGCAGATATACAAATCGCCATTTATATATGCTAAATATCTCATTTTTCTCAAATTTTCCTTAGCAGTAATGCAGGTCCATGTTCACACATTCATGGTTTCCATACTTTAGCATTATCAGAGTGCAAACTGTCTTTTTGTATTTTATTGACTGCTCTAACTGTGAAGATCCCTTTCCTATTTAGTTGCCAAAACAACCTTTCCTCTACATTTTTTCCTGGTCTCTTTTGAAAGGTACTTAGAGGAAGGTGCAAGTCATTTGTATTGATCACATATGTTTTTTTACATATACAGTGTGTGAAATATATTTTTTAAAGGTACTATTGACATGAATTTCTCACCAGATGTCAGTATAACCAATCCACACAGGCAAAAAAAAAACCATGGATGTCCAGATATTAAATTATATGTAATTCTAAGGCTAAATTTACCCTGGCATATGACTCACACATGTGCAGTATGAGAAAATGTCGCATTGCACTCAGCTCCATGTAAGACAATGCTGCAGCTCAGATCTGCGAGTTTTTCCTCAACTCTAACAGGACTGAGGAAAGAATGCAGCATGCTGCAATTGTCTATGAGTGTCTCATCACTCGCACCCATACAAGTCTATGGGTGCGAGTGAAACATTGGACTGCAACTGCACTTAGATGACGTCCGAGCGAAGTGCGATATACGCACGAGCTTACAATGCAGCAGATGGAAGGATTCATCTCTTCCTCTCCTCCACAGCTATGATCTAATCACATCCTGGGTTCAAATCCCACCAAGGACAACATCTGCAAGGACTTTGTATGTTCTCCCCATGTTTGTGTGGGTTTCCTTCTGGTTCTCCAGTTTACTCTCACACGCCAAAGACATACAGATAGGGAATTTAGATTGTGCGCCGTAATGGGGACAGTGCTGCTGTTGTATGTAAACCACTGCAAACTATTTCGTATGGCCTGTGTACTTTTGTAATTTGTAATTTTTCCATTTCCCTGCACCCTCTTTTTGACACTCAATATAATTTACTGTTATAAATATTGGTTTGAGTCCCTGTTGACCTGGAGATGTGAAGATATATGGGCAAATTGAAAGACTTTTTTTCTCGTTTCTTACTTTAGTAATCTTCCTGTCTGCGGAGCTTTGATAATGCTTTATTGGTAATGTCGTGCATGGATGACATGTTTTGTTGCAGAATCCCAATAGAAACACATATGCATTTTACATACAGATTGTCTGCATCTCATTAAACTCTATGTGGAAAACCTGCAAATAAAACACATAACTGCAAGATCAGTGAGAAAACTCAATGCATTTCAATTTCTGCCGTATTAGGCAGCTTTCATAGAAGCGATCATAGGCAGCTCAGTCTTTCCTGGGTAGGGTGAGTAAAATACAGGTTTTTTTGTTGTTTTTTTTCCTTTTTAAATAAACTACAACCAGGGGACGGGCTTTCCCAACCCGGAAAACTCCTTTAATGCTTGTAACCTCTCCGGCTTATCTGCAACCCAAAATGTGAAATCAGCCGCTTATGTGACTGTAGTGAGAAAGTCAGGATGGATTCATGGCACTTTTACATGGCGACATTTTCCATCAGTATTTGCTTGAGAGAACAGAGGGAGATCCAAAACACAGAAGAGGTGCAAATGTTTCAGTTATTCTTTTTCTCTGTGTTTGTTCCCCTTTGATTTTCGGGACTTACAAATACTGATGGAAAATACTGACCAAAATACTGACTGTGTGTGTGTGTAATAGTGCTGTAAAATACGTCCTTATTCCAAGAATGCGGGAGTTATACTGTAATGCGCTGTCTTCTCTGCTTCATCCTATTCATGAGAGCAGGAGCAACTAATGGGGCAAGATGCACTTATTGAGTGAGGGTCCTGTGTCACCGGCAGATTCCCTGCCGTGTGAATCTATGTGGTATGTGATAGACTCCCAAACAAAATGAACCAGACAGAAACACACAAAATAAATACACAACACATTGCAATTAGGTGTCAAATGGTCCCAATTTTATTGAAATTTACATGACACTGAAAATGGCACACCCCCGACTCACGGAGAGTCACCCTCCAGCGCTCAGGAGAGGAAAAACCCCCTGTGGGGGAAACCTCTAGGGAACCATGGCCGGAGGATTGCCCTTCCCCTGGGCTTATAGAGTTAGCGCCGATATATAACAGATGTATATCATAAACAAAAAACTTCTAAACCCTAGAATTTATTAATAAGGTTAAAAGGAGGGGAAACCCCACATCCAATACATTAAATAAGAAAACAACACACAAGGGGGCTGACCCTAATGAGCCCTATGACTGTCCCTACCTTGCAGCGGAGGTCGGCGCCCTATTACCTGCGCAATTGGCGACCCCGCTCACCGTCGACTTTTACCTAATGAGTCCCTATTAGTCCCTATTGTGAGATAAAGTGATTAACAATCTAAGATCAAATAACAGATGTACATACAGTATAACAGATGTAACAGCAGTTTTACAATTTGTACATTTTACCAGATTTACAGACAATGAAATAATAAATTTAGACTATAAATGTGATAATCTGGATGTGGGGGAGATCTGGCTGCTATATCTGTCACCCCAAGAATTGCTACAACTAATTTGGTTGACCTGATTGAACAATTTCTCCCTCACAGATCCAGGTTCAACTCTCCAGAAGTTGCACACTTGGTTACAGGGTTTGTTCATTTCGGATAACCTCTAATTGGTTGAATATCCCTCCCAATGTATCACCCATTAAAGGCCTAGCCAGGAATTTCTAAATGAGAGCTACTCTCCGGAGGGGGTAACAGAAGTGGATCCTGTGCTGGGGACCCCCCTCAGTTACCTTCATATACCCTGGGGGTGTCTAAAGCAGACAACCCCTTTACCTGCTAGAACCTCCAAATTACACCAAGGTGGGCACATTACGTGGGGTGGTCAAGCTCGACGTCCTCAGGCGCATCAGTAACGTCACTGATCATGGCAACGCAACCTTCTTTTATGGAATCTTCTTTATGACATATGTTTATGAGCTCATAACAGTTGTCATGGTTACTACAGGGGCCTACTACATGAAGGACCAAAACTTTAACCCTTTCACCATTGGCAATTCTTTTCACTTTAGAAGTCAATCATTGCACTTGTTATCAAGCAGGCGCCCTATTATTATTGCCTCCCATAGATACCAAAAGAAATAGAGGTCGTGGATTAAACGTTGTGTTTTTCCTGAATATTGTGCATTTCTTGCATGGAAAGGTTGGGCTTATAAATATTAATTTGCACATAAAAAGTTAAGGGCAAATTACTTGTAAAACAATTGCATTTTAAGCAATTTCCTAATATACATCCTACATAGTTACCGGATGAATAGACATGGGTCCATCAAGTTCAACCTATCCTCAAAGTTATATATTTTCTGTCTCTTGATGATTTATATCCCACATTGCCTTGTGTAGTGAGATAGGCATCCAGCCATTTTTTAAATGTTATTACTATAGTGTCTGCCATTACTACCTCTTGTGCTAGAATATTTCACAGTCTGACTGCTCTAACTATAGACAAAAAAAGACTGACTGCACTCCAAAGACTGACTGCACTCCTCCTCGACCTGCCGTGTGAACAGGTGCATAACTGAACATGACATAAAATACAAAAAGACAGTTTGCACTCTGATAATGCTAAAGTATGGAAACCATGAATGTGTGAACATGGACCTGCATTACTGCTAAGGAAAATCTGAGAAAAATGAGATATTTAGCATATAGAAATGGCCATTTGTATATCTGCCCAGTTGCCCCTTCACGGCATATCTCGTAACTGGGTCCCTAACGCTATGCTGAAGCCTCTCTCTAGGTTAAAAACCTCCTGTGTATGGGCAAGTAGGAACCTCCTATATAGGATAAGATTACCTGTGGCAATGTTCATTTATGCACCTGTTCACACGTCAGGTCGAGGAGTGCAGTCAGTCTTTTTTTGTCTATATGAAGAGGGTCATACCTTCTGACCGTGCACCCTTCCCCCAGTTGCCACAGGTAATCTTATCCTATATAGCAGCTTCCTACTTGCCCATACACAGGAGGTTTTTAACCTAGAAAGAGGCTTCAGCATAGCGTTAGGGACCCAGTTACGAGATATGCCGTGAAGGGGCAACTGGGCAGATATACAAATCGCCATTTATATATGCTAAATATCTCATTTTTCTCAAATTTTCCTTAGCAGTAATGCAGGTCCATGTTCACACATTCATGGTTTCCATACTTTAGCATTATCAGAGTGCAAACTGTCTTTTTGTATTTTATTGACTGCTCTAACTGTGAAGATCCCTTTCCTATTTAGTTGCCAAAACAACCTTTCCTCTACATTTTTTCCTGGTCTCTTTTGAAAGGTACTTAGAGGAAGGTGCAAGTCATTTGTATTGATCACATATGTTTTTTTACATATACAGTGTGTGAAATATATTTTTTAAAGGTACTATTGACATGAATTTCTCACCAGATGTCAGTATAACCAATCCACACAGGCAAAAAAAAAAACCATGGATGTCCAGATATTAAATTATATGTAATTCTAAGGCTAAATTTACCCTGGCATATGACTCACACATGTGCAGTATGAGAAAATGTCGCATTGCACTCAGCTCCATGTAAGACAATGCTGCAGCTCAGATCTGCGAGTTTTTCCTCAACTCTAACAGGACTGAGGAAAGAATGCAGCATGCTGCAATTGTCTATGAGTGTCTCATCACTCGCACCCATACAAGTCTATGGGTGCGAGTGAAACATTGGACTGCAACTGCACTTAGATGACGTCCGAGCGAAGTGCGATATACGCACGAGCTTACAATGCAGCAGATGGAAGGATTCATCTCTTCCTCTCCTCCACAGCTATGATCTAATCACATCCTGGGTTCAAATCCCACCAAGGACAACATCTGCAAGGACTTTGTATGTTCTCCCCATGTTTGTGTGGGTTTCCTTCTGGTTCTCCAGTTTACTCTCACACGCCAAAGACATACAGATAGGGAATTTAGATTGTGCGCCGTAATGGGGACAGTGCTGCTGTTGTATGTAAACCACTGCAAACTATTTCGTATGGCCTGTGTACTTTTGTAATTTGTAATTTTTCCATTTCCCTGCACCCTCTTTTTTGACACTCAATATAATTTACTGTTATAAATATTGGTTTGAGTCCCTGTTGACCTGGAGATGTGAAGATATATGGGCAAATTGAAAGACTTTTTTTCTCGTTTCTTACTTTAGTAATCTTCCTGTCTGCGGAGCTTTGATAATGCTTTATTGGTAATGTCGTGCATGGATGACATGTTTTGTTGCAGAATCCCAATAGAAACACATATGCATTTTACATACAGATTGTCTGCATCTCATTAAACTCTATGTGGAAAACCTGCAAATAAAACACATAACTGCAAGATCAGTGAGAAAACTCAATGCATTTCAATTTCTGCCGTATTAGGCAGCTTTCATAGAAGCGATCATAGGCAGCTCAGTCTTTCCTGGGTAGGGTGAGTAAAATACAGGTTTTTTTGTTGTTTTTTTTCCTTTTTAAATAAACTACAACCAGGGGACGGGCTTTCCCAACCCGGAAAACTCCTTTAATGCTTGTAACCTATCCGGCTTATCTGCAACCCAAAATGTGAAATCAGCCGCTTATGTGACTGTAGTGAGAAAGTCAGGATGGATTCATGGCACTTTTACATGGCGACATTTTCCATCAGTATTTGCTTGAGAGAACAGAGGGAGATCCAAAACACAGAAGAGGTGCAAATGTTTCAGTTATTCTTTTTCTCTGTGTTTGTTCCCCTTTGATTTTCGGGACTTACAAATACTGATGGAAAATACTGACCAAAATACTGACTGTGTGTGTGTGTAATAGTGCTGTAAAATACGTCCTTATTCCAAGAATGCGGGAGTTATACTGTAATGCGCTGTCTTCTCTGCTTCATCCTATTCATGAGAGCAGGAGCAACTAATGGGGCAAGATGCACTTATTGAGTGAGGGTCCTGTGTCACCGGCAGATTCCCTGCCGTGTGAATCTATGTGGTATGTGATAGACTCCCAAACAAAATGAACCAGACAGAAACACACAAAATAAATACACAACACATTGCAATTAGGTGTCAAATGGTCCCAATTTTATTGAAATTTACATGACACTGAAAATGGCACACCCCCGACTCACGGAGAGTCACCCTCCAGCGCTCAGGAGAGGAAAAACCCCCTGTGGGGGAAACCTCTAGGGAACCATGGCCGGAGGATTGCCCTTCCCCTGGGCTTATAGAGTTAGCGCCGATATATAACAGATGTATATCATAAACAAAAAACTCCTAAACCCTAGAATTTATTAATAAGGTTAAAAGGAGGGGAAACCCCACATCCAATACATTAAATAAGAAAACAACACACAAGGGGGCTGACCCTAATGAGCCCTATGACTGTCCCTACCTTGCAGCGGAGGTCGGCGCCCTATTACCTGCGCAATTGGCGCCCCCGCTCACCGTCGACTTTTACCTAATGAGTCCCTATTAGTCCCTATTGTGAGATAAAGTGATTAACAATCTAATATCAAATAACAGATGTACATACAGTATAACAGATGTAACAGCAGTTTTACAATTTGTACATTTTACCAGATTTACAGACAATGAAATAATAAATTTAGACTATAAATGTGATAATCTGGATGTGGGGGAGATCTGGCTGCTATATCTGTCACCCCAAGAATTGCTACAACTAATTTGGTTGACCTGATTGAACAATTTCTCCCTCACAGATCCAGGTTCAACTCTCCAGAAGTTGCACACTTGGTTACAGGGTTTGTTCATTTCGGATAACCTCTAATTGGTTGAATATCCCTCCCAATTTATCACCCATTAAAGGCCTAGCCAGGAATTTCTAAATGAGAGCTACTCTCCGGAGGGGGTAACAGAAGTGGATCCTGTGCTGGGGACCCCCCTCAGTTACCTTCATATACCCTGGGGGTGTCTAAAGCAGACAACCCCTTTACCTGCTAGAACCTCCAAATTACACCAAGGTGGGCACATTACGTGGGGTGGTCAAGCTCGACGTCCTCAGGCGCATCAGTAACGTCACTGATCATGGCAACGCAACCTTCTTTTATGGAATCTTCTTTATGACATATGTTTATGAGCTCATAACAGTTGTCATGGTTACTACAGGGGCCTACTACATGAAGGACCAAAACTTTAACCCTTTCACCATTGGCAATTCTTTTCACTTTAGAAGTCAATCATTGCACTTGTTATCAAGCAGGCGCCCTATTATTATGGCCTCCCATAGATACCAAAAGAAATAGAGGTCGTGGATTAAACGTTGTGTTTTTCCTGAATATTGTGCATTTCTTGCATGGAAAGGTTGGGCTTATAAATATTAATTTGCACATAAAATGTTAAGGGCAAATTACTTGTAAAACAATTGCATTTTAAGCAATTTCCTAATATACATCCTACATAGTTACCGGATGAATAGACATGGGTCCATCAAGTTCAACCTATCCTCAAAGTTATATATTTTCTGTCTCTTGATGATTTATATCCCACATTGCCTTGTGTAGTGAGATAGGCATCCAGCCATTTTTTAAATGTTATTACTATAGTGTCTGCCATTACTACCTCTTGTGCTAGAATATTTCACAGTCTGACTGCTCTAACTATAGACAAAAAAAGACTGACTGCACTCCAAAGACTGACTGCACTCCTCCTCGACCTGCCGTGTGAACAGGTGCATAACTGAACATGACATAAAATACAAAAAGACAGTTTGCACTCTGATAATGCTAAAGTATGGAAACCATGAATGTGTGAACATGGACCTGCATTACTGCTAAGGAAAATCTGAGAAAAATGAGATATTTAGCATATAGAAATGGCCATTTGTATATCTGCCCAGTTGCCCCTTCACGGCATATCTCGTAACTGGGTCCCTAACGCTATGCTGAAGCCTCTCTCTAGGTTAAAAACCTCCTGTGTATGGGCAAGTAGGAACCTCCTATATAGGATAAGATTACCTGTGGCAATGTTCATTTATGCACCTGTTCACACGTCAGGTCGAGGAGTGCAGTCAGTCTTTTTTTGTCTATATGAAGAGGGTCATACCTTCTGACCGTGCACCCTTCCCCCAGTTGCCACAGGTAATCTTATCCTATATAGCAGCTTCCTACTTGCCCATACACAGGAGGTTTTTAACCTAGAGAGAGGCTTCAGCATAGCGTTAGGGACCCAGTTACGAGATATGCCGTGAAGGGGCAACTGGGCAGATATACAAATCGCCATTTATATATGCTAAATATCTCATTTTTCTCAAATTTTCCTTAGCAGTAATGCAGGTCCATGTTCACACATTCATGGTTTCCATACTTTAGCATTATCAGAGTGCAAACTGTCTTTTTGTATTTTATTGACTGCTCTAACTGTGAAGATCCCTTTCCTATTTAGTTGCCAAAACAACCTTTCCTCTACATTTTTTCCTGGTCTCTTTTGAAAGGTACTTAGAGGAAGGTGCAAGTCATTTGTATTGATCACATATGTTTTTTTACATATACAGTGTGTGAAATATATTTTTTAAAGGTACTATTGACATGAATTTCTCACCAGATGTCAGTATAACCAATCCACACAGGCAAAAAAAAAAACCATGGATGTCCAGATATTAAATTATATGTAATTCTAAGGCTAAATTTACCCTGGCATATGACTCACACATGTGCAGTATGAGAAAATGTCGCATTGCACTCAGCTCCATGTAAGACAATGCTGCAGCTCAGATCTGCGAGTTTTTCCTCAACTCTAACAGGACTGAGGAAAGAATGCAGCATGCTGCAATTGTCTATGAGTGTCTCATCACTCGCACCCATACAAGTCTATGGGTGCGAGTGAAACATTGGACTGCAACTGCACTTAGATGACGTCCGAGCGAAGTGCGATATACGCACGAGCTTACAATGCAGCAGATGGAAGGATTCATCTCTTCCTCTCCTCCACAGCTATGATCTAATCACATCCTGGGTTCAAATCCCACCAAGGACAACATCTGCAAGGACTTTGTATGTTCTCCCCATGTTTGTGTGGGTTTCCTTCTGGTTCTCCAGTTTACTCTCACACGCCAAAGACATACAGATAGGGAATTTAGATTGTGCGCCGTAATGGGGACAGTGCTGCTGTTGTATGTAAACCACTGCAAACTATTTCATATGGCCTGTGTACTTTTGTAATTTGTAATTTTTCCATTTCCCTGCACCCTCTTTTTTGACACTCAATATAATTTACTGTTATAAATATTGGTTTGAGTCCCTGTTGACCTGGAGATGTGAAGATATATGGGCAAATTGAAAGACTTTTTTTCTCGTTTCTTACTTTAGTAATCTTCCTGTCTGCGGAGCTTTGATAATGCTTTATTGGTAATGTCGTGCATGGATGACATGTTTTGTTGCAGAATCCCAATAGAAACACATATGCATTTTACATACAGATTGTCTGCATCTCATTAAACTCTATGTGGAAAACCTGCAAATAAAACACATAACTGCAAGATCAGTGAGAAAACTCAATGCATTTCAATTTCTGCCGTATTAGGCAGCTTTCATAGAAGCGATCATAGGCAGCTCAGTCTTTCCTGGGTAGGGTGAGTAAAATACAGGTTTTTTTGTTGTTTTTTTTCCTTTTTAAATAAACTACAACCAGGGGACGGGCTTTCCCAACCCGGAAAACTCCTTTAATGCTTGTAACCTCTCCGGCTTATCTGCAACCCAAAATGTGAAATCAGCCGCTTATGTGACTGTAGTGAGAAAGTCAGGATGGATTCATGGCACTTTTACATGGCGACATTTTCCATCAGTATTTGCTTGAGAGAACAGAGGGAGATCCAAAACACAGAAGAGGTGCAAATGTTTCAGTTATTCTTTTTCTCTGTGTTTGTTCCCCTTTGATTTTCGGGACTTACAAATACTGATGGAAAATACTGACCAAAATACTGACTGTGTGTGTGTGTAATAGTGCTGTAAAATACGTCCTTATTCCAAGAATGCGGGAGTTATACTGTAATGCGCTGTCTTCTCTGCTTCATCCTATTCATGAGAGCAGGAGCAACTAATGGGGCAAGATGCACTTATTGAGTGAGGGTCCTGTGTCACCGGCAGATTCCCTGCCGTGTGAATCTATGTGGTATGTGATAGACTCCCAAACAAAATGAACCAGACAGAAACACACAAAATAAATACACAACACATTGCAATTAGGTGTCAAATGGTCCCAATTTTATTGAAATTTACATGACACTGAAAATGGCACACCCCCGACTCACGGAGAGTCACCCTCCAGCGCTCAGGAGAGGAAAAAACCCCTGTGGGGGAAACCTCTAGGGAACCATGGCCGGAGGATTGCCCTTCCCCTGGGCTTATAGAGTTAGCGCCGATATATAACAGATGTATATCATAAACAAAAAACTCCTAAACCCTAGAATTTATTAATAAGGTTAAAAGGAGGGGAAACCCCACATCCAATACATTAAATAAGAAAACAACACACAAGGGGGCTGACCCTAATGAGCCCTATGACTGTCCCTACCTTGCAGCGGAGGTCGGCGCCCTATTACCTGCGCAATTGGCGCCCCCGCTCACCGTCGACTTTTACCTAATGAGTCCCTATTAGTCCCTATTGTGAGATAAAGTGATTAACAATCTAAGATCAAATAACAGATGTACATACAGTATAACAGATGTAACAGCAGTTTTACAATTTGTACATTTTACCAGATTTACAGACAATGAAATAATAAATTTAGACTATAAATGTGATAATCTGGATGTGGGGGAGATCTGGCTGCTATATCTGTCACCCCAAGAATTGCTACAACTAATTTGGTTGACCTGATTGAACAATTTCTCCCTCACAGATCCAGGTTCAACTCTCCAGAAGTTGCACACTTGGTTACAGGGTTTGTTCATTTCGGATAACCTCTAATTGGTTGAATATCCCTCCCAATTTATCACCCATTAAAGGCCTAGCCAGGAATTTCTAAATGAGAGCTACTCTCCGGAGGGGGTAACAGAAGTGGATCCTGTGCTGGGGACCCCCCTCAGTTACCTTCATATACCCTGGGGGTGTCTAAAGCAGACAACCCCTTTACCTGCTAGAACCTCCAAATTACACCAAGGTGGGCACATTACGTGGGGTGGTCAAGCTCGACGTCCTCAGGCGCATCAGTAACGTCACTGATCATGGCAACGCAACCTTCTTTTATGGAATCTTCTTTATGACATATGTTTATGAGCTCATAACAGTTGTCATGGTTACTACAGGGGCCTACTACATGAAGGACCAAAACTTTAACCCTTTCACCATTGGCAATTCTTTTCACTTTAGAAGTCAATCATTGCACTTGTTATCAAGCAGGCGCCCTATTATTATGGCCTCCCATAGATACCAAAAGAAATAGAGGTCGTGGATTAAACGTTGTGTTTTTCCTGAATATTGTGCATTTCTTGCATGGAAAGGTTGGGCTTATAAATATTAATTTGCACATAAAAAGTTAAGGGCAAATTACTTGTAAAACAATTGTATTTTAAGCAATTTCCTAATATACATCCTACATAGTTACCGGATGAATAGACATGGGTCCATCAAGTTCAACCTATCCTCAAAGTTATATATTTTCTGTCTCTTGATGATTTATATCCCACATTGCCTTGTGTAGTGAGATAGGCATCCAGCCATTTTTTAAATGTTATTACTATAGTGTCTGCCATTACTACCTCTTGTGCTAGAATATTTCACAGTCTGACTGCTCTAACTATAGACAAAAAAAGACTGACTGCACTCCAAAGACTGACTGCACTCCTCCTCGACCTGCCGTGTGAACAGGTGCATAACTGAACATGACATAAAATACAAAAAGACAGTTTGCACTCTGATAATGCTAAAGTATGGAAACCATGAATGTGTGAACATGGACCTGCATTACTGCTAAGGAAAATCTGAGAAAAATGAGATATTTAGCATATAGAAATGGCCATTTGTATATCTGCCCAGTTGCCCCTTCACGGCATATCTCGTAACTGGGTCCCTAACGCTATGCTGAAGCCTCTCTCTAGGTTAAAAACCTCCTGTGTATGGGCAAGTAGGAACCTCCTATATAGGATAAGATTACCTGTGGCAATGTTCATTTATGCACCTGTTCACACGTCAGGTCGAGGAGTGCAGTCAGTCTTTTTTTGTCTATATGAAGAGGGTCATACCTTCTGACCGTGCACCCTTCCCCCAGTTGCCACAGGTAATCTTATCCTATATAGCAGCTTCCTACTTGCCCATACACAGGAGGTTTTTAACCTAGAGAGAGGCTTCAGCATAGCGTTAGGGACCCAGTTACGAGATATGCCGTGAAGGGGCAACTGGGCAGATATACAAATCGCCATTTATATATGCTAAATATCTCATTTTTCTCAAATTTTCCTTAGCAGTAATGCAGGTCCATGTTCACACATTCATGGTTTCCATACTTTAGCATTATCAGAGTGCAAACTGTCTTTTTGTATTTTATTGACTGCTCTAACTGTGAAGATCCCTTTCCTATTTAGTTGCCAAAACAACCTTTCCTCTACATTTTTTCCTGGTCTCTTTTGAAAGGTACTTAGAGGAAGGTGCAAGTCATTTGTATTGATCACATATGTTTTTTTACATATACAGTGTGTGAAATATATTTTTTAAAGGTACTATTGACATGAATTTCTCACCAGATGTCAGTATAACCAATCCACACAGGCAAAAAAAAAAACCATGGATGTCCAGATATTAAATTATATGTAATTCTAAGGCTAAATTTACCCTGGCATATGACTCACACATGTGCAGTATGAGAAAATGTCGCATTGCACTCAGCTCCATGTAAGACAATGCTGCAGCTCAGATCTGCGAGTTTTTCCTCAACTCTAACAGGACTGAGGAAAGAATGCAGCATGCTGCAATTGTCTATGAGTCTCTCATCACTCGCACCCATACAAGTCTATGGGTGCGAGTGAAACATTGGACTGCAACTGCACTTAGATGACGTCCGAGCGAAGTGCGATATACGCACGAGCTTACAATGCAGCAGATGGAAGGATTCATCTCTTCCTCTCCTCCACAGCTATGATCTAATCACATCCTGGGTTCAAATCCCACCAAGGACAACATCTGCAAGGACTTTGTATGTTCTCCCCATGTTTGTGTGGGTTTCCTTCTGGTTCTCCAGTTTACTCTGACACGCCAAAGACATACAGATAGGGAATTTAGATTGTGCGCCGTAATGGGGACAGTGCTGCTGTTGTATGTAAACCACTGCAAACTATTTCGTATGGCCTGTGTACTTTTGTAATTTGTAATTTTTCCATTTCCCTGCACCCTCTTTTTTGACACTCAATATAATTTACTGTTATAAATATTGGTTTGAGTCCCTGTTGACCTGGAGATGTGAAGATATATGGGCAAATTGAAAGACTTTTTTTCTCGTTTCTTACTTTAGTAATCTTCCTGTCTGCGGAGCTTTGATAATGCTTTATTGGTAATGTCGTGCATGGATGACATGTTTTGTTGCAGAATCCCAATAGAAACACATATGCATTTTACATACAGATTGTCTGCATCTCATTAAACTCTATGTGGAAAACCTGCAAATAAAACACATAACTGCAAGATCAGTGAGAAAACTCAATGCATTTCAATTTCTGCCGTATTAGGCAGCTTTCATAGAAGCGATCATAGGCAGCTCAGTCTTTCCTGGGTAGGGTGAGTAAAATACAGGTTTTTTTGTTGTTTTTTTTCCTTTTTAAATAAACTACAACCAGGGGACGGGCTTTCCCAACCCGGAAAACTCCTTTAATGCTTGTAACCTCTCCGTCTTATCTGCAACCCAAAATGTGAAATCAGCCGCTTATGTGACTGTAGTGAGAAAGTCAGGATGGATTCATGGCACTTTTACATGGCGACATTTTCCATCAGTATTTGCTTGAGAGAACAGAGGGAGATCCAAAACACAGAAGAGGTGCAAATGTTTCAGTTATTCTTTTTCTCTGTGTTTGTTCCCCTTTGATTTTCGGGACTTACAAATACTGATGGAAAATACTGACCAAAATACTGACTGTGTGTGTGTGTAATAGTGCTGTAAAATACGTCCTTATTCCAAGAATGCGGGAGTTATACTGTAATGCGCTGTCTTCTCTGCTTCATCCTATTCATGAGAGCAGGAGCAACTAATGGGGCAAGATGCACTTATTGAGTGAGGGTCCTGTGTCACCGGCAGATTCCCTGCCGTGTGAATCTATGTGGTATGTGATAGACTCCCAAACAAAATGAACCAGACAGAAACACACAAAATAAATACACAACACATTGCAATTAGGTGTCAAATGGTCCCAATTTTATTGAAATTTACATGACACTGAAAATGGCACACCCCCGACTCACGGAGAGTCACCCTCCAGCGCTCAGGAGAGGAAAAACCCCCTGTGGGGGAAACCTCTAGGGAACCATGGCCGGAGGATTGCCCTTCCCCTGGGCTTATAGAGTTAGCGCCGATATATAACAGATGTACCGTATTTTTCGGACTATAAGACGCACCGGACTATAAGACGCACCCTGGTTTTAGAGGAGGAAAATGGGAAAATAAAACTTTAAGCAAAAAATGTGGTCATGACACACTGTTATAGGGCGAGGATCTGCTGCTGACACTGTTATGGGGGTAATGTCCCCAAATTCTCTACTAAGGTACCCCATCCTGGTAATGATCCTCCTGCCTTGTATATGATCCTGCTATAAACCCCCATCCATCCTGTTCACATACCCCCCCCCCATCAAGTTCACATGCCCCCCATCCAGCCTGTTCACATGCCCCCCCCCATCCAGCCTGTTCACATGCCCCCCCCCCCATCCAGCCTGTTCAAATGCCCCCCCCCATCCAGCCTGTTCACATGCCCCCCCCATCCAGCCTGTTCACATGCCCCCCATCCAGCCTGTTCACATGCCCCCCATCCAGCCTGTTCACATGCCCCCCCATCCAGCCTGTTCACATGCCCCCCCATCCAGCCTGTTCACATGCCCCCCCCATCCAGCCTGTTCACATGCCCCCCCATCCAGCCTGTTCACATGCCCCCCCATCCAGCCTGTTCACATGCCCCCCCATCCAGCCTGTTCACATGCCCCCCCATCCAGCCTGTTCACATGCCCCCCCATCCAGCCTGTTCACATGCCCCCCCCATCCAGCCTGTTCACATGCCCCCCCCATCCAGCCTGTTCACATGCCCCCCCATCCAGCCTGTTCACATGCCCCCCCATCCAGCCTGTTCACATGCCCCCCCATCCAGCCTGTTCACATGCCCCCCCATCCAGCCTGTTCACATGCCCCCCCATCCAGCCTGTTCACATGCCCCCCCATCCAGCCTGTTCACATGCCCCCCCATCCAGCCTGTTCACATGCCCCCCCATCCAGCCTGTTCACATGCCCCCCCATCCAGCCTGTTCACATGCCCCCCCATCCAGCCTGTTCACATGCCCCCCCATCCAGCCTGTTCACATGCCCCCCCATCCAGCCTGTTCACATGCCCCCCCATCCAGCCTGTTCACATGCCCCCCCATCCAGCCTGTTCACATGCCCCCCCATCCAGCCTGTTCACATGCCCCCCCATCCAGCCTGTTCACATGCCCCCCATCCAGCCTGTTCACATGCCCCCCCATCCAGCCTGTTCACATGCCCCCCCATCCAGCCTGTTCACATGCCCCCCCCATCCAGCCTGTTCACATGCCCCCCCATCCAGCCTGTTCACATGCCCCCCCATCCAGCCTGTTCACATGCCCCCCCCATCCAGCCTGTTCACATGCCCCCCCATCCAGCCTGTTTACATGCCCCCCCATCCAGCCTGTTTACATGCCCCCCTATCCAGCCTGTTCACATGCCCCCCCCATCCTGCCTGCTCATATACTCCCATCGTGCTCATATACCATCCTGGTATATGGCCTGTATCCTATAGCACAGAGAAAAAAATAAACGTTTATACTCACCTTTTCCTCACTCCCTGCAGCACCGATCACATCTTCCTCTCTGGCACGCTGATCTGTGTGTGTGGAGCCGTTCCCCTGCAACATCGCGATGTCTTCCTGTCTGTGCCGATCAGCTGACCAGCTCAGCACAGATCAGTTGACCGGCACAGATCAGCTGACCGGCACAGACAGGAAGTCATCGCGTGCAGCAGGGGGGCGGCTCCACACACGGGGACGGGTGAGTGCACCGATTCACTGCACCCCGCGCTGGTAATGACGCGCGGGGGGCAGTGAATACAGCCGCACATGATCACTCCAGGCTGTAATTGCCAGGGGTGATCATGCCGGCTCTTTACTATGCGCGCGTCCCCGCTCGTCCTCCCGCCCACCTGTCAGTGCCGGCTTCAGCGCTGAGAGATGGGCGGGAGGATGGGCGTGCATATGTAATGAGCGGGCAAACGTGGTCACGAGCAGGCGCTGCTGCTGCCTGCTCGTGCCCCCGATGACCCGCAGCACCCTCATTCCCAGCCGCAGCCCTATAGTCAGACCATAAGACTCACCCCCAACTTTCCCCCAACATTTGGGGGAAAAAAGTGCGTCTTATGGTCCGAAAAATACGGTATATCATAAACAAAAAATTCCTAAACCCTAGAATTTATTAATAAGGTTAAAAGGAGGGGAAACCCCACATCCAATACATTAAATAAGAAAACAACACACAAGGGGGCTGACCCTAATGAGCCCTATGACTGTCCCTACCTTGCAGCGGAGGTCGGCGCCCTATTACCTGCGCAATTGGCGCCCCCGCTCACCGTCGACTTTTACCTAATGAGTCCCTATTAGTCCCTATTGTGAGATAAAGTGATTAACAATCTAAGATCAAATAACAGATGTACATACAGTATAACAGATGTAACAGCAGTTTTACAATTTGTACATTTTACCAGATTTACAGACAATGAAATAATAAATTTAGACTATAAATGTGATAATCTGGATGTGGGGGAGATCTGGCTGCTATATCTGTCACCCCAAGAATTGCTACAACTAATTTGGTTGACCTGATTGAACAATTTCTCCCTCACAGATCCAGGTTCAACTCTCCAGAAGTTGCACACTTGGTTACAGGGTTTGTTCATTTCGGATAACCTCTAATTGGTTGAATATCCCTCCCAATTTATCACCCATTAAAGGCCTAGCCAGGAATTTCTAAATGAGAGCTACTCTCCGGAGGGGGTAACAGAAGTGGATCCTGTGCTGGGGACCCCCCTCAGTTACCTTCATATACCCTGGGGGTGTCTAAAGCAGACAACCCCTTTACCTGCTAGAACCTCCAAATTACACCAAGGTGGGCACATTACGTGGGGTGGTCAAGCTCGACGTCCTCAGGCGCATCAGTAACGTCACTGATCATGGCAACGCAACCTTCTTTTATGGAATCTTCTTTATGACATATGTTTATGAGCTCATAACAGTTGTCATGGTTACTACAGGGGCCTACTACATGAAGGACCAAAACTTTAACCCTTTCACCATTGGCAATTCTTTTCACTTTAGAAGTCAATCATTGCACTTGTTATCAAGCAGGCGCCCTATTATTATGGCCTCCCATAGATACCAAAAGAAATAGAGGTCGTGGATTAAACGTTGTGTTTTTCCTGAATATTGTGCATTTCTTGCATGGAAAGGTTGGGCTTATAAATATTAATTTGCACATAAAAAGTTAAGGGCAAATTACTTGTAAAACAATTGTATTTTAAGCAATTTCCTAATATACATCCTACATAGTTACCGGATGAATAGACATGGGTCCATCAAGTTCAACCTATCCTCAAAGTTATATATTTTCTGTCTCTTGATGATTTATATCCCACATTGCCTTGTGTAGTGAGATAGGCATCCAGCCATTTTTTAAATGTTATTACTATAGTGTCTGCCATTACTACCTCTTGTGCTAGAATATTTCACAGTCTGACTGCTCTAACTATAGACAAAAAAAGACTGACTGCACTCCAAAGACTGACTGCACTCCTCCTCGACCTGCCGTGTGAACAGGTGCATAACTGAACATGACATAAAATACAAAAAGACAGTTTGCACTCTGATAATGCTAAAGTATGGAAACCATGAATGTGTGAACATGGACCTGCATTACTGCTAAGGAAAATCTGAGAAAAATGAGATATTTAGCATATAGAAATGGCCATTTGTATATCTGCCCAGTTGCCCCTTCACGGCATATCTCGTAACTGGGTCCCTAACGCTATGCTGAAGCCTCTCTCTAGGTTAAAAACCTCCTGTGTATGGGCAAGTAGGAACCTCCTATATAGGATAAGATTACCTGTGGCAATGTTCATTTATGCACCTGTTCACACGTCAGGTCGAGGAGTGCAGTCAGTCTTTTTTTGTCTATATGAAGAGGGTCATACCTTCTGACCGTGCACCCTTCCCCCAGTTGCCACAGGTAATCTTATCCTATATAGCAGCTTCCTACTTGCCCATACACAGGAGGTTTTTAACCTAGAGAGAGGCTTCAGCATAGCGTTAGGGACCCAGTTACGAGATATGCCGTGAAGGGGCAACTGGGCAGATATACAAATCGCCATTTATATATGCTAAATATCTCATTTTTCTCAAATTTTCCTTAGCAGTAATGCAGGTCCATGTTCACACATTCATGGTTTCCATACTTTAGCATTATCAGAGTGCAAACTGTCTTTTTGTATTTTATTGACTGCTCTAACTGTGAAGATCCCTTTCCTATTTAGTTGCCAAAACAACCTTTCCTCTACATTTTTTCCTGGTCTCTTTTGAAAGGTACTTAGAGGAAGGTGCAAGTCATTTGTATTGATCACATATGTTTTTTTACATATACAGTGTGTGAAATATATTTTTTAAAGGTACTATTGACATGAATTTCTCACCAGATGTCAGTATAACCAATCCACACAGGCAAAAAAAAAAACCATGGATGTCCAGATATTAAATTATATGTAATTCTAAGGCTAAATTTACCCTGGCATATGACTCACACATGTGCAGTATGAGAAAATGTCGCATTGCACTCAGCTCCATGTAAGACAATGCTGCAGCTCAGATCTGCGAGTTTTTCCTCAACTCTAACAGGACTGAGGAAAGAATGCAGCATGCTGCAATTGTCTATGAGTCTCTCATCACTCGCACCCATACAAGTCTATGGGTGCGAGTGAAACATTGGACTGCAACTGCACTTAGATGACGTCCGAGCGAAGTGCGATATACGCACGAGCTTACAATGCAGCAGATGGAAGGATTCATCTCTTCCTCTCCTCCACAGCTATGATCTAATCACATCCTGGGTTCAAATCCCACCAAGGACAACATCTGCAAGGACTTTGTATGTTCTCCCCATGTTTGTGTGGGTTTCCTTCTGGTTCTCCAGTTTACTCTGACACGCCAAAGACATACAGATAGGGAATTTAGATTGTGCGCCGTAATGGGGACAGTGCTGCTGTTGTATGTAAACCACTGCAAACTATTTCGTATGGCCTGTGTACTTTTGTAATTTGTAATTTTTCCATTTCCCTGCACCCTCTTTTTTGACACTCAATATAATTTACTGTTATAAATATTGGTTTGAGTCCCTGTTGACCTGGAGATGTGAAGATATATGGGCAAATTGAAAGACTTTTTTTCTCGTTTCTTACTTTAGTAATCTTCCTGTCTGCGGAGCTTTGATAATGCTTTATTGGTAATGTCGTGCATGGATGACATGTTTTGTTGCAGAATCCCAATAGAAACACATATGCATTTTACATACAGATTGTCTGCATCTCATTAAACTCTATGTGGAAAACCTGCAAATAAAACACATAACTGCAAGATCAGTGAGAAAACTCAATGCATTTCAATTTCTGCCGTATTAGGCAGCTTTCATAGAAGCGATCATAGGCAGCTCAGTCTTTCCTGGGTAGGGTGAGTAAAATACAGGTTTTTTTGTTGTTTTTTTTCCTTTTTAAATAAACTACAACCAGGGGACGGGCTTTCCCAACCCGGAAAACTCCTTTAATGCTTGTAACCTCTCCGTCTTATCTGCAACCCAAAATGTGAAATCAGCCGCTTATGTGACTGTAGTGAGAAAGTCAGGATGGATTCATGGCACTTTTACATGGCGACATTTTCCATCAGTATTTGCTTGAGAGAACAGAGGGAGATCCAAAACACAGAAGAGGTGCAAATGTTTCAGTTATTCTTTTTCTCTGTGTTTGTTCCCCTTTGATTTTCGGGACTTACAAATACTGATGGAAAATACTGACCAAAATACTGACTGTGTGTGTGTGTAATAGTGCTGTAAAATACGTCCTTATTCCAAGAATGCGGGAGTTATACTGTAATGCGCTGTCTTCTCTGCTTCATCCTATTCATGAGAGCAGGAGCAACTAATGGGGCAAGATGCACTTATTGAGTGAGGGTCCTGTGTCACCGGCAGATTCCCTGCCGTGTGAATCTATGTGGTATGTGATAGACTCCCAAACAAAATGAACCAGACAGAAACACACAAAATAAATACACAACACATTGCAATTAGGTGTCAAATGGTCCCAATTTTATTGAAATTTACATGACACTGAAAATGGCACACCCCCGACTCACGGAGAGTCACCCTCCAGCGCTCAGGAGAGGAAAAAACCCCCTGTGGGGGAAACCTCTAGGGAACCATGGCCGGAGGATTGCCCTTCCCCTGGGCTTATAGAGTTAGCGCCGATATATAACAGATGTACCGTATTTTTCGGACTATAAGACGCACCGGACTATAAGACGCACCCTGGTTTTAGAGGAGGAAAATGGGAAAATAAAACTTTAAGCAAAAAATGTGGTCATGACACACTGTTATAGGGCGAGGATCTGCTGCTGACACTGTTATGGGGGTAATGTCCCCAAATTCTCTACTAAGGTACCCCATCCTGGTAATGATCCTCCTGCCTTGTATATGATCCTGCTATAAACCCCCATCCATCCTGTTCACATACCCCCCCCCATCAAGTTCACATGCCCCCCATCCAGCCTGTTCACATGCCCCCCCCCATCCAGCCTGTTCACATGCCCCCCCCATCCAGCCTGTTCACATGCCCCCCCCCCCATCCAGCCTGTTCAAATGCCCCCCCCCATCCAGCCTGTTCACATGCCCCCCCATCCAGCCTGTTCACATGCCCCCCATCCAGCCTGTTCACATGCCCCCCATCCAGCCTGTTCACATGCCCCCCCATCCAGCCTGTTCACATGCCCCCCCATCCAGCCTGTTCACATGCCCCCCCATCCAGCCTGTTCACATGCCCCCCCATCCAGCCTGTTCACATGCCCCCCCATCCAGCCTGTTCACATGCCCCCCCATCCAGCCTGTTCACATGCCCCCCCATCCAGCCTGTTCACATGCCCCCCCATCCAGCCTGTTCACATGCCCCCCCATCCAGCCTGTTCACATGCCCCCCCCATCCAGCCTGTTCACATGCCCCCCCATCCAGCCTGTTCACATGCCCCCCCATCCAGCCTGTTCACATGCCCCCCCATCCAGCCTGTTCACATGCCCCCCCATCCAGCCTGTTCACATGCCCCCCCATCCAGCCTGTTCACATGCCCCCCCATCCAGCCTGTTCACATGCCCCCCCATCCAGCCTGTTCACATGCCCCCCCATCCAGCCTGTTCACATGCCCCCCCATCCAGCCTGTTCACATGCCCCCCCATCCAGCCTGTTCACATGCCCCCCCATCCAGCCTGTTCACATGCCCCCCCATCCAGCCTGTTCACATGCCCCCCCATCCAGCCTGTTCACATGCCCCCCCATCCAGCCTGTTCACATGCCCCCCCATCCAGCCTGTTCACATGCCCCCCCATCCAGCCTGTTCACATGCCCCCCATCCAGCCTGTTCACATGCCCCCCATCCAGCCTGTTCACATGCCCCCCCATCCAGCCTGTTCACATGCCCCCCCATCCAGCCTGTTCACATGCCCCCCCATCCAGCCTGTTCACATGCCCCCCCATCCAGCCTGTTCACATGCCCCCCCATCCAGCCTGTTCACATGCCCCCCCATCCAGCCTGTTCACATGCCCCCCCATCCAGCCTGTTCACATGCCCCCCCATCCAGCCTGTTTACATGCCCCCCCATCCAGCCTGTTTACATGCCCCCCTATCCAGCCTGTTCACATGCCCCCCCATCCTGCCTGCTCATATACTCCCATCGTGCTCATATACCATCCTGGTATATGGCCTGTATCCTATAGCACAGAGAAAAAAATAAACGTTTATACTCACCTTTTCCTCACTCCCTGCAGCACCGATCACATCTTCCTCTCTGGCACGCTGATCTGTGTGTGTGGAGCCGTTCCCCTGCAACATCGCGATGTCTTCCTGTCTGTGCCGATCAGCTGACCAGCTCAGCACAGATCAGTTGACCGGCACAGATCAGCTGACCGGCACAGACAGGAAGTCATCGCGTGCAGCAGGGGGGCGGCTCCACACACGGGGACGGGTGAGTGCACCGATTCACTGCACCCCGCGCTGGTAATGACGCGCGGGGGGCAGTGAATACAGCCGCACATGATCACTCCAGGCTGTAATTGCCAGGGGTGATCATGCCGGCTCTTTACTATGCGCGCGTCCCCGCTCGTCCTCCCGCCCACCTGTCAGTGCCGGCTTCAGCGCTGAGAGATGGGCGGGAGGATGGGCGTGCATATGTAATGAGCGGGCAAACGTGGTCACGAGCAGGCGCTGCTGCTGCCTGCTCGTGCCCCCGATGACCCGCAGCACCCTCATTCCCAGCCGCAGCCCTATAGTCAGACCATAAGACTCACCCCCAACTTTCCCCCAACATTTGGGGGAAAAAAGTGCGTCTTATGGTCCGAAAAATACGGTATATCATAAACAAAAAATTCCTAAACCCTAGAATTTATTAATAAGGTTAAAAGGAGGGGAAACCCCACATCCAATACATTAAATAAGAAAACAACACACAAGGGGGCTGACCCTAATGAGCCCTATGACTGTCCCTACCTTGCAGCGGAGGTCGGCGCCCTATTACCTGCGCAATTGGCGCCCCCGCTCACCGTCGACTTTTACCTAATGAGTCCCTATTAGTCCCTATTGTGAGATAAAGTGATTAACAATCTAAGATCAAATAACAGATGTACATACAGTATAACAGATGTAACAGCAGTTTTACAATTTGTACATTTTACCAGATTTACAGACAATGAAATAATAAATTTAGACTATAAATGTGATAATCTGGATGTGGGGGAGATCTGGCTGCTATATCTGTCACCCCAAGAATTGCTACAACTAATTTGGTTGACCTGATTGAACAATTTCTCCCTCACAGATCCAGGTTCAACTCTCCAGAAGTTGCACACTTGGTTACAGGGTTTGTTCATTTCGGATAACCTCTAATTGGTTGAATATCCCTCCCAATTTATCACCCATTAAAGGCCTAGCCAGGAATTTCTAAATGAGAGCTACTCTCCGGAGGGGGTAACAGAAGTGGATCCTGTGCTGGGGACCCCCCTCAGTTACCTTCATATACCCTGGGGGTGTCTAAAGCAGACAACCCCTTTACCTGCTAGAACCTCCAAATTACACCAAGGTGGGCACATTACGTGGGGTGGTCAAGCTCGACGTCCTCAGGCGCATCAGTAATGTCACTGATCATGGCAACGCAACCTTCTTTTATGGAATCTTCTTTATGACATATGTTTATGAGCTCATAACAGTTGTCATGGTTACTACAGGGGCCTACTACATGAAGGACCAAAACTTTAACCCTTTCACCATTGGCAATTCTTTTCACTTTAGAAGTCAATCATTGCACTTGTTATCAAGCAGGCGCCCTATTATTATGGCCTCCCATAGATACCAAAAGAAATAGAGGTCGTGGATTAAACGTTGTGTTTTTCCTGAATATTGTGCATTTCTTGCATGGAAAGGTTGGGCTTATAAATATTAATTTGCACATAAAAAGTTAAGGGCAAATTACTTGTAAAACAATTGCATTTTAAGCAATTTCCTAATATACATCCTACATAGTTACCGGATGAATAGACATGGGTCCATCAAGTTCAACCTATCCTCAAAGTTATATATTTTCTGTCTCTTGATGATTTATATCCCACATTGCCTTGTGTAGTGAGATAGGCATCCAGCCATTTTTTAAATGTTATTACTATAGTGTCTGCCATTACTACCTCTTGTGCTAGAATATTTCACAGTCTGACTGCTCTAACTATAGACAAAAAAAGACTGACTGCACTCCAAAGACTGACTGCACTCCTCCTCGACCTGCCGTGTGAACAGGTGCATAACTGAACATGACATAAAATACAAAAAGACAGTTTGCACTCTGATAATGCTAAAGTATGGAAACCATGAATGTGTGAACATGGACCTGCATTACTGCTAAGGAAAATCTGAGAAAAATGAGATATTTAGCATATAGAAATGGCCATTTGTATATCTGCCCAGTTGCCCCTTCACGGCATATCTCGTAACTGGGTCCCTAACGCTATGCTGAAGCCTCTCTCTAGGTTAAAAACCTCCTGTGTATGGGCAAGTAGGAGCTCCTATATAGGATAAGATTACCTGTGGCAATGTTCATTTATGCACCTGTTCACACGTCAGGTCGAGGAGTGCAGTCAGTCGTTTTTTGTCTATATGAAGAGGGTCATACCTTCTGACCGTGCACCCTTCCCCCAGTTGCCACAGGTAATCTTATCCTATATAGCAGCTTCCTACTTGCCCATACACAGGAGGTTTTTAACCTAGAGAGAGGCTTCAGCATAGCGTTAGGGACCCAGTTACGAGATATGCCGTGAAGGGGCAACTGGGCAGATATACAAATCGCCATTTATATATGCTAAATATCTCATTTTTCTCAGATTTTCCTTAGCAGTAATGCAGGTCCATGTTCACACATTCATGGTTTCCATACTTTAGCATTATCAGAGTGCAAACTGTCTTTTTGTATTTTATTGACTGCTCTAACTGTGAAGATCCCTTTCCTATTTAGTTGCCAAAACAACCTTTCCTCTACATTTTTTCCTGGTCTCTTTTGAAAGGTACTTAGAGGAAGGTGCAAGTCATTTGTATTGATCACATATGTTTTTTTACATATACAGTGTGTGAAATATATTTTTTAAAGGTACTATTGACATGAATTTCTCACCAGATGTCAGTATAACCAATCCACACAGGCAAAAAAATAAAACCATAGATGTCCAGATATTAAATTATATGTAATTCTAAGGCTAGATTTACCCTGGCATATGACTCACACATGTGCAGTATGAGAAAATGTCGCATTGCACTCAGCTCCATGTAAGACAATGCTGCAGCTCAGATCTGCGAGTTTTTCCTCAACTCTAACAGGACTGAGGAAAGAATGCAGCATGCTGCAATTGTCTATGAGTCTCTCATCACTCGCACCCATACAAGTCTATGGGTGCGAGTGAAACATTGGACTGCAACTGCACTTAGATGACGTCCGAGCGAAGTGCGATATACGCACGAGCTTACAATGCAGCAGATGGAAGGATTCATCTCTTCCTCTCCTCCATAGCTATGATCTAATCACATCCTGGGTTCAAATCCCACCAAGGACAACATCTGCAAGGACTTTGTATGTTCTCCCCATGTTTGTGTGGGTTTCCTTCTGGTTCTCCAGTTTACTCTCACACGCCAAAGACATACAGATAGGGAATTTAGATTGTGCGCCGTAATGGGGACAGTGCTGCTGTTGTATGTAAACCACTGCAAACTATTTCGTATGGCCTGTGTACTTTTGTAATTTGTAATTTTTCCATTTCCCTGCACCCTCTTTTTCGACACTCAATATAATTTACTGTTATAAATATTGGTTTGAGTCCCTGTTGACCTGGAGATGTGAAGATATATGGGCAAATTGAAAGACTTTTTTTCTCGTTTCTTACTTTAGTAATCTTCCTGTCTGCGGAGCTTTGATAATGCTTTATTGGTAATGTCGTGCATGGATGACATGTTTTGTTGCAGAATCCCAATAGAAACACATATGCATTTTACATACAGATTGTCTGCATCTCATTAAACTCTATGTGGAAAACCTGCAAATAAAACACATAACTGCAAGATCAGTGAGAAAACTCAATGCATTTCAATTTCTGCCGTATTAGGCAGCTTTCATAGAAGCGATCATAGGCAGCTCAGTCTTTCCTGGGTAGGGTGAGTAAAATACAGGTTTTTTTTGTTGTTTTTTTTCCTTTTTAAATAAACTACAACCAGGGGACGGGCTTTCCCAACCCGGAAAACTCCTTTAATGCTTGTAACCTCTCCGGCTTATCTGCAACCCAAAATGTGAAATCAGCCGCTTATGTGACTGTAGTGAGAAAGTCAGGATGGATTCATGGCACTTTTACATGGCGACATTTTCCATCAGTATTTGCTTGAGAGAACAGAGGGAGATCCAAAACACAGAAGAGGTGCAAATGTTTCAGTTATTCTTTTTCTCTGTGTTTGTTCCCCTTTGATTTTCGGGACTTACAAATACTGATGGAAAATACTGACCAAAATACTGACTGTGTGTGTGTGTAATAGTGCTGTAAAATACGTCCTTATTCCAAGAATGCGGGAGTTATACTGTAATGCGCTGTCTTCTCTGCTTCATCCTATTCATGAGAGCAGGAGCAACTAATGGGGCAAGATGCACTTATTGAGTGAGGGTCCTGTGTCACCGGCAGATTCCCTGCCGTGTGAATCTATGTGGTATGTGATAGACTCCCGAACAAAATAAACCAGACAGAAACACACAAAATAAATACACAACACATTGCAATTAGGTGTCAAATGGTCCCAATTTTATTGAAATTTACATGACACTGAAAATGGCACACCCCCGACTCACGGAGAGTCACCCTCCAGCGCTCAGGAGAGGAAAAACCCCCTGTGGGGGAAACCTCTAGGGAACCATGGCCGGAGGATTGCCCTTCCCCTGGGCTTATAGAGTTAGCGCCGATATATAACAGATGTATATCATAAACAAAAAACTCCTAAACCCTAGAATTTATTAATAAGGTTAAAAGGAGGGGAA
This sequence comes from Anomaloglossus baeobatrachus, assembly GCF_048569485.1. Taxonomy (NCBI): domain Eukaryota; kingdom Metazoa; phylum Chordata; class Amphibia; order Anura; family Aromobatidae; genus Anomaloglossus; species Anomaloglossus baeobatrachus. The sequence goes on from NC_134358.1 coordinate 252,491,154, forward strand.
ACCCCACATCCAATACATTAAATAAGAAAACAACACACAAGGGGGCTGACCCTAATGAGCCCTATGACTGTCCCTACCTTGCAGCGGAGGTCGGCGCCCTATTACCTGCGCAATTGGCGCCCCCGCTCACCGTCGACTTTTACCTAATGAGTCCCTATTAGTCCCTATTGTGAGATAAAGTGATTAACAATCTAAGATCAAATAACAGATGTACATACAGTATAACAGATGTAACAGCAGTTTTACAATTTGTACATTTTACCAGATTTACAGACAATGAAATAATACATTTAGACTATAAATGTGATAATCTGGATGTGGGGGAGATCTGGCTGCTATATCTGTCACCCCAAGAATTGCTACAACTAATTTGGTTGACCTGATTGAACAATTTCTCCCTCACAGATCCAGGTTCAACTCTCCAGAAGTTGCACACTTGGTTACAGGGTTTGTTCATTTCGGATAACCTCTAATTGGTTGAATATCCCTCCCAATTTATCACCCATTAAAGGCCTAGCCAGGAATTTCTAAATGAGAGCTACTCTCCGGAGGGGGTAACAGAAGTGGATCCTGTGCTGGGGACCCCCCTCAGTTACCTTCATATACCCTGGGGGTGTCTAAAGCAGACAACCCCTTTACCTGCTAGAACCTCCAAATTACACCAAGGTGGGCACATTACGTGGGGTGGTCAAGCTCGACGTCCTCAGGCGCATCAGTAACGTCACTGATCATGGCAACGCAACCTTCTTTTATGGAATCTTCTTTATGACATATGTTTATGAGCTCATAACAGTTGTCATGGTTACTACAGGGGCCTACTACATGAAGGACCAAAACTTTAACCCTTTCACCATTGGCAATTCTTTTCACTTTAGAAGTCAATCATTGCACTTGTTATCAAGCAGGCGCCCTATTATTATGGCCTCCCATAGATACCAAAAGAAATAGAGGTCGTGGATTAAACGTTGTGTTTTTCCTGAATATTGTGCATTTCTTGCATGGAAAGGTTGGGCTTATAAATATTAATTTGCACATAAAAAGTTAAGGGCAAATTACTTGTAAAACAATTGCATTTTAAGCAATTTCCTAATATACATCCTACATAGTTACCGGATGAATAGACATGGGTCCATCAAGTTCAACCTATCCTCAAAGTTATATATTTTCTGTCTCTTGATGATTTATATCCCACATTGCCTTGTGTAGTGAGATAGGCATCCAGCCATTTTTTAAATGTTATTACTATAGTGTCTGCCATTACTACCTCTTGTGCTAGAATATTTCACAGTCTGACTGCTCTAACTATAGACAAAAAAAGACTGACTGCACTCCAAAGACTGACTGCACTCCTCCTCGACCTGCCGTGTGAACAGGTGCATAACTGAACATGACATAAAATACAAAAAGACAGTTTGCACTCTGATAATGCTAAAGTATGGAAACCATGAATGTGTGAACATGGACCTGCACTACTGCTAAGGAAAATCTGAGAAAAATGAGATATTTAGCATATAGAAATGGCCATTTGTATATCTGCCCTGTTACGGGGGGCTGTCTGATAATAACCGAAAGGAGTATCAGACAGTCAGGGTCCACCGTGCAAAGACTTTGCTGCAGACTATGGCAGAGTGCAATACCTCTGTTAACTCACAGAAGGATATAATAAGAAAGTAAAGCAATTCCTCCCTTACTTGGAGGGTGTGTGGAATGATCTCTGTTAATAATCACAGAGACAAAAGCAATGTGTGCGAAATGGCACCTACCTAGGTCCGCTCTTCTAGTGGTGCAAAAGAGACGAACAGCAGCGTAAGCCGCACAAAGCTCCTACCTGCGTTCGCTCCACTAGTGTGCGAGGACACGAACCACTAGATATGGCACCTGCCTAGGTCCGCTCTTCTAGTGGTGCAAAAGAGACGAACAGCAGCGTAAGCCGCACAAAGCTCCTACCTCTGTTCGCTCCCCTAGTGTGCGAGGATACGAACAACTGCCAGACGCAGTATAAGGAACGTTACCCTAGCGGCAACGTCCACCTACGAGTACAATCACAAGGCCCAGCCAGACCATGTGCCTCAGGCACCTGCCTATGTCCGCTCCCCTAAGAGGTAAGGATACGGACAGCAGCCGAAGCTGTAAGGTATAAGAACGCTACCCTGCCGGTAGCGCTCACCTAGCATAGACAGAGGAATGCCTAGAGGAACGCGCACAGAGCGTCTACTCATATGCATGAACCAAGAGGACTGAGCACCATGCGGCGTGTGTCAGGGTCTTATATAGACTCTGTGCCTCATCCAAGATGGAGGACACCAGAGCCAATCCGCTTCCAGAACGACAGGAATGACGTCATGCTGGCCTATCACCGAGCAAGACGTCACAAGCACATGACCAGCGACCAATCGGCATAGAAGGTGTCAGAGACATGTGACCTCGTGTCAGCGATGATGTCACCCGCACATGTGCAATGGCTCCAAGATTGGACTTAGTCTCCGGCGCTCGCACATGTGCAGTAGCAAGAAATCTGGACTTAGTCTCCAGCGCTCGCACATGTGCAGTAGCAAGAAATCTGGACTTAGTCTCCAGCGCTCGCACATGTGCAGTAGCAAGAAATCTGGACTTAGTCTCCAGCGCTCGCACATGTGCAGTAGCAAGAAATCTGGACATAGTCTCCAGTGCTCGCAGCAACCGTAACAGTACCTCCCCCTCAAGGGCCCCCCTCCCGGCGACGCAGATAATCGGCAACTAAGTCGGGAGCATGGACAGCCTCCTCAGGCTCCCAAGAGCGATGTTCCGGGCCATAGCCCTCCCAATCTATCAAGAAGAACCTGCGCTCTCTAACCATCTTAGAACCAACTATGGCTCGTACCTCATAGCTAGAGCGAGAGGAATCAGAGGCAGGAGAGTGCACTTCACGAGCGTGAGGTAAAATAGCCGGCTTTAGCAGTGAGACATGGAATTTGTCATGAATCCTAAGATGGACAGGTAACTTCAATTGATAGACTACAGGATTTACCTGTCGAAGAACCTCATAAGGACCCAGGAAGCGAGGAGCAAATTTGACAGAGCTCACTCTAAGTCTCACGTGTTTTGCAGAGAGCCACACAAAGTCCCCTGGAGAAAAGACAGGAGCCGGGCGACGAAACCGATCGGACACCGTCTTCATACGGTCCTTAGCTGCTTGGATCGACTCTTGAGTCCGATCCCAAACCTCTCTGGCATTAGTTGCCCAGTCGGCCACAAGAGGAGGAGGTGCAGCAGCGGGAAACGGTACCGGTACCCTAGGGTGTTGCCCATTATTGAGTACGAACGGTGTCTGCCCAGTGGCCTCAGCCAGCGAATTGTTAAGGGCAAATTCTGCCCAGGGTAGGAGGGAGGACCAGTTATCGTGGTTCTCAGCAACAAAGTGTCGAAGGTATATAATCATAGATTGATTGGTACGTTCAACCAAACCATTAGTCTCCGGATGGTATGCCGAAGAGAGATTCAACTCAATTTGCAGAAGGCTACAAAGATCTCGCCAGAAACGGGAAGTAAATTGCGGGCCTCTATCACAAATGATACGATCTGGCATCCCGTGAAGCCTAAAGACATGCTTGAGGAATAGTTTGGCTAGTACCCTGGAAGATGGGATTCTCGATAACGGTACGAGATGAACCATCCGGGAGAAATGGTCCGTAATGACCCACACAAATCTATGTCCCTGTGAACATGGAAGATCACCCACAAAGTCCATGCCTACCACCTCCCATGGTCTATCTGGCACTGGTAAAGGATGCAAGAGCCCAGCCGGTCTCTGCCGTAATGGACGGTTGCGAGCACACGAGTAGCAGGAACCGACATATCTCTTGACGTGGCTGGCTAAGTGTGGCCACCAATACCACCTCTCCAGTAACTCTCGTGTCCGCCTAATACCAAAATGCCCACCCACCTTTGAGGTGTGGGCCCATGACAGTATATCATTCTGTCGATCAGGCGGAACAAATGTCTTGCCCGGTGGGATTTGGTCTAACGTCACAGGAGAGAGCGTATGAAAAACCCTGGAGGGAAGGATAAGACGAGGTTCGTCAATCTCTTCCTGGGTAGAAAGCATAGAGCGAGACAGGGCGTCTGCCTTGTTATTCTTACTCCCAGACAAATAGTTGATGGAGAAGTGAAAGCGGGAGAAAAACAAGGACCAGCGGGCTTGGCGAGGATTCAGACGCTGAGCGGTTTGTAAGTACGTCAGATTCTTATGGTCTGTATAGACCTGGAAAGGATGTTTCGCTCCTTCCAGCAAGTGACGCCACTCCTCCAAGGCTAATCTCAAGGCGAGCAGTTCCCTATCCCCAATGGTATAGTTTCTCTCTGCCGGTGAAAAGGTTTCAGCAAAGAAGAAACACGGCCTTTTTCTACCTGCACCATTCTTTTGATACAAGACCGCACCAGCACCCACTGAAGAGGCATCAACCTCTAAGAGGAAGGGCTTACTCTCATCGGGTCTTTGAAGAACGGGAGCAGTTGAAAAGTGTCTTTTTACTGCCTCAAAAGCCTGAGATGTCTCAGTAGACCAGGCTTTGGGATTAGCACCTTTCTTAGTCAAGGCCACCAAAAGGGCCACCAAAGTAGAAAAATGGGGTATGAACTGCCTGTAATAATTTATAAATCCTAAGAAGCGTTGCACCGCCTTCAAGGAATGAGGTTCGGACCATTGCAGGACAGCAGAGAGCTTCGCAGGATCCATAGCCAGACCCTCTTGTGAGATAATGTAACCCAAAAAAGGCAATGAGGACTGCTCGAATACACATTTCTCGAGTTTAGCAAACAATGAGTGCTCCCTTAAACGGGAAAGGACACGAACGACATCCTGACGATGAGTCTCCAGATCAGGAGAAAAAATCAGGATGTCGTCCAGATACACCACTACTGAGGATAACAGTAAATCCCTGAACACATCATTTACGAAGTCCTGAAATACTGCGGGTGCATTACATAACCCAAAAGGCATGACGAGGTATTCATAGTGACCGTCTCGGGTGTTAAAAGCGGTCTTCCATTCGTCACCCTTTCGAATTCGTACCAAGTTATACGCACCCCGCAGATCCAACTTCGTAAAAACTTGAGCTCCTCTCAGTCTGTCAAAGAGCTCCGAAATTAAAGGTAATGGGTATTTGTTCTTTATTGTGATTGCGTTGAGACCCCTGTAATCTATGCAGGGACGCAAATCACCCTCTTTCTTCCGAACAAAGAAAAACCCAGCTCCCGCGGGAGAGACAGACTTACGAATGAACCCCTTCTCTAAGCTCTCTCTTATATAGGTCGACATGGCCTCCGACTCAGGTATCGACAGGGGGTAAACCCTGCCTTTAGGTGGAACCGAACCTGGGATAAGGTCTATGGCACAGTCATACGGCCTATGGGGTGGAAGAACCTCAGCACCCTGTTTGGAGAACACGTCAGCGAAATCCAAATAGGGTGTAGGTATGGGAGAGAGATCAGTTGATGCAACTGCAACGACCTTAGGTGGTAAGGGAAGACATCGGGACTGACATTTCGAACCCCAACTAATAATGCTGTCAGACTCCCAGTCAATGTGAGGAGCATGAGTCCGAAGCCATGGAAGACCCAGAAGGACGTCGTCTATACCCTCAGGCAAAACAAGAAAAGAAATCTCCTCTATGTGACCCTGAGACAGGGAAAGGCGCAAGGGAACTGTCCTCAATGTAATGGAGTCAGACAACATAGTTCCATTAACAACACGGACAGGAATAGGCGCCTCTAACATGATAGAGGGAATATTGTGTCCCTTTACAAATCCTGAGGACACAAAAATCCCGTCAGCTCCGGAATCCACAAAAGCCATAATAGGCCATGTATTCTCAGATAACGAGAGCTGACCTGGGATACAACACTTAGAGGGTGCAGAAGACGTCTCTAGTAACCCCCCTCTAATGGTTACTAGGCCAGGGAGTTTCCCTGACGACTAGGACACTTGTTGGCATAGTGCCCAGCCTGACGACATACGTAACATATAGGAGGACCAGACTTGCGTAGTCTGGAGAACGTATGACCTAACTCCATAGGAGTGGGAGATGTTTCAGATGCTGAGGAAGATGGTAGTGGACCCTCAACAACTGGAATAGCCCGATGCTTAGGGCGTGAGGAAGAGACCTTGAGTCTACGTTCCTTATGGCGTACATCGATCCTCGTTGCTACTGTGATCAAGTCCTCCAGAGAAGCAGGGACTTCACGAGTAGCAAGGGCATCCTTGACATAGCCAGCCAACCCTCTCCAGAAGATAGGAATCAACACCTTCTCTGGCCAATCTAGTTCTGCCACCAGAGTTCTAAAAGCAATGGCATAAGAACTAGTGGATAACGAACCCTGAGATAGATCTAACAGTCTCAGGGCCGCATCATGGGTAACCTGCGGACCCATGAATACCGCCTTAAGAGCATCAAGAAAGTCTTGATGTCTCAGAGTAACCACATCAGAGCGCTCCCATAGGGGAGTCGCCCATTCTAAGGCTTTGTCCTGAAGTAAGGAGATGATAAAGCCTACTCTGGACCTCTCCGTAGAGAAGCGAGAAGAGTTAACCTCTAGGTGTATCTGACACTGACTAATGAAACCACGACATGATCTGGCATCGCCAGAATATCTGTTTGGTAGAGCAAGTCGAGGATCATGTGCAGATGTCACCATGGTCTGAGGTTTATCCTCTATACTCTTGAGCCGTGACTCAAGTACTTGTATGTAACGGTGTAACTGCTGATATTCTGCCATAACTGCCAGACCCTTGGCTCAGTCCTAATGTTACGGGGGGCTGTCTGATAATAACCGAAAGGAGTATCAGACAGTCAGGGTCCACCGTGCAAAGACTTTGCTGCAGACTATGGCAGAGTGCAATACCTCTGTTAACTCACAGAAGGATATAATAAGAAAGTAAAGCAATTCCTCCCTTACTTGGAGGGTGTGTGGAATGATCTCTGTTAATAATCACAGAGACAAAAGCAATGTGTGCGAAATGGCACCTACCTAGGTCCGCTCTTCTAGTGGTGCAAAAGAGACGAACAGCAGCGTAAGCCGCACAAAGCTCCTACCTGCGTTCGCTCCACTAGTGTGCGAGGACACGAACCACTAGATATGGCACCTGCCTAGGTCCGCTCTTCTAGTGGTGCAAAAGAGACGAACAGCAGCGTAAGCCGCACAAAGCTCCTACCTCTGTTCGCTCCCCTAGTGTGCGAGGATACGAACAACTGCCAGACGCAGTATAAGGAACGTTACCCTAGCGGCAACGTCCACCTACGAGTACAATCACAAGGCCCAGCCAGACCATGTGCCTCAGGCACCTGCCTATGTCCGCTCCCCTAAGAGGTAAGGATACGGACAGCAGCCGAAGCTGTAAGGTATAAGAACGCTACCCTGCCGGTAGCGCTCACCTAGCATAGACAGAGGAATGCCTAGAGGAACGCGCACAGAGCGTCTACTCATATGCATGAACCAAGAGGACTGAGCACCATGCGGCGTGTGTCAGGGTCTTATATAGACTCTGTGCCTCATCCAAGATGGAGGACACCAGAGCCAATCCGCTTCCAGAACGACAGGAATGACGTCATGCTGGCCTATCACCGAGCAAGACGTCACAAGCACATGACCAGCGACCAATCGGCATAGAAGGTGTCAGAGACATGTGACCTCGTGTCAGCGATGATGTCACCCGCACATGTGCAATGGCTCCAAGATTGGACTTAGTCTCCGGCGCTCGCACATGTGCAGTAGCAAGAAATCTGGACTTAGTCTCCAGCGCTCGCACATGTGCAGTAGCAAGAAATCTGGACTTAGTCTCCAGCGCTCGCACATGTGCAGTAGCAAGAAATCTGGACTTAGTCTCCAGCGCTCGCACATGTGCAGTAGCAAGAAATCTGGACATAGTCTCCAGTGCTCGCAGCAACCGTAACATGCCCAGTTGCCCCTTCACGGCATATCTCGTAACTGGGTCCCTAACGCTATGCTGAAGCCTCTCTCTAGGTTAAAAACCTCCTGTGTATGGGCAAGTAGGAACCTCCTATATAGGATAAGATTACCTGTGGCAATGTTCATTTATGCACCTGTTCACACGTCAGGTCGAGGAGTGCAGTCAGTCTTTTTTTGTCTATATGAAGAGGGTCATACCTTCTGACCGTGCACCCTTCCCCCAGTTGCCACAGGTAATCTTATCCTATATAGCAGCTTCCTACTTGCCCATACACAGGAGGTTTTTAACCTAGAGAGAGGCTTCAGCATAGCGTTAGGGACCCAGTTACGAGATATGCCGTGAAGGGGCAACTGGGCAGATATACAAATCGCCATTTATATATGCTAAATATCTCATTTTTCTCAGATTTTCCTTAGCAGTAATGCAGGTCCATGTTCACACATTCATGGTTTCCATACTTTAGCATTATCAGAGTGCAAACTGTCTTTTTGTATTTTATTGACTGCTCTAACTGTGAAGATCCCTTTCCTATTTAGTTGCCAAAACAACCTTTCCTCTACATTTTTTCCTGGTCTCTTTTGAAAGGTACTTAGAGGAAGGTGCAAGTCATTTGTATTGATCACATATGTTTTTTTACATATACAGTGTGTGAAATATATTTTTTAAAGGTACTATTGACATGAATTTCTCACCAGATGTCAGTATAACCAATCCACACAGGCAAAAAAATAAAACCATAGATGTCCAGATATTAAATTATATGTAATTCTAAGGCTAGATTTACCCTGGCATATGACTCACACATGTGCAGTATGAGAAAATGTCGCATTGCACTCAGCTCCATGTAAGACAATGCTGCAGCTCAGATCTGCGAGTTTTTCCTCAACTCTAACAGGACTGAGGAAAGAATGCAGCATGCTGCAATTGTCTATGAGTCTCTCATCACTCGCACCCATACAAGTCTATGGGTGCGAGTGAAACATTGGACTGCAACTGCACTTAGATGACGTCCGAGCGAAGTGCGATATACGCACGAGCTTACAATGCAGCAGATGGAAGGATTCATCTCTTCCTCTCCTCCATAGCTATGATCTAATCACATCCTGGGTTCAAATCCCACCAAGGACAACATCTGCAAGGACTTTGTATGTTCTCCCCATGTTTGTGTGGGTTTCCTTCTGGTTCTCCAGTTTACTCTCACACGCCAAAGACATACAGATAGGGAATTTAGATTGTGCGCCGTAATGGGGACAGTGCTGCTGTTGTATGTAAACCACTGCAAACTATTTCGTATGGCCTGTGTACTTTTGTAATTTGTAATTTTTCCATTTCCCTGCACCCTCTTTTTCGACACTCAATATAATTTACTGTTATAAATATTGGTTTGAGTCCCTGTTGACCTGGAGATGTGAAGATATATGGGCAAATTGAAAGACTTTTTTTCTCGTTTCTTACTTTAGTAATCTTCCTGTCTGCGGAGCTTTGATAATGCTTTATTGGTAATGTCGTGCATGGATGACATGTTTTGTTGCAGAATCCCAATAGAAACACATATGCATTTTACATACAGATTGTCTGCATCTCATTAAACTCTATGTGGAAAACCTGCAAATAAAACACATAACTGCAAGATCAGTGAGAAAACTCAATGCATTTCAATTTCTGCCGTATTAGGCAGCTTTCATAGAAGCGATCATAGGCAGCTCAGTCTTTCCTGGGTAGGGTGAGTAAAATACAGGTTTTTTTGTTGTTTTTTTTCCTTTTTAAATAAACTACAACCAGGGGACGGGCTTTCCCAACCCGGAAAACTCCTTTAATGCTTGTAACCTCTCCGGCTTATCTGCAACCCAAAATGTGAAATCAGCCGCTTATGTGACTGTAGTGAGAAAGTCAGGATGGATTCATGGCACTTTTACATGGCGACATTTTCCATCAGTATTTGCTTGAGAGAACAGAGGGAGATCCAAAACACAGAAGAGGTGCAAATGTTTCAGTTATTCTTTTTCTCTGTGTTTGTTCCCCTTTGATTTTCGGGACTTACAAATACTGATGGAAAATACTGACCAAAATACTGACTGTGTGTGTGTGTAATAGTGCTGTAAAATACGTCCTTATTCCAAGAATGCGGGAGTTATACTGTAATGCGCTGTCTTCTCTGCTTCATCCTATTCATGAGAGCAGGAGCAACTAATGGGGCAAGATGCACTTATTGAGTGAGGGTCCTGTGTCACCGGCAGATTCCCTGCCGTGTGAATCTATGTGGTATGTGATAGACTCCCGAACAAAATAAACCAGACAGAAACACACAAAATAAATACACAACACATTGCAATTAGGTATCAAATGGTCCCAATTTTATTGAAATTTACATGACACTGAAAATGGCACACCCCCGACTCACGGAGAGTCACCCTCCAGCGCTCAGGAGAGGAAAAACCCCCTGTGGGGGAAACCTCTAGGGAACCATGGCCGGAGGATTGCCCTTCCCCTGGGCTTATAGAGTTAGCGCCGATATATAACAGATGTATATCATAAACAAAAAACTCCTAAACCCTAGAATTTATTAATAAGGTTAAAAGGAGGGGAAACCCCACATCCAATACATTAAATAAGAAAACAACACACAAGGGGGCTGACCCTAATGAGCCCTATGACTGTCCCTACCTTGCAGCGGAGGTCGGCGCCCTATTACCTGCGCAATTGGCGCCCCCGCTCACCGTCGACTTTTACCTAATGAGTCCCTATTAGTCCCTATTGTGAGATAAAGTGATTAACAATCTAAGATCAAATAACAGATGTACATACAGTATAACAGATGTAACAGCAGTTTTACAATTTGTACATTTTACCAGATTTACAGACAATGAAATAATACATTTAGACTATAAATGTGATAATCTGGATGTGGGGGAGATCTGGCTGCTATATCTGTCACCCCAAGAATTGCTACAACTAATTTGGTTGACCTGATTGAACAATTTCTCCCTCACAGATCCAGGTTCAACTCTCCAGAAGTTGCACACTTGGTTACAGGGTTTGCTCATTTCGGATAACCTCTAATTGGTTGAATATCCCTCCCAATTTATCACCCATTAAAGGCCTAGCCAGGAATTTCTAAATGAGAGCTACTCTCCAGAGGGGGTAACAGAAGTGGATCCTGTGCTGGGGACCCCCCTCAGTTACCTTCATATACCCTGGGGGTGTCTAAAGCAGACAACCCCTTTACCTGCTAGAACCTCCAAATTACACCAAGGTGGGCACATTACGTGGGGTGGTCAAGCTCGACGTCCTCAGGCGCATCAGTAACGTCACTGATCATGGCAACGCAACCTTCTTTTATGGAATCTTCTTTATGACATATGTTTATGAGCTCATAACAGTTGTCATGGTTACTACAGGGGCCTACTACATGAAGGACCAAAACTTTAACCCTTTCACCATTGGCAATTCTTTTCACTTTAGAAGTCAATCATTGCACTTGTTATCAAGCAGGCGCCCTATTATTATGGCCTCCCATAGATACCAAAAGAAATAGAGGTCGTGGATTAAACGTTGTGTTTTTCCTGAATATTGTGCATTTCTTGCATGGAAAGGTTGGGCTTATAAATATTAATTTGCACATAAAAAGTTAAGGGCAAATTACTTGTAAAACAATTGCATTTTAAGCAATTTCCTAATATACATCCTACATAGTTACCGGATGAATAGACATGGGTCCATCAAGTTCAACCTATCCTCAAAGTTATATATTTTCTGTCTCTTGATGATTTATATCCCACATTGCCTTGTGTAGTGAGATAGGCATCCAGCCATTTTTTAAATGTTATTACTATAGTGTCTGCCATTACTACCTCTTGTGCTAGAATATTTCACAGTCTCACTGCTCTAACTATAGACAAAAAAAGACTGACTGCACTCCAAAGACTGACTGCACTCCTCCTCGACCTGCCGTGTGAACAGGTGCATAACTGAACATGACATAAAATACAAAAAGACAGTTTGCACTCTGATAATGCTAAAGTATGGAAACCATGAATGTGTGAACATGGACCTGCATTACTGCTAAGGAAAATCTGAGAAAAATGAGATATTTAGCATATAGAAATGGCCATTTGTATATCTGCCCAGTTGCCCCTTCACGGCATATCTCGTAACTGGGTCCCTAACGCTATGCTGAAGCCTCTCTCTAGGTTAAAAACCTCCTGTGTATGGGCAAGTAGGAACCTCCTATATAGGATAAGATTACCTGTGGCAATGTTCATTTATGCACCTGTTCACACGTCAGGTCGAGGAGTGCAGTCAGTCTTTTTTTGTCTATATGAAGAGGGTCATACCTTCTGACCGTGCACCCTTCCCCCAGTTGCCACAGGTAATCTTATCCTATATAGCAGCTTCCTACTTGCCCATACACAGGAGGTTTTTAACCTAGAGAGAGGCTTCAGCATAGCGTTAGGGACCCAGTTACGAGATATGCCGTGAAGGGGCAACTGGGCAGATATACAAATCGCCATTTATATATGCTAAATATCTCATTTTTCTCAGATTTTCCTTAGCAGTAATGCAGGTCCATGTTCACACATTCATGGTTTCCATACTTTAGCATTATCAGAGTGCAAACTGTCTTTTTGTATTTTATTGACTGCTCTAACTGTGAAGATCCCTTTCCTATTTAGTTGCCAAAACAACCTTTCCTCTACATTTTTTCCTGGTCTCTTTTGAAAGGTACTTAGAGGAAGGTGAAAGTCATTTGTATTGATCACATATGTTTTTTTACATATACAGTGTGTGAAATATATTTTTTAAAGGTACTATTGACATGAATTTCTCACCAGATGTCAGTATAACCAATCCACACAGGCAAAAAAATAAAACCATAGATGTCCAGATATTAAATTATATGTAATTCTAAGGCTAGATTTACCCTGGCATATGACTCACACATGTGCAGTATGAGAAAATGTCGCATTGCACTCAGCTCCATGTAAGACAATGCTGCAGCTCAGATCTGCGAGTTTTTCCTCAACTCTAACAGGACTGAGGAAAGAATGCAGCATGCTGCAATTGTCTATGAGTGTCTCATCACTCGCACCCATACAAGTCTATGGGTGCGAGTGAAACATTGGACTGCAACTGCACTTAGATGACGTCCGAGCGAAGTGCGATATACGCACGAGCTTACAATGCAGCAGATGGAAGGATTCATCTCTTCCTCTCCTCCATAGCTATGATCTAATCACATCCTGGGTTCAAATCCCACCAAGGACAACATCTGCAAGGACTTTGTATGTTCTCCCCATGTTTGTGTGGGTTTCCTTCTGGTTCTCCAGTTTACTCTCACACGCCAAAGACATACAGATAGGGAATTTAGATTGTGCGCCGTAATGGGGACAGTGCTGCTGTTGTATGTAAACCACTGCAAACTATTTCGTATGGCCTGTGTACTTTTGTAATTTGTAATTTTTCCATTTCCCTGCACCCTCTTTTTCGACACTCAATATAATTTACTGTTATAAATATTGGTTTGAGTCCCTGTTGACCTGGAGATGTGAAGATATATGGGCAAATTGAAAGACTTTTTTTCTCGTTTCTTACTTTAGTAATCTTCCTGTCTGCGGAGCTTTGATAATGCTTTATTGGTAATGTCGTGCATGGATGACATGTTTTGTTGCAGAATCCCAATAGAAACATATATGCATTTTACATACAGATTGTCTGCATCTCATTAAACTCTATGTGGAAAACCTGCAAATAAAACACATAACTGCAAGATCAGTGAGAAAACTCAATGCATTTCAATTTCTGCCGTATTAGGCAGCTTTCATAGAAGCGATCATAGGCAGCTCAGTCTTTCCTGGGTAGGGTGAGTAAAATACAGGTTTTTTTGTTGTTTTTTTTCCTTTTTAAATAAACTACAACCAGGGGACGGGCTTTCCCAACCCGGAAAACTCCTTTAATGCTTGTAACCTCTCCGGCTTATCTGCAACCCAAAATGTGAAATCAGCCGCTTATGTGACTGTAGTGAGAAAGTCAGGATGGATTCATGGCACTTTTACATGGCGACATTTTCCATCAGTATTTGCTTGAGAGAACAGAGGGAGATCCAAAACACAGAAGAGGTGCAAATGTTTCAGTTATTCTTTTTCTCTGTGTTTGTTCCCCTTTGATTTTCGGGACTTACAAATACTGATGGAAAATACTGACCAAAATACCGACTGTGTGTGTGTGTAATAGTGCTGTAAAATACGTCCTTATTCCAAGAATGCGGGAGTTATACTGTAATGCGCTGTCTTCTCTGCTTCATCCTATTCATGAGAGCAGGAGCAACTAATGGGGCAAGATGCACTTATTGAGTGAGGGTCCTGTGTCACCGGCAGATTCCCTGCCGTGTGAATCTATGTGGTATGTGATAGACTCCCGAACAAAATAAACCAGACAGAAACACACAAAATAAATACACAACACATTGCAATTAGGTGTCAAATGGTCCCAATTTTATTGAAATTTACATGACACTGAAAATGGCACACCCCCGACTCACGGAGAGTCACCCTCCAGCGCTCAGGAGAGGAAAAACCCCCTGTGGGGGAAACCTCTAGGGAACCATGGCCGGAGGATTGCCCTTCCCCTGGGCTTATAGAGTTAGCGCCGATATATAACAGATGTATATCATAAACAAAAAACTCCTAAACCCTAGAATTTATTAATAAGGTTAAAAGGAGGGGAAACCCCACATCCAATACATTAAATAAGAAAACAACACACAAGGGGGCTGACCCTAATGAGCCCTATGACTGTCCCTACCTTGCAGCGGAGGTCGGCGCCCTATTACCTGCGCAATTGGCGCCCCCGCTCACCGTCGACTTTTACCTAATGAGTCCCTATTAGTCCCTATTGTGAGATAAAGTGATTAACAATCTAAGATCAAATAACAGATGTACATACAGTATAACAGATGTAACAGCAGTTTTACAATTTGTACATTTTACCAGATTTACAGACAATGAAATAATACATTTAGACTATAAATGTGATAATCTGGATGTGGGGGAGATCTGGCTGCTATATCTGTCACCCCAAGAATTGCTACAACTAATTTGGTTGACCTGATTGAACAATTTCTCCCTCACAGATCCAGGTTCAACTCTCCAGAAGTTGCACACTTGGTTACAGGGTTTGTTCATTTCGGATAACCTCTAATTGGTTGAATATCCCTCCCAATTTATCACCCATTAAAGGCCTAGCCAGGAATTTCTAAATGAGAGCTACTCTCCGGAGGGGGTAACAGAAGTGGATCCTGTGCTGGGGACCCCCCTCAGTTACCTTCATGTACCCTGGGGGTGTCTAAAGCAGACAACCCCTTTACCTGCTAGAACCTCCAAATTACACCAAGGTGGGCACATTACGTGGGGTGGTCAAGCTCGACGTCCTCAGGCGCATCAGTAACGTCACTGATCATGGCAACGCAACCTTCTTTTATGGAATCTTCTTTATGACATATGTTTATGAGCTCATAACAGTTGTCATGGTTACTACAGGGGCCTACTACATGAAGGACCAAAACTTTAACCCTTTCACCATTGGCAATTCTTTTCACTTTAGAAGTCAATCATTGCACTTGTTATCAAGCAGGCGCCCTATTATTATGGCCTCCCATAGATACCAAAAGAAATAGAGGTCGTGGATTAAACGTTGTGTTTTTCCTGAATATTGTGCATTTCTTGCATGGAAAGGTTGGGCTTATAAATATTAATTTGCACATAAAAAGTTAAGGGCAAATTACTTGTAAAACAATTGCATTTTAAGCAATTTCCTAATATACATCCTACATAGTTACCGGATGAATAGACATGGGTCCATCAAGTTCAACCTATCCTCAAAGTTATATATTTTCTGTCTCTTGATGATTTATATCCCACATTGCCTTGTGTAGTGAGATAGGCATCCAGCCATTTTTTAAATGTTATTACTATAGTGTCTGCCATTACTACCTCTTGTGCTAGAATATTTCACAGTCTGACTGCTCTAACTATAGACAAAAAAAGACTGACTGCACTCCAAAGACTGACTGCACTCCTCCTCGACCTGCCGTGTGAACAGGTGCATAACTGAACATGACATAAAATACAAAAAGACAGTTTGCACTCTGATAATGCTAAAGTATGGAAACCATGAATGTGTGAACATGGACCTGCATTACTGCTAAGGAAAATCTGAGAAAAATGAGATATTTAGCATATAGAAATGGCCATTTGTATATCTGCCCAGTTGCCCCTTCACGGCATATCTCGTAACTGGGTCCCTAACGCTATGCTGAAGCCTCTCTCTAGGTTTAAAACCTCCTGTGTATGGGCAAGTAGGAACCTCCTATATAGGATAAGATTACCTGTGGCAATGTTCATTTATGCACCTGTTCACACGTCAGGTCGAGGAGTGCAGTCAGTCTTTTTTTGTCTATATGAAGAGGGTCATACCTTCTGACCGTGCACCCTTCCCCCAGTTGCCACAGGTAATCTTATCCTATATAGCAGCTTCCTACTTGCCCATACACAGGAGGTTTTTAACCTAGAGAGAGGCTTCAGCATAGCGTTAGGGACCCAGTTACGAGATATGCCGTGAAGGGGCAACTGGGCAGATATACAAATCGCCATTTATATATGCTAAATATCTCATTTTTCTCAGATTTTCCTTAGCAGTAATGCAGGTCCATGTTCACACATTCATGGTTTCCATACTTTAGCATTATCAGAGTGCAAACTGTCTTTTTGTATTTTATTGACTGCTCTAACTGTGAAGATCCCTTTCCTATTTAGTTGCCAAAACAACCTTTCCTCTACATTTTTTCCTGGTCTCTTTTGAAAGGTACTTAGAGGAAGGTGCAAGTCATTTGTATTGATCACATATGTTTTTTTACATATACAGTGTGTGAAATATATTTTTTAAAGGTACTATTGACATGAATTTCTCACCAGATGTCAGTATAACCAATCCACACAGGCAAAAAAATAAAACCATAGATGTCCAGATATTAAATTATATGTAATTCTAAGGCTAGATTTACCCTGGCATATGACTCACACATGTGCAGTATGAGAAAATGTCGCATTGCACTCAGCTCCATGTAAGACAATGCTGCAGCTCAGATCTGCGAGTTTTTCCTCAACTCTAACAGGACTGAGGAAAGAATGCAGCATGCTGCAATTGTCTATGAGTCTCTCATCACTCGCACCCATACAAGTCTATGGGTGCGAGTGAAACATTGGACTGCAACTGCACTTAGATGACGTCCGAGCGAAGTGCGATATACGCACGAGCTTACAATGCAGCAGATGGAAGGATTCATCTCTTCCTCTCCTCCATAGCTATGATCTAATCACATCCTGGGTTCAAATCCCACCAAGGACAACATCTGCAAGGACTTTGTATGTTCTCCCCATGTTTGTGTGG
The DNA here is from genome assembly GCF_048569485.1 of Anomaloglossus baeobatrachus. Taxonomy (NCBI): domain Eukaryota; kingdom Metazoa; phylum Chordata; class Amphibia; order Anura; family Aromobatidae; genus Anomaloglossus; species Anomaloglossus baeobatrachus. The sequence continues at coordinate 252,508,543 of NC_134358.1, forward strand.
GTTTCCTTCTGGTTCTCCAGTTTACTCTCACACGCCAAAGACATACAGATAGGGAATTTAGATTGTGCGCCGTAATGGGGACAGTGCTGCTGTTGTATGTAAACCACTGCAAACTATTTCGTATGGCCTGTGTACTTTTGTAATTTGTAATTTTTCCATTTCCCTGCACCCTCTTTTTCGACACTCAATATAATTTACTGTTATAAATATTGGTTTGAGTCCCTGTTGACCTGGAGATGTGAAGATATATGGGCAAATTGAAAGACTTTTTTTCTCGTTTCTTACTTTAGTAATCTTCCTGTCTGCGGAGCTTTGATAATGCTTTATTGGTAATGTCGTGCATGGATGACATGTTTTGTTGCAGAATCCCAATAGAAACACATATGCATTTTACATACAGATTGTCTGCATCTCATTAAACTCTATGTGGAAAACCTGCAAATAAAACACATAACTGCAAGATCAGTGAGAAAACTCAATGCATTTCAATTTCTGCCGTATTAGGCAGCTTTCATAGAAGCGATCATAGGCAGCTCAGTCTTTCCTGGGTAGGGTGAGTAAAATACAGGTTTTTTTGTTGTTTTTTTTCCTTTTTAAATAAACTACAACCAGGGGACGGGCTTTCCCAACCCGGAAAACTCCTTTAATGCTTGTAACCTCTCCGGCTTATCTGCAACCCAAAATGTGAAATCAGCCGCTTATGTGACTGTAGTGAGAAAGTCAGGATGGATTCATGGCACTTTTACATGGCGACATTTTCCATCAGTATTTGCTTGAGAGAACAGAGGGAGATCCAAAACACAGAAGAGGTGCAAATGTTTCAGTTATTCTTTTTCTCTGTGTTTGTTCCCCTTTGATTTTCGGGACTTACAAATACTGATGGAAAATACTGACCAAAATACTGACTGTGTGTGTGTGTAATAGTGCTGTAAAATACGTCCTTATTCCAAGAATGCGGGAGTTATACTGTAATGCGCTGTCTTCTCTGCTTCATCCTATTCATGAGAGCAGGAGCAACTAATGGGGCAAGATGCACTTATTGAGTGAGGGTCCTGTGTCACCGGCAGATTCCCTGCCGTGTGAATCTATGTGGTATGTGATAGACTCCCAAACAAAATGAACCAGACAGAAACACACAAAATAAATACACAACACATTGCAATTAGGTGTCAAATGGTCCCAATTTTATTGAAATTTACATGACACTGAAAATGGCACACCCCCGACTCACGGAGAGTCACCCTCCAGCGCTCAGGAGAGGAAAAACCCCCTGTGGGGGAAACCTCTAGGGAACCATGGCCGGAGGATTGCCCTTCCCCTGGGCTTATAGAGTTAGCGCCGATATATAACAGATGTATATCATAAACAAAAAACTCCTAAACCCTAGAATTTATTAATAAGGTTAAAAGGAGGGGAAACCCCACATCCAATACATTAAATAAGAAAACAACACACAAGGGGGCTGACCCTAATGAGCCCTATGACTGTCCCTACCTTGCAGCGGAGGTCGGCGCCCTATTACCTGCGCAATTGGCGCCCCCGCTCACCGTCGACTTTTACCTAATGAGTCCCTATTAGTCCCTATTGTGAGATAAAGTGATTAACAATCTAAGATCAAATAACAGATGTACATACAGTATAACAGATGTAACAGCAGTTTTACAATTTGTACATTTTACCAGATTTACAGACAATGAAATAATACATTTAGACTATAAATGTGATAATCTGGATGTGGGGGAGATCTGGCTGCTATATCTGTCACCCCAAGAATTGCTACAACTAATTTGGTTGACCTGATTGAACAATTTCTCCCTCACAGATCCAGGTTCAACTCTCCAGAAGTTGCACACTTGGTTACAGGGTTTGTTCATTTCGGATAACCTCTAATTGGTTGAATATCCCTCCCAATTTATCACCCATTAAAGGCCTAGCCAGGAATTTCTAAATGAGAGCTACTCTCCGGAGGGGGTAACAGAAGTGGATCCTGTGCTGGGGACCCCCCTCAGTTACCTTCATATACCCTGGGGGTGTCTAAAGCAGACAACCCCTTTACCTGCTAGAACCTCCAAATTACACCAAGGTGGGCACATTACGTGGGGTGGTCAAGCTCGACGTCCTCAGGCGCATCAGTAACGTCACTGATCATGGCAACGCAACCTTCTTTTATGGAATCTTCTTTATGACATATGTTTATGAGCTCATAACAGTTGTCATGGTTACTACAGGGGCCTACTACATGAAGGACCAAAACTTTAACCCTTTCACCATTGGCAATTCTTTTCACTTTAGAAGTCAATCATTGCACTTGTTATCAAGCAGGCGCCCTATTATTATGGCCTCCCATAGATACCAAAAGAAATAGAGGTCGTGGATTAAACGTTGTGTTTTTCCTGAATATTGTGCATTTCTTGCATGGAAAGGTTGGGCTTATAAATATTAATTTGCACATAAAAAGTTAAGGGCAAATTACTTGTAAAACAATTGCATTTTAAGCAATTTCCTAATATACATCCTACATAGTTACCGGATGAATAGACATGGGTCCATCAAGTTCAACCTATCCTCAAAGTTATATATTTTCTGTCTCTTGATGATTTATATCCCACATTGCCTTGTGTAGTGAGATAGGCATCCAGCCATTTTTTAAATGTTATTACTATAGTGTCTGCCATTACTACCTCTTGTGCTAGAATATTTCACAGTCTGACTGCTCTAACTATAGACAAAAAAAGACTGACTGCACTCCAAAGACTGACTGCACTCCTCCTCGACCTGCCGTGTGAACAGGTGCATAACTGAACATGACATAAAATACAAAAAGACAGTTTGCACTCTGATAATGCTAAAGTATGGAAACCATGAATGTGTGAACATGGACCTGCATTACTGCTAAGGAAAATCTGAGAAAAATGAGATATTTAGCATATAGAAATGGCCATTTGTATATCTGCCCAGTTGCCCCTTCACGGCATATCTCGTAACTGGGTCCCTAACGCTATGCTGAAGCCTCTCTCTAGGTTAAAAACCTCCTGTGTATGGGCAAGTAGGAACCTCCTATATAGGATAAGATTACCTGTGGCAATGTTCATTTATGCACCTGTTCACACGTCAGGTCGAGGAGTGCAGTCAGTCTTTTTTTGTCTATATGAAGAGGGTCATACCTTCTGACCGTGCACCCTTCCCCCAGTTGCCACAGGTAATCTTATCCTATATAGCAGCTTCCTACTTGCCCATACACAGGAGGTTTTTAACCTAGAGAGAGGCTTCAGCATAGCGTTAGGGACCCAGTTACGAGATATGCCGTGAAGGGGCAACTGGGCAGATATACAAATCGCCATTTATATATGCTAAATATCTCATTTTTCTCAGATTTTCCTTAGCAGTAATGCAGGTCCATGTTCACACATTCATGGTTTCCATACTTTAGCATTATCAGAGTGCAAACTGTCTTTTTGTATTTTATTGACTGCTCTAACTGTGAAGATCCCTTTCCTATTTAGTTGCCAAAACAACCTTTCCTCTACATTTTTTCCTGGTCTCTTTTGAAAGGTACTTAGAGGAAGGTGCAAGTCATTTGTATTGATCACATATGTTTTTTTACATATACAGTGTGTGAAATATATTTTTTAAAGGTACTATTGACATGAATTTCTCACCAGATGTCAGTATAACCAATCCACACAGGCAAAAAAATAAAACCATAGATGTCCAGATATTAAATTATATGTAATTCTAAGGCTAGATTTACCCTGGCATATGACTCACACATGTGCAGTATGAGAAAATGTCGCATTGCACTCAGCTCCATGTAAGACAATGCTGCAGCTCAGATCTGCGAGTTTTTCCTCAACTCTAACAGGACTGAGGAAAGAATGCAGCATGCTGCAATTGTCTATGAGTCTCTCATCACTCGCACCCATACAAGTCTATGGGTGCGAGTGAAACATTGGACTGCAACTGCACTTAGATGACGTCCGAGCGAAGTGCGATATACGCACGAGCTTACAATGCAGCAGATGGAAGGATTCATCTCTTCCTCTCCTCCATAGCTATGATCTAATCACATCCTGGGTTCAAATCCCACCAAGGACAACATCTGCAAGGACTTTGTATGTTCTCCCCATGTTTGTGTGGGTTTCCTTCTGGTTCTCCAGTTTACTCTCACACGCCAAAGACATACAGATAGGGAATTTAGATTGTGCGCCGTAATGGGGACAGTGCTGCTGTTGTATGTAAACCACTGCAAACTATTTCGTATGGCCTGTGTACTTTTGTAATTTGTAATTTTTCCATTTCCCTGCACCCTCTTTTTCGACACTCAATATAATTTACTGTTATAAATATTGGTTTGAGTCCCTGTTGACCTGGAGATGTGAAGATATATGGGCAAATTGAAAGACTTTTTTTCTCGTTTCTTACTTTAGTAATCTTCCTGTCTGCGGAGCTTTGATAATGCTTTATTGGTAATGTCGTGCATGGATGACATGTTTTGTTGCAGAATCCCAATAGAAACACATATGCATTTTACATACAGATTGTCTGCATCTCATTAAACTCTATGTGGAAAACCTGCAAATAAAACACATAACTGCAAGATCAGTGAGAAAACTCAATGCATTTCAATTTCTGCCGTATTAGGCAGCTTTCATAGAAGCGATCATAGGCAGCTCAGTCTTTCCTGGGTAGGGTGAGTAAAATACAGGTTTTTTTGTTGTTTTTTTTCCTTTTTAAATAAACTACAACCAGGGGACGGGCTTTCCCAACCCGGAAAACTCCTTTAATGCTTGTAACCTCTCCGGCTTATCTGCAACCCAAAATGTGAAATCAGCCGCTTATGTGACTGTAGTGTGAAAGTCAGGATGGATTCATGGCACTTTTACATGGCGACATTTTCCATCAGTATTTGCTTGAGAGAACAGAGGGAGATCCAAAACACAGAAGAGGTGCAAATGTTTCAGTTATTCTTTTTCTCTGTGTTTGTTCCCCTTTGATTTTCGGGACTTACAAATACTGATGGAAAATACTGACCAAAATACTGACTGTGTGTGTGTGTAATAGTGCTGTAAAATACGTCCTTATTCCAAGAATGCGGGAGTTATACTGTAATGCGCTGTCTTCTCTGCTTCATCCTATTCATGAGAGCAGGAGCAACTAATGGGGCAAGATGCACTTATTGAGTGAGGGTCCTGTGTCACCGGCAGATTCCCTGCTGTGTGAATCTATGTGGTATGTGATAGACTCCCAAACAAAATGAACCAGACAGAAACACACAAAATAAATACACAACACATTGCAATTAGGTGTCAAATGGTCCCAATTTTATTGAAATTTACATGACACTGAAAATGGCACACCCCCGACTCACGGAGAGTCACCCTCCAGCGCTCAGGAGAGGAAAAACCCCCTGTGGGGGAAACCTCTAGGGAACCATGGCCGGAGGATTGCCCTTCCCCTGGGCTTATAGAGTTAGCGCCGATATATAACAGATGTATATCATAAACAAAAAACTCCTAAACCCTAGAATTTATTAATAAGGTTAAAAGGAGGGGAAACCCCACATCCAATACATTAAATAAGAAAACAACACACAAGGGGGCTGACCCTAATGAGCCCTATGACTGTCCCTACCTTGCAGCGGAGGTCGGCGCCCTATTACATGCGCAATTGGCGCCCCCGCTCACCGTCGACTTTTACCTAATGAGTCCCTATTAGTCCCTATTGTGAGATAAAGTGATTAACAATCTAAGATCAAATAACAGATGTACATACAGTATAACAGATGTAACAGCAGTTTTACAATTTGTACATTTTACCAGATTTACAGACAATGAAATAATACATTTAGACTATAAATGTGATAATCTGGATGTGGGGGAGATCTGGCTGCTATATCTGTCACCCCAAAAATTGCTACAACTAATTTGGTTGACCTGATTGAACAATTTCTCCCTCACAGATCCAGGTTCAACTCTCCAGAAGTTGCACACTTGGTTACAGGGTTTGTTCATTTCGGATAACCTCTAATTGGTTGAATATCCCTCCCAATTTATCACCCATTAAAGGCCTAGCCAGGAATTTCTAAATGAGAGCTACTCTCCGGAGGGGGTAACAGAAGTGGATCCTGTGCTGGGGACCCCCCTCAGTTACCTTCATATACCCTGGGGGTGTCTAAAGCAGACAACCCCTTTACCTGCTAGAACCTCCAAATTACACCAAGGTGGGCACATTACGTGGGGTGGTCAAGCTCGACGTCCTCAGGCGCATCAGTAACGTCACTGATCATGGCAACGCAACCTTCTTTTATGGAATCTTCTTTATGACATATGTTTATGAGCTCATAACAGTTGTCATGGTTACTACAGGGGCCTACTACATGAAGGACCAAAACTTTAACCCTTTCACCATTGGCAATTCTTTTCACTTTAGAAGTCAATCATTGCACTTGTTATCAAGCAGGCGCCCTATTATTATGGCCTCCCATAGATACCAAAAGAAATAGAGGTCGTGGATTAAACGTTGTGTTTTTCCTGAATATTGTGCATTTCTTGCATGGAAAGGTTGGGCTTATAAATATTAATTTGCACATAAAAAGTTAAGGGCAAATTACTTGTAAAACAATTGCATTTTAAGCAATTTCCTAATATACATCCTACATAGTTACCGGATGAATAGACATGGGTCCATCAAGTTCAACCTATCCTCAAAGTTATATATTTTCTGTCTCTTGATGATTTATATCCCACATTGCCTTGTGTAGTGAGATAGGCATCCAGCCATTTTTTAAATGTTATTACTATAGTGTCTGCCATTACTACCTCTTGTGCTAGAATATTTCACAGTCTCACTGCTCTAACTATAGACAAAAAAAGACTGACTGCACTCCAAAGACTGACTGCACTCCTCCTCGACCTGCCGTGTGAACAGGTGCATAACTGAACATGACATAAAATACAAAAAGACAGTTTGCACTCTGATAATGCTAAAGTATGGAAACCATGAATGTGTGAACATGGACCTGCATTACTGCTAAGGAAAATCTGAGAAAAATGAGATATTTAGCATATAGAAATGGCCATTTGTATATCTGCCCAGTTGCCCCTTCACGGCATATCTCGTAACTGGGTCCCTAACGCTATGCTGAAGCCTCTCTCTAGGTTAAAAACCTCCTGTGTATGGGCAAGTAGGAACCTCCTATATAGGATAAGATTACCTGTGGCAATGTTCATTTATGCACCTGTTCACACGTCAGGTCGAGGAGTGCAGTCAGTCTTTTTTTGTCTATATGAAGAGGGTCATACCTTCTGACCGTGCACCCTTCCCCCAGTTGCCACAGGTAATCTTATCCTATATAGCAGCTTCCTACTTGCCCATACACAGGAGGTTTTTAACCTAGAGAGAGGCTTCAGCATAGCGTTAGGGACCCAGTTACGAGATATGCCGTGAAGGGGCAACTGGGCAGATATACAAATCGCCATTTATATATGCTAAATATCTCATTTTTCTCAGATTTTCCTTAGCAGTAATGCAGGTCCATGTTCACACATTCATGGTTTCCATACTTTAGCATTATCAGAGTGCAAACTGTCTTTTTGTATTTTATTGACTGCTCTAACTGTGAAGATCCCTTTCCTATTTAGTTGCCAAAACAACCTTTCCTCTACATTTTTGCCTGGTCTCTTTTGAAAGGTACTTAGAGGAAGGTGCAAGTCATTTGTATTGATCACATATGTTTTTTTACATATACAGTGTGTGAAATATATTTTTTAAAGGTACTATTGACATGAATTTCTCACCAGATGTCAGTATAACCAATCCACACAGGCAAAAAAATAAAACCATAGATGTCCAGATATTAAATTATATGTAATTCTAAGGCTAGATTTACCCTGGCATATGACTCACACATGTGCAGTATGAGAAAATGTCGCATTGCACTCAGCTCCATGTAAGACAATGCTGCAGCTCAGATCTGCGAGTTTTTCCTCAACTCTAGCAGGACTGAGGAAAGAATGCAGCATGCTGCAATTGTCTATGAGTCTCTCATCACTCGCACCCATACAAGTCTATGGGTGCGAGTGAAACATTGGACTGCAACTGCACTTAGATGACGTCCGAGCGAAGTGCGATATACGCACGAGCTTACAATGCAGCAGATGGAAGGATTCATCTCTTCCTCTCCTCCATAGCTATGATCTAATCACATCCTGGGTTCAAATCCCACCAAGGACAACATCTGCAAGGACTTTGTATGTTCTCCCCATGTTTGTGTGGGTTTCCTTCTGGTTCTCCAGTTTACTCTCACACGCCAAAGACATACAGATAGGGAATTTAGATTGTGCGCCGTAATGGGGACAGTGCTGCTGTTGTATGTAAACCACTGCAAACTATTTCGTATGGCCTGTGTACTTTTGTAATTTGTAATTTTTCCATTTCCCTGCACCCTCTTTTTCGACACTCAATATAATTTACTGTTATAAATATTGGTTTGAGTCCCTGTTGACCTGGAGATGTGAAGATATATGGGCAAATTGAAAGACTTTTTTTCTCGTTTCTTACTTTAGTAATCTTCCTGTCTGCGGAGCTTTGATAATGCTTTATTGGTAATGTCGTGCATGGATGACATGTTTTGTTGCAGAATCCCAATAGAAACACATATGCATTTTACATACAGATTGTCTGCATCTCATTAAACTCTATGTGGAAAACCTGCAAATAAAACACATAACTGCAAGATCAGTGAGAAAACTCAATTCATTTCAATTTCTGCCGTATTAGGCAGCTTTCATAGAAGCGATCATAGGCAGCTCAGGCTTTCCTGGGTAGGGTGAGTAAAATACAGGTTTTTTTGTTGTTTTTTTTCCTTTTTAAATAAACTACAACCAGGGGACGGGCTTTCCCAACCCGGAAAACTCCTTTAATGCTTGTAACCTCTCCGGCTTATCTGCAACCCAAAATGTGAAATCAGCCGCTTATGTGACTGTAGTGAGAAAGTCAGGATGGATTCATGGCACTTTTACATGGCGACATTTTCCATCAGTATTTGCTTGAGAGAACAGAGGGAGATCCAAAACACAGAAGAGGTGCAAATGTTTCAGTTATTCTTTTTCTCTGTGTTTGTTCCCCTTTGATTTTCGGGACTTACAAATACTGATGGAAAATACTGACCAAAATACTGACTGTGTGTGTGTAATAGTGCTGTAAAATACGTCCTTATTCCAAGAATGCGGGAGTTATACTGTAATGCGCTGTCTTCTCTGCTTCATCCTATTCATGAGAGCAGGAGCAACTAATGGGGCAAGATGCACTTATTGAGTGAGGGTCCTGTGTCACCGGCAGATTCCCTGCCGTGTGAATCTATGTGGTATGTGATAGACTCCCAAACAAAATGAACCAGACAGAAACACACAAAATAAATACACAACACATTGCAATTAGGTGTCAAATGGTCCCAATTTTATTGAAATTTACATGACACTGAAAATGGCACACCCCCGACTCACGGAGAGTCACCCTCCAGCGCTCAGGAGAGGAAAAACCCCCTGTGGGGGAAACCTCTAGGGAACCATGGCCGGAGGATTGCCCTTCCCCTGGGCTTATAGAGTTAGCGCCGATATATAACAGATGTATATCATAAACAAAAAACTCCTAAACCCTAGAATTTATTAATAAGGTTAAAATGAGGGGAAACCCCACATCCAATACATTAAATAAGAAAACAACACACAAGGGGGCTGACCCTAATGAGCCCTATGACTGTCCCTACCTTGCAGCGGAGGTCGGCGCCCTATTACCTGCGCAATTGGCGCCCCCGCTCACCGTCGACTTTTACCTAATGAGTCCCTATTAGTCCCTATTGTGAGATAAAGTGATTAACAATCTAAGATCAAATAACAGATGTACATACAGTATAACAGATGTAACAGCAGTTTTACAATTTGTACATTTTACCAGATTTACAGACAATGAAATATTACATTTAGACTATAAATGTGATAATCTGGATGTGGGGGAGATCTGGCTGCTATATCTGTCACCCCAAGAATTGCTACAACTAATTTGGTTGACCTGATTGAACAATTTCTCCCTCACAGATCCAGGTTCAACTCTCCAGAAGTTGCACACTTGGTTACAGGGTTTGTTCATTTCGGATAACCTCTAATTGGTTGAATATCCCTCCCAATTTATCACCCATTAAAGGCCTAGCCAGGAATTTCTAAATGAGAGCTACTCTCCGGAGGGGGTAACAGAAGTGGATCCTGTGCTGGGGACCCCCCTCAGTTACCTTCATATACCCTGGGGGTGTCTAAAGCAGACAACCCCTTTACCTGCTAGAACCTCCAAATTACACCAAGGTGGGCACATTACGTGGGGTGGTCAAGCTCGACGTCCTCAGGCGCATCAGTAACGTCACTGATCATGGCAACGCAACCTTCTTTTATGGAATCTTCTTTATGACATATGTTTATGAGCTCATAACAGTTGTCATGGTTACTACAGGGGCCTACTACATGAAGGACCAAAACTTTAACCCTTTCACCATTGGCAATTCTTTTCACTTTAGAAGTCAATCATTGCACTTGTTATCAAGCAGGCGCCCTATTATTATGGCCTCCCATAGATACCAAAAGAAATAGAGGTCGTGGATTAAACGTTGTGTTTTTCCCGAATATTGTGCATTTCTTGCATGGAAAGGTTGGGCTTATAAATATGAATTTGCACATAAAAAGTTAAGGGCAAATTACTTGTAAAACAATTGCATTTTAAGCAATTTCCTAATATACATCCTACATAGTTACCGGATGAATAGACATGGGTCCATCAAGTTCAACCTATCCTCAAAGTTATATATTTTCTGTCTCTTGATGATTTATATCCCACATTGCCTTGTGTAGTGAGATAGGCATCCAGCCATTTTTTAAATGTTATTACTATAGTGTCTGCCATTACTACCTCTTGTGCTAGAATATTTCACAGTCTGACTGCTCTAACTATAGACAAAAAAAGACTGACTGCACTCCAAAGACTGACTGCACTCCTCCTCGACCTGCCGTGTGAACAGGTGCATAACTGAACATGACATAAAATACAAAAAGACAGTTTGCACTCTGATAATGCTAAAGTATGGAAACCATGAATGTGTGAACATGGACCTGCATTACTGCTAAGGAAAATCTGAGAAAAATGAGATATTTAGCATATAGAAATGGCCATTTGTATATCTGCCCAGTTGCCCCTTCACGGCATATCTCGTAACTGGGTCCCTAACGCTATGCTGAAGCCTCTCTCTAGGTTAAAAACCTCCTGTGTATGGGCAAGTAGGAACCTCCTATATAGGATAAGATTACCTGTGGCAATGTTCATTTATGCACCTGTTCACACGTCAGGTCGAGGAGTGCAGTCAGTCTTTTTTTGTCTATATGAAGAGGGTCATACCTTCTGACCGTGCACCCTTCCCCCAGTTGCCACAGGTAATCTTATCCTATATAGCAGCTTCCTACTTGCCCATACACAGGAGGTTTTTAACCTAGAGAGAGGCTTCAGCATAGCGTTAGGGACCCAGTTACGAGATATGCCGTGAAGGGGCAACTGGGCAGATATACAAATCGCCATTTATATATGCTAAATATCTCATTTTTCTCAGATTTTCCTTAGTAGTAATGCAGGTCCATGTTCACACATTCATGGTTTCCATACTTTAGCATTATCAGAGTGCAAACTGTCTTTTTGTATTTTATTGACTGCTCTAACTGTGAAGATCCCTTTTTTTTTTTCCTGGTCTCTTTTGAAAGGTACTTAGAGGAAGGTGCAAGTCATTTGTATTGATCACATATGTTTTTTTACATATACAGTGTGTGAAATATATTTTTTAAAGGTACTATTGACATGAATTTCTCACCAGATGTCAGTATAACCAATCCACACAGGCAAAAAAATAAAACCATAGATGTCCAGATATTAAATTATATGTAATTCTAAGGCTAGATTTACCCTGGCATATGACTCACACATGTGCAGTATGAGAAAATGTCGCATTGCACTCAGCTCCATGTAAGACAATGCTGCAGCTCAGATCTGCGAGTTTTTCCTCAACTCTAACAGGACTGAGGAAAGAATGCAGCATGCTGCAATTGTCTATGAGTCTCTCATCACTCGCACCCATACAAGTCTATGGGTGCGAGTGAAACATTGGACTGCAACTGCACTTAGATGACGTCCGAGCGAAGTGCGATATACGCACGAGCTTACAATGCAGCAGATGGAAGGATTCATCTCTTCCTCTCCTCCATAGCTATGATCTAATCACATCCTGGGTTCAAATCCCACCAAGGACAACATCTGCAAGGACTTTGTATGTTCTCCCCATGTTTGTGTGGGTTTCCTTCTGGTTCTCCAGTTTACTCTCACACGCCAAAGACATACAGATAGGGAATTTAGATTGTGCGCCGTAATGGGGACAGTGCTGCTGTTGTATGTAAACCACTGCAAACTATTTCGTATGGCCTGTGTACTTTTTTAATTTGTATTTTTTCCATTTCCCTGCACCCTCTTTTTCGACACTCAATATAATTTACTGTTATAAATATTGGTTTGAGTCCCTGTTGACCTGGAGATGTGAAGATATATGGGCAAATTGAAAGACTTTTTTTCTCGTTTCTTACTTTAGTAATCTTCCTGTCTGCGGAGCTTTGATAATGCTTTATTGGTAATGTCGTGCATGGATGACATGTTTTGTTGCAGAATCCCAATAGAAACACATATGCATTTTACATACAGATTGTCTGCATCTCATTAAACTCTATGTGGAAAACCTGCAAATAAAACACATAACTGCAAGATCAGTGAGAAAACTCAATGCATTTCAATTTCTGCCGTATTAGGCAGCTTTCATAGAAGCGATCATAGGCAGCTCAGTCTTTCCTGGGTAGGGTGAGTAAAATACAGGTTTTTCTGTTGTTTTTTTTCCTTTTTAAATAAACTACAACCAGGGGACGGGCTTTCCCAACCCGGAAAACTGCTTTAATGCTTGTAACCTCTCCGGCTTATCTGCAACCCAAAATGTGAAATCAGCCGCTTATGTGACTGTAGTGAGAAAGTCAGGATGGATTCATGGCACTTTTACATGGCGACATTTTCCATCAGTATTTGCTTGAGAGAACAGAGGGAGATCCAAAACACAGAAGAGGTGCAAATGTTTCAGTTATTCTTTTTCTCTGTGTTTGTTCCCCTTTGATTTTCGGGACTTACAAATACTGATGGAAAATACTGACCAAAATACTGACTGTGTGTGTGTGTAATAGTGCTGTAAAATACGTCCTTATTCCAAGAATGCAGGAGTTATACTGTAATGCGCTGTCTTCTCTGCTTCATCCTATTCATGAGAGCAGGAGCAACTAATGGGGCAAGATGCACTTATTGAGTGAGGGTCCTGTGTCACCTGCAGATTCCCTGCCGTGTGAATCTATGTGGTATGTGATAGACTCCCGAACAAAATAAACCAGACAGAAACACACAAAATAAATACACAACACATTGCAATTAGGTGTCAAATGGTCCCAATTTTATTGAAATTTACATGACACTGAAAATGGCACACCCCCGACTCACGGAGAGTCACCCTCCAGCGCTCAGGAGAGGAAAAACCCCCTGTGGGGGAAACCTCTAGGGAACCATGGCCGGAGGATTGCCCTTCCCCTGGGCTTATAGAGTTAGCGCCGATATATAACAGATGTATATCATAAACAAAAAACTCCTAAACCCTAGAATTTATTAATAAGGTTAAAAGGAGGGGAAACCCCACATCCAATACATTAAATAAGAAAACAACACACAAGGGGGCTGACCCTAATGAGCCCTATGACTGTCCCTACCTTGCAGCGGAGGTCGGCGCCCTATTACCTGCGCAATTGGCGCCCCCGCTCACCGTCGACTTTTACCTAATGAGTCCCTATTAGTCCCTATTGTGAGATAAAGTGATTAACAATCTAAGATCAAATAACAGATGTACATACAGTATAACAGATGTAACAGCAGTTTTACAATTTGTACATTTTACCAGATTTACAGACAATGAAATAATAAATTTAGACTATAAATGTGATAATCTGGATGTGGGGGAGATCTGGCTGCTATATCTGTCACCCCAAGAATTGCTACAACTAATTTGGTTGACCTGATTGAACAATTTCTCCCTCACAGATCCAGGTTCAACTCTCCAGAAGTTGCACACTTGGTTACAGGGTTTGTTCATTTCGGATAACCTCTAATTGGTTGAATATCCCTCCCAATTTATCACCCATTAAAGGCCTAGCCAGGAATTTCTAAATGAGAGCTACTCTCCGGAGGGGGTAACAGAAGTGGATCCTGTGCTGGGGACCCCCCTCAGTTACCTTCATATACCCTGGGGGTGTCTAAAGCAGACAACCCCTTTACCTGCTAGAACCTCCAAATTACACCAAGGTGGGCACATTACGTGGGGTGGTCAAGCTCGACGTCCTCAGGCGCATCAGTAACGTCACTGATCATGGCAACGCAACCTTCTTTTATGGAATCTTCTTTATGACATATGTTTATGAGCTCATAACAGTTGTCATGGTTACTACAGGGGCCTACTACATGAAGGACCAAAACTTTAACCCTTTCACCATTGGCAATTCTTTTCACTTTAGAAGTCAATCATTGCACTTGTTATCAAGCAGGCGCCCTATTATTATGGCCTCCCATAGATACCAAAAGAAATAGAGGTCGTGGATTAAACGTTGTGTTTTTCCTGAATATTGTGCATTTCTTGCATGGAAAGGTTGGGCTTATAAATATTAATTTGCACATAAAAAGTTAAGGGAAAATTACTTGTAAAACAATTGCATTTTAAGCAATTTCCTAATCTACATCCTACATAGTTACCGGATGAATAGACATGGGTCCATCAAGTTCAACCTATCCTCAAAGTTATATATTTTCTGTCTCTTGATGATTTATATCCCACATTGCCTTGTGTAGTGAGATAGGCATCCAGCCATTTTTTAAATGTTATTACTATAGTGTCTGCCATTACTACCTCTTGTGCTAGAATATTTCACAGTCTCACTGCTCTAACTATAGACAAAAAAAGACTGACTGCACTCCAAAGACTGACTGCACTCCTCCTCGACCTGCCGTGTGAACAGGTGCATAACTGAACATGACATAAAATACAAAAAGACAGTTTGCACTCTGATAATGCTAAAGTATGGAAACCATGAATGTGTGAACATGGACCTGCATTACTGCTAAGGAAAATCTGAGAAAAATGAGATATTTAGCATATAGAAATGGCCATTTGTATATCTGCCCAGTTGCCCCTTCACGGCATATCTCGTAACTGGGTCCCTAACGCTATGCTGAAGCCTCTCTCTAGGTTAAAAACCTCGGCAATGTTCATTTATGCACCTGTTCACACGTCAGGTCGAGGAGTGCAGTCAGTCTTTTTTTGTCTATATGAAGAGGGTCATACCTTCTGACCGTGCACCCTTCCCCCAGTTGCCACAGGTAATCTTATCCTATATAGCAGCTTCCTACTTGCCCATACACAGGAGGTTTTTAACCTAGAGAGAGGCTTCAGCATAGCGTTAGGGACCCAGTTACGAGATATGCCGTGAAGGGGCAACTGGGCAGATATACAAATCGCCATTTATATATGCTAAATATCTCATTTTTCTCAGATTTTCCTTAGCAGTAATGCAGGTCCATGTTCACACAATCATGGTTTCCATACTTTAGCATTATCAGAGTGCAAACTGTCTTTTTGTATTTTATTGACTGCTCTAACTGTGAAGATCCCTTTCCTATTTAGTTGCCAAAACAACCTTTCCTCTACATTTTTTCCTGGTCTCTTTTGAAAGGTACTTAGAGGAAGGTGCAAGTCATTTGTATTGATCACATATGTTTTTTTACATATACAGTGTGTGAAATATATTTTTTAAAGGTACTATTGACATGAATTTCTCACCAGATGTCAGTATAACCAATCCACACAGGCAAAAAAATAAAACCATAGATGTCCAGATAATAAATTATATGTAATTCTAAGGCTAGATTTACCCTGGCATATGACTCACACATGTGCAGTATGAGAAAATGTCGCATTGCACTCAGCTCCATGTAAGACAATGCTGCAGCTCAGATCTGCGAGTTTTTCCTCAACTCTAACAGGACTGAGGAAAGAATGCAGCATGCTGCAATTGTCTATGAGTCTCTCATCACTCGCACCCATACAAGTCTATGGGTGCGAGTGAAACATTGGACTGCAACTGCACTTAGATGACGTCCGAGCGAAGTGCGATATACGTGAAGTGACCAGCCAGGGAGGCCTCTGGCTGTGTAGTCGTGGCAGCACTATATTCAAGGCACATCCCTGGCTTCATCACTTCTTTAATGTTGAGAGAGTGTATGTCGGTGTCTTCATCGGCCGATGCACAAAGAGGCTGCAGGCAACAGTCCAGATGCAATAAAAACGACATTTATTCACAAAGTTAAAGAGGAAAAACACTCCGGTCAGCGGATTCCGGCAATATTAGTGGAGCTGGGGACAACCTGCCCAAACGCACCCTCTGATGGGGATATGCCCAGAGTTCTTCTCCCACTCTTCAGCCAAGCATACACCGGACCCACACCGGCAGAATAGGCTTTAAGGTTGCGCCACTGGACTCCCACTCTTCAGCCAAGCATACACCGGACCCACACCGGCAGAATAGGCTTTGAGGTTGCGCCACTGGACTCCCACTCTTCAGCCAAGCATACACCGGACCCACACCGGCAGAATAGGCTTTGAGGTTGCGTCCACCTCCTTATCTCCGGTGTCCCCTGATGTTCCGCTCACACAATCGCACTTGCCGCTCCAGATGTTCACACTCCGCTGACCCGGATCTTTCTAACTCACACACATTCAGACCTTGCCTAGCAATCCGGCCGACTCCTCCTCCCCGGTGGCAACAGCCGTCCCACCCGGCCACTAGGGGGTGCCCTAACACATCATATACAATAATAAAACATTTTTAATAACAACAGTGCCGGGTTATCTAGGCTAGACTAGTAGGGGGTAGGCCCACCCACTACATGCCTCCCCTCTTAAAATCCGAGCCTCCCGGCAAGGCTCTTAAACACATAAAAACATAAACACATAAAAACCTTTCGGTTCAGTCCTCAACAGCGGCACCAGTTCAGCGGCGCTCCCGGTCTTGAGGGGCGCTTGATGGCGCAGCAGCGCTCCCGGTCTCTGGATAGCGCCCGGAGGCTCAACAGCGCTCCCGGTCTTAGATGGGCGCCCGGAGGCTCAACAGCGCTCCCGGTCTTAGATGGGTGCCCGGAGGCTTCAGTAGCGCTCCCGGTCTTAGATGGGTGCCCGGAGGCTTCAGTAGCGCTCCCGGTCTTCGCTGGAGGGCAACAGGCCCGTCAAGCTTTACAACAACAAAAGAACTTTTTTTGCCGGTCTTGAACAACACCGGTCTCGGCAGGTGCTGGAGTCAACAACTTACTCTGGGGGCCAGGCTCTCTTCCATTCTTCCGCTTGAGCCTGGATGTAGGCCCCCAGAGATTGTCCCGGCTGGCGGCGGATTCGCCTGAAAGACACCGGGGCGTAGGACGGTTCCTCCGGCACAGCTGCTGCAGCTCCTCTTGGCGGTGATGGCGTTTCTGCCCGGGATGGTGGTGGCGCGGCGGGCGACGCGTCCAGCATGAAAACCGGTCTGTTGTTGACATTTTGCGTCACCGCTACCACGGCTGGAACCCTCTCTGGATCGGGGGTCGGTTCAGCCACTGCCTCTGGGATGACAGCCTTGATGCGCCTGGGGTGCGAGGGCTCAGACAGACTCGGCCTAGCGTGACTCCGGCGCCGCTCTTGCTGCTCCTCCCACTCAATCTCCTCCTGCCACTGCTCCGCTTCCCGGGAGGTCGGCATGCGGGAGACACAGACAGCAAACAGGCCGCGGCTACCGGCGTCCGGCAGGAAGGTGACTTTCTCGCCCGGCCAAAGGGTGTGCAATCGCTTAGGGAGTCCTTCGACATCGAGATGAACCCGGTTATAAAAATAGTCATCCCCGGTCTCTACTTCTCGGATGAAGCCGTATCCCTCTTGCTGGTTAAACTTGACTACCACCCCGGTCACAAACTGCTGGGCTAGCTTCTCGCCACCGGAACCGGACAGCATTTCCCGGACAATGGTCTCAGCCAGGAGCCGTTCCTGGACGGGGTCAGGCTTCGGGGGCGGAACACTGGGGCGCGCCTTCTCCGGCGGGGCGATGACTGGGTCCCAGAAGAAGCCCAGGTGGTCCTCCTCTAGACGCCCAGCTAACTCCTCAGCCGACTCTGGCGCCGGGACAAGTGGTGTGGCGACGGCGTTAAGCTGCGGGGTGTCCCATGGGAAAGCAGCAACCCCCGGACGGCTTGGCATGGGCGGGGTAGCGTAGGTCGCCTTTACCTCTGTAATGGTGCTCCCGGTTTGAGCGTCCCATGAGGTCTTCCAAGAGACCTTGTCCGGTCTTGTAGAGCCTCCCGGCCCAATGGGAAGGTCCGCTATCGCGGCCTCGCTAGCAGGGGCGAACCGGGGTCGGCCTCGGCCAAGGCTGATGAGGGCCATAGTCGTCGCCAACTCCGCAGGTTGCCCAAAGTTCTCCATCTCGGTTCTCAACAGAATCGCTGATAATGGCGGTGGTGTCGACGCTGAGACTGGAGGAAGTGGAGGCGGGTCTTCATTTCCCGCTCTTAAACGAACTCCACCCCCAGCCTCACGCATCATTTCGACTCCTCCGCTGAGGTACTTCTTTTTCTTTTTCTTCTTCCATGCCCTGGAGCTGGCGCCTCCCCTCTTTGGGCGGAGTACTCCATGCTTTCTCTTCGGCACCGGCCAGCCCCAGGCTCTTCTTTCGGCGCCAATTTTCCGCGCCTTTTCTATTTCTTCACAGACGTCGGCCATCTTGCCGCCATCTTGTGCCCGGTCCAACGCCTTGGGCACTTCTTCCTCCCACCATGGGACTGGGAATCTTCTTTCATCGTCCGAATTCCGTGCTTCAGGCACTACTTGGTCTTCAGACTCCTGGTTCTCCGGCAAGGGACTCGGATCCTGCCGACTACGCCACATGAAGTGACCAGCCAGGGAGGCCTCTGGCTGTGTAGTCGTGGCAGCACTATATTCAAGGCACATCCCTGGCTTCATCACTTCTTTAATGTTGAGAGAGTGTATGTCGGTGTCTTCATCGGCCGATGCACAAAGAGGCTGCAGGCAACAGTCCAGATGCAATAAAAACGACATTTATTCACAAAGTTAAAGAGGAAAAACACTCCGGTCAGCGGATTCCGGCAATATTAGTGGAGCTGGGGACAACCTGCCCAAACGCACCCTCTGATGGGGATATGCCCAGAGTTCTTCTCCCACTCTTCAGCCAAGCATACACCGGACCCACACCGGCAGAATAGGCTTTAAGGTTGCGCCACTGGACTCCCACTCTTCAGCCAAGCATACACCGGACCCACACCGGCAGAATAGGCTTTGAGGTTGCGCCACTGGACTCCCACTCTTCAGCCAAGCATACACCGGACCCACACCGGCAGAATAGGCTTTGAGGTTGCGTCCACCTCCTTATCTCCGGTGTCCCCTGATGTTCCGCTCACACAATCGCACTTGCCGCTCCAGATGTTCACACTCCGCTGACCCGGATCTTTCTAACTCACACACATTCAGACCTTGCCTAGCAATCCGGCCGACTCCTCCTCCCCGGTGGCAACAGCCGTCCCACCCGGCCACTAGGGGGTGCCCTAACACATCATATACAATAATAAAACATTTTTAATAACAACAGTGCCGGGTTATCTAGGCTAGACTAGTAGGGGGTAGGCCCACCCACTACATACGCACGAGCTTACAATGCAGCAGATGGAAGGATTCATCTCTTCCTCTCCTCCACAGCTATGATCTAATCACATGCTGGGTTCAAATCCCACCAAGGACAACATCTGCAAGGACTTTGTATGTTCTCCCCATGTTTGTGTGGGTTTCCTTCTGGTTCTCCAGTTTACTCTCACACGCCAAAGACATACAGATAGGGAATTTAGATTGTGCGCCGTAATGGGGAGAGTGCTGCTGTTGTATGTAAACCACTGCAAACTATTTCGTATGGCCTGTGTACTTTTGTAATTTGTAATTTTTCCATTTCCCTGCACCCTCTTTTTTGACACTCAATATAATTTACTGTTATAAATATTGGTTTGAGTCCCTGTCGACCTGGAGATGTGAAGATATATGGGCAAATTGAAAGACTTTTTTTCTCGTTTCCTACTTTAGTAATCTTCCTGTCTGCGGAGCTTTGCTAATGCTTTATTGGTAATGTCGTGCATGGATGACATGTTTTGTTGCAGAATCCCAATAGAAACACATATGCATTTTACATACAGATTGTCTGCATCTCATTAAACTCTATGTGGAAAACCTGCAAATAAAACACATAACTGCAAGATCAGTGAGAAAACTCAATGCATTTCAATTTCTGCCGTATTAGGCAGCTTTCATAGAAGCGATCATAGGCAGCTCAGTCTTTCCTGGGTAGGGTGAGTAAAATACAGGTTTTTTTGTTGTTTTTTTTCCTTTTTAAATAAACTACAACCAGGGGACGGGCTTTCCCAACCCGGAAAACTCCTTTAATGCTTGTAACCTCTCCGGCTTATCTGCAACCCAAAATGTGAAATCAGCCGCTTATGTGACTGTAGTGAGAAAGTCAGGATGGATTCATGGCACTTTTACATGGCGACATTTTCCATCAGTATTTGCTTGAGAGAACAGAGGGAGATCCAAAACACAGAAGAGGTGCAAATGTTTCAGTTATTCTTTTTCTCTGTGTTTGTTCCCCTTTGATTTTCGGGACTTACAAATACTGATGGAAAATACTGACCAAAATACTGACTGTGTGTGTGTGTAATAGTGCTGTAAAATACGTCCTTATTCCAAGAATGCGGGAGTTATACTGTAATGCGCTGTCTTCTCTGCTTCATCCTATTCATGAGAGCAGGAGCAACTAATGGGGCAAGATGCACTTATTGAGTGAGGGTCCTGCGTCACCGGCAGATTCCCTGCCGTGTGAATCTATGTGGTATGTGATAGACTCCCGAACAAAATAAACCAGACAGAAACACACAAAATAAATACACAACACATTGCAATTAGGTGTCAAATGGTCCCAATTTTATTGAAATTTACATGACACTGAAAATGGCACACCCCCGACTCACGGAGAGTCACCCTCCAGCGCTCAGGAGAGGAAAAACCCCCTGTGGGGGAAACCTCTAGGGAACCATGGCCGGAGGATTGCCCTTCCCCTGGGCTTATAGAGTTAGCGCCGATATATAACAGATGTATATCATAAACAAAAAACTCCTAAACCCTAGAATTTATTAATAAGGTTAAAAGGAGGGGAAACCCCACATCCAATACATTAAATAAGAAAACAACACACAAGGGGGCTGACCCTAATGAGCTCTATGACTGTCCCTACCTTGCAGCGGAGGTCGGCGCCCTATTACCTGCGCAATTGGCGCCCCCGCTCACCGTCGACTTTTACCTAATGAGTCCCTATTAGTCCCTATTGTGAGATAAAGTGATTAACAATCTAAGATCAAATAACAGATGTACATACAGTATAACAGATGTAACAGCAGTTTTACAATTTGTACATTTTACCAGATTTACAGACAATGAAATAATAAATTTAGACTATAAATGTGATAATCTGGATGTGGGGGAGATCTGGCTGCTATATCTGTCACCCCAAGAATTGCTACAACTAATTTGGTTGACCTGATTGAACAATTTCTCCCTCACAGATCCAGGTTCAACTCTCCAGAAGTTGCACACTTGGTTACAGGGTTTGTTCATTTCGGATAACCTCTAATTGGTTGAATATCCCTCCCAATTTATCACCCATTAAAGGCCTAGCCAGGAATTTCTAAATGAGAGCTACTCTCCGGAGGGGGTAACAGAAGTGGATCCTGTGCTGGGGACCCCCCTCAGTTACCTTCATATACCCTGGGGGTGTCTAAAGCAGACAACCCCTTTACCTGCTAGAACCTCCAAATTACACCAAGGTGGGCACATTACGTGGGGTGGTCAAGCTCGACGTCCTCAGGCGCATCAGTAACGTCACTGATCATGGCAACGCAACCTTCTTTTATGGAATCTTCTTTATGACATATGTTTATGAGCTCATAACAGTTGTCATGGTTACTACAGGGGCCTACTACATGAAGGACCAAAACTTTAACCCTTTCACCATTGGCAATTCTTTTCACTTTAGAAGTCAATCATTGCACTTGTTATCAAGCAGGCGCCCTATTATTATGGCCTCCCATAGATACCAAAAGAAATAGAGGTCGTGGATTAAACGTTGTGTTTTTCCTGAATATTGTGCATTTCTTGCATGGAAAGGTTGGGCTTATAAATATTAATTTGCACATAAAAAGTTAAGGGCAAATTACTTGTAAAACAATTGCATTTTAAGCAATTTCCTAATATACATCCTACATAGTTACCGGATGAATAGACATGGGTCCATCAAGTTCAACCTATCCTCAAAGTTATATATTTTCTGTCTCTTGATGATTTATATCCCACATTGCCTTGTGTAGTGAGATAGGCATCCAGCCATTTTTTAAATGTTATTACTATAGTGTCTGCCATTACTACCTCTTGTGCTAGAATATTTCACAGTCTGACTGCTCTAACTATAGACAAAAAAAGACTGACTGCACTCCAAAGACTGACTGCACTCCTCCTCGACCTGCCGTGTGAACAGGTGCATAACTGAACATGACATAAAATACAAAAAGACAGTTTGCACTCTGATAATGCTAAAGTATGGAAACCATGAATGTGTGAACATGGACCTGCATTACTGCTAAGGAAAATCTGAGAAAAATGAGATATTTAGCATATAGAAATGGCCATTTGTATATCTGCCCAGTTGCCCCTTCACGGCATATCTCGTAACTGGGTCCCTAACGCTATGCTGAAGCCTCTCTCTAGGTTAAAAACCTCCTGTGTATGGACAAGTAGGAACCTCCTATATAGGATAAGATTACCTGTGGCAATGTTCATTTATGCACCTGTTCACACGTCAGGTCGAGGAGTGCAGTCAGTCTTTTTTTGTCTATATGAAGAGGGTCATACCTTCTGACCGTGCACCCTTCCCCCAGTTGCCACAGGTAATCTTATCCTATATAGCAGCTTCCTACTTGCCCATACACAGGAGGTTTTTAACCTAGAGAGAGGCTTCAGCATAGCGTTAGGGACCCAGTTACGAGATATGCCGTGAAGGGGCAACTGGGCAGATATACAAATCGCCATTTATATATGCTAAATATCTCATTTTTCTCAGATTTTCCTTAGCAGTAATGCAGGTCCATGTTCACACATTCATGGTTTCCATACTTTAGCATTATCAGAGTGCAAACTGTCTTTTTGTATTTTATTGACTGCTCTAACTGTGAAGATCCCTTTCCTATTTAGTTGCCAAAACAACCTTTCCTCTACATTTTTTCCTGGTCTCTTTTGAAAGGTACTTAGAGGAAGGTGCAAGTCATTTGTATTGATCACATATGTTTTTTTACATATACAGTGTGTGAAATATATTTTTTAAAGGTACTATTGACATGAATTTCTCACCAGATGTCAGTATAACCAATCCACACAGGCAAAAAAATAAAACCATAGATGTCCAGATATTAAATTATATGTAATTCTAAGGCTAGATTTACCCTGGCATATGACTCACACATGTGCAGTATGAGAAAATGTCGCATTGCACTCAGCTCCATGTAAGACAATGCTGCAGCTCAGATCTGCGAGTTTTTCCTCAACTCTAACAGGACTGAGGAAAGAATGCAGCATGCTGCAATTGTCTATGAGTCTCTCATCACTCGCACCCATACAAGTCTATGGGTGCGAGTGAAACATTGGACTGCAACTGCACTTAGATGACGTCCGAGCGAAGTGCGATATACGCACGAGCTTACAATGCAGCAGATGGAAGGATTAATCTCTTCCTCTCCTCCATAGCTATGATCTAATCACATCCTGGGTTCAAATCCCACCAAGGACAACATCTGCAAGGACTTTGTATGTTCTCCCCATGTTTGTGTGGGTTTCCTTCTGGTTCTCCAGTTTACTCTCACACGCCAAAGACATACAGATAGGGAATTTAGATTGTGCGCCGTAATGGGGACAGTGCTGCTGTTGTATGTAAACCACTGCAAACTATTTCGTATGGCCTGTGTACTTTTGTAATTTGTAATTTTTCCATTTCCCTGCACCCTCTTTTTCGACACTCAATATAATTTACTGTTATAAATATTGGTTTGAGTCCCTGTTGACCTGGAGATGTGAAGATATATGGGCAAATTGAAAGACTTTTTTTCTCGTTTCTTACTTTAGTAATCTTCCTGTCTGCGGAGCTTTGATAATGCTTTATTGGTAATGTCGTGCATGGATGACATGTTTTGTTGCAGAATCCCAATAGAAACACATATGCATTTTACATACAGATTGTCTGCATCTCATTAAACTCTATGTGGAAAACCTGCAAATAAAACACATAACTGCAAGATCAGTGAGAAAACTCAATGCATTTCAATTTCTGCCGTATTAGGCAGCTTTCATAGAAGCGATCATAGGCAGCTCAGTCTTTCCTGGGTAGGGTGAGTAAAATACAGGTTTTTTTGTTGTTTTTTTTCCTTTTTAAATAAACTACAACCAGGGGACGGGCTTTCCCAACCCGGAAAACTCCTTTAATGCTTGTAACCTCTCCGGCTTATCTGCAACCCAAAATGTGAAATCAGCCGCTTATGTGACTGTAGTGAGAAAGTCAGGATGGATTCATGGCACTTTTACATGGCGACATTTTCCATCAGTATTTGCTTGAGAGAACAGAGGGAGATCCAAAACACAGAAGAGGTGCAAATGTTTCAGTTATTCTTTTTCTCTGTGTTTGTTCCCCTTTGATTTTCGGGACTTACAAATACTGATGGAAAATACTGACCAAAATACTGACTGTGTGTGTGTGTAATAGTGCTGTAAAATACGTCCTTATTCCAAGAATGCGGGAGTTATACTGTAATGCGCTGTCTTCTCTGCTTCATCCTACTCATGAGAGCAGGAGCAACTAATGGGGCAAGATGCACTTATTGAGTGAGGGTCCTGTGTCACCGGCAGATTCCCTGCCGTGTGAATCTATGTGGTATGTGATAGACTCCCAAACAAAATGAACCAGACAGAAACACACAAAATAAATACACAACACATTGCAATTAGGTGTCAAATGGTCCCAATTTTATTGAAATTTACATGACACTGAAAATGGCACACCCCCGACTCACGGAGAGTCACCCTCCAGCGCTCAGGAGAGGAAAAACCCCCTGTGGGGGAAACCTCTAGGGAACCATGGCCGGAGGATTGCCCTTCCCCTGGGCTTATAGAGTTAGCGCCAATATATAACAGATGTATATCATAAACAAAAAACTCCTAAACCCTAGAATTTATTAATAAGGTTAAAAGGAGGGGAAACCCCACATCCAATACATTAAATAAGAAAACAACACACAAGGGGGCTGACCCTAATGAGCCCTATGACTGTCCCTACCTTGCAGCGGAGGTCGGCGCCCTATTACCTGCGCAATTGGCGCCCCCGCTCACCGTCGACTTTTACCTAATGAGTCCCTATTAGTCCCTATTGTGAGATAAAGTGATTAACAATCTAAGATCAAATAACAGATGTACATACAGTATAACAGATGTAACAGCAGTTTTACAATTTGTACATTTTACCAGATTTACAGACAATGAAATAATAAATTTAGACTATAAATGTGATAATCTGGATGTGGGGGAGATCTGGCTGCTATATCTGTCACCCCAAGAATTGCTACAACTAATTTGGTTGACCTGATTGAACAATTTCTCCCTCACAGATCCAGGTTCAACTCTCCAGAAGTTGCACACTTGGTTACAGGGTTTGTTCATTTCGGATAACCTCTAATTGGTTGAATATCCCTCCCAATGTATCACCCATTAAAAGCATAGCCAGGAATTTCTAAATGAGAGCTACTCTCTGGAGAGGGTAACAGAAGTGGATCCTGTGCTGGGGACCCCCCTCAGTTACCTTCATATACCCTGGGGGTGTCTAAAGCAGACAACCCCTTTACCTGCTAGAACCTCCAAATTACACCAAGGTGGGCACATTACGTGGGGTGGTCAAGCTCGACGTCCTCAGGCGCATCAGTAACGTCACTGATCATGGCAACGCAACCTTCTTTTATGGAATCTTCTTTATGACATATGTTTATGAGCTCATAACAGTTGTCATGGTTACTACAGGGGCCTACTACATGAAGGACCAAAACTTTAACCCTTTCACCATTGGCAATTCTTTTCACTTTAGAAGTCAATCATTGCACTTGTTATCAAGCAGGCGCCCTATTATTATGGCCTCCCATAGATACCAAAAGAAATAGAGGTCGTGGATTAAACGTTGTGTTTTTCCTGAATATTGTGCATTTCTTGCATGGAAAGGTTGGGCTTATAAATATTAATTTGCACATAAAAAGTTAAGGGCAAATTACTTGTAAAACAATTGCATTTTAAGCAATTTCCTAATATACATCCTACATAGTTACCGGATGAATAGACATGGGTCCATCAAGTTCAACCTATCCTCAAAGTTATATATTTTCTGTCTCTTGATGATTTATATCCCACATTGCCTTGTGTAGTGAGATAGGCATCCAGCCATTTTTTAAATGTTATTACTATAGTGTCTGCCATTACTACCTCTTGTGCTAGAATATTTCACAGTCTGACTGCTCTAACTATAGACAAAAAAAGACTGACTGCACTCCAAAGACTGACTGCACTCCTCCTCGACCTGCCGTGTGAACAGGTGCATAACTGAACATGACATAAAATACAAAAAGACAGTTTGTACTCTGATAATGCTAAAGTATGGAAACCATGAATGTGTGAACATGGACCTGCATTACTGCTAAGGAAAATCTGAGAAAAATGAGATATTTAGCATATAGAAATGGCCATTTGTATATCTGCCCAGTTGCCCCTTCACGGCATATCTCGTAACTGGGTCCCTAACGCTATGCTGAAGCCTCTCTCTAGGTTAAAAACCTCCTGTGTATGGGCAAGTAGGAACCTCCTATATAGGATAAGATTACCTGTGGCAATGTTCATTTATGCACCTGTTCACACGTCAGGTCGAGGAGTGCAGTCAGTCTTTTTTTGTCTATATGAAGAGGGTCATACCTTCTGACCGTGCACCCTTCCCCCAGTTGCCACAGGTAATCTTATCCTATATAGCAGCTTCCTACTTGCCCATACACAGGAGGTTTTTAACCTAGAGAGAGGCTTCAGCATAGCGTTAGGGACCCAGTTACGAGATATGCCGTGAAGGGGCAACTGGGCAGATATACAAATCGCCATTTATATATGCTAAATATCTCATTTTTCTCAGATTTTCCTTAGCAGTAATGCAGGTCCATGTTCACACATTCATGGTTTCCATACTTTAGCATTATCAGAGTGCAAACTGTCTTTTTGTATTTTATTGACTGCTCTAACTGTGAAGATCCCTTTCCTATTTAGTTGCCAAAACAACCTTTCCTCTACATTTTTTCCTGGTCTCTTTTAAAAGGTACTTAGAGGAAGGTGCAAGTCATTTGTATTGATCACATATGTTTTTTTACATATACAGTGTGTGAAATATATTTTTTAAAGGTACTATTGACATGAATTTCTCACCAGATGTCAGTATAACCAATCCACACAGGCAAAAAAATAAAACCATAGATGTCCAGATATTAAATTATATGTAATTCTAAGGCTAGATTTACCCTGGCATATGACTCACACATGTGCAATATGAGAAAATGTCGCATTGCACTCAGCTCCATGTAAGACAATGCTGCAGCTCAGATCTGCGAGTTTTTCCTCAACTCTAACAGGACTGAGGAAAGAATGCAGCACGCTGCAATTGTCTATGAGTCTCTCATCACTCGCACCCATACAAGTCTATGGGTGCGAGTGAAACATTGGACTGCAACTGCACTTAGATGACGTCCGAGCGAAGTGCGATATACGCACGAGCTTACAATGCAGCAGATGGAAGGATTCATCTCTTCCTCTCCTCCATAGCTATGATCTAATCACATCCTGGGTTCAAATCCCACCAAGGACAACATCTGCAAGGACTTTGTATGTTCTCCCCATGTTTGTGTGGGTTTCCTTCTGGTTCTCCAGTTTACTCTCACACGCCAAAGACATACAGATAGGGAATTTAGATTGTGCGCCGTAATGGGGACAGTGCTGCTGTTGTATGTAAACCACTGCAAACTATTTCGTATGGCCTGTGTACTTTTGTAATTTGTAATTTTTCCATTTCCCTGCACCCTCTTTTTTGACACTCAATATAATTTACTGTTATAAATATTGGTTTGAGTCCCTGTTGACCTGGAGATGTGAAGATATATGGGCAAATTGAAAGACTTTTTTTCTCGTTTCTTACTTTAGTAATCTTCCTGTCTGCGGAGCTTTGATAATGCTTTATTGGTAATGTCGTGCATGGATGACATGTTTTGTTGCAGAATCCCAATAGAAACACATATGCATTTTACATACAGATTGTCTGCATCTCATTAAACTCTATGTGGAAAACCTGCAAATAAAACACATAACTGCAAGATCAGTGAGAAAACTCAATGCATTTCAATTTCTGCCGTATTAGGCAGCTTTCATAGAAGCGATCATAGGCAGCTCAGTCTTTCCTGGGTAGGGTGAGTAAAATACAGGTTTTTTTGTTGTTTTTTTTCCTTTTTAAATAAACTACAACCAGGGGACGGGCTTTCCCAACCCGGAAAACTCCTTTAATGCTTGTAACCTCTCCGGCTTATCTGCAACCCAAAATGTGAAATCAGCCGCTTATGTGACTGTAGTGAGAAAGTCAGGATGGATTCATGGCACTTTTACATGGCGACATTTTCCATCAGTATTTGCTTGAGAGAACAGAGGGAGATCCAAAACACAGAAGAGGTGCAAATGTTTCAGTTATTCTTTTTCTCTGTGTTTGTTCCCCTTTGATTTTCGGGACTTACAAATGCTGATGGAAAATACTGACCAAAATACTGACTGTGTGTGTGTGTAATAGTGCTGTAAAATACGTCCTTATTCCAAGAATGCGGGAGTTATACTGTAATGCGCTGTCTTCTCTGCTTCATCCTATTCATGAGAGCAGGAGCAACTAATGGGGCAAGATGCACTTATTGAGTGAGGGTCCTGTGTCACCGGCAGATTCCCTGCCGTGTGAATCTATGTGGTATGTGATAGACTCCCGAACAAAATGAACCAGACAGAAACACACAAAATAAATACACAACACATTGCAATTAGGTGTCAAATGGTCCCAATTTTATTGAAATTTACATGACACTGAAAATGGCACACCCCCGACTCACGGAGAGTCACCCTCCAGCGCTCAGGAGAGGAAAAACCCCCTGTGGGGGAAACCTCTAGGGAACCATGGCCGGAGGATTGCCCTTCCCCTGGGCTTATAGAGTTAGCGCCGATATATAACAGATGTATATCATAAACAAAAAACTCCAAAACCCTAGAATTTATTAATAAGGTTAAAAGGAGGGGAAACCCCACATCCAATACATTAAATAAGAAAACAACACACAAGGGGGCTGACCCTAATGAGCCCTATGACTGTCCCTACCTTGCAGCGGAGGTCGGCGCCCTATTACCTGCGCAATTGGCGCCCCCGCTCACCGTCGACTTTTACCTAATGAGTCCCTATTAGTCCCTATTGTGAGATAAAGTGATTAACAATCTAAGATCAAATAACAGATGTACATACAGTATAACAGATGTAACAGCAGTTTTACAATTTGTACATTTTACCAGATTTACAGACAATGAAATAATAAATTTAGACTATAAATGTGATAATCTGGATGTGGGGGAGATCTGGCTGCTATATCTGTCACCCCAAGAATTGCTACAACTAATTTGGTTGACCTGATTGAACAATTTCTCCCTCACAGATCCAGGTTCAACTCTCCAGAAGTTGCACACTTGGTTACAGGGTTTGTTCATTTCGGATAACCTCTAATTGGTTGAATATCCCTCCCAATTTATCACCCATTAAAGGCCTAGCCAGGAATTTCTAAATGAGAGCTACTCTCCGGAGGGGGTAACAGAAGTGGATCCTGTGCTGGGGACCCCCCTCAGTTACCTTCATATACCCTGGGGGTGTCTAAAGCAGACAACCCCTTTACCTGCTAGAACCTCCAAATTACACCAAGGTGGGCACATTACGTGGGGTGGTCAAGCTCGACGTCCTCAGGCGCATCAGTAACGTCACTGATCATGGCAACGCAACCTTCTTTTA
Source organism: Anomaloglossus baeobatrachus (assembly GCF_048569485.1). Lineage (NCBI taxonomy): Eukaryota > Metazoa > Chordata > Amphibia > Anura > Aromobatidae > Anomaloglossus > Anomaloglossus baeobatrachus. Next base: position 252,539,010 of record NC_134358.1, read on the forward strand.
TGGAATCTTCTTTATGACATATGTTTATGAGCTCATAACAGTTGTCATGGTTACTACAGGGGCCTACTACATGAAGGACCAAAACTTTAACCCTTTCACCATTGGCAATTCTTTTCACTTTAGAAGTCAATCATTGCACTTGTTATCAAGCAGGCGCCCTATTATTATGGCCTCCCATAGATACCAAAAGAAATAGAGGTCGTGGATTAAACGTTGTGTTTTTCCTGAATATTGTGCATTTCTTGCATGGAAAGGTTGGGCTTATAAATATTAATTTGCACATAAAAAGTTAAGGGCAAATTACTTGTAAAACAATTGCATTTTAAGCAATTTCCTAATATACATCCTACATAGTTACCGGATGAATAGACATGGGTCCATCAAGTTCAACCTATCCTCAAAGTTATATATTTTCTGTCTCTTGATGATTTATATCCCACATTGCCTTGTGTAGTGAGATAGGCATCCAGCCATTTTTTAAATGTTATTACTATAGTGTCTGCCATTACTACCTCTTGTGCTAGAATATTTCACAGTCTGACTGCTCTAACTATAGACAAAAAAAGACTGACTGCACTCCAAAGACTGACTGCACTCCTCCTCGACCTGCCGTGTGAACAGGTGCATATGTCGCGGGCGGGGAGGAGGGTGTCAGCACACCGCGCTCACCCCTTCTGCTCGGGTCCGGCAGCTGCTCCTGGTGGCTCGAGCTGTGGGCCGGATCCCGGGGTTTCTCGAGCGACACTCCTCGCCCGTGAGTGAAAGGGGGTGTTTGTTGGGTGAAGGGATTGTTATAGTTCGTGACGCCACCCACGGTTGTGGTGATTGCACCACCGCTGCTCAGTGTGGGGGTCCCGGGGATGGTGATGCGGAGCAGCCAGGTGTTGTGTTGCCCCTCCGTGGGTAGGGGTTGGTGATCCCGGGGCCCGGTGATGAGATGTAAAGTGTAGGGCCCGGAGGGCGCAGGGACGCGGGGGCAGCGCTGTGCCTTGCGGCACTATGGTACTCACTCAGCCTGACACACGGACACAGTTTGTACGGTAAACCAACGGCTGGTAGGACGGTCCCACAGACGGCTGCACCTGCACTCCCGGTAGGTGACGGTGATGTCCCTCTTCCTTGCACCTGTGTTGACTGATGGTAGCGGTGGATTCCCTCCGGTTACCCGCTCCCCGACTGCAATCTGGGCCGGAGGAGCTCTACACTTTGCCCGCAGGCGCTGGCCCTGAGAAACTGGTGCCGTGGCGGTGGCGGTGTCTCTCCAATACGGGTTGGGCTGTTGCCTTCAATCGGGACTTGGTTGTTGGGGGATCTGCGTCCCCGTCACTGACGGATTTGGCAAATCTGGCGACTCCTAGCCTTGCCGGGGTCCGAGAGGCCCCTGCCCTGGTGCTGACTGTCCTTCGGAACACTGCTCCAGACCACCGGGCACACAGCCAACGGGGTCCTTCCAGGAACTTCCAAACGGTCCCCCTCCAGACAGTCACCGCCGTTGCTGACCTTGCTGTTCTGGCCCTCACAAAGCTGGACCCTTCAGGCTGTCTTTCTCTTCTGTCACTTCTCCTCCTTTACTGCTTTCCTTCCTTCACTTTCACTTAGTTGTTTACTTTAGCCCTGTCTAGACTACTCCTTAACTCCTCACACTTGCCCTCCCTGGGCTAATCTGCTGTTCACTCTTTCATGTCCCTAGCTGGACTGCCTGGTTACTTCCTGCCTCCAGAGTTGTGAGCTCCTTGGTGGGCGGAGCCAACCGCCTGGCCCACCCCCTGGTGTGCATCATCAACCTCTGGAGTAAGGCAACAAGGATTTGTGGTTAGCTGTGATGTGCCTACCTGGAGTGTGGGGTGTGGTGGTGTGTGACCTGTGTCCCCTGGCTTGCCCAGGGCGACACATTCCCCCTTAGCAAAATGCAGACCGTCCGCGGGCTGCCGTCCTACACCGGTTTTATTTTTCTGTAAAAAGGGGATAACAGGGTTAAGCAAAACATAAATAACATTTTTAATAACTCTTCCCAAGACGGGAGGCACATTTACTTAAACGTTGCAACGGTATACGGTCACGGTTTCCGCTCTCTCCCACCCAAGCAACCTGGCCCTGATGCTGCCCCTAAAACCCAGGCAGCACCCCTTGACCCACAGTCCAGCACAAGTCACCCGAGCGGGATCTGTCCTTCCCCTCCAGAGGGTGGCCACCGGTTCCTTTGGTGGCTGGGCCCTGGCCTGCTCTGCTCAGGGCCCTCCCTCCAACCTGCCTCTCCGGAGGCGGTCTTGCGGAAACGGTAACGGTACCCAACATATTTACAAGCCACTTAACGTTTGTGGTGCCCTGCAAGTTCACGGGCTTGTCCATGGATAGTTCCCATGCATATTAAACTTAAACGGTCCCCACGGGGACAACGGTGCCGGCTTCTGCCGGTTGCTAATCACACGGTGAATCAGGTGAACTTCGGATCATTTTCACTTATCATTTACAGAACTTTCTAAACTTTTTCAAACAACACACAGCAACACTCTTTTACATTTGCGGACCCCTTTCACTCATAGAACGGTCTCCCGGTACCTAAGTGGGGGCCTACCTAGGTTAGAACGGGTGGACCTTCGGGGCCCGGTGTCAGTGGTGCTAGACAGTGGGGTAGAGGGAACGATCGGTTCCTCCTCCCTGCTATAGTGTGGAGCAGGTGGAGGTGCAGGGGGGCTGGGTACAGGTTCATCCCTGGGCACTGGCACTGGTTCTGGCTCACGGTTAACCGCTTCCACTACTTCTTCATCCACGGGTTGTGGGAACAGTATCACTGGAAGAATCACCGCGCCGTTCTGTGTAGGCCAGTCTGCTGGGAAGTCACCCATTACAGTGTGGATTACCTCTGCTGTCCTCTCCACTGGTGGAGGAACCGGTACTTCAGCCTCTGCCTTCAGCGCTGGGGGGCATTTCTTTAGATGGTCCCGGGAAACTGTGGCTAGGGTGCCCCCTTGGTCACGACTGATCTGGTAGGTCTTCCCATCTCCCCATTCTGTGGGCTGTATGACATAAGGGACTTGCTCCCACTGATCATCCAGCTTGTGGGTTTTTCTCTTCCGTTTCAACACCACATCTCCTGGCTGGAAAGGACCTGCCGGCGCCTTCTGGTTGAACCGGTGCTCTTGCTGCTCCCGACTTCGGCTGAGGTTTTTCTCCACATACTCCTGGATTTGCCGCTACTGTGCCCTCCTCCGACTTTCCCACTCTGCCGTTGAGGGGAGTGTTTCCGGGGCTTCCAACCCCATCTCCAGATCCACCGGCAGGCGGCCAGGCCGAGCTCTCATCAGATACGCTGGGGTGCACTTCGTCGAGCTGGACGGGATATTATTATACATGTCGACCAAGTCAGGTAGCTTTTCCGGCCACATGTTCCGTTCTTCCAGCGGTAGCATCTTGAGGAGCCCCAGGACCAAGTGATTCATTTTCTCGCACATGCCGTTGGTTTGGGCGTGGTACGGAGTGGTCCGGATCTTCTTGCAGCCGTACAACTGGCAGAATTCGTGAAACACCTCTGCTTCAAAAGCCGGGCCTTGGTCAGTCAGCACCTTCTCGGGGTACCCATGGGGTCGGCAGAAATAAGCCTGGAACGCTCGAGCAGCGGTTCGACCAGTTAGGTCCTTAACGGGGACTACCACCATGAATCTTGAGTAGTGGTCTACCATGGTCAATGCGTAGGTGTACCCACTTCGGCTAGGGGTGAGCTTGACATGGTCCAGGGCGACCAACTCCAGCGGCTGATGGGTGACTATGGGATGTAACGGTGCCCTCTGGCTGGTCTCGTCCTTTCTCCTCAGTGTACAAGGACCACACTCTCGACACCAGGCTTCCACCGATTCACGCATCCCACTCCAATAGAACCGCTCCCTCAACAGCATCTCCAGCTTCTTCCACCCGAAGTGGCCAGCACCATCATGGTATGCCCGCAGGACAGTAGCGACCTCAGCTTGAGGAACGATCAACTGGCATATCTTCTCATGGGTCTCCGGGTTGATCAACTCACGGTACAGCCTCCCTTGGTGTAGGTAAAGCCGTTTCCGTTCTTTCCACAAGCGTTGAGCTTCGGCTGGAGCGGCAGGGTCTATTCCCATAGCACCTTGTTCCACCAGAGTCTTGACAAGGCGGACAGCCGGCGCTCGGTCCTGGACGTCCTGCCACTCTTGACTGGGCCGCGGGTCCAGATCCACCCTTTGCTGACAGACTTGTACCCTCTCAGTAGGCAGCTGGTGAAACGCAGGCAACTCGATCTCCTCGAGGTCGTCATCCTCGCACCCCTCTTCTGACAAATGGGGCATCCGGGAGAGTGCATCAGCATTTATGTTGACACGACCAGCTCGGTACTTTATGGTGAAATCATAGTTGGCTAGCCGGGCTACCCACCGCTGCTCCAGCGCGCCCAACTTGGCCGTGTTCAGGTGAGTCAGCGGGTTGTTGTCCGTAAACGCTGTGAATTTGGCTGCCGCCAAGTAGTGGCGGAACCGCTCCGTGATAGCCCACACCAACGCCAATAGCTCAAGCTTGAAGGAGCTATAGTTCTCAGGGTTCCTTTCGGTCGGCCGGAGTTTTCAGCTAGCGTAGGCAATCACCTTCTCCTTTCCATCCTGGACCTGGGATAGGACCGCTCCAAGCCCCACATTACTGGCGTCCGTGTGGAGGATGAACGGGCTCCCATAGTCAGGGTACGCCAGGACCTCTTCTCCGGTCAAGGCCGCCTTCAACTGGCAAAAGGACTCCTCATGCTTGTCCTCCCACGACAGTGGGGCCCCAATGGGTCTACCACCTTTGGTCTGTCCCACGAGGAGATCTTGCATGGGGGCAGCCATCTTCGTGTATCCCTTTATAAAGCGCCGATAGTACCCCACCAGACCCAGGAACTGCCTTACTTCCCTCACTGTAGTTGGTCTCGGCCAGCTCTGGATGGCAGTAATCTTCTCAGGGTCGGGGGCGACACCATCCGCACTCACCACATGCCCTAGATACTGCACTCTGGGTTTCAGCAGGTGGCATTTTGAGGGCTTCAACTTCATCCCGTACTGAGCAAGGGACGCGAACATCTCGGCCAGGTGCTCCAGATGGGCTTCATACGTCTGGGAATAAACAATCACATCATCCAAATACAGCAGGACGGTCTCGAAGTTTAAATGTCCCAGACAGCACTCCATCAACCGTTGGAAGGTCCCAGGGGCATTGCACAGCCCAAACGGCATGCTATTGAATTCGCAGAGTCCCATCGGGGTGGTGAAGGCGGTCTTCTCCCGGTCCTCTGGGGCCACGGCCACTTGCCAGTAACCGCTGGTGAGGTCAAGGGTCGAGAAGTAGTTTGCAGTTCTCAGTGCAGCCAAAGACTCTTCAATACGAGGTAATGGATAGGCATCTTTATGGGTTATCTGGTTGATCTTCCGGTAGTCCACACACATCCGCATGGTACCATCCTTCTTCTTAACCAGTACCAACGGAGCGGCCCAGGGACTACAGCTGTCCCGAATAACCCCAGCCTCCTTCATATTCCTCAACATATCCTTGGCACACTGGTAATGTGCAGGGGGAATAGGTCTATACCTCTCTTTGATAGGGGGATGTTCACCTGTGGGAATGTGGTGTTGGACCCCCTTGATCCGCCCAAAGTCTAGGGGGTGCTTACTGAAAACCTGTTCGTACTCTTGCACCACCCTGTGTACCCCGGCCCTGTGATGTGTAGGGGTATCATCAGTGCCTACATGTAGCTGTTGGTGCCACTCCTTTGTGTCCCCCTGGGGTGGGGAAGTGCTGGGAGTAGGTGGGAGTGTGGATGGACTGGCTTCATGGATAGTGTGAGGGTCCAGGGTGAGCAGCTTGGCAATGGTGGCATACCGGGGGAGCCTGACTTCTTCCTCCCCACAATTCAACACTCTCACGGGCACTCTCCCTTTCTTCACATCTACCACCCCTAGGGCGGCCACTACAGTGGGCCAGTGTTCGGAGGGCATGGGCTCCATCATCGCAGGGTAGTCACGCCCCTGAGGCCCTACTGCTGCCCTACACCAGATCATCATCTCACTCCTAGGGGGCACAGTCAACGGAGCAACATCCATCACTCTCACTCCACCAATCTCCCCTCCTGTTGAGCTTACATGCTGGCGGTACATCAGGGCGCGGATCTCACGCTTCACAGCCCTCTGCCGGCTCCCCGCCGCTGTGGCGGCTAGCTGTTGCAATAGGTTCAACACATCAGCCATGCAGTGTTCCATCACATTGGTTCCCAGCACTATTTTCGGGTTATGATCACTGGGTTCATTCATGATCACAATCATACCCTGGTGTTGCAGTTCAGCTTGCCCCACTGTCATAGCCACTTGTTTATACCCCACCTGGGTCAATGGAAGTCCATTAGCGGCAATCAAATTTATACTATTGTCTGGAGGCGCCAGCTCGTCTGTGGCCCAATACTGCCGATACAACGTGTACGGTATGGTGGTTACCTGTGATCCAGTGTCCAAGAGAGCCATCACCGGTATGCCGTCCACAGCCACGGGGATGATAGGGCGGGCCCCGACATATCGGTCTCTCCAGTCCGGGGGGCCACGGTGTTCTACTCCTGAGGATTGGCCCGGGGCCCCAGGGGTTGCTCGTTTAACGGGCACTGTCGGTAAATATGGCCCGGCTTACGGCACTTGTAGCAGATTGGGGGTCTGCTCCGCGGGTTGTTAGCGCTTCTCCGCTGCATCCAGGGAACATCTTCGGGACTGTCAGCAAGCTGTATCTGCGCTGGAGGCTGAGATCTGGTCAGAGGTTGTAGCGCAGCAAGGATCTTGGCAAGGTCTCCGTCCAGGCGACGGACCTGGGCTGCCAGTTCTTCCACGGTGCTGCTCGGGGCTGCAGGTATCAAGGAGGTTGGTTTGGCGGAGGCCGCCGCAACGGGAGCTGTCTCGACGGGCCACGGGACGGGTTCCAGGACTTCAGCAGCTGGGGGCTGTAGTGCCTTGATAGCCCGCTCCTTTAACACAGCAAAGTCCACATCAGGGTGTTCCAGGGCCCACAGCCGGAGTTGTTTACGATTCTCAGGGGACCTCATCCCCTGCGCAAATTGCTCCACTAACATCTTGTTGCTATCCGCCTCATTAATAGAGTTCACCCGCTTCAGCGTGCGGAGGGCGGTCTGCAGACGCAGAGCATAGTCCCGAATGCTATCCCCAGCTCGTTGCCGGCACTGGTAAAACTGCATCCTCAGCTCCGCTTCAGTCCGGGTCTCGAAGGCAGTCTGTAGCTTCTCGAAGATGGTGGCTACAGAGAGCCGGTCCCCCTCGGTCCAGGTCTCCGCTTCCTGCTCCGCCGCGCCGGTTAGCTGGCCCAGCACTATCGCTGCTCGTTGCTTATCGGTCAGGGGGTACAGCTCTAGCAACGGGTTAAGCTTTTTCCGGAAGGCCTGTAGGGCATCCGGTTTCCCGTCATACTGCGGCAGCCAGGCAGCTCCGGGCGCATAGGGCAAGGAAAACGGCATGACCGGAGCAAGTGCGGGGGCCGCGGCACCTCCCGCCGGTACGACCGGGACCTGGGCAGGCCCATTCCCATCCGCGGGTGCCGCTGCGGCTGCGACCACCGCTCCTCCAGCGGCTCCGTCGGGCGCAGACATCTTGTTTCCGTCCCCCTTAGCTCTTTCCGGCCCCTCCTCTCTCGGGGCGGGGTTTTGGCCTTCGCGCCTCTACTGCTCGAGAAGACGCTCGAGCGGGAACTTTTCGCGCCAAAGATGGCGGCTTCTGAAATTTTTCTGCCGGATGCCTCCGGCGGTAACAAGGCGCACCTCTACCTGACGGCAGAGCGGTAAGATCCTGTTCGTGACGCCAAGTTGTCGCGGGCGGGGAGGAGGGTGTCAGCACACCGCGCTCACCCCTTCTGCTCGGGTCCGGCAGCTGCTCCTGGTGGCTCGAGCTGTGGGCCGGATCCCGGGGTTTCTCGAGCGACACTCCTCGCCCGTGAGTGAAAGGGGGTGTTTGTTGGGTGAAGGGATTGTTATAGTTCGTGACACCACCCACGGTTGTGGTGATTGCACCACCGCTGCTCAGTGTGGGGGTCCCGGGGATGGTGATGCGGAGCAGCCAGGTGTTGTGTTGCCCCTCCGTGGGTAGGGGTTGGTGATCCCGGGGCCCGGTGATGAGATGTAAAGTGTAGGGCCCGGAGGGCGCAGGGACGCGGGGGCAGCGCTGTGCCTTGCGGCACTATGGTACTCACTCAGCCTGACACACGGACACAGTTTGTACGGTAAACCAACGGCTGGTAGGACGGTCCCACAGACGGCTGCACCTGCACTCCCGGTAGGTGACGGTGATGTCCCTCTTCCTTGCACCTGTGTTGACTGATGGTAGCGGTGGATTCCCTCCGGTTACCCGCTCCCCGACTGCAATCTGGGCCGGAGGAGCTCTACACTTTGCCCGCAGGCGCTGGCCCTGAGAAACTGGTGCCGTGGCGGTGGCGGTGTCTCTCCAATACGGGTTGGGCTGTTGCCTTCAATCGGGACTTGGTTGTTGGGGGATCTGCGTCCCCGTCACTGACGGATTTGGCAAATCTGGCGACTCCTAGCCTTGCCGGGGTCCGAGAGGCCCCTGCCCTGGTGCTGACTGTCCTTCGGAACACTGCTCCAGACCACCGGGCACACAGCCAACGGGGTCCTTCCAGGAACTTCCAAACGGTCCCCCTCCAGACAGTCACCGCCGTTGCTGACCTTGCTGTTCTGGCCCTCACAAAGCTGGACCCTTCAGGCTGTCTTTCTCTTCTGTCACTTCTCCTCCTTTACTGCTTTCCTTCCTTCACTTTCACTTAGTTGTTTACTTTAGCCCTGTCTAGACTACTCCTTAACTCCTCACACTTGCCCTCCCTGGGCTAATCTGCTGTTCACTCTTTCATGTCCCTAGCTGGACTGCCTGGTTACTTCCTGCCTCCAGAGTTGTGAGCTCCTTGGTGGGCGGAGCCAACCGCCTGGCCCACCCCCTGGTGTGCATCATCAACCTCTGGAGTAAGGCAACAAGGATTTGTGGTTAGCTGTGATGTGCCTACATGGAGTGTGGGGTGTGGTGGTGTGTGACCTGTGTCCCCTGGCTTGCCCAGGGCGACACACATAACTGAACATGACATAAAATACAAAAAGACAGTTTGCACTCTGATAATGCTAAAGTATGGAAACCATGAATGTGTGAACATGGACCTGCATTACTGCTAAGGAAAATCTGAGAAAAATGAGATATTTAGCATATAGAAATGGCCATTTGTATATCTGCCCAGTTGCCCCTTCACGGCATATCTCGTAACTGGGTCCCTAACGCTATGCTGAAGCCTCTCTCTAGGTTAAAAACCTCGGCAATGTTCATTTATGCACCTGTTCACACGTCAGGTCGAGGAGTGCAGTCAGTCTTTTTTTGTCTATATGAAGAGGGTCATACCTTCTGACCGTGCACCCTTCCCCCAGTTGCCACAGGTAATCTTATCCTATATAGCAGCTTCCTACTTGCCCATACACAGGAGGTTTTTAACCTAGAGAGAGGCTTCAGCATAGCGTTAGGGACCCAGTTACGAGATATGCCGTGAAGGGGCAACTGGGCAGATATACAAATCGCCATTTATATATGCTAAATATCTCATTTTTCTCAGATTTTCCTTAGCAGTAATGCAGGTCCATGTTCACACAATCATGGTTTCCATACTTTAGCATTATCAGAGTGCAAACTGTCTTTTTGTATTTTATTGACTGCTCTAACTGTGAAGATCCCTTTCCTATTTAGTTGCCAAAACAACCTTTCCTCTACATTTTTTCCTGGTCTCTTTTGAAAGGTACTTAGAGGAAGGTGCAAGTCATTTGTATTGATCACATATGTTTTTTTACATATACAGTGTGTGAAATATATTTTTTAAAGGTACTATTGACATGAATTTCTCACCAGATGTCAGTATAACCAATCCACACAGGCAAAAAAATAAAACCATAGATGTCCAGATATTAAATTATATGTAATTCTAAGGCTAGATTTACCCTGGCATATGACTCACACATGTGCAGTATGAGAAAATGTCGCATTGCACTCAGCTCCATGTAAGACAATGCTGCAGCTCAGATCTGCGAGTTTTTCCTCAACTCTAACAGGACTGAGGAAAGAATGCAGCATGCTGCAATTGTCTATGAGTCTCTCATCACTCGCACCCATACAAGTCTATGGGTGCGAGTGAAACATTGGACTGCAACTGCACTTAGATGACGTCCGAGCGAAGTGCGATATACGCACGAGCTTACAATGCAGCAGATGGAAGGATTCATCTCTTCCTCTCCTCCATAGCTATGATCTAATCACATGCTGGGTTCAAATCCCACCAAGGACAACATCTGCAAGGACTTTGTATGTTCTCCCCATGTTTATGTGGGTTTCCTTCTGGTTCTCCAGTTTACTCTCACACGCCAAAGACATACAGATAGGGAATTTAGATTGTGCGCCGTAATGGGGAGAGTGCTGCTGTTGTATGTAAACCACTGCAAACTATTTCGTATGGCCTGTGTACTTTTGTAATTTGTAATTTTTCCATTTCCCTGCACCCTCTTTTTCGACACTCAATATAATTTACTGTTATAAATATTGGTTTGAGTCCCTGTTGACCTGGAGATGTGAAGATATATGGGCAAATTGAAAGACTTTTTTTCTCGTTTCTTACTTTAGTAATCTTCCTGTCTGCGGAGCTTTGATAATGCTTTATTGGTAATGTCGTGCATGGATGACATGTTTTGTTGCAGAATCCCAATAGAAACACATATGCATTTTACATACAGATTGTCTGCATCTCATTAAACTCTATGTGGAAAACCTGCAAATAAAACACATAACTGCAAGATCAGTGAGAAAACTCAATGCATTTCAATTTCTGCCGTATTAGGCAGCTTTCATAGAAGCGATCATAGGCAGCTCAGTCTTTCCTGGGTAGGGTGAGTAAAATACAGGTTTTTTTGTTGTTTTTTTTCCTTTTTAAATAAACTACAACCAGGGGACGGGCTTTCCCAACCCGGAAAACTCCTTTAATGCTTGTAACTTCTCCGGCTTATCTGCAACCCAAAATGTGAAATCAGCCGCTTATGTGACTGTAGTGAGAAAGTCAGGATGGATTCATGGCACTTTTACATGGCGACATTTTCCATCAGTATTTGCTTGAGAGAACAGAGGGAGATCCAAAACACAGAAGAGGTGCAAATGTTTCAGTTATTCTTTTTCTCTGTGTTTGTTCCCCTTTGATTTTCGGGACTTACAAATACTGATGGAAAATACTGACCAAAATACTGACTGTGTGTGTGTAATAGTGCTGTAAAATACGTCCTTATTCCAAGAATGCGGGAGTTATACTGTAATGCGCTGTCTTCTCTGCTTCATCCTATTCATGAGAGCAGGAGCAACTAATGGGGCAAGATGCACTTATTGAGTGAGGGTCCTGTGTCACCGGCAGATTCCCTGCCGTGTGAATCTATGTGGTATGTGATAGACTCCCAAACAAAATGAACCAGACAGAAACACACAAAATAAATACACAACACATTGCAATTAGGTGTCAAATGGTCCCAATTTTATTGAAATTTACATGACACTGAAAATGGCACACCCCCGACTCACGGAGAGTCACCCTCCAGCACTCAGGAGAGGAAAAACCCCCTGTGGGGGAAACCTCTAGGGAACCATGGCCGGAGGATTGCCCTTCCCCTGGGCTTATAGAGTTAGCGCCGATATATAACAGATGTATATCATAAACAAAAAACTCCTAAACCCTAGAATTTATTAATAAGGTTAAAAGGAGGGGAAACCCCACATCCAATACATTAAATAAGAAAACAACACACAAGGGGGCTGACCCTAATGAGCCCTATGACTGTCCCTACCTTGCAGCGGAGGTCGGCGCCCTATTACCTGCGCAATTGGCGCCCCCGCTCACCGTCGACTTTTACCTAATGAGTCCCTATTAGTCCCTATTGTGAGATAAAGTGATTAACAATCTAAGATCAAATAACAGATGTACATACAGTATAACAGATGTAACAGCAGTTTTACAATTTGTACATTTTACCAGATTTACAGACAATGAAATAATACATTTAGACTATAAATGTGATAATCTGGATGTGGGGGAGATCTGGCTGCTATATCTGTCACCCCAAGAATTGCTACAACTAATTTGGTTGACCTGATTGAACAATTTCTCCCTCACAGATCCAGGTTCAACTCTCCAGAAGTTGCACACTTGGTTACAGGGTTTGTTCATTTCGGATAACCTCTAATTGGTTGAATATCCCTCCCAATTTATCACCCATTAAAGGCCTAGCCAGGAATTTCTAAATGAGAGCTACTCTCCGGAGGGGGTAACAGAAGTGGATCCTGTGCTGGGGACCCCCCTCAGTTACCTTCATATACCCTGGGGGTGTCTAAAGCAGACAACCCCTTTACCTGCTAGAACCTCCAAATTACACCAAGGTGGGCACATTACGTGGGGTGGTCAAGCTCGACGTCCTCAGGCGCATCAGTAACGTCACTGATCATGGCAACGCAACCTTCTTTTATGGAATCTTCTTTATGACATATGTTTATGAGATCATAACACTTGTCATGGTTACTACAGGGGCCTACTACATGAAGGACCAAAACTTTAACCCTTTCACCATTGGCAATTCTTTTCACTTTAGAAGTCAATCATTGCACTTGTTATCAAGCAGGCGCCCTATTATTATGGCCTCCCATAGATACCAAAAGAAATAGAGGTCGTGGATTAAACGTTGTGTTTTTCCTGAATATTGTGCATTTCTTGCATGGAAAGGTTGGGCTTATAAATATTAATTTGCACATAAAAAGTTAAGGGCAAATTACTTGTAAAACAATTGCATTTTAAGCAATTTCCTAATATACATCCTACATAGTTACCGGATGAATAGACATGGGTCCATCAAGTTCAACCTATCCTCAAAGTTATATATTTTCTGTCTCTTGATGATTTATATCCCACATTGCCTTGTGTAGTGAGATAGGCATCCAGCCATTTTTTAAATGTTATTACTATAGTGTCTGCCATTACTACCTCTTGTGCTAGAATATTTCACAGTCTCACTGCTCTAACTATAGACAAAAAAAGACTGACTGCACTCCAAAGACTGACTGCACTCCTCCTCGACCTGCCGTGTGAACAGGTGCATAACTGAACATGACATAAAATACAAAAAGACAGTTTGCACTCTGATAATGCTAAAGTATGGAAACCATGAATGTGTGAACATGGACCTGCATTACTGCTAAGGAAAATCTGAGAAAAATGAGATATTTAGCATATAGAAATGGCCATTTGTATATCTGCCCAGTTGCCCCTTCACGGCATATCTCGTAACTGGGTCCCTAACGCTATGCTGAAGCCTCTCTCTAGGTTAAAAACCTCCTGTGTATGGGCAAGTAGGAACCTCCTATATAGGATAAGATTACCTGTGGCAATGTTCATTTATGCACCTGTTCACACGTCAGGTCGAGGAGTGCAGTCAGTCTTTTTTTGTCTATATGAAGAGGGTCATACCTTCTGACCGTGCACCCTTCCCCCAGTTGCCACAGGTAATCTTATCCTATATAGCAGCTTCCTACTTGCCCATACACAGGAGGTTTTTAACCTAGAGAGAGGCTTCAGCATAGCGTTAGGGACCCAGTTACGAGATATGCCGTGAAGGGGCAACTGGGCAGATATACAAATCGCCATTTATATATGCTAAATATCTCATTTTTCTCAGATTTTCCTTAGCAGTAATGCAGGTCCATGTTCACACATTCATGGTTTCCATACTTTAGCATTATCAGAGTGCAAACTGTCTTTTTGTATTTTATTGACTGCTCTAACTGTGAAGATCCCTTTCCTATTTAGTTGCCAAAACAACCTTTCCTCTACATTTTTTCCTGGTCTCTTTTGAAAGGTACTTAGAGGAAGGTGCAAGTCATTTGTATTGATCACATATGTTTTTTTACATATACAGTGTGTGAAATATATTTTTTAAAGGTACTATTGACATGAATTTCTCACCAGATGTCAGTATAACCAATCCACACAGGCAAAAAAATAAAACCATAGATGTCCAGATATTAAATTATATGTAATTCTAAGGCTAGATTTACCCTGGCATATGACTCACACATGTGCAGTATGAGAAAATGTCGCATTGCACTCAGCTCCATGTAAGACAATGCTGCAGCTCAGATCTGCGAGTTTTTCCTCAACTCTAACAGGACTGAGGAAAGAATGCAGCATGCTGCAATTGTCTATGAGTCTCTCATCACTCGCACCCATACAAGTCTATGGGTGCGAGTGAAACATTGGACTGCAACTGCACTTAGATGACGTCCGAGCGAAGTGCGATATACGCACGAGCTTACAATGCAGCAGATGGAAGGATTCATCTCTTCCTCTCCTCCATAGCTATGATCTAATCACATCCTGGGTTCAAATCCCACCAAGGACAACATCTGCAAGGACTTTGTATGTTCTCCCCATGTTTGTGTGGGTTTCCTTCTGGTTCTCCAGTTTACTCTCACACGCCAAAGACATACAGATAGGGAATTTAGATTGTGCGCCGTAATGGGGACAGTGCTGCTGTTGTATGTAAACCACTGCAAACTATTTCGTATGGCCTGTGTACTTTTGTAATTTGTAATTTTTCCATTTCCCTGCACCCTCTTTTTCGACACTCAATATAATTTACTGTTATAAATATTGGTTTGAGTCCCTGTTGACCTGGAGATGTGAAGATATATGGGCAAATTGAAAGACTTTTTTTCTCGTTTCTTACTTTAGTAATCTTCCTGTCTGCGGAGCTTTGATAATGCTTTATTGGTAATGTCGTGCATGGATGACATGTTTTGTTGCAGAATCCCAATAGAAACACATATGCATTTTACATACAGATTGTCTGCATCTCATTAAACTCTATGTGGAAAACCTGCAAATAAAACACATAACTGCAAGATCAGTGAGAAAACTCAATGCATTTCAATTTCTGCCGTATTAGGCAGCTTTCATAGAAGCGATCATAGGCAGCTCAGTCTTTCCTGGGTAGGGTGAGTAAAATACAGGTTTTTTTGTTGTTTTTTTTCCTTTTTAAATAAACTACAACCAGGGGACGGGCTTTCCCAACCCGGAAAACTCCTTTAATGCTTGTAACCTCTCCGGCTTATCTGCAACCCAAAATGTGAAATCAGCCGCTTATGTGACTGTAGTGAGAAAGTCAGGATGGATTCATGGCACTTTTACATGGCGACATTTTCCATCAGTATTTGCTTGAGAGAACAGAGGGAGATCCAAAACACAGAAGAGGTGCAAATGTTTCAGTTATTCTTTTTCTCTTTGTTTGTTCCCCTTTGATTTTCGGGACTTACAAATACTGATGGAAAATACTGACCAAAATACTGACTGTGTGTGTGTGTAATAGTGCTGTAAAATACGTCCTTATTCCAAGAATGCGGGAGTTATACTGTAATGCGCTGTCTTCTCTGCTTCATCCTATTCATGAGAGCAGGAGCAACTAATGGGGCAAGATGCACTTATTGAGTGAGGGTCCTGTGTCACCGGCAGATTCCCTGCCGTGTGAATCTATGTGGTATGTGATAGACTCCCAAACAAAATGAACCAGACAGAAACACACAAAATAAATACACAACACATTGCAATTAGGTGTCAAATGGTCCCAATTTTATTGAAATTTACATGACACTGAAAATGGCACACCCCCGACTCACGGAGAGTCACCCTCCAGCACTCAGGAGAGGAAAAACCCCCTGTGGGGGAAACCTCTAGGGAACCATGGCCGGAGGATTGCCCTTCCCCTGGGCTTATAGAGTTAGCGCCGATATATAACAGATGTATATCATAAACAAAAAACTCCTAAACCCTAGAATTTATTAATAAGGTTAAAAGGAGGGGAAACCCCACATCCAATACATTAAATAAGAAAACAACACACAAGGGGGCTGACCCTAATGAGCCCTATGACTGTCCCTACCTTGCAGCGGAGGTCGGCGCCCTATTACCTGCGCAGTTGGCGCCCCCGCTCACCGTCGACTTTTACCTAATGAGTCCCTATTAGTCCCTATTGTGAGATAAAGTGATTAACAATCTAGGATCAAATAACAGATGTACATACAGTATAACAGATGTAACAGCAGTTTTACAATTTGTACATTTTACCAGATTTACAGACAATGAAATAATAAATTTAGACTATAAATGTGATAATCTGGATGTGGGGGAGATCTGGCTGCTATATCTGTCACCCCATGAAGTGCTACAACTAATTTGGTTGACCTGATTGAACAATTTCTCCCTCACAGATCCAGGTTCAACTGTCCAGAAGTTGCACACTTGGTTACAGGGTTTGCTCATTTCGGATAACCTCTAATTGGTTGAATATCCCTCCCAATTTATCACCCATTAAAACCTAGCCAGGAATTTCTAAATGATAGCTACTCTCCGGAGGGGGTAACAGAAGTGGATCCTGTGCTGGGGACCCCCCTCAGTTACCTTCATATACCCTGGGGGTGTCTAAAGCAGACAACCCCTTTACCTGCTAGAACCTCCAAATTACACCAAGGTGGGCACATTACGTGGGGTGGTCAAGCTCGACGTCCTCAGGCGCATCAGTAACGTCACTGATCATGGCAACGCAACCTTCTTTTATGGAATCTTCTTTATGACATATGTTTATGAGCTCATAACAGTTGTCATGGTTACTACAGGGGCCTACTACATGAAGGACCAAAACTTTAACCCTTTCACCATTGGCAATTCTTTTCACTTTAGAAGTCAATCATTGCACTTGTTATCAAGCAGGCGCCCTATTATTATGGCCTCCCATAGATACCAAAAGAAATAGAGGTCGTGGATTAAACGTTGTGTTTTTCCTGAATATTGTGCATTTCTTGCATGGAAAGGTTGGGCTTATAAATATTAATTTGCACATAAAAAGTTAAGGGCAAATTACTTGTAAAACAATTGCATTTTAAGCAATTTCCTAATATACATCCTACATAGTTACCGGATGAATAGACATGGGTCCATCAAGTTCAACCTATCCTCAAAGTTATATATTTTCTGTCTCTTGATGATTTATATCCCACATTGCCTTGTGTAGTGAGATAGGCATCCAGCCATTTTTTAAATGTTATTACTATAGTGTCTGCCATTACTACCTCTTGTGCTAGAATATTTCACAGTCTGACTGCTCTAACTATAGACAAAAAAAGACTGACTGCACTCCAAAGACTGACTGCACTCCTCCTCGACCTGCCGTGTGAACAGGTGCATAACTGAACATGACATAAAATACAAAAAGACAGTTTGCACTCTGATAATGCTAAAGTATGGAAACCATGAATGTGTGAACATGGACCTGCATTACTGCTAAGGAAAATCTGAGAAAAATGAGATATTTAGCATATAGAAATGGCCATTTGTATATCTGCCCAGTTGCCCCTTCACGGCATATCTCGTAACTGGGTCCCTAACGCTATGCTGAAGCCTCTCTCTAGGTTAAAAACCTCCAATATTGACAGAAGAATTAATAAAAATAAAAGTTATGGCTCTAGGAAGAAGGGGAGGGGAAAAAAAACCCCCGAAGGTGTGAAAGGCCGTGTGTGTGTGTGTGTGTGTGTGTGTGTGTGTGTGTGTGTAATAATTATATGCAGTCATATGAAAACGTTTGGGCACCCCTATTAATATTAATAGCTTTGGAGGAGCCCATGATGCCACTCTTCATAGGAGATTCAAATAGGAGAACAACTTGCAAGTGGCCACCTTAAATACCTTTTCTCATGATTGGATACACCTGCCTATGACGTTCAAAGCTCAATGAGGTTACAAAACCAATTTAGTGCTTTAGTAAGTCAGTAAAAAGTAGTTAGGAGTGTTCAAATCAAGAAATTGATAAGGGTGCCCATACTTTTGCACCGGTCAAATTTTGTTTAAATGCGGATTACACATTTTCTGTTAGTACAATAAACCTCATTTCAATCCAGAAGAAGGGAATTTTGTTACTTACCGTAAATTCCTTTTCTTCTAGCTCTTATTGGGAGACCCAGACGATTGGGGTATAGCTACTGCCCTCCGGAGGCCACACAAAGCACTACACCAAAAAGTGCAAGGCCCCTCCCCTTCTGGCTATACCCCCCCGTGGTATCACGGGTTCTCCAGTTTTAGTGCCAAAGCAAGAAGGAGGAAGCCAATAACTGGTTTAAACAAATTAACTCCGAATAACGTCGGAGAACTGAAAAACCGTTCAACATGAACAACATGTGTACCCGCAAACAACAAAAAAATCCCGAAGGACAACAGGGCGGGTGCTGGGTCTCCCAATAAGAGCTAGAAGAAAAGGAATTTACGGTAAGTAACAAAATTCCCTTCTTCTTCAGCGCTCTATTGGGAGACCCAGACGATTGGGACGTCCAAAAGCTGTCCCTGGGTGGGTAAAGAGATACCTCATGTTAGAGCTGCAAAACAGCCCTCCCCTACGGGGATGTCACTGCCGCCTGCAGGACTCTTCTACCTAAGCTGGCATCCGCCGAAGCATAGGTATGCACATGATAATGTTTGGTGAAAGTGTGCAGACTCGACCAGGTAGCTGCCTGGCACACCTGTTGAGCCGAAGCCTGGTGTCGTAATGCCCAGGACGCACCCACGGCTCTGGTTGAGTGGGCTTTTAGCCCTGAAGGAACCGGAAGCCCCGCAGAACGGTAGGCCTCTAGAATTGGTTCTTTGATCCATCGAGCCAGGGTGGCTTTAGAAGCCTGCAACCCCTTGCGCGGACCAGCGACAAGGACAAAAAGTGCATCGGAACGGCGCATGGGCGCCGTGCGGGAAATGTAGATTCTGAGTGCTCTCACCAGATCCAGCAAACGTAAGTCCTTTTCATACCGGTGAACCGGATGAGGACAAAAGGAAGGCAAGGATATATCCTGATTAAGATGAAACGAGGAGACGACCTTAGGGAGAAACTCCGGAATGGGGCGCAGCACTACCTTGTCCTGGTGGAACACCAGGAAGGGAGCCTTGGATGACAGAGCTGCCAGCTCCGACACTCGCCGAAGCGATGTGATCGCAACAAGAAACGCCACTTTCTGTGACAGGCGAGAAAAGGAAACTTCCTTCAGAGGCTCGAAAGGCGGCTTCTGGAGAGCAACTAGAACCCTGTTCAGATCCCATGGATCTAACGGCCGCTTGTACGGGGGCACAATATGACAGACCCCCTGCAGGAACGTGCGCACCTTAGGAAGACGTGCTAGACGCTTCTGAAAAAACACGGATAGTGCCGATACTTGCCCTTTAAGGGAGCTGAGCGACAAGCCCTTTTCTAACCCCGATTGCAGGAAAGAAAGAAAAGTGGGCAATGCAAATGGCCAGGGAGACACTCCCTGAGCGGAACACCAGGATAAGAAAATCTTCCACGTTCTGTGGTAGATCTTAGCAGAAGTCGACTTTCTAGCCTGTCTCATTGTGGCTACAACTCCTTGGGATAATCCTGCAGACGCTAGGATCCAGGACTCAATGGCCACACAGTCAGGTTCAGGGCCGCAGAATTCTGATGGAAAAACGGCCCTTGGGACAGTAAGTCTGGTCGGTCTGGCAGTGACCACGGTCGACCGACCGTGAGATGCCACAGATCCGGATACCACGATCTCCTCGGCCAGTCTGGGGCGACGAGTATGACGCGGCTGCAATCGGATCTGATCTTGCGTAACACTCTGGGCAAGAGTGCCAGAGGTGGGAAGACGTATGGGAGCCGGAACTGCGACCAATCTTGAACTAATGCGTCTGCCGCCAGAGCTCTTTGATCGCGCGACCTCGCCATGAATGCCGGGACCTTGTTGTTGTGCCGGGACGCCATTAGGTCGACGTCCGGCACTCCCCATCGGCGACAGATTTCCTGAAACACGTCCGGGTGAAGGGACCACTCCCCTGCGTCCATGCCCTGGCGACTGAGGAAGTCTGCTTCCCAATTTTCTACGCCTGGGATGTGAACCGCGGATATGGTGGATGCTGTGTCCTCCACCCACATTAGAATGCGCCGGACTTCTTGGAATGCTTGCCGACTGCGCGTCCCTCCTTGGTGGTTGATGTATGCCACCGCTGTGGAGTTGTCCGACTGGATTCGGATCTGCTTTCCTTCCAGCCACTGTTGGAAGGCCAGTAGGGCAAGATACACTGCCCTGATTTCCAGAACATTGATCTGAAGGGTGGACTCCTGCGGAGTCCACGTCCCCTGGGCCCTGTGGTGGAGAAACACTGCTCCCCACCCTGACAGACTCGCATCTGTCGTGACCACTGCCCAGGATGGGGGCAGGAAGGATCTTCCCTGAGACAATGAGGTGGGAAGGAGCCACCATTGTAGAGAGTCCTTGGCCGTCTGGGAAAGAGAGACTTTCCTGTCCAGGGACGTTGACTTCCCGTCCCATTGGCGGAGAATGTCCCATTGAAGTGGGCGCAGATGAAACTGCGCAAAGGGAACTGCTTCCATGGCTGCCACCATCTTCCCGAGGAAGTGCATGAGGCGCCGTAAGGGGTGCGACTGGCCTTGAAGGAGGGATTGCACCCCTGTCTGTAGGGACCGCTGCTTGTTCAGCGGAAGCTTCACTCTCGCTGCTCGAGTATGAAACTCCATGCCAAGATACGTTAGCGACTGTGACGGTGACAGATTCGACTTTGGAAAGTTGATGATCCATCCGAACGTCTGTAGAGTCTCCAGCGTAGCATGTAGACTGAGTTGGCATGCCTCTTGAGAGGGTGCCTTGACAAGTAGATCGTCTAGGTAAGGGATCACCGAGTGTCCCTGAGAGTGCAAGACTGCTACCACCGCCGCCATGACCTTGGTGAAGACCCGGGGGGCTGTCGCCAGACCGAATGGCAGAGCTACGAACTGAAGATGGTCGTTTCCTATCACAAAACGTAGAAAACGTTGATGTTCTGTAGCAATTGGCACGTGGAGATAAGCATCTTTGATGTCTATTGAGGCAAGGAAGTCTCCTTGAGACATTGAGGCAACGACAGAGCGGAGGGTTTCCATCCGGAACCGTCTGGCGTGCACATGTTTGTTGAGCAGCTTTAGATCCAGAACAGGACGGAACGAGCCGTCCTTTTTTGGAACCACAAAGAGATTGGAGTAAAACCCTCGCCCTTGTTCCTGAGGCGGTACAGGAACCACTACTCCTTCCGCTCTTAGGGAGTCCACCGCCTGCAGCAGGGCATCTGCTCGGTCTGGATGTGTGGAGGTTCTGAAGAACCGAGCTGGAGGACGAGAACTGAACTCGATTCTGTACCCGCGAGACAAAATGTTTGTCACCCACCGGTCTTTGACCTGTGACATCCAAATGTCGGAAAAGCGGGAGAGCCTGCCCCCGACCGGAGATGCGGAGGGGGGGGGCTGGAAGTCATGAGGTAGCCGCTTTGGAAGCGGTTCCTCCATTTGCTTTCTTGGGGCGTGCGTGAGCCCGCCAGGAATCTGAGACTCTTTGCGTCCTCTGAGTCCCTTTGGACGAGGAGAATTGTGTCTTGCCCGAACCTCGAAAGGACTGAAACCTCTGCTGCCATTTTTTCTGCTGAGGTTTGCTTGATCTGGGCTGGGGTAAGGAAGAGTCTTTACCCTTGGACTGTTTAATGATGTCAGCCAATGGCTCGCCAAACAGTCTATCTCTAGATAAAGGCAAGCTGGTTAAACATTTTTTGGAACCAGCATCTGCTTTCCAGTCCTTTAACCACAAGGCTCTGCGCAAAACTACCGAATTGGCGGACGCCATTGAGGTGCGGCTGGTAGATTCTAGGACCGCATTGATAGCGTAAGACGCAAACGCAGACATCTGCGAGGTAAGGGACGCCACTTGCGGCACCGCTGGATGTATGATAGCATCCACTTTTGCTAAACCAGCTGAAATAGCTTGGAGTGCCCATACGGCTGCGAATGCTGGAGCAAACGACGCGCCGATAGCTTCATAGACAGATTTTAACCAAAGGTCCATCTGTCTGTCATTGGCATCCTTAAGTGAAGCGCCATCCTCCACTGCAACTATGGATCTAGCTGCAAGTTTGGAAATCGGGGGGTCTACTTTTGGACACTGGGTCCAGCGCTTGACCACATCAGGGGGGAAAGGAAAACGTGTATCCTTAGAACGTTTAGAGAAACGCCTTTCTGGATGAGCGTCGTGTTTCTGGATTGACCCTCTGAAGTCAGAGTGATCCAAGAAAGCACTCAATTTACGCTTGGGATAGAGGAAACGAAACTTCTCCTGCTCTGCAGCTGCCTCCTCTGCAGAAGGAGCTGGGGGAGAAATATCCAACAGTCTATTGATGGCTGAGATAAGCTCGTTTACCATGGCGTCCCCATCCGGGGTATCCAGATTGAGAGGGGTTCCAGGATAAGACTCCTGATCACTCTCTTCAGACGCATCACAGGGCGACTGATTGCGCTGAGACCCTGAGCAGTGTGATGACGTTGAGGGTCTTTCCCAGCGAGCTCGCTTAGGGTGGCTGGGGCTATCATCTGAGTCATAATACTCAGCCTGGGAAGCCGGGGACCCCCTTGCAGTCTGGATTAATTCCAACTGAGGGGGATTAGAGGACAGAGACCTCGCCGTGTCCATAGACTGAGCCCCAGTCATGGATTGCAAAGTTTCAAGGATTTTTGCCATAGTCACAGACATTCCATCAGCAAAAACTGCAAAGTCTGTCCCTGACACCGGGGCAGGACTTACAAGCGTCTCAGCCTGGGTCACTACCCCTCCGGACTCCGGCTGGCGAAGCAGCACCGGATCTGAGCATTGCACACAATGGGGGTCTTTGGAACCTGCTGGTAGAGCAGCCCCACATGCAGCACACGCAGTGTACACAGCCCTAGCCTTGGCAGCCTTGCGTTTTGTGGATGACATGTTGCTGCCTCCTCAGAGCGATCTGGGGTATCCAGCCAGGAAGCGACCTCACAGTGCAAGAAATAAATAAATATATATATATCTGGTGACACAGTACACCAATGCACACTGAGGCACTAGAGGGGCCAGCTGAAATGCCGCTTACCGCCCGCTTAAGAGCGGGTGTGTGGTCTCCAAAAGCCCCCTAGTCCAGGTCTCCCAGAGCCTTGCGTCCTTCCTCTAGCCAGACTGCATGTAATGGCTGCCGGCGTCCTGGGAGAGGAGGGGGGGCGGGCCCTGGGCGTTCCTGGCTAAGAGCGGGAAGCCTGCTTCCCTCTGTGCCTAGTGAGAGGGCTGGAGCATGTAAATCAGGCTCCAGCCCTCGTCGCTGCTGCGAAACAGCGTCTCTCCCCTACCCTGATTGACAGGGTGGGGGCGGGAACGAAGCGGAGCTAGGCCGCAAAAGCCGGGGACTGGATTTATAAACGCCGCCGCCGTAAAAGCGCGGTCGGCGTGTCCCCGGCGCACTACAAGTCACAGCAGCGCCGCCGGTCCAGTGGGGGTCGGCGCTGCGTTCCCACAACACAAAAGTCCCCCAGTAAACTGCAGGAACACCAACTCAATCGTTACGGTCCCCGGCGCACTACAACACCCAGCCAGCCCGGAGTGTGTCTGTGCCTGCCGGGGACACAGAGTACCTGTATGATGCAGGGCCTTGTCCCTGATTGTACTCCTGCTCCGTATCCATCAGGTGCTATGGGTCTGTGGATGGAGCCCGGCGTCAGAGCTTAGAGGCCGGCAGGATCCCACTTCCACAGAGCCCTACAAGGGGATGTGGAAGGAAAACAGCATGTGGGGCTCCAGCCCCTGTACCAGCAATAGGTACCTCAACCTTACAACACCATCCACGGGTGAGAAGGGAGCATGCTGGGGGCCCTATATGGGCCCTCTTTTCTTCCATCCGAAATAGTCAGCAGCTACTGCTGACTAAAATCTGTGGAGCCATGCGTGGATGTCTGACCTCCTTCGCACAAAGCTTGAAAACTGGAGAACCCGTGATACCACGGGGGGGTATAGCCAGAAGGGGAGGGGCCTTGCACTTTTTGGTGTAGTGCTTTGTGTGGCCTCCGGAGGGCAGTAGCTATACCCCAATCGTCTGGGTCTCCCAATAGAGCGCTGAAGAAATATTACTCAGTCCATCAGTTATTAGATATATGAAACTGAAATAGCTGTTGCAAAAACCCAAATTGTTATAAAGAAAAAAGGTTAACAGCAATAGGGGTGCTCAAACTTTTTCAAATGGCTGTGTATAGAAAAATTATATATATATATATATATATATATATTTAAAGAAAGGGAGCCAGCACTGCCTATGAGTGGCATGCAACAATGAGAAAGTAAAAAGGGTAAAATTCACAAATTCATTCCTACTGTGACAGTTCAATGAGATTTTTGGCAAATAATTGATCAATGATTTGAGCCCCCTGCCCAGTCACGGCAAATCTCTATAAGGGGGGGGTCCCTACACTATATTTATAATGTATATACGTACCCTAAAGGTCTCGTGTAATGCGCAGGACCATGTATGAACACCACCTACCTGAGAGGTGTCAGAACCGCTCCCATGCTGCAAGGGCTGACAACTGCGAGTAAAAGGGCAGTCCAGGTGCCAGCGTGTGTGGCAGAACCACACTCACCAGCACAGTGTCAGAACTAACCCCCACAGTGCCAAACCAGCAAACATGGATGAAGGGTGGAACAGCCCCAGGCAGGTGGTGCTTAAGTAATAATGCCTATGGAACAGGAGGCGGTGGCTGTGTGTGAACAGGCACCATCATAAATTTTGATGGTAACAGAAGGAATTTGTAAACCACACTGGGTGTGCACGGCAAGGTGGCGGTCAACCACCGACCATCTAAACCTTTATTATGGTGCCTGTTCACACACAGCCTTAGGGTACGTATATACATTATAAATATATAGTGTAGGGACCCCCCTTATAGAGATTTGCCGTGACGGGACAGGGGGGCTCAAATCATTGATCAATTATTTGCCAAAAATCTCATTGAACTGTCACAGTAGGAATGAATTTGTGAATTTTACACTTTTTACTTTCGTTGCATGCCACTCATAGGCAGTGCTGGCTCCCTTTCTTTGTGTGTGTGTGTGTAATATATATATATATATATATATATATATATATATATATATATATATATATATATATATATATATATATATATATATATATATATATAAAATATTTGGATGGGAAGCATCTATGACTGAGCCACTATACTCTCAGTAGAATCTCTTCCAGATCTTCCTGTGGATAGCCAAGGTTACTGTTTTCATGCTCACCAGGATGGTGGAGATGTCTTGATTAGAAAGACCCTGTGCCCTCAAGATCTGCCTCTCAGGATCCATGATGATAGGCATAATCGCTCTACAGCAGGATGCAGAAGTGGACCCTGGAGAAGAAGGTCGTCTCTCAAGAGAAGCAGGGGTAGGTTTTTTCTAGGGCTAACCGGTTCAGCATGGCAAACCAGCATCTTCGCAGCCAGACGTTTAATAATTAAGATTACTTTGACCCGGTCCTCTTGGATGTTCCTCAAAACTCTGGAGATTTTTGGAAGTGACGGGAAGGCGTATTAGTTCCATGTCCCAGATCTGAGATAGAATGTCCACTTCATTTGGATTGTCCTTCGAGTTTAGTGAAAAAAAATTCACCTTTGCAGTTTTTCTGGAGGCGAATAAATCTACCTGAGGTTATCCCCATCGCCAAGTCAGTTATTGGAACACCTCCCCATTCAGCTACCATTCTGAGGTTCCCATCATTTGTTTGTTTAGGAAATCTGCTACTTTTCCTGATCCTCTAAGATGAACCAGTGTAATGGACAGTAGTATCTTCTATACCCACTGAAAAGTTATTTGACGGGAAAGACTGAAGGAGATAATACCTCCTGCCCCCTTGATGATAGATGTAGGATACTGCTGTGATATTGTCAGATAGGATAGTCACATGACTGCCTTTGAGAAGGTCTTGACTCCTCCTTAGTACTTCCTATAATGCTCATAGTTCCCTGAAATTCAAAGACCTGGCCTGAATTTCTGATGATCACCTTCCCTGCTACTACTGGTTTCCCATTTGAGCCACCCAATTTTACTAACTCACGTCAGTATAAAGATCTTCCTGGAACTGAATAGAGCTTTTACCCCTACCCCCTTTGAGGTCGCTCCACCTGCCCAATTTCCTTTTCCCTTTGTACTCTTGTCTTTGAGAGGGACGGAACCTACAAAAGGACTGGATAGATCACATCTGAAAGGGCCAAATCCTCCATAGGGCCCACCAGTGTTATCACAGTGTAGCACAGTCCCAAACTGCAGCCTCAGCGTATTACAGCCTAGCACCGATTATCACTGCAAAAGTAACAATGCTACCAGGTATGGCATCCAGATGAGTGAACACATAGGTGTCGCTTAGACACTGGTTTTATATTACCTTGATGTGCCGTTCGGCCACGTCCCTGCTTTATGTGGTCTATGGTGGAACACATACCACACCATAGATCACCCCCTTCAACACTGGAATTGGAAGTGCTTTCCAGGCTGAAGCCACACACTGAGCAAACCCGGAAGTCCTTATGTGGCCATGTGCAGAGAGAAGAGAGCCCCCGCAGAGGGAAGTGGCCGAGAACAGGGAACTTCATCCTGCTCAATTGACACTGGCCCTGGAGCTCTTGACAGGAGATAGGAGGGGGATAGACCACACCACCCTAATCCCCTTAGGTCTTCCACACAGGTAATCTTCATGGCTGCACTCTTGTATCTATACTGAGTCTATACGGACAGGAAAAAACCCTGAGGATTTGGGGGACCTCTGAAACTCTAGGTACTTTTCCTGTCCTGACATCCTGGAAAGTAAAAAAAAAAAAAAAAAAAAGACTACTTCACACCATAACAAAAAAAAAAACTCTACGAGAAAATTATTTAATTTGGACATTAAATTTACAGCATTGCAAAATAGCATGGATTAGTTATTTCTTCACCTGAAGAATGAGATCATAATTTAAAGTAATCTCATTTACAAGTATGCGAGCCTTATCCCTCCCGAATCCACTAATACATTTAAATCTTGTAAGAGGCTAAAGGCCCCGTCACACTAAGCAACATCGCTAGCAACATCGCTGCTAACGAACAACTTTTGTGACGTTGCTAGCGATGTTGCTGTGTGTGACATCCAGCAACAACCTGGCCCCTGCTGTGAGGTCGTTGGTTGTTGCTGAATGTCCTGGGCCATTTTTTAGTTGTTGCTCCCCCGCTGTGAAGCACAGATCGCTGTGTGTGACAGCGAGACAGCAACAACTAAATGTGCAGGCAGCAGGAGCCGGCTTCTGCAGAGGCTGGTAACCAATGTAAACATCGGGTAACCAAGAAGCCCTGTCCTTGGTTACCCGATATTTACCTTTGATACCAGCCTCCGCCGCTCTCACTGTCTGTGCTGCCGGCTCCTGCTCTGTGCACATGTAGCTGCAGCACACATCGGGTTAATTAACCCGATGTGTGCTGTAACTAGGAGAGCAAGGAGCCAGCGCTAAGCAGTGTGCGCTGCTCCCTGCTCTGTACACATTTAGCTGCAGCACACATCGGGTAATTAACCCGATGTGTGCTGTAACTAGGAGAGCAGGGAGCCAGCGCTCAGTGTGCGCTGCTCTCTGCACGTGCGGTGGTAACCAAGGTAAATATCGGGTTGGTTACCCGATATTTACCTTAGTTACCAAGCGCAGCATCTTCCACGCAGCGCTGGGGGCTTGTCACTGGTTGCTGGTGAGCTCACCAGCAACTTGTGTAGCGACGCTCCAGCGATCCCTGCCAGGTCAGGTTGCTGGTGGGATCGCTGGAGCGTTGCAGTGTGACATCTCACCAGCAACCTCCTAGCAACTTACCAGCGATCCCCATCGTTGTTGGGATCGCTGGTAAGTTGCTTAGTGTGACGGTACCTTTATGTTATCAAGTCACTCTTAACTCATCAGCTTCCGTGTGCTTTATAGCTCAGCATTTCTATTAGGGAATGTAGAAACTGTCCTTCATATCAGGTTTCCAAAGGCAACCCAATCCAGTCTGATCAGTCCTCAGATATCAAAAAACGGGTCATCTTTAAAACTTTTCCGGAAAGAATTCCATCTCCTCCTTGATCCGTTTCTCTATTAGCAGCATGAGCTGGTTATCGTTGGTAGGGATGTTGATGCTTGCAAACACTTGCTTCTTGGTCTTCTTTGCTGTCATACAGTTCAAAATGAAGTATTAGATTCACATGGGACGTTATGAGTAATCTACAACCATAAGTTACAAAAAGGAATCTTAGAATGTTGCCGAAATCATTGATCACCAGAATTATGTGATCGCATTTATTTGTGCCCACACTGATAAACAAGTAGGCCACGCTACAGAAACAGCACAGAATGTAGAGGCACTCTATGCACTGCAGGAGGCAATTAGCCATCACCTACATCTGTTACCATAAGGGTAGAACATGGGGAAGCTGTGAAACGTCAGATTTGCACGTGTATGCATCCCATCAATTTGCTACTGAATGACAAACACCTATTCCTCTTATAGAATTAAAAATAAAAAAAACTCTAGCCCAGTATTTTTTTTTCCCTGTCAAATAACATTGGGAGTTAGGTGAGAGTCACACTTTAACTCGATACACACAAGTCACACGCATCATCTGGCACGGCCTGCCACTCTTCGTACCGGAGCGTGCAGCTGCATGTATTTCTATGCAGCTGCATGTATTTCTATGCAGCTGCACATTCCTGTCTGAAGAGCGGCAGGCCGTGTCAGGTGATGAAACTCTAGTCTCGAGCGAATCACACGTCTGTGACTCCGGACTTCAAAGGAAATCTGTCAATAGGTTTTTGCTATGTAATCTGAGGACCACATGATGTAGAGGTTAAAACATTAAATTCAAGAACGTCTCACTTATTAGGATGTGTCCTGTTTCCACACAATTTAAGGTTTTATCACTAGGAAATAATCACTGCTGGGACCACAGTGCATGTGATAGAAAAAGGAGATGTGGTACCACACTGCCGTGTTACCTGGGCTGGGGATGCAGGGATAATCCACAAAGACTCAGTGTAGCAGTGCTCACAATACAGTGAGTCAGTCTAGAGGAAATCCACAACAGTGAGGATGAAGACGTGACATGCTGACACTTAAAAACCTTGCTTTATTGTCGATGCATAAAACGCGGGTCAGGTGACCAGATGCTGGCACTCAGGAGGACAACAGCTGTCACGCTTCTACGGGTCCTTGCTGCAAGGAACCATAGAAGCACAACTGTGTGAAACGGCCGTCAACCTCCTGATTGCCAACATCTGGTCACCAAACCCGTGTTTTATGCATCGAAAATAAAACCTCGTCTTAAGTGTCAGCGTGTGCCACGTCTTTATCCTCCCTGTTGGGGATTATAGTGCATGTGAGCAGTTCGACCACACCCACCTCCTGTGATTAGCAGCTTATTGTTAATAAACTATGTACATAGAGATCTGTAGTGTGGGTGGGGTTAGCTTTATGAACTCTGCCAAATCTAGGAACTCTGTGTCACACATGTTGCACCCAGTAAACTAAGTGATACATCACTGGAATCGGGGTCTTTTTTTTTTTATGCTGCTCTCAGATGAGATTGCCAAAACCTGGTGACAGATTCCTTTTAAAGGACATCTGTCACCACTTTGACCTTTTTAAACTGCAAGCCCTGCCTCCACACTACATTAACATTATTCTTGCTGCTTATGACGTGTAGTTCCTGCTCTCCAATTCAATTTCGTGCCTGCGTTAAAAGTGAAAGGAAGGAAAATAAAGATTAAAACAGGACAGTTATACTTACCAAGTCTCCCCCGCGTCTGTCACACACCTTCCAGGTCCGCTCATTAAACATCATGCATATTCCTGCTTCCCCCACCCTCTGTGACTGCGTCTGTGATTGATTGCAGTCAGACTGCTGGCGTCGGTGATTGGTTGTGGAGAGTAAACATAAATAATTGGAAAAAATTGATGAAGGGTCCTCTGATATCCAGCACAGATAAAGCAGACTACTACAGGCTTCAGTTCCCAGCTGTGCGCTTTATCTTGGCAACGCCAAGGAGCTGGAATACAGATAGGAGCTGGAATACGCAGACTGGGGAGGCCCATGGTTATTGGGCCCCCCCAGCCTAAAAATAACAGCTCATAGCCACCCCAGAATTGTTGCATCCATTAGATGTGACAATTCCGGCGCTTTACCCAGCCCATCCAGATTGGCCTGGTGCACTGCCAATTGGGGTAATATAAAGGGGTTAATGACAGGTGTGATTTGTAAAAAAAAAAATAAATATTACAGCTGTCATCAAGCCCGAATTTATTAATGTGGAACGATCTTTGTAAAACCCCTTATACTAACCCTGTAAGTCAAAAGAGGGCGGCACGGTGGCTAAGTGGTTAGCACTGAAGTCTTGCAGTGCTGGAGTCCTGGGTTCGAATCCCACCAAGGACACCATCTGCAAGGAGTTTGTATGTTCTCCCCGCGTTTGGGTGGGTTTCCTCTGGGTACTCTGGTTTCCACCCACACTCCAATGACATACAGATAGGGTCTCTAGATTGTGAGCCCCAATGGGGACAGAGTTCCTGTTGTATGTAAAGCACTGTGGAATATGTTAGTACTATATAAAAATAAAGATTTATTTATAAAAGAAATAAACAGAAAAAGCTATTTAAAAAACAACACTTTTTCCAATTTATTAACCTCCAAAACACCCCTGCAGGACTGGCCAAATCCACACGAAGTCCCACAAAGATCCTGATTCTGCTACAAACTAAGGTTGCAGTGCGTGGTCACATTAGAAAACATGACCGCTCACTGCAGCTGTCAGGGACACACTGACTGAGCCACAGCTGTATGCAGTGACATCACTGAGTTCACATTGTACCCCAGCTGTGACCTAAGGTCAACTGACCTGAGGTGACCTCATTGAACGCACCTCAGGTGAAGTCATTGCCAAATTAGGCTATGTGCACACATTCAGTATTTGGTTGCAAACATTTCTGCACTAAATTTGCATATCCTGGCATAAACCGCACCGAAACTGCATAAAAAATGCAGATTTGGTGCAGAAATGTCTGCAACCAAATACTCAACGTGCACACATTGCCTAATTCGGCAGTGACGTCAATGAGTTCACCTGACTCAGGTGAACTGACCTCTGGTGAACTCTGTGACCTCACCTCAAGTAAAGTCATTGAACCCAAGGCCGGATTGCGCAATGTGTGCACATTGAGTATTAGGGTGCAGAAATTTCTGCACCAAATCTACATCTCCTGGCAGAAAAACAAGTCAAAACCGCATTGTGTTTTTCAGTGTGTTATTCTACCAGGAGATGTTGATTTGGCGCAGGAATTTGTTAGACATTTCTGCACCAAATCTGCATCTCCTGGCAAAACAAAGCACCGATACTTCATGTGTTTTTGATGCGGTTTTGGCATACAAATACTGAATGTGTGCACATAGCCTAAACTGGTAATCCTGCAATGACTTCACCTGAGGTGATGTCACTGAGTTCAATGAGCTCACCTCATGTCACAGCTGGGGTACCATGGGAATCTCCAGCAGTGACATCCGGTGAACTCACTGACGTCACTGCTCACAGCTGTGGCACAATCAGTGTGTCCCTGACTGCAGTGGGCGGTCACGTTTTCTAATGTGGCAGCACCCCACACTGACAACAGATGTAGCAGAGTTGAGAAGTATGTGGGACCTCATGTGGATTATGTCGGATATAATTTTATATATATATATATATATATATATATATATATAATTGCCTTATTCTGTCTGTCTGTCTGTCTGTCATGCTCCAAAATTGTGTCCTTACGGTGACACAAAGCTGATTGGCCGCTGGGCTCGCCATGGCACCGCCCCCCCCCCACACTGATTGGCCGCTCGCCCAGGCTGCGCCCCCACACGGATTGGCCAGCCGCTCGCCCAGGCTCCGCCCCCCCACAGATTGGCCTCTCGCCCCGGCACCCTGCAGGCATTGGCAACTCGGCCACGCCACGCCCCGCCCCCCTCACGCACTGCACGCTAGCTCTGGCCCGGACCCCCTCCCCCCGCGCAATCCCCGAACCGACACGGTCACGGAGCCATGACTCACAGGTGAGTACTGTACTCCCCCCCCCCCCCCCCCCCCCCTTCCCCCGGGAGCCCTCATCAGCGTACGCCGCAAACCCAGCCGACACATACCCTCGCATTGCTGGGCCTGGCCGCCGTATGCTGGTGTGGGCTCCCGTGCGAGCGGGGGACGAGATACGCTGGTAACCATGGTAGCATAGTTACCAGCGCATCAAGGTCCTGCAGCGGCGTAACATACACACACGCACACACAACAGCACACACACATCAGATCACACTCTCACACACACACACCTCACAACGCATCCACACACTTACAACATCCTGGGATATCGCTTGCTTCTCTGCGCCGATACTGTGCTGTGAGCTTCCAGGACCTGCCGGAGGATCACATGGCCAGAAGCATGTGGTATCTCCGGATGTTGTGAGTGTGAGCGCGTATGTGCGATATCGTCAATGTGTGTGTGCGTGAGTGTATGCGATCGGGTGTGCGCGTGTGTGAGTGTGTGAGTGTGAGAGACAGTGTGCGTGTGCGAGTGAGTGAGAGAGAGAGAGAGAGAGAGAGTGAGTGTGTGTGTGTGTGAGTGTATGCGATCGGATCTGTGAGTGTCGGCAGAGGAGCACGGCGTGCTGGAGGAGGCTGGGAGGAGAGAGGCTGATCCTGGGGAAGGCTGGGAGGAGGCTGGGAGAAGAGAGGCTGATCCTGGGGAAGGCTGGGAGGGGGAGGGGGGAGGC
Organism: Anomaloglossus baeobatrachus; assembly: GCF_048569485.1. Taxonomy (NCBI): domain Eukaryota; kingdom Metazoa; phylum Chordata; class Amphibia; order Anura; family Aromobatidae; genus Anomaloglossus; species Anomaloglossus baeobatrachus. Next base: position 252,571,830 of record NC_134358.1, read on the forward strand.
TGAGAGAAGAGAGGCTGTGGGAGGCTGAGGCTCGGGTAGGCTGGAAGGAGAGAGGCTGATGCTGGTGCAGCATGGGGGATGGAGCACGATGGGGGGTGCGCAGCATGGGGGATGGAGCACGATGGGGGGTGCGCAGCATGGGGGATGGAGCACGATGGGGGGTGCGCAGCATGGGGGATGGAGCACGATGGGGAGTGCGCAGCATGGGGGATGGACCATGTTTGGGAGTGCGCAGCATGGGGCATGGAGCACATTTGGGAGTGCGCAGCATGGCGGATGGACCACGTTTGGGAGTGCGCAGCATGGGGGATGGAGCACATTTGGGAGTGCGCAGCATGGCGGATGAACCACGTTTGGGAGTGCGCAGCATGGCGGATGGAGTACGTTTGGGAGTGCGCAGCATGGCGGATGGAGTACGTTTGGGAGTGCGCAGCATGGCGGATGGACCACGTTTGGGAGTGCGCAGCATCGCGGATGGACCACGTTTGGGAGTACGCAGCATGGCGGATGGAGCACGTTTGGGAGTGCGCAGCATGCCGGATGGAGCATGTTTGGGAGTGCGCAGCATGGCGGATGAACCACGTTTGGGAGTGCGCAGCATGGCGGATGGAGTACGTTTGGGAGTGCGCAGCATGGCGGATGGACCACGTTTGGGAGTGCGCAGCATGGCGGATGGACCACGTTTGGGAGTGCGCAGCATGGCGGATGGACCACGTTTGGGAGTGCGCAGCATGGCGGATGGAGCACGTTTGGGAGTGCGCAGCATAGCGGATGGACCACGTTTGGGAGTACGCAGCATGGCGGATGGAGCACGTTTGGGAGTGCGCAGCATGGCGGATGGAGCATGTTTGGGAGTGCGCAGCATGGCGGATGGAGCACGTTTGGGAGTGCGCAGCATGGCGGATGGAGCACGTTTGGGAGTGCGCAGTATGGCTGATGGAGCACGTTTGGGAGTGCGCAGCATGGTGGATGGAGCACGTTTGGGAGTGCGCAGCATGGCGGATGGAGCACGTTTGGGAGTGCGCAGCATGGCGGATGGAGCATGTTTGGGAGTGCGCAGCATGGCGGATGGAGCACGTTTGGGAGTGCGCAGCATGGCGGATGGAGCACGTTTGGGAGTGCGCAGTATGGCTGATGGAGCACGTTTGGGAGTGCGCAGCATGGCGGATGGAGCACGTTTGGGAGTGCGCAGTATGGCTGATGGAGCACGTTTGGGAGTGCGCAGCATGGTGGATGGAGCACGTTTGGGAGTGCGCAGCATGGCGGATGGAGCACGTTTGGGAGTGCGCAGCATTGCAGATGGAGCACGTTTGGGAGTGCGCAGCATGGGGGATGCAGCACGATGGGGAATGCGCAGCATAGGGGATGGAGCACGATGGGGAGTATGCAGCATGAGAGATGGAGCACGATGGGAGGTGCGCAGCATGGGGGATGGAGCACGATGGGAGGTGCACACCTCCCCCCAACACACACACACACACACACGCGCACTGCACAACACACCACACACACACACACTGGGAACCACAGAACCACAAACACCGCCCTACACAGACACCAACACACACAGACAACGCCGCACACACACAACACTCAACACACAAACACCGCGGCATACATAAATATACGCACATACCGCACAACACACACATTGCACAAAACATACCTCCCCCCAAAACACACCACACACACACAAACCGTGCAACACACACACAGCGCTCCACAAACAACGCAACACACATACAACACCGCTCTCACCCCCCGCCACACCCAGACAACACCCAGAACATATACAGCGCCCTACACAAACACTTAGCAACTACACGCAACAACATCTAATATATATAACAAAAATTATACATTAATATATACATTAATATATATATATATATATTATATATATATATATATATATATATATATATATATATATATATATATATATATATATATATATATATATATATATATATATATATATATATATATATATATATATATATATATATATACCGTATTTTTCGCTTTATAAGACGCACTTTTCCTCCCCAAATTTTGGGAGGAAAATGGGGGGTGCGTCTTATAAAGCGGTAGTGGGGGGGGGGGTCCTGTCTGAGGCGATCGGGCGGGTGCCTGTGGCTGCATGCAAGCGCCCGGGTACCTGTACTTGCATGCAGCGGCAGCCGGGTACCCGTGGCTGTGTACGGGCGGCAGCGGGTGCTGTGTGGGGTCGGCAGCCAGGTACCTGTACTTGCATGCGGTGGCAGACGGGTACCCATGGCTGTGTGCGGGCGGCAGCCGGGTGCTGTGTGCGAGCGGCAGTCGGGTGCCCGTGCAGGTACTCGGCTGCCGCCCTCACACAGTCACCCATCTGCCGCCCGCACACAGCCACCCATCTGCCGCCCGAACACAGGCATGGGTACCCGGCTGCCACCGCACGCAAGCACAGGTACCCGGCGGCTTGTACGCAGAGTGGGCGGGCAGCCTGCTGGCTGCCACTCTGTGCATGCGGGGCGGGCGGCTGTGCAGCTTACCAGTTGTCCGCGGTCCCACTTTCAAATGATGGCGCCGGTGGAGCTCTTGGATGAGAGCTCCATCTGCGCACGCGCTGCTCCGGGAGTCAGCGCGTGCGCAGATGGAGCCCTTGGATGAGAGCTCCATCTGCGCATGCGTCGCTCCGGGCGCCATTACTTGAATCGGGACCGCGGACACACTCCACCACTGAGCCGTCGCCGCCGCTCCCACTACTGAGCCGCCGCCGCCGCTGCCACCACTGAACCGGGACCGCGGACACACGCCACCACTGAGCAGTCCCTGCCGCTGCCACCACTGAGCAGTTGCCGCCGCTCCCACCACTGAGCCGCCGCTGCCACCACTGAACCGGGACCGCGGACACACGCCACCACTGAGCAGTCCCTGCCACCACTGAGCAGTCGCCGCCGCCGCTGCCACCACTGAACCGGGACCGCGGACACTCACTGCACCGGCCTGCTGCACGGCTCACACGCCACGGCTGCTGCCGCCACCACGGACCCCACGGATCCTGCCACCGCGGACGCCACCGCGCCTGCAACTACGGCACCTGCAACCACGGACCCCGCTGCCACTGACCTGCCGCGCCTGCCAGCACAATCTGTGCCTCCTGTGACCCCGCTTCACCACCACTGCTGCCCCCCTCCGGTAAGAGAACACCGGAGTATAAGACGGACCCCATTTTTCTTTTTTTTACCTTTTTTATGGCTAAGTTTGGGGTGCGTCTTATATTCCGGTGCGTCTTATAAAGCGAAAAATACGATATATATATATATATATATATATATATATATATATATATATATATATATATATATATATATATATATATATATATATATATATATATATATATATATATATATATATATATATATATATATTATTATGATTTTTCTCTGTGTTTATTTCTTTTGACTTACAGGGTTAGTAATGGGGAGGTCTCAGACCCCTCCACATTATTAACCTTGGGCTTGATGACAGCTGTGATTTTTTTTTTTACAAATCACAGTTTATTAACCCTTTATATTACCCCAATTGCCATCCCACCAGGGCAACTGGGATGAGCCGGGTAAAGCCCTGGTATTGTCGCATCTAATGGATCTGACAATTTCGAGATGGCTGCTATTTTTAGGCTGGGAGGGGCCCAATAACCATGGGCCTCCCCAGCCTGAGAATAATAGCCCCCAGCTGTTCACTTTATCTTAGCTGGGAAACAAAATTAAAGGGGTTATCCGGCTTATTTTGCTTTTTTTGTCATTTCAACACTGGGCTACATAGGGGCAGGTAAGTAGATAGCGACTACCTACCTGCGCTGCTGTCAGCCCCTCACCCCTGGCTCAGAGTGGTTATGTGACTGCTCCTGCCGTTTTTGCCGCTTCCTGTGACGTCACGTCGATAGGGGCAGGATGTTGTTGACTGGCAACACAGCCGACTTCATGTTGCCACTCTGCAGGGCGGGTACCGTGCGTGGAGTCCCCGCTCCCCTTCTCCGCCCCTCCCACACATTTCGTAGTGCAGTGGTCTCAAAGATGCTGCCGGTATGCTGCATGCAAACGGCCCCGAATGCTGCTTGTGACGCGCAGGCCCGCAGGCCCCTTGCTGATCGCTGCCTGTGCTGGGGCCACGCAGTTTGCGCTTTATATCAAAGGACAGATTCCCAGGCGCTGTACAGGGCCGAGCTCTGTATACAGCTGCTGCAATGATCAGCCGCCGGCCAATCAGAGGCAGCAGCGGATCACTGGAGAAGCTGCACACAGAGCTCGTCCCTGCACAGCGCTCGGGAATCTGTCATCTGATATAAAGCGTTGTTAGCTGCGGTCCCTAATGCTGCTTTAGGTCCACAGGCCCGTGGCCCCCTTGCTTGATCGCTGCCTGTGCTGGGGGCCGTGCATCCAGCACTTTATATCCGAGGACAGATTTCCGGTGCTGCTCAGACGCAAACTCTGTATACAGCTATGATCAGCCGTCGGCCAATTAGAGGTCAGCAGTGGATCATTGGAGACGCTGCATAGAGAGCAGCACCCGGTAATCTGTCCTCTGATATAAAGTGCTGTCAGCTGCGGCCCCTGTACCGGCAGCATTCATCAAGTGGGTTGCGGTCGTACGAAGCAGATAGGACGCTGAGGGAACGAGGACAGGTGAGAAGAATTTTTTTTTTTGCGTGTGTGAAGAATGGCACAATATGGGACACTAGTACTGGATTGAGCATTACTACAAGAAGGGGACATTACTATAGGTTGAGCAGAAGGATGGGCACAATACTATAGGATGGGCACATTTATTACAAGATGGGCACAAGGATGGCGCACATTATTACATTATATATGCCCATATAGGACTGCACACAGTTTTATAAAATTATTTATTTTAAATAATTTTAAAAAAAGCCACATGGGGTCCCTCATTTAGATACACAGCCAAGATAACGCGCACAGCTGGGGGCTGCAGCCTGTAGCTGTCTGCTTTTTCTGCACGGTGTATCAAAATAAGAGGGACCCTATGCCATTTTTTTCCAATTAATTTATTTTTACACTCCACAACCAATCACAGATGCTGGCAGTCTGGCTGCACCAATCACAGACACTGTCAGAGAGTGGGCGGGGAAAGCAGTGAATATGCATGAGGTTTAATGAGCATAAAGTAGTGTGACAGCCACACGGGAGATGCGATGAGTACAACTGTCCTGTTTTAATCTGTATTTTGCTTCCTTTTAACGTTTAGGTACAGGATTTCAGACTATGAGCTACATGTCACAGGCAGAGACAAAAAGGGGAAAGGCTAGAATTAATAATATTATTATTATTATTATTAAGTAATAAATGTCCTTTCTATCCAATAGGAGAGATATAACAATCCCACATATACTGAATGAGCTGGTGGAGGCCACAAAATGTGCACGAAAGCAAGGAAAAGGAACAGGGGACTCACCTAATCTCTGTGCAAAAGATCCAGAAGTCGTATCAGATTTATCCCCAAGGATCAGCGAAGACAATGGTATTGAATCCTATAATTAACGAGAGAAAGATAAAATATTAACGAGAGGCAGAAATCATTATGGACAAGGCAATGGGGCATCAGAGTGAAACATTGAAATATTTGGGGAGTGACGTGAATACAATAATCTTCCAATACCATAAATACACACAGTGGAAGGGGGAGGATATATCTCCTGAGCACAAGTTCTTCATTTGTCAAGTGGATGCTATAAAGAATATGGAGGCTACATTAAAATATGTCCCTGACCCAACCCCGGGAATATAATACACGTCCATTAAAATGTGCGCTTTTTTCACAGACCGAAAGGGCCTTAAAAATCATTACTTGTGCACATAATCGTTTCAAACATTTGTTCAGTATTTGTATACTGAGCAGGGCTTACACTATTAGTGATAATGGCCACTGCACTCATACAAATACAAATACTAATACAATCCACCAGATGGCGCCATCTAATACAGATTTTTCTCTACTTTGATATATTGCTTACGTATACAGTAGAGTAGTACAGGAACACATACATGCTATATAATCAAATCTATATTTTTCAGCACAAAATCTTAAAATACGAAATACCAGAGTCTTGAAGTCTAATTGTTTCTGCACATTTCCCTGATAATCCAATTGGGCTCAGTACTGGTTGAAAACAGTCTATGTTCTGCTTTAAGGAACATTCCAGTTTTCAGTCACTCATAGGGATGCAGGGGCAGATTTTGTTTGTATTCAGTCTTTTCCACATGGACAGCAGATTGAGCAGACATACATTCATCTGATCATAGCCTCATGGAGGAGCACACAGGTTGTCTCCTACAGCCCCATCCGTGGTCAGGAACAATGAGCCGTGCCTTCAGACACACTGTGCCCCCTGTTTTTCACGATTCCTCACACCCTCATTTCACCCATTTTGTCCATGTGTCATTTACATCCTCAGGATCCCCTTTCTCTGGGTGTTTTGTCTTGATCCCACCATTTTTGGCTTAAGGGGGCTTTACACGCTACGACATCGCTAATGCAAACTCGTCGGGGTCACGGAATTGGTGACGCACATCCGGCCGCTGTAGCGATGCCGTTGCGTGTGACACCGATGAGCGATTTTGCATCGTTGCAAAAACGTGCAAAATCGCTCATCGGTGACATGGGGGTCCATTCTCAAATATCGTTACTGCAGCAGTAACGAGGTTGTTCCTCGTTCCTGCGGCAGCACACATCGCTCCGTGTGACACCGCAGGAACGAGGAAGCTCTCCTTACCTGCCTCCCGGCCACAATGCGGAAGGAGGTGGGCGGGATGTTACGTCCCGCTCATGTCCGCCCCTCCGCTTCTATTGGGCGGCCGCTCAGTGACGTCGCTGTGACGCCACACGGACTACCCCCTTAGAAAGGAAGCGGTTCGCCGATCACAGCGATGTCGCCGGGCAGGTATGTGTGACGGGTCTGGGCGATGTTGTGCGGCACATGCAGCGATTTGCCCGTGTCGCGCAACAGATGGGGGCAGGTACCCACACTAGAGATATCGGGACCAATATCGCAGTGTGTAAAGCCCGCTTTGGTTTGTATACTGTTTTACAAGATTGGTAGTTCCTGAAACATTGGCCCTCAGCTAGTCCACCACTGATTGTCTTGTTTGAAGCCGCTCAAATGGCTCAGTATTCAGGGGTCACATTAGCGTAGCAGTATCTAATGACACTCGGCTCAAAATCTGCTGCGAGCGTGAGCCGAATGTCATGCGAGAATCGGAATACAGGTGCGGAGAAGAAGAAAATAAGAATTATTCTTACCGATAATTCGGTTTCTAGGACCTTCCACGACAGCATAGGAGGTTGTCTCTCCACGCCCTAATTGGGACAGGAAGTTCAAGAGGTTTAAAAGGACCCTCCCACCTCCCACAGCCAGTGTCTTACAAAGAATCCATAGCATATGAGAAGTACTACACATTCAGGAATATATGAATACATAGGGGAGGGAATTACCTGCTGTCGTGGAAGGTCCTAGAAACCGAATTATCGGTAAGAATAATTCTTATTTCTCTAGTCCCTTCCACGACAGCATAGGAGGAATACCAAAGAATTGATACCTAGGGGGGGACCACAGCCTTCAGGACTTTCCTGCCAAAGGCCAAATCCCTGTTGGAATCCAGATCCAGACGATAATGCTTCGTGAAAGTATGGAGCGAAGACCACGTAGCCGCCTTGCAGATCTGCTCAGGGGAGGCCCCTGCCCGTTCGGCCCAGGAGGCAGAGGTAGCCCTGGTGGAGTGCGCCGTGAATCCAGTAGGTGGAGAGAGATGCTGAGCGAGGTATGCATCTCTAATTGCTCGCACAATCCAGTTGGCGACTGTACTCTTAGCCACCTTCTTGCCCTTATTGCGGCCAAAGGGCTGGATGAACAGGTTAGAATCAAGGCGCCAAGCAGTAACCTCTAGGTAGTGCAACACTATCCGACGGACATCCAAAGAATGAAACACTTCCTCACCCGGAGTCCGAGGATTCTGACAGAAGGAAGGCAGGACGATTGACTGCGAACGGTGAAAATCCGAAACCACCTTGGGAAGGAAGGAAGGGTCCAGCTGAAAAACAATGCTGTCATCTCTGATGGTCAGGTAAGGTTCCCTAACAGACAAAGCCTGAAGTTCGCCGACTCTGCGAGCAGATGTAATAGCCACAAGAAAAGCAGTCTTGTGAGAAAGGGAACGAATGTTACAAGAGCACAGAGGTTCAAACGGAGACTGAGATAGTCCTGTAAGGACCACATTGAGATCCCAGCGAGGCGTCAGGACCCTCTGACGTGGACAGAGTCTACTAGCGGACACAAAGAACCGACGGATCCAACGATGATCTGCCAGAGCCGTGTCAAAGACTGCACTGAGTGCTGACACCTGAACTTTCAGGGTGCTAGGCCTAAGACCTAAGTCTAAACCACTCTGGAGAAAGTCCAGAATCTGCGCAATATTAGGCCGAAGAGGGTCAGGAGGCCGAGAACCACACCAGGAGGAAAATCTCTTCCAGATTTTGTTGTATATACTATTAGTCACAGGTTTACGGTTCTTCTGTAGCGTAGCCACAACTTTGTCAGAAAGCCCTTGGGCCTTCAGTGCCCGGGCCTCAGAAGCCAGGCAGCCAAGTTGAGTTTCTGGGGAGCCGGATGGAAAATCGGACCCTGTGACAGTAAGCTGGGGTCCAAACCTAAGAGGACTGGGCCGTCGATTCCTAGCGTCATGACCAGGCTGTACCAACTCCTCCGGGGCCACAGAGGGGCTACCAGTATAGTTGGGACCCCCTCGTCTCTGATCTTCCTCAGGGCCCGTGCGAGAAGAGGAAGAGGGGGGAACGCGTAAGCGAGGCGAAAGGACCAACTGTGGCAGAAAGCGTCTACCCCTAACGCCTCGTCCCTTGGGTTCAGGGAGAAATATGTTGCGACCTTGCGATTCCCTGCCGAGGCAAAGAGGTCCACCTCTGGTGCACCCCACCTTGCCACTAGAGAGCAGAACACCGCCTGATCCAGGCTCCATTCCCCTGGATGAACATCCCGACGACTCAGGAAATCCGCCTGAAGATTGAGGGAGCCCTTCAGATGGACCGCAGAAAGGGAGAGCAGAGATTGTTCTGCCCATTGAAAGATTCGGGAGGATACTGACTTCAGGGCGCCTGAGCGTGTACTGCCCTGATGGCGGAGATGTGCCACTGTTGTGACATTGTCTGAATATACCAGGACGTGAGAGTCCCGGACGAGGTCCTGAGCCGCAAGGAGGGCTTCCCTGACTGCCCTGAGCTCCCGGTAGTTGGAGGATTGGGAGCTGACGTAAGGACTCCAGACCCCTTGAAATGGGGAATTTGCCACCATTGCCCCCCATCATCGTAGGCTGGCATCTGTGGTCAGTGTAACCAGGGGTTTCTGAGTCCAGGCAACCCCCACCTGCAGGTTGGCGGGACTCAGCCACCAGAGAAGGGATGAGGAGACGGACTCCGAGAGGCGAAACCTTCTGTTTAGGGATGACGGGAGTCTGTCCCAATGTGCCAGGATATGATCCTGGAGACACCGAGAATGGGCCTGAGCCCACCTGACTGAAGGAATGCAGGATGTCATGGAACCCAGAGCTGACATAGCCGCTCGAAGCGTCGGGCAAGCCTGCCTGCGAAGCTTTGATATTTTGGCTAACAGAGCTATCCTGTGGCCCTCTGGGAGAAAAGATGCCTGTCTGTCGGAGTCCAGCAGCACTGAGAAACTGCCGAGTGGAGGAGGGGGTTAACTGATTTTTTGAGATTGGGAATCCATCCCAGAGACCGAAGGATTCCCAAAGACCTTTCCACATGGCTCCGGAGGGTTGGAGCAGATGGAGCCATGAGAAGAAAGTCATCCAAATATGGAACCAGACAGATACCCTGCAATCTTATGAAGGCGACCACCTCTGCCATGATCTTGGAAAAGATCCTTGGAGCTGAGGAGATCCCGAAGGGAAGTACATTGAATTGGAAATGAAGTACTTCCTCCCCGTGAAGCACCGCAAACCTGAGGTATTGCCTGTGTCCCGGATGGACGGGTACATGGAACTAGGCGTCTTTCAGATCTATAGAGGCCATCTGATGGTGTAGACCTATCAGGGGAATAGCTGATTTCACCGACTCCATCTTGAACCGCCGGTACCTGACCTGACGGTTTAGACGTTTTAAATTGATAATTATACGGACGTCGCCGGATGGCTTCTTGACCAGGAAGAGACGGGAGTAGTGTCCTACCCCTTCTTCCTGACTCGGGACTGGGGAAACGACCCCCGAGTGCACTAGCTCTATAATCTTTGTGTACAACAGAGCCTGTGAACCCGGTGACGCCAGCGCAGTGACTCGGAGACCCGGAAGAGGGGGGGAAAGGAATTCTATGAGAAGACCGTCCGAGATGATCTTCAGAACCCATTGGCAAGTGGTTATGGACTGCCACTGGGGAAGAAACGCTGAGAGTCTTCCCCCCACCCGGGCCGAGTCACTGTTTGTCCTGCTGAGGACGTTGCTGATGGGGAGGGATGAGGATGTTTCTCCCTCTACCTTTGGGATAGCTCCACCTGCCTGCCTTCCCTTACCCTCTGGGCTGGGAGGCCTGAGGCATCGAGGGACGAAAGGACCGCTTCCTGTTAGGTCTAGGATCGGGCAAGGCCTTACGATCAGTCGCCTTGTCCAGGATATCATCCAGGGCAGGCCCAAACACTAAATCCCCTTTAAACGGAAGTGAACAAAGCCTCATTTTGGAGGTGGAGTCTCCGCTCCAGGCCTTAAGCCAGAGGGCACGTCGGGCAGAGTTAGAAAGCACCGAGGTCCTGGCTGCCAGGCGGACAGATTCCACCGAGGTATCTGCCAGAAAACAGGTAGCCTTCCTAAGCAAGGGAAGGGATTCCAGTACTTCCTCCCTAGGGGTCCCTTGTGAAATATGAGCCTCCAACTGGTCTAACCACCTAATTAGGGACCTGGATACGCAGGTGGAGGCAATGTTGGCTTGAATAGAGGAAGACGATGCCTCCCAGGACCGCTTCATCAGGCCCTCTACCTTCCTATCCATCTGATCCTTCAGTTGGGAAGTATCCTCAAAGGGAAGAGCAGTTTGCTTAGCTACCCTAGCCACCTGAACGTCTACTCTTGGGACCTCCCAATGTAGTCCCGAAGGTTCCAGAGGAAACCGGCGTCTAAGGTCACTCCGTACCCGCCTCTCAGGAAATTCCCATTCCTGAGAGACAATATCCAAAACATTGGCATGAACTGGGAATCCCAACTGTTTGACTGACTTCAGGCCAGCAAACATTTCGTCCTGGATTGAAGGAAGAGACTGCACTTCCTCTAAACCCATAGTGCTCCGAACTGCCCCAATAAGATCCCCCAACTCTTCTGAGTGAAATAGAAAGGACTGGTCAGACCCCCCAGATGGAAATCCTTCATCAGGACCCTCAGAGGTGGAATCAGCGTCCTCCTGATCAGATGGGGTCGACTGGAGTCTCCTCTTTTTTGGAGGAGAGGGTCCAGGAGCAGGGCCAGGAGCAGGGCCAGGAACAGGAAGGGAGGCCAGAGAGGCCCTAATCTCCTGTTTCATCATGGACCGCAACTCATCTATCAGAGATGGTTGTTCGGCCCTAATAATCTGGTCCGTACATTGCTGGCAAAGCTTTTTATCCCATACTGCAGGGAGCTTCTTTATACAGATAGGACATTTTTTAATTTTTTCCACTCTGTCAGGTCTATCAGGCTTATCGGACTTGTCAGCTTTTTCTGACTTCTCAGGCTTCTCTGATTTTTCATTTCTGTCAGTTTTTTTGGAGGCCTTGTCCTCCTAGAAAACACAGACCATAGAGCCATAAATCATCTGATGAGACCTATGTCCGAGGGACCATTCCCCTCCATACTCACAGTAGCAGGGGGCACACTGGGTTCTGCAGATGCAGCTGCAGCGGAAGACATGACAGGGAGCACGGTTGCTTACCATGATCTGATGTCCTCGTGGCAGCCCTTATGCAAAAGGGCCTTCCCCCCCAGTGACGGTGCACGTTCCCCGCCTCCCGCATCCGGTCCTGGGCAGGCCGTGTCACCGTCGGCGTGCCTCCACGCTGCCTCCGCAAACCGGAAGCGCTCGACCGGAAGTCCGCAAGACCGGAAGTCCCGCCCCCGGGAGCACTTCCGGATCGCTCCGGCAGCGTGCATGCGGGAAGCGGCCGGCGGCTCAGGGAGGACGCCGGCCGGGGAGCTCAACAGCCTGCATCACCCCTCAGGAGGATCCGGAAGGCTGGAGCAGCGGTCCCCCACAGCGTGAGGGAACAGCAAGGGAGGAGCGGTGAAGGCCCGACCGATGCTGTCCGGCTTAAGGTAACAGGGGAAGAAGGAAAAAGAAAAAAGAAAAAAAAAAAAAAAAATACTGTAGTTCGCCGGCCACCACAGCATAGGAGAAAAACAAAACCTCTCCATGCCCCATGGGGACAGGAAAGACATTGGCTGTGGGAGGTGGGAGGGTCCTTTTAAACCTCTTGAACTTCCTGTCCCAATTAGGGCGTGGAGAGACAACCTCCTATGCTGTCGTGGAAGGGACTAGAGAAATAATATCTCCATCGTCTGTCTCTGCATATATCGGACTATACGCGGATGTCATCAGTCTAGTCCAGTGCACATACTCTTGCTTTTTTTCCTGACAAATGGAAAACTGCTCTGTTTTTTAAAGCAGCATGTCAATACTTTCAGCATTTTTGCAACTTTTTTCACCATTGAACCACAACAGCTGCGTTTTTGCAGTTTTTGTAGTGAATGAAACTAACTTTATTTAAACATGTACTGTAGACAAATGACAAACCAAAAAAAGCAGCAAAAAAAGAGAATTTTGTTTACTTACCGTAAATTCTTTTTCTTATAGTTCCGTCATGGGAGACCCAGACCATGGGTGTATAGCTACTGCCCCCGGAGGACACACAAAGTTACTACACTCAAAACGTGTAGCTCCTCCCTCCTAGCATATACACCCCCTGCTAGCCAGTCCTAGCCAGTTTAGTGCAAAAGCTGAAGGAGGACATCCACCCACAAGAAGAGAGAGTAAAATCCGGAAGAACCGGAACCTCTGTCTACAACAATAACAGCCGGTGAAGACACACGGAACAAGAAACCTGCCAACAGGCAATAGGGAGGGTGCTGGGTCTCCCATGACGGAACTATAAGAAAAAGAATTTACGGTAAGTAAACAAAATTCTCTTTTTCTTTATCGTTCCTATGGGAGACCCAGACCATGGGACGTTCAAAAGCAGTCCATGGGTGGGAATAAACAGACAACTGAGAAGCAGGCAAACCTAACTTCACAAATGGGCGACAGACGCCGGAAAGATGCGTCTGCCCAGGCCCGCGTCTGCCAAAGCATGAGCATGCCTTGGGTAGTGCTTCGAAAAAGTATGCAGACTAATTCGAGCTGCAGTCTGACAGACCTACTGAGCCGTAACCTGGTGCCTGAAAGCCCAAAAAGGCGCCGACAGGTCTGATCAAATGTGCTCTGATCCCCGGCGGGGAAGGCACTTGAGTACACTTGTAGGTCTCCGAAATGGCCGACCTAAGCCAACGAACCAGGGTCGGCTTAGATGCCGAGAGACCGCTACGCTGACTAGCAGTCAGCACCAGAGAGAGGTGCACCGCCTAATAACGGCGGTGCGAGACACATAGATCCGGAGCGCCCGCACCAGATCCAGGATATGCAACGCTTCCTCAAGCGATGAACAGGAGCCGGACAAAAGGAAGGCAGGGAAATTGCCCCGGATAAGGTGGAAGCAGTAACCACCTTAGGGAAAAAAGTCCGGAGTCGGACGGAGACCACCTTGTCTTGATGCAAAAGACCAAAAAAAGGGGGTGACTCCGAGAGAGTGCAGCCAGAACTCTCTGCCGGGAAAATATAGCCACTAGAAAGACTACTTTCTGTGAAAGATGAAACAAAGAAACCTCCCCAAGAGGCGCAAAGGGGGGTTTCCGGGAACCGGGAGGACCGGATTAAGGTCCCAGGGCTCCATAAGCCGCCGGAAAGGCGGAATGATGTGAGATGCGCCCTTAAAGGAGCGCACCGGAGCCAGCCGGACGATACGCCGCTGGCACATACTGACAGAGCCGAGACCTGTCCCTTAATGAGGGATAGTCCTAGCTGTAGACCGGACTGTGGAAGGGACAGGAGGGTCGGCAAGGCCAAAAAGGTCAAAGGACACTTTGGAGCTCGAGTCATAGCGGAGATGACTTCAGGAAGGATACCAGAAGTCGCCAAGATCCGAGACTCAAGAGCTACGCCGTCAATCTGAGAATCCAGAATTCTGATGGAAAAAACGGACCTTTTGAGAAAAGGTCTGGACGGTCCGGAAGATGCCATGGCAACCCAACGGACAGAAGGAGCAGGTCAGAGTACCAAGCCTGCCTGGGTCAGTCTGGAGTATGAGAATGACCCGACGGCCCTCTTTACTGATCTTGCGCAGGACTCTGGACAAGAGGTAGAGGGTGAAATACGTAAAGAGACGAAGCTGGGGTCAAACATGAACCAGTGTGTCTACCGCAAAACCTGAGGATTGTGGACCACGGTTGGACAGCTGAAATAGTCTGCCTCGCAGTTTTCACATCTAGGATGTGGGCTGCGGATACGGTGGACTAGGAGTCCCTTGTCCACTGAAGAATGTTGAGCCGCCAGGATTGCCAGGCGGCTGAGTGTCCCGCCCTGGAAGCTGATGTAGGAAAAACGCTGTCACGTTGTCCGACTGGACTCGAATGTGCCTAGCCGCCAACAGATGGTGAAGGCTTAGAGAGCTAGAAATACAGCTCTGATTTCCAGCACATTGATCCAGAGGGCTGATTCGGACAGAGTCCAAGCGCCCTGCGCTCCACGGTGGAGATATACTGCTCCCAAGGCGGATAGACTAGCATCCTGGTGAGGCTCACCCGGGACGGGGCCAGGAAGGAGCGCTCCTGAGACAGAGTGGCCGAAGCCACCACTGAAACGAGCCTCTGGTCAGTGGCGAAGTCACCACCCCGTGGGAGGAGGGAGTTCGCTTGTACAGCGGAAAACATCCAGTCTCAGAGGACGCAGGAGAAACTGGGCAAGGAATCGCTTCCATTGATGCCACCGTCTGACCAGCACCTGTATATGGTGTCTGATAGAACGACGCCGACCGCCAGCTGATCGACTAAGAGCAGCTTCACAAGTGCCGATAGAGTCTCGAATTGCGTCCCTGAGAACCTCTGGTTCGAAGTCAGAGTGGACTTGGGCAGAAAGACAAGCCACCCGAATAGGTTAGAGTCGCGAGAGTGAGCGAAGCACTCTGCTAAGAGTCAGCACTGGATGAAGCCCCGACAAGAAGGCCGTCCAGGGCAAAAGATCACTGCCAATCCCTAGGGGTGCAGGACCCTAATCACAGCTGCCCCAATGAGAATACTCGAGGGGCCGTGGCTAACCCCAAGGGAAGAGCCACGAATTGGACCACTCCGATTGTCAAAACGTAGTCAACGCTGGTGTGAAACTGCGATTGACCCCTGCAGATAGGCATCTCTGATGCCGATGGCTGCTAGGGAATCTCCTTGGGTTCTTGATTGATCCGGTGAAAAACACACGGAACAAGACCGAGACTCCATGTGAAAACGCCACACCTGACTATGCTTGAAAAGCTAAAGATCCAGGTCGGAAGGCACCGCCCTCTTCGGGGACTAGGAATAGATTTAAGCAAAAATCTCAGAACCGTTCCCAGTCGGGAACCGGTACAATTACTCCATTGGTCTGCAAGAAATGCCACGGCCTGTGAGAAGGCGGCGGCCTTGGAGCCGGGAGGAGTTGACAGAAAAAATCTGTTTGGCGGGTGGACAGAATTCCATCCTGTAGCCATGGGAGATATAATCCCGCCCCCACTGAACGGAGACGTGTTAGAACCATACGTCGCCAAGTGGAGAGAGCCTGCCACCGACCAAGGAGGTTGTTGGCGTGGCTAGATAGCTCGGAGGAAGCTGGCTCAGTGGCAGCATCTCCTGCGGTCTTCTGAAGACGCAGCTTCGAGCCATTTGGTTCTATGAACCTAGGCCGAGCTAGAGGACGATCAGATGGAGGAACGGAAACCACCGAAACCTCAACTGATTCCTGCCCTGGACAGGTTCCCTGGTTTAGGATTGTGGCGAGGAAGCACACTCCCCGCCAAGAACTTCCTTAATTTCACCCAGCTTGGTTCCGGGGAAACTGGGCCCACCAAGGGGGAGCCCAGCCAGGAACCTCCATAGAGGCATCTGCCTTCCAATTTCGAAGCCACAGGAGCCTGCGGATAGCGAGGAAGGTAGCCCAGACCACCGCCGTGCGGCGTCTAGCATGGCAGACCTGGCAGAGGATGAAAAGACTGAAGTCTGGAGTTCAGGCAACCGTTTTGGGCATAGAGTCCCTGTGAGAGAATGCATCTCCTCCAGAGAAGCAGAGAAGTTACAAAAAACCGCACTGCTGTAAGCTGAGGAGAACAAGCTCCTGCCGTTCCCATACCGACTTGGCCCAAAGGACAACCGGGCGGACCGCAGAACCTTAAGTGAGGAGCCATCAGCCACTGACATAACTTTCCGGGCTGAGCCACCTGAAGTGAATGAGCCCACTTCTTGACTACCATGGGTGGACAGGGGAAACACAGTCCTCAGAAACACGCTTCATCTCAGAGCGGAGTGAGGTCCAGTACAAAATTAATGTACGGTAGAATCCTATAGAGGTGCCGTCAGCCACTGATACAACTAACCGGGCAGTCTAGACCGGAGTGGCTACCCTCTCTGAAGGGAGGGGGAGACAGGCAGCAGAACCCCGCTGTGGGGTCTGCAGGATAGGCTGTGGGCTTGGACGCAGCGGGCTGAAAACTGGAGTGGTTAAGTAACACACTCCTTGACCTGCTAAAGGTAAACTGTGCCTTTCTGCCAGCGGGGAATACTCCCCTGATCAGGCGGACACAAGAATAATGGACGCAAGCCAATCATTCGCATCTGCGTCACCTACGGACGGATCAATGTACATAAAGTAGCGTCCGTGTCCGCGGTAGAGACATCTTCCTCGTCCGGTGAATCAGCTCGTAATCGGAGCTGCGGGACGGGGAGGACAGGGGACCCTGCGTCTCCCTGTCAGGAGAACGGGGTCTGAGCCCAGAAGGAGAGTCCCTTGTGAGCTTGGCCGAGCGAGCAGAAAACGCCCTGAGAGGGGAACTGCATGCTCAGCAGATGCCGGGACAGCCGACCCCTGGAAATAGGAATCCTATGGGGGTCAGCCACCAAAACCGGAGCAGCTGGAGGGACCATTAATGAGCCCCCATGCTGAGGGGCCACAGTGGTTAGGAGCTCGGTATAGCCGTACGAGACTACCTGCAGTGGATAATAAAGAAACAGCCTGCAGCCTCGCTCTGTGAGACATGCTGCAGAGGTGGGGGCTCTGTCCAGCATGCGTAGAATACCCAAGACAGGGGTTCAGCCTGGGGGGACTCCCACCTAAGAACCATTACAGTGTGCCGGTTCAGGCAATATGAGGTTACATAACCAATAGGGAGCCCCTTTAAAATCTCAAAAATTGATTCCCATCCAAGACTAATACCTACAATTAAGACACAGGAATCTAGATTGCTTGCAAAAAGTGAAACAATTGTTTTTATTAATTAAGCAAAGTACATTTTCATTTTAAATGGTGACATTTCACAAAAGGACCATAGTTTAGTGACAAAATGGAGGGAAAATAGTATAGCCACACTAAATGTTTATGGTGATGCACCCCGAGTAGGCAGGAACCCTTATAAGTCCACCAATGTATTAATTGCCAGTTAAGACCACACGGCAGAATTGTCAGGGAAATAATATCTCAGACGCTGAACCTATGTGCCCAGATATCATTATACATGTGTGCCAACCGACCTATTATGGTCCAATGGTAACACTATCAATGTAGATGTAAACACCCTCAATCCTGACTTTAACTTAAAGGCTGTGCATGAATATTCAATAAAGTGTGTGCAAGATTTACGCTGGGAAAAAAATGGTATATCTACCCAGTGTTACACTAGATCCAGGACACACATGAATGTGTTATCAAGTACAAGTGATGTACTGAAGGACTAGTTAAACCAACAATACACCTGCAATACTGCTATGTTGGTCCATACCTGAAGTCATGTTTGGTAAGGGTTAGAGGGTTTCCACGTGGTCGGGGTCCGTCACCAGTAAACCTGCCTCAACGCGCGTTTCACCGCTTCGGTTTCGTCAGGAGGCTTATGTGTTGCAAAGTGATGTCCCCTTTTATAGATCCCTCGGTCAGGTGCAGGTGTGCGCGGACCGTCAGCTGTTGTGGACGCGCCCACCGACATGATGCAGATCCCGCGAGCCCGTCGCCTGTCGAGCGCGTCATACGCCGCGTGACCGCAAACATGCGGTCAGCGGTCATGTGACACGGAGCCAGCAAGGAAACCGGATGTATCATCCGGTTGCCCTGCCAACTCTCTCAGTCGGCTGGCTTGCCCGCGGTGATATGCAGCGCATGCCCGAGGCGCGTCAGAACCGTCTGCGCGCACACCATAAGCCCGATCATCATAGATCATAATAATACTATGACCACACCAATGGCAAGTAACCTAACACATTCCACAAATTAATGATCAACTGTTTAAATATGAACATTGCAGCTATAAAGCTAAGAGAGAAGGACAGAAGATAAAGGTAAAGATGAAGGGATCACAAAACACTATTTATGTTCATCAGATGACAAAACGTAATATACTAGTTCTTACTATAATCATTGTATGTAAACGTATCTGATGAACACTTATACATATATATAGAAAATACTGTAATCCCAGTTTTGTATATTTTTTTTTTCTCATTGTTTTTTCTTTTCCTTCTCTCCTTCCATAGGTTTGTAATGTAGGTTATTACACATCGTCCAATAGGGGTCATCATTCAAAGATGGTAAATATATAGTGGAACTATACCATATGGGGAGCTACAAAAAAAACCAAATAATTAGAATTAAAAACATGTGTAAGATGAGTAAAATAAATTAAAATTCGCGCTAATCTGATAAGTAGGACTTGAAGCTTAGGGACTCATTCAGTCCCTTAGGTGTCATTGTATCCAGGACTACTATCCACTTTGTTTCTTTTTTCAATAGTTCGTTCTTATAATCACCTCCCCTGGAACCCAGACTGACATGGTCAATGCCCTTTACCTTAAAACCTGTAGGGTTACTCTTATGTTGGAGAAAGAAGTGCCGTGGTATTGTTTTTAACCCTACTATGTCCTGGCAACCCTTGGCATTGACTATGTCCCTCACATGTTCCAGGGTTCGCACCCGTAATTGCCTTGTGGTCATGCCTATATATATTTTGTTACACGGACACCAGGCATAATATATGACCATGTCCGTCCTACATGTAATATTATGGGTGATAGAGTAGTTTTTGGAAGCAGCACTATCGTTAAACGTCATGCTCCTCTGAATATATTTGCACGCTGTGCAATTCCCACACTGAAAACATCCCCATCTAGGTCCTTTTTGACCCAGTATGTTATGTGGCGGAGGGACGTAATGACTACGCGTGAGCATGTCTCTCAAATTTTTAGACCTCCGCCAAGTCATTGCTGGGTATGTTGTCAAATGTTTGGCCAGATCTTTGTCTGCCAACAAAATCTGCCAATATTTTCTGAAAATAGTGGTCTCATGGCATCGTTACATTGATGATATCCTGTTTATATGGCAGGGCCCTGAGGCATCCCTGGTGAATTTTTTGCAAAGACTTAATGTGAACGAATTTAATATTCGGCTCACATCTAAATATGACTATTCAAGGGTGGAGTTTCTGGACATTCTAATCATTAGAGGGGAGGACGGTCAGATAGTTACGGATGTATTTAGGAAAAAAACGGCGACTAATACACTCTTGCACGCCTCGTCCTCACACCATCCTCAAACTATTAAGGCAGTACCCACAGGACAATTCTTACGTATGAGGAGAATATGTTCGAATGATAGAAATTTCGATATTCAAGCTCAACGACTACGGACTAATTTGGAAGAACGTGGCTACAAGCCCAAAAACATCAGGCAGGGCTTCATTAGGGCAGCAAAGAGTGAGCGAGAGCATCTATTGGTCACACATAAAAGAAAACAGAACCTCCAACCAGTTAGATTTGTCACCAATTTTAATGATAAATGGAACGAGATTGGAGGTATTTTCAGAAAATATTGGCAGATTTTGTTGGCAGACAAAGATCTGGCCAAACATTTCACAACATACCCAGCAATGACTTGGCGGAGGTCTAAAAATTTGAGAGACATGCTCACGCGTAGTCATTACGTCCCTCCGCCACATAACATACTGGGTCAAAAAGGACCTAGATGGGGATGTTTTCAGTGTGGGAATTGCACAGCGTGCAAATATATTCAGAGGAGCATGACGTTTAACGATAGTGCTGCTTCCAAAAACTACTCTATCACCCATAATATTACATGTAGGACGGACATGGTCATATATTATGCCTGGTGTCCGTGTAACAAAATATATATAGGCATGACCACAAGGCAATTACGGGTGCGAACCCTGGAACATGTGAGGGACATAGTCAATGCCAAGGGTTGCCAGGACATAGTAGGGTTAAAAACAATACCACGGCACTTCTTTCTCCAACATAAGAGTAACCCTACAGGTTTTAAGGTAAAGGGCATTGACCATGTCAGTCTGGGTTCCAGGGGAGGTGATTATAAGAACGAACTATTGAAAAAAGAAACAAAGTGGATAGTAGTCCTGGATACAATGACACCTAAGGGACTGAATGAGTCCCTAAGCTTCAAGTCCTACTTATCAGATTAGCGCGAATTTTAATTTATTTTACTCATCTTACACATGTTTTTAATTCTAATTATTTGGTTTTTTTTGTAGCTCCCCATATGGTATAGTTCCACTATATATTTACCATCTTTGAATGATGACCCCTATTGGACGATGTGTAATAACCTACATTACAAACCTATGGAAGGAGAGAAGGAAAAGAAAAAACAATGAGAAAAAAAAAATATACAAAACTGGGATTACAGTATTTTCTATATATATGTATAAGTGTTCATCAGATACGTTTACATACAATGATTATAGTAAGAACTAGTATATTACGTTTTGTCATCTGATGAACATAAATAGTGTTTTGTGATCCCTTCATCTTTACCTTTATCTTCTGTCCTTCTCTCTTAGCTTTATAGCTGCAATGTTCATATTTAAACAGTTGATCATTAATTTGTGGAATGTGTTAGGTTACTTGCCATTGGTGTGGTCATAGTATTATTATGATCTATGATGATCGGGCTTATGGTGTGCGCGCAGACGGTTCTGACGCGCCTCGGGCATGCGCTGCATATCACCGCGGGCAAGCCAGCCGACTGAGAGAGTTGGCAGGGCAACCGGATGATACATCCGGTTTCCTTGCTGGCTCCGTGTCACATGACCGCTGACCGCATGTTTGCGGTCACGCGGCGTATGACGCGCTCGACAGGCGACGGGCTCGCGGGATCTGCATCATGTCGGTGGGCGCGTCCACAACAGCTGACGGTCCGCGCACACCTGCACCTGACCGAGGGATCTATAAAAGGGGACATCACTTTGCAACACATAAGCCTCCTGACGAAACCGAAGCGGTGAAACGCGCGTTGAGGCAGGTTTACTGGTGACGGACCCCGACCACGTGGAAACCCTCTAACCCTTACCAAACATGACTTCAGGTATGGACCAACATAGCAGTATTGCAGGTGTATTGTTGGTTTAACTAGTCCTTCAGTACATCACTTGTACTTGATAACACATTCATGTGTGTCCTGGATCTAGTGTAACACTGGGTAGATATACCATTTTTTTCCCAGCGTAAATCTTGCACACACTTTATTGAATATTCATGCACAGCCTTTAAGTTAAAGTCAGGATTGAGGGTGTTTACATCTACATTGATAGTGTTACCATTGGACCATAATAGGTCGGTTGGCACACATGTATAATGATATCTGGGCACATAGGTTCAGCGTCTGAGATATTATTTCCCTGACAATTCTGCCGTGTGGTCTTAACTGGCAATTAATACATTGGTGGACTTATAAGGGTTCCTGCCTACTCGGGGTGCATCACCATAAACATTTAGTGTGGCTATACTATTTTCCCTCCATTTTGTCACTAAACTATGGTCCTTTTGTGAAATGTCACCATTTAAAATGAAAATGTACTTTGCTTAATTAATAAAAACAATTGTTTCACTTTTTGCAAGCAATCTAGATTCCTGTGTCTTAATTGTAGGTATTAATATGAGGTTACATGCAGCACATGTAGAGTACAGCCTTGTAGCTTTGCTGCTAGAGTGAGACATGCTGCTGAGGGGGAGATTCTATGATAAAGAATTAACTCCTTCAGCATGCCTGAGAGTGTCATGCTGCTGAGGAGGAGATTCTATGATAAAGAATTAACTCCTTCAGAATGCCTGAGAGTGTATAAAAGTGCACAACCAGGGGTTGTGACTTATCAGGCCATATTATGAGTGCCCTCCGGATTCCAAGCCTGGACCCTCAGCCAGTATTCCTTCCCTGTGCTGCAGGGCAGCCAGCGCCGACCAGTGTACTAAGACGCTGAGAAAATGGCGCCAGAGTGAGGGGGGGAGGCGGGGTTTAACCCAGGAGCGGGAATCGGAGGGCGAAGGAGATGTACAGGGGAGGGAATCATCACCTCAAAAAGGAGCGTCCTCCCCTGTGCAGAGCGGCCGGCGGGCGGCTCTGCAGCGTCCCCCTGCATGCCTGACATGCAGGGGAACGAAACGAAACTAGGCCGCGGCTGAAGCCGGGGCCTAAAGTTATGCATGCGGCCGAAAATCAGGCCTCATCGGCGCGGTTCTCAGTAAAAACTGTGGAACCGGCCGGAAACACAGTAAACAAAGCAGCATTATTCAGCAATCACTGTCCCCCCCAATAAAAGTGCCCCACATGCAGAAAGACCCTCTGAATAAACGTCTCTATACTTAGCTTTGAGACGCAGGGTCCAGTCCCTGTGGGGTGGGGGTCAGTGCTCCGTCCAGCAGGGTCCTGCACAAGGGCTGCGGATGGAGGCCGGTCTCCTGCAAGGCAGTGAGAACCGTGTTGGCTCCCACTTCAAATCAGAGCCCCTAAGGGATGTTGAAGGAGCGCGGCATGAAGGGCTCCTGCCCTGAAGTCAACCTTAACAGCACTGCCGCCAGGGGAGTGTGAAGGGACATGCCGGGGGTCCAGTGGACCCGCTTTTCTTCCAAATCTTTGTAAAAAATGAAAAATCAAAAAGGGATGCATGTGTGTGTGTGGATCCTCCTGACACAAAGCAAGAAACTGTCTAGGACTGGCTAGCAGGGGGTGTATATGCTAGGAGGGAGGAGCTACACGTTTTGAGTGTAGTAACTTTGTGTGTCCTCCGGGGGCAGTAGCTATACACCCATGGTCTGGGTCTCCCATAGGAACGATAAAGAAAAAAACAAGCAGCATAACCTTCTTTATTGAAAGCGGCTTTTTTTTTTTTTTTTACTGGCAAGAGCAGGTTTTGCTGCAGAAAAAAATGCAATGTGTGAACAAAGACCAAAGATCCCAGATGGCCAACAATTTTACTAACATATTGAAAAACCATAAAAAAAAAATCATTAATATTGCAGCCCATCATTCACACAGGGCATCTTTTGCTGCGTTTTTGAGGTCACAAAGGTGCACCTATATGCATGCATTTCCTTCCCCCAGCAAAGTCTATGAGATTTCTATTTTGCTGCCCACACTGGGCATCTTTTGTTGGCTGCGTTTTTCAAGATGCAGCGTGTCAATTCTTTTTGCGTTTTCACTGCGTTTTTGACTCCTAGTCAATAGATTTGACTTAAACACATTGAGAAAAACGCCGTAAAAACGTGGTAAAAACACATTGCGTTTCTGGTGCATTTTAGATGCACTGACAAAAAAAGATGCCGCGTGTGAACATATGAACACATTGGCAGAATTTACTATGAACTGTAAAATGATGAAAACTGCAGTAAGAATCATCTGCCCCAGCTGGAAAAAAACCCAAGAGATTTCTTTTAGGCCTCTTTCACACGTCCGTGAAAAACGACGCAGGTTTTTCACGGACGTGTCAGAGGTGCGTTTTGCTCTCCGCGAGTCGTGTTTATGGCACACGTGTGTTATCCGTGATAACACATGGAGAACGGGAACTTTCTGCTCACCTGTCCCTGGCGTTGCTCTCCGTGGTGCTGATCTTCGGTCTCCAGCCCTGCCGACTCCCCGCTGCTGCAGCTTCCGGCCGCAGTGAAGTGAATATTCAATGAGCATAATGAGCGGCGGTCGGAAGCAAGTGACCGCAGCGGCAGAGACAGGAGGGCTGGAGAAGGTAAAGTTTTATTATTTTCTCAGACACGTGTGTTTTCTCCGGCGCGTGTCACACGGAACACCTCCGTGTGGTCCATTTGCGCTCTGTGTGACACCCGTGATGCCAGAGAAAAACGGACATGTCCACGTGTGGAGTACACGGACACACGGTCCATGGCAGAACACGCACATGAGCGCAGACCCATTGATTTAAATGGGTCTACGTGTGCCCGTGTCTCCGGTACGTGAGGAAACGGACCAAACACGTAACAGAAACACGGGCGTGTGAAAGAGGCCTTATGGACAGGGAAAAAAGGGCCTTATTTTCATGAATTGTCCAGGAATTTTTAAACAGGTGGTGAACCTGGCTCAATTCCACCACATAATGATTCCCTTGTGTAAGTGCACCCATACTACTAGAGTGCAGGGTGGAAAAGCGCTTGGCTCTGACATATTGGGCAACATGTATGAACTAAGTGGTCATGTACTCCACATTCATTGCCAACTGTACCGAATTTCACAGACCTCTTGGGCCGACAAAGGGAGATGTTTCTGGTTCACGATGGGCCGGGCTTACACATCCCCAGAAATGTAATCCCAGCAATACACCAAAGTGACTGCAGCCCTTTACTCTGTCCCTGCGATAAAAATGCTCATTGTGTGTGTTATTGGTCACCTTTGGGGACAGTTTTGTTTTTTGACTTCTAAGCTTGTATTTAACTCATTTTTGTAATGAGGTTGCACTAAGAATTTTGCACAATTTCCTCACCACTCAACCATAACCAATTAACTCAGCCTTTCCTTAACCAAGAATCAGCAAAAACATTAGTGTATGCCCTCATCTCCCGCCTGGACTACTGCAACCTCCTGCTCTGTGGCCTCCCTTCCAACACTCTTGCACCCCTCCAATCTATCTTAAACTCTGCGGCCCGCTTAATCCACCTCTCCCCTCGCTCTTCCCCAGCCTCGCCACTCTTCCAATCCCTTCACTGGCTTCCCATTGCCCAAAGACTCCAGTTCAAAACACTAAGCATGACATACAAAGCCAAGCACAACCTGTCTCCTCCCTACATCTGTGACCTAGTCTCCCGGTACCTACCTGTACGCAACCTCAGATCCTCACAAGATCTCCTTCTCTACTCCTCTCTCATCTCCTCTTCCCACAATTGCATACAAGATCTCTTCTGTACCTCCCCAATACTCTGGAATGCTCTACCTCAGCATATCAGACTCGCCCCTACCGTGGAAAGCTTCAAGAGGAACCTCAAGACCCATCTCTTCCAACAAGCCTACAACCTACAATAACCCTCAGTCCAGAACACCACTGCGCAACCAGCTCTGTCCTCACCTATTGTACCATCACCCATTCCCTATAGACTGTGAGCCCTCGCGGGCAGGGTCCTCTCTCCTCTGTGAGACTGTGACCGGGGTTATCTATGACGGCCGGTATGTCTCGCCCCGGTTGTGCTCACTCCATGATAGAAAGCAACTCCACTCCGGGGTTAATGCTGTTTCCCTACAGGCTTCAGGAAGGGTTAAAAGGAAACAGGAACGAGGGCAGGTGTGCCGGGTGTGAGGGAGTGATCACATCTCCCTGAGTTCTCTGCCGGAAAGGCACATATGTACTATTGTGGACTTGTTCTTTGGATAATAAACCGTGTGCTGTGAACCTTGGTGCCTGGATCCCGTGTCTTCTGCAGCGCAGCCGACGACGCTACCTCACATATGGTGGAGAATCGGCGGGCATGACAGCCGGTGAGGTGTAGCATCCATCCCTGGTGACCCAGCTGCGCATGTCCTGGATTCGAGCGGCTATACTACAGCCCAAACCCGGCGACGCCATGGAGGACATACTAAAGCATTTGGCTCAGGCTAATGCACAGCAGCAACAGGCTAATGCACAGCAGCAACAGGCTAATGCACAGCAGCAACAGACCAATGCACACCTGCTCCAATCCTTGCAAGTGCAGGAAAAAAAATTCCAAGAACAGATGGATCAGGCCAATGCACGTCAGCAGCAAGCCTTGCAATTGCAGGAAAAAAGGCACCAAGAACAGATGGTTCTCCTGGCCAAGTCGATCCGTGCCGGACCGACAGCAACAACCCCGGGACCGGGTGACGACGGCAGCGTCCGGAAAGCGGTGAGACAAGCGTTGCTAAAGATGACCCCGGGTGATGATGTGGAAGCGTTCCTGGCGGTGTTTGAGCGGGTGGCCGAGCGGAAAAAGCTGCCGACCCCGCAGTGGGCTGAGGTATTGTCACCCTATCTGACGGGGGAACCCCAAAAAGCGTACCTGGACCTCTGTACCGAGGACGCCATTGACTATGTGACCCTGAAAGCCGAAATACTGGCTCGGTTGGGGGTGAATACCTATGTACGGGCTCAGCGGGTAAATCAGTGGTTCTTTGAGGAAGCCAAACCTGTACGCTCCCAGGCCTATGACTTGTTGCATCTCGTAAAAAAGTGGTTGCAGCCTGACACTCTGAGCCCGGCGCAAATGGTAGAAAGGGTAGTTGTTGACCGTTTTGTACGCACTTTACCCGTCACCATTCAACGGTGGGTTGGACAGGGCGACCCAAGTACCCTGGACCAATTAGTATGCCTGGTAGAGCGGCATGTGGCTACGCAGGACTTGATACGGGACACTGAGACTATGCGTACCGCCCGTCGGTCCGGCCCCTCCAAGCCTAGGGCCAAGGACCCACCGCTGACACCGGTGCGGGAGTCCGCTACCGTCCCGTCTGAGGCCGCACCCTCCGTCCCTGAGGTCCGGAAAACTATGTACCCTAAACGACAACTCGTCAAGGGGGTGTCCTTCCCTATTAGATGTTGGCAGTGCCAGCGGGTGGGACATATGGAAGCCCAGTGTCCCCTCACCACGGAGCCCATGGATTGTGGGGTTACCCGCCGGGGTTCAATGTATGCTCAGGTGGTGTGTACCGCTGACCTGGTCTACCCAGAGACTGAGCCCCACTTGTGCCACATACAGGTGAATGGATGTCCGGTTACAGGCTTGTTGGATTCCGGAAGCTTAGTGACCCTTGTGCGATCAACCCTAAGGGCTAAAGTAAAGGCCACAGGACGTACCGTGGGGGTGGTTTGCATACATGGGGACCGCCGAGACTATCCCACGGGGATAGTCACCATCACAGCACCTTGCGGTCAGGTGCAACATGAGGTGGGACTTATTAATACTCTTCCCTATGATGTGATCCTAGGAAGGGATCTGCCCTATTTTTGGACTTTATGGAAGGGACCTCCTAAGTCCCCTCAGATATTGGTCAGTCCGGGACCTGAGCCCTACAATCCTGAATCCGGGACGCCTGCCGTAGGGGTCCCCATGATAGGGACAGGATGTGAACCTGATAGGTCGCCCCTAGAGGTATTGGCAGGAGAGGCTGAGACGGTCGAGCCCATCCCGGAGTTGGAGGCGTCCCCGGATACGTTTGGGACAGCCCAACTCCAGGACCCTACATTAATACATGCCCAGAGTCGGGTGACAGTAGTTGACGGGGTGGCACAGCTGCCTGGTGCCCAGGTAAGATACCCCCATTTCGCTCTTAAGCAGGATTTACTCTACCGGGTAGATGAAATACGGGGCGTAGGGGTAGAGCAGTTGGTGGTGCCCCAGCCGTATCGCCGGCGGGTCCTCGACTTGGCTCATAAACACCTGATGAGTGGTCACCTAGGGGTCAAGAAAACGCAGGAGCGAATATTGCAAAGGTTCTATTGGCCCGGGGTCTTTGGGGAGGTAAAACGGTTCTGCGAAACCTGCCCGGAGTGTCAGCTTACCGCACCCCTGACCCACTTTCGCAGTCCGTTGGTACCGTTACCCATTATAGAAGTCCCTTTTGAACGGATAGGGATGGATCTGGTGGGGCCCCTCGTAAATTCTGCTCGAGGGCACCAGCATATCCTAGTGATCGTTGACTATGCCACCCGGTATCCAGAGGCGATACCTCTCAGACATACTGCAGCAAAGCTTATAGCTCGGGAGTTGTTTGCTGTGTTCTGCCGGGTGGGGTTGCCCAAGGAGATCCTTACGGATCAGGGGACCCCATTCATGTCTAAAGTGACCAAAGAACTATGCCGGCTACTCCAGATCAAGCAGTTGCGTACGTCTGTGTATCATCCTCAGACGGATGGTTTAGTGGAACGATTCAATAAAACCCTGAAAACCATGCTCAAAAGGGTGATTTCCAAAGACGGGAAAGACTGGGATATGATGCTAACCTATTTGATGTTTGCCATACGAGAGGTGCCACAGGCATCCACGGGGTTTTCGCCTTTTGAATTGTTATACGGGCGACATCCCCGGGGATTGTTGGACCTGGCAAAAGAAACCTGGGAACAGGAGCCCACCCCCCATAAAAGTGTGATTGAACACATTTTGGGTATGCAGAACCGCATAAGCGCGGTCATGCCAATTGTGAAGGAGCATTTACAGGAGGCTCAGGCCGCGCAAAGCGGCCGCTACAATAGACAAGCCACCGTGCGGACCTTTAATCCCGGGGATCGGGTGTTGGTATTGATCCCCACGGCGGAGAGTAAATTCCTGGCTCAGTGGCACGGCCCCTACGAGATAAAGGAAAGAGTCGGGGTGGTTAACTATAAAGTATTGCAGCCCCGTAGGCGGAAACCTGAACAAATATACCATGTCAACTTATTAAAACCTTGGCAGGAACGGGAAAGCCTGATGGCTGTTTTCTCCCCATCTCCCTCCTCTTCGGGTCGTTCACATCCGGCTCCAGCGACCTCCGGAGAGGACGAACTGGAAGTAAGGATTGGAGAAGCCCTCACCAAGCAACAGAGGCGAGAGGCCAGACGGTTGGTTCAGCAGAACCCCGATGTCTTCTCTGAGCTGCCCGGTAGGACCAGTCTGATACGACATGATATTGTCACCGAGCCTCACCTGAAGGTACGCCTGAAGTCATACCGAGTACCGGAGGCTCGACGACAAGCCATATCGGAGGAAGTAAAGACAATGTTACGCCTGGGGGTCATTGAAAAATCCCGGAGTGAATGGGCTTGTCCGATTGTCCTAATACCAAAACCCGATGGCTCCTTAAGGTTCTGCAATGACTTTAGGAGATTGAACGAAATATCCAAGTTCGATCTCTACCCCATGCCCCGGGTGGATGAGCTGATTGATAGGCTGGGACAGGCGCGATATTTTACCACGCTCGACCTGACCAAGGGGTACTGGCAGGTGCCACTGACGGAGTCCGCCAAGGAGAAAACCGCTTTTGTTACGCCGGAGGGTCTCTTCCACTATGTTGTCTTGCCTTTTGGGTTACATGGCGCTCCGGCCACGTTCCAGAGGTTGATGGACTTAGTGCTGGAACCCCACCAGGTGTATGCATCAGCGTACCTGGATGACATCATTATTTACAGCTCCGATTGGCAGACCCACTTGGAACAGGTACAAGTGGTGGTGGACGCGCTTCGAACAGCCGGATTGACAGCCAATCCCAAGAAATGTGCATTGGGACTCACGGAAGCCCGCTACTTGGGCTACGTGATAGGCCAAGGAGTGATTAAGCCCCAAATTAACAAGGTTGAGGCGATCCAGAAGTGGCCTAGACCCCTGACCACGAAGCAGGTTAGGGCCTTCCTGGGTATCGTGGGGTACTACAGGAGGTTTGTAAAAGATTTTGCGGGACTATCAGCCCCCTTGACGGACCTTCTCAAAGGCAAGAAGTCCGTCATGGTGCGCTGGACTCCGCAGGCCGAGGACTCCTTCCGGGCCCTGAAGGAGGTCCTGTGCGGACAGCCCGTTCTGGTCAACCCTGATTTCCGGAAGGAGTTCATAGTACAGACTGACGCCTCTGAGGTCGGCCTGGGGGCAGTGCTGTCTCAGGTGGTTCAGGGGGAGGAACACCCCGTCACCTTCTTAAGTAGGAAGCTCACCCCTCCCGAGCGGAATTATAGCGTAGTGGAGAAGGAGTGCCTGGCGATCAAGTGGGCCTTGGAGTCCCTACGCTATTACCTGCTGGGACGGCAGTTTCGCTTGGTGACGGATCACTCTCCACTGGTCTGGATGAGGTCCGCCAAGGAACGGAATGCCCGGGTTACCCGGTGGTTCCTTTCTCTGCAGAACTTCCGGTTTACGGTTGAACACCGGGCCGGTAGGTTGCAGGGCAACGCCGATGCCTTGTCCCGCGGCCCGTGTTTGATGGCAGGAGTTCAACCCCGCACGCTTGAACTGAGGGGGGGGGTATGTGAGACTGTGACCGGGGTTATCTATGACGGCCGGTATGTCTCGCCCCGGTTGTGCTCACTCCATGATAGAAAGCAACTCCACTCCGGGGTTAATGCTGTTTCCCTACAGGCTTCAGGAAGGGTTAAAAGGAAACAGGAACGAGGGCAGGTGTGCCGGGTGTGAGGGAGTGATCACATCTCCCTGAGTTCTCTGCCGGAAAGGCACATATGTACTATTGTGGACTTGTTCTTTGGATAATAAACAGTGTGCTGTGAACCTTGGTGCCTGGATCCCGTGTCTTCTGCAGCGCAGAAGACGACGCTACCTCACACCTCCTATACCAGTCTGTTATGTACTGTTAATGATTGTTGCACTTGGGTTTTTTTTTTGTATACCCTTTTCACTTGTAAAGCGCCATGGAATAAATGGCGCAATAATAGTAATAATAATAATAATTATTATTATTATTATTAATTAAAAAATGAATTAGTCGCAGTTTCTGAACCAAAAAAAAATGCTGGAAAACTCAAAAACACATCTGGGCATCTTATAAGGCCACATTCACAAGTTGAGTATTTGGTGAGTTTTTCAGTATTTGTAAGCCAAAACCAGGAGTGGGAGATAAATACAGCAGTGGTGCCCTTCTTTCTATTATACTTTTCCTCTGATTATTCCACTCCTGGTTATGACTTACAACAAACACTGAAAAACTCACCAAATACTCAACATGTGCACATTGCCGGCATCTTCAGAGCAGACAACTACTGAAGAATGACCAAGTCCGATCTTTTAACCACTTGAAACCTGAAGTGTTTAAAAGATGGACATATGGACAGAGTCGTTTTAACATAAAAAAAATATAGGTTTTATTATAGATAGTGCCTGAAAAAAACATTGGGCCCAATTCATCAACAATGGGGTTGTTCACGCCGGTCTTGAGGAGGTGGCCATGCTGGAGTCAGATGCTCAAGATTCAAGAGGAGGTGCATGGCATCTGACGAGTGGCTTCGTCTGCTACTCCAGAAATCTCACTTCAGTCAGGTACTGGAGTATGGACCAACACAGCTCGTCATAAATTAGACAAGACGTGGCGTCCTGCCTCAGCTCTGACAATTTATCTGACCTGGTTCCTACTGTAGAAACTAGTGTGAAAACACCATAAGTCGCACAATTTGGCGACGCTTCAAAGCTTTTACTCCATAATTCCGGCATGAAAGCTTTGATGAATGAGGCCCATTAGGAGCATAAACTCTTAAAGGGACTCTGTTAGGTCCCCTTTGCCCTCCAACCCAGCAGCACTCATACCTGTATGCCAAATCCCCTCCCTAACCAGCCCTGTATAACTCTGATCACAAATATGAATGTTTTAAAAAAGCATTTATAAAGTGTGTGTTCCTATGCTAATTAGGCTGTGACTAGTGGAAGGGGTGTTGTTTCCCCAGACTAGGTGGCCGCCTTTCCATGTTATTACGCCCCTGTGAGTGTGAAAATATGACTTCCATGAGTCGGCATCACAGCCAGCTCCTGGAAATGTCATTTTGGCAGCATCAGTGCACCCCAGATGCCGGGTGTACGCGCCCCAGTTTCAGAGAGGACAACTGAGAAGGATCTGAGGTGCAAAAACTGTGCTTATCATGGACATTGCCCCTCTCTGAAGCCGGGGTGCATACACCCAGCTTCTGGGGCGCACTGAAGTTGCCAAAATGCGCCACGTGCATGCGCAAGATTTCAGAGAGCTGTGATGATGTCCACAGGAGAGTAATAACATGAAAAGAGACCCGAGTAGTCTGAGGAAACTGGTTTGCAGAGTAGGAAGAAAAACGGGTTTGAATACCACGCCAAAACCACAGATCCACCGAGAGTTTGGAAGAATCCCTTTATTTACATAGGTCTATGCGTTTCAGGGACATTTCCATCCCCTTCATCAGGACAAATATTATTTATTTATCCCCTATATTTGTCCTGATGAAGGGGACTAAAATGTCCCTGAAACGCATAGATCTATGTAAATAAAGGGATTCTTCCAAACTCTCGGTGGATCTGTGGTTTTGGTGCGGTATTCAAACCCGTTTTTCTTCCTACTCTGCAAGCCAGCTCAACACTACGGGACTGCTGCCGACCACATTACTATCATACTAGTTAGGCTGCTTTCACACCTCCGGTTTTAGCAGAGCCGGCCAATCCGGCTCTAAAACCGATGCAACAGATGCGGAGACAAAACCGCATCCTTTGCATAAGTTTTTTACATGCGGCCCGTCCGGTTTTTGCCGCTTGCGGCAGG
The DNA here is from genome assembly GCF_048569485.1 of Anomaloglossus baeobatrachus. Taxonomy (NCBI): domain Eukaryota; kingdom Metazoa; phylum Chordata; class Amphibia; order Anura; family Aromobatidae; genus Anomaloglossus; species Anomaloglossus baeobatrachus. The sequence goes on from NC_134358.1 coordinate 252,604,702, forward strand.
CTACTGAGCATGCGCAGTGGAAAAAAAAAATGCATGCGACGGCCGGATGCGGTGTTTGCTGCAGAAAGCCGTATGCGGCGTCCATAGGCATGCATTACAAATTGCGCCGCATCTGCCGGATGCGTCGCGATGTTTTTTTTTGCCGGACAAAAAAAAACATGCCAGGCAAAGTTCCATCCGGCCGCTGCATCAGCTAAATCTGCCACATGCGGCAAAAAACGGACGGAACGCAAGCCCATGCGGCACTAATGTAAGTCTATACAAAAAAATTGCAACCGGTGGCAAATAAAAACGGCTGCGGTTTTTCTGCAAAGCGCCGGATTGTGCCGCACAGGAAAAACCGGATGTGTGAAAGCAGCTTTAAGGGGTTGTGACTTGCACAACCTGATAAGGTGAGTGTTTCTCCCGTGCCTACACCACTCTTTTATACCTGGTAAGACTCTATTTGCGCCTGTTTCCACAGTTCTGCCTAGTCTGAGGAAACGACACTCCAGCGTCTAGTCAAGGTCCTAATTAGCATAGGAACAGCGCACTTTATAAATGCTTTTTTAAAACCTTGATTTTAGTAAATAGCAGTGTACAGGGCTGGTGGGAGGGAGGTTTGGTATACACATGTGAATGCTGCTGGGATGGAGGACAGAGGACCGGACAGGTTCCCTTTATCAGGGGACACATCATTGCTTGTCCTGCAGATCTGACAGGAAGGTTTGTACTTATTTTATCTGAGCTCTCAGCTGATTTATGACCACATCAAAGGTGAATGTGCAGAGGACGCAGCCTGCAAGGGCAAAATGCTACACAATTCCTAATCAAAGACAACAACAAATTACTTTTAGCCCAAAATTCATTCATTTAAGTTAAAACAACAACGATGGGCAACCCCTTTAAGTGCCCTTTCATGCTGTCTCTATCTATTCCAGAGGGGCGGAGCATGACACGCCGGCCTGTATACATTACAACCAAGAGAAACTGAAAGTGCAGGCGGCACTCACAAATCTGCTGCACATGGCCACCGCCAGATTACACAGCGTGGCCGAGGTCCCGACCCACAGGAAGAAGCAGTCCTGCAGGCTCATGACGTGGAAGTGGACGCGCTTGTCACAGAGCTTCTCGCTGAAGTTGTGGATAGTGACGGGCCGGTGTGACAGCTCCATGGTTTCCATGCTTCCCCCTGGCCGGTACCTGACTTCCGGTGACGTCACATTTCCCCTCTATGCGCCAGACTGCCGCCCAAAACAAACATGGCCGCTGAGGAAGTTCCCGGTTTCTTAGATTATGCAGGTACGAAGCGTCCTCTTGTAAGCCAAGATGTTCTATGGAGTCTTGTCAGGAATATTTTGTTACTACTGCCTCCCCGTACACAGGAGCCATTATTATGAGGTTTCTAAGGAGACGTAGCAACCAATCAATAGCCGCCTTTTTTGTTTATTAAACTGCGCTGAGAGATAAGACGCGTGCGCTGATTCGTTAGATAAGGCTACTTTCACACTTGCGTTCAGCGCATTCCGTCACTATGGAGAATAGCACAGGAACGCTGCATGTAACTTTTTTTGAGCAGCGCAATCCGTAGCATTTCACTGCGCATGCTCTTCTTTTTTTTTTTTTAATCACAAACTTTATTTTTGTCTCTCGGTGGCGGAAGCTGAACGCCCGCCGGCATGCCCGGCCACCGGCAAGTGACAGCGCTCAGCTGAACGCCCGCCGGCATGCCCGGCCACCGGCAAGTGACAGCGCTCAGCTGAGCGCCCAAGTGAGAGCGCCCAGCGACCGGCCGCCGGCAAGTGACAGCGCTTAGCTGAGGAACCACTCACCGGCATGCCCGGCCGCCGACAAGTGACAGCGCTCAGCTGAGCACTCGGCCGCCGGCTATTGAGAGCGATCGGCTGATCGTTCACAATAGTCTGCTGCCGGTAAACTGTAAAGAAGAAGAAAAAAAAAAATAAAGCTTTCTGTTATTTTGTACGATCCGTAGCATTGCGTTGTGCCACTATATGCAACGCATCTGTTGCATCCGTCACACAACGCAATGCTACGGAAGCCGTCCAACGCAAGTGTGAAAGTAGCCCAAGTGTTCCCCACACACAGGACCCTGCAGCCGCACACCCGCCATTACCACCCAGGGTCATGCATTTCCAGAAGTGATTCTTTTGCATTTTCCAAAAAGGCATTTAGTGCATATTTAGGATACATTGTGGTTCAAAAAAAATAAGCCTTGTATTAAAATGGTAGAATAAAGAATGACACCTAGAGCATTGTGTGCTGTGAAGAAAGCCGACATAGACATACTCACCAAAGTGTGGGAAAACAGCAACAAAAAACTAAAAACCACAGGAAAAACACCATCATTTACCATGAGGGTTCTTTGGTGTTTAATGTGTGCAGTGTATTTTTTCTCTATTTTTGCCTTAGGTGCATTGTATACAGAAAATTATTTCATGAAGGGGTTTCCCAGAATACTGGTGTAACACACCTCCAAATCTGAGTAAATCCCATGTGAATATTGTTTTTTTACAGATTTCCTGCAGGCTTCTCTATAGGACACTACAGATGTAATGAAAAAAGAAGACACTTGTAAAAGAAAAATGCATTAATTTTTTTACAAATAATTAAAGTGTGCATGTTAACAAGGTGTAATCAGAAGCACTTCCTGTGCCTCGGAGGCTCCAGACATTTCCCAGTCTTCTACTGCATATTCAAGGAGCAAAATCCAGTAAGATGTCTGTCGGTTTCTCTTTTCTAGATTGAGACCCCCTATTTCACGTTGGTCATTTGTGTGTAACCCAAAAAAGGTCAAGTGGTCTTAACAATCCCTTTATCACCTCTCCACAGGATAGATATGGAGGGTGGTATGGTGGCTCAGTGGTTAGCACTGCAGTCTTGCAGCGCTGGGGTTATGGGTTCTAGTCCCACCAAGGATACTATCTGCAAGGAGTTTGTATGTTCTCCCCGTGTTTGCGTGGGTTTCCTCCAGGTTCTCCAGTTTCCTCCCACACTCCAAAGACATACAGATAGGGTCTCTAGATTGTGAGCCCCTGTGCGGACAGTGTTGCCAATGTATGTAAAGTGCTGTGGAATTAATAGCGCAATATAAATGAATAAATATTATCGAATTTGTATCCTTGTTACAAAATAAAGCTGCGATTTAGTGGCCTGAGCGCCGCTCCATTCATTCTCTTAAGGCCAGAATCACACTTGCTAGTGCCTCGCGTGAGTCTCTCATGGTAGAACCCGGCATGTATCTCTATGCAGCTCAGATGCTCCTGTATGCATAGTGTGTGGCCATGCCGGGTTCTACCATGAGAGACTCGCGCGAGGCACTAGCAAGTGTGATTCTGGCCTTAGGGTCACTACTAGTGATGAGCGGGCACTACCATGCTCGGGTGATCTGTACTCATAACAAGCAATTGGACGCTCGGAGGAGCACGATTCGTGTACCCAAGTATAATGGAAGTCAATGGTGGACTCAAGCATGGGAAAAATGTTACTTCTAATATCCCAGAGCAGCCCCATAAGGAATGAATGCGGCAGCAGTTGGCCATCTATCCGGCTGCTCCATTTTGTAAATGGGATACAATCTTCCCGTTCTGCAGGTCCAATCAGTCTGAATCCCACCATCGTCAAGTCATCACTTGTCCTACAGATAGGTGGGTTTTCCAACTACCAAAGTTAATTTTCTTTGTCGCTCCATTGGGAGACCCAGACAATTGGGTGTATAGCTTCTGCCTCCGGAGGCCACACAAAGTATTACACTTAAAAGTGTAAAGCCCCTCCCCTTCTGCCTATACACCCCCCGTGCATCACGGGCTCCTCAGTTTTTATGCTTTGTGCGAAGGAGGCTGACATCCACGCATAGCTCCACATCTTAGTCAGCAGCAGCTGCTGACTAGGTCGGATGGAAGAAAAGAGGGCCCATATCAGGGCCCCCAGCATGCTCCCTTCTCACCCCACTCTGGTCGGCGGTGTTGTTAAGGTTGAGGTACCCATTGCGGGTACATAGGCAGGAGCCACATGCTGTTTTCCTTCCCCATCCCTTTGGGGCTCTGGGTGAAGTGGGATCCTAATCGGTCTCCAGGCACTGGGACCGTGCTCCCTCCGCAGCCCCTGGGGAATCTGCCGGATAGGAGCCGAGTATCGTCAGGGACAAGGCCCTGCTACTGTGAGGTACTCTGTGTCCCCGTGGGGACCGCGCATGGAGCGCTTGTGCCATACCCACTACAGCACTGCTGGGTGTGTTAGTGCGCCGGGGACTACCGCGCCGGCCGCGCTTATTTGCCGGCCGCGCTTATAACTTTAGTCCCCGGCTTTTGCGGCCTAGTTTCGCTTATTCCCGCCCACAGGCCTGCCAGTCAGGGGAAGGGCGGGACGCTGCACAGGACGGCAGCACTGAGGGCTGGAGCATACTCTGTATCCTCCTCACTCAGCACAGTGGGGCACTAGATTCCCGCACTTTTTAGGGCACGCCCACGGCCCCCTCCTCCCCACAGAACGCCGGCAGCCATTCCTGTCAGCACTTCTGACGCTGGAGAGGAGAGACAACACTGGGAGGCTCAGGCAGGGAATCTGGTGATCACACAACCGCTTTGAGCGGTCGGTAAGCAGCACCTGTGGTGCTGGCCCCACTGAGTGCCGAAGTGTATATATATATATATATATATATATATATACACATATATATATATGCTTATATGCTATACATTTACACTGTATGGTCGCACTGTTGATTTTTGGCTATATACCCTCCTGGATTGTACTCAGAAGAGACAACAGCATGTCGTCCGCAAAAAGCAAGGGTGCCAAAGCACAGGCTTACTTTAGAAAACTGGGAAGCAGACTTTCTCAGTCGCCAGGGCATGGACGCAGGGGAATGGTCCCTTCACCCGGACGTGTTTCAGGAGATCTGTTGCCGCTGGGGGATGCCGGACGTCGACCTAATGGCGTCCCGGCACAACAACAAGGTCCCGACATTCATGGCACGGTCTCAAGATCACAGAGCTCTGGCGGCAGACGCCTTAGTTCAGGATTGGTCGCAGTTTCAACTCCCTTATGTGTTTCCTCCTCTGGCACTGTTGCCCAGAGTGTTACGCAAAATCAGGTCCGACTGCCGCCGCGCCATCCTCGTCGCTCCAGACTGGCCGAGGAGGTCGTGGTACCCGGATCTGTGGCATCTCACGGTGGGCCAACCGTGGGCACTACCAGACCGACCAGACTTGCTGTCTCAAGGGCCGTTTTTCCATCTGAATTCTGCGGCCCTCAACCTGACTGTGTGGCCATTGAGTCCTGGATCCTAGCGTCGTCAGGGTTATCTCAAGAGGTCATTGCCACTATGAGACAGGCTAGGAAACCAACGTCCGCCAAGATCTACCACAGGATGTGGAGGATATTCCTATCTTGGTGCTCTGCTCAGGGTTTTTCTCCCTGGCCATTTGCCTTGCCCACTTTTCTGTCCTTCCTTCAATCCGGATTGGAAAAGGGTTTGTCGCTCGGCTCCCTTAAGGGACAAGTCTCAGCGCTCTCTGTATTTTTTCAGAAGCGCCTAGCCAGACTTCCGCAGGTACGCACGTTCCTGCAGGGGGTTTGTCATATTGTCCCTCCTTACAAGCGTCCGTTAGAACCCTGGGATCTGAACAGGGTGCTGATGGCTCTTCAGAAACCACCGTTCGAGCCAATGAAGGATATTTCTCTTTCACGCCTTTCGCAGAAAGTGGTCTTCCTAGTAGCAGTCACTTCACTTCGGAGAGTGTCCGAGCTGGCAGCGCTGTCATGCAAAGCTCCTTTCCTGGTGTTTCACCAGGACAAGGTGGTTCTGCGTCCGGTTCCGGAATTTCTCCCTAAGGTGGTATCCCCCTTCCATCTCAATCAGGATATCTCCTTACCCTCTTTTTGTCCTCATCCAGTTCACCAATGTGAAAGGGATTTGCACTTGTTAGATCTGGTGAGAGCACTCAGACTATACATTTCTCGTACGGCGCCCCTGCGCCGCTCAGATGCACTCTTTGTCCTTGTCGCTGGACAGCGTAAAAGGGCACAGGCTTCCAAATCAACCCTGGCTCGGTGGATCAAGGAACCAATTCTCGAAGCTTACCGATCGTCGGGGCTTCCGGTTCCCTCAGGGCTGAAGGCCCATTCTACCAGGGCCGTGGGTGTGTCCTGGGCTTTGCGGCACCAGGCTACGGCTCAGCAGGTGTGTCAGGCGACTACCTGGTCGAGCCTGCACACTTTCACGAAACACTATCAGGTGCATACCTATGCTTCGGCAGATGCCAGCCTAGGTAGGCGAGTCCTTCAGGCGGCGGTTGCCCACCTGTAGGAAAGGGCCGTTTTACGGCTCTATTACGAGGTATTATTTTACCCACCCAGGGACTGCTTTTGGACGTCCCAATTGTCTGGGTCTCCCAATGGAGCGACAAAGAAGAAGGGAATTTTGTTTACTTACCGTAAATTCCTTTTCTTCTAGCTCCAATTGGGAGACCCAGCACCCGCCCCTGTTCCCTTCGGGCTGTTGTTCTTTGTGTACACATGTTGTTCATGTTGAATGGTTTCAGTTCTCCGAAATTCCTTCGGATTGAATTTATTTTAAACCAATTTATAACTTTTCCTCCTTCTTGCTTTTGCACCAAAACTGAGGAGCCCGTGATGCACGGGGGGTGTATAGGCAGAAGGGGAGGGGCTTTACACTTTTCAGTGTAATACTTTGTGTGGCCTCCGGAGGCAGAAGCTATACACCCAATTGTCTGGGTCTCCCAATTGGAGCTAGAAGAAAAGGAATTTACGGTAAGTAAACAAAATTCCCTTCTTAATCAATAGATCTTGGAATAATAAATAATAAGCTACACAATTGGATGTGTTTTAAAAAAAAAAAAAAAAGTTCCTGTGCTGAAATAATCTTATATATGTGTCCCTGCAATGTACTGTGTAATGGCCGTGTCTGACTGTACAGGAACATGGTCTGATCATACCATATCTGCTGAGCAGGAAAGGAAGCAGAAAAGTAAACCACACAGGATCATAGTGGATTCTTTTTGTGAGGTAAAACATTTCCCTTCCGGTTTTTAAATGTTTTACCTCAAAGAAAGTATAGCATGGCTTCACAAATAATTCTATCTGTATAGTCTCTTTTGCTTCCTTTCTGGCCCAGGAGCTGTGGTATGATCAGACCATATCCCTGTACTGTCAGACACAGCCATTACACAGTACATAGCAGGGATACATATATAAGATTATCTCAGCACAGGAACATTTTTTTAAACACATCCACTTGTGAAAATTATAGTTATTCCAAGATCTATTGATTAAAATTACCTTTGTTTGTGGGAAAACCCTTTAAGTTGTTGTAGAACATAATTCATTAATATGAGACCGGCCTTCACCTTTCTGATGTATAAACGTTATTTCCTGTTATCGATGGTAATTGTTCTATGTCTGTTTTTCCCATATAGGTCATTGAACATCAGATATGGCGGGATATCATTCACTAATCGGTTACCCCTGGATCATTGACTGCCTTGCTAAATATGACAGTGCGGTTGTTAAGCAAAAGCCGGTCCCGGCTCAGGTAGTGGAGGTAGGTTGTGTAAGATTTCATGATTTATTTATATTAAAAGCAACATAAAAAACCATACAGATTATAATACGACTATCAGATATCAGCAGACATTAGACAACTGCTGGACAAATGTTATACTGGGCAGTCATCACCATAGCATACCCCAAGTAATGCGTGTATTCAGCTCCTTAGGCTGCTTTCGCACATCCGGTTTATGCAGTGCGGCTAAATCCGGCTCTAAAACCTATGCAACGCATGCGGCGAAAAAAACGCATCCTTTGCATAAGTTTTTACATGCGGCCCGTCCGTTTTTTGCCGGTTGCGGCACGCTAGTGAGCATGCGCAGTGCAAAAAACCGCATGCGGCGACCGGATGTGGTTTTTGCCGCATCGCGCCGCATCCGGCATCCATAGGCATGCATTGGAAAAAGCGCCGCGTCGGCCGGATGCGGCGCAATGCGCTTTTTTGTGCCGGACAAAAAACTGTGCCAGGCAACGTTCCATCCGGCCGCCGCATGGGCGAAATATGCCGCATTCGGCAAAAACCGGACCGAACGCAAGGCCATGCGGCACAATCCGGCACTAATGAAAGTCTATACGGAAAAAACGCAACTGGCGGCAAAAAAAAACGGTTGCGTTTTTTCTGCAAAGAGTCGGATTGTGCCGCACAGCAAAAATTGGATGTGTGAAAGCAGCTTTAGAGGAGTGTGTCTGGGACATTTAGGATTAGGACACACATAGAAGCACTCACTGTATCCACATGGATGTATGGAAATGTAGGACTGCTATGTATTCAATGCAAGGAAAGTGGAATCAGGAAGAAAATGAGTTTGATGCTGGGCAATCCAATTGTTCATTGGAGATACAGCAACTATGAACACAGATTACGACTCCATTAAAATGTTTTGTCTGATGGTTCATGCTCATAGCACGAGTAATTGACTGCCTTCATGTTGCTGTGTCCAAATGGCATACTACAGCAAGCCCTAGTTGTTTTTAATTGTTTTCTTTTTTGGGGGGATGGGGGGGGCAGTAGCTAGACCTGATAGGCTCCACATACTTTATTCCGGTATTTCAGTGGTGTTTTTCTTGGTTTATACATCTGGATACATTTGAATAAAATCAGCTTGTATGTATGAGCTCACTGACACTAGTCGAGGTTCAGTAGCCGCAGTCGCGCCCACTGGATGCGTTTGGCAATCCTGTGTGGTGCATTTACCAGTTTGCACCACATCTGGTATTTCCGTTTCCCTGTCTTAGGTCTGCAATTCTATTAGTGAAGTTGTGATGGGAACAGAGATGCTGGTATAAGCAAACTGTGAAAATACAGTTTATTATATACAGTGTGCTGATATATGTTAAGGGGGCTTTATACGCTGCGACATCGCTAGCGTTCGCACCCGCCCCCGTCGTTTGTGCGTCACGAGCAAATCGCTAGTACCCGTCACACGTTCTTACCTTCCTAACGACGTCGCTGTGGCCGGCGAACTGCCTCTTTTCTAAGGGGGCGGTTCGTGCGGCTTCACAGCGATGTCACATGGCACACGTCCAATAGAAGCGGAGGGGCGGAGAGCAGCCACATGAAAGTCACGCCCACCTCGTTGCCGGAGGACGCAGGTACGGTGTTGTTCGTCGTTCCTGGGGTGTCACGCGTACCGATGTGTGCTGCCTCAGGAACGACAAACAACCTGCGTCTTGCACCATCAAAGATATTTGGGATTTGAACGACGTGTCAACAATCAACGATTAGGTGAGTATTTTTGATCGTTAGCGGTCGCTCGTACGTGTCACACGCAACAACGCCGCTAACGAGGCCGGATGTGCATCACGAATCCGACCTCTCGTTAGCGATGTCGTGCGTAACGGGGCCTTTAGTTGATTTTACTTAAATATATGCAGATGTGTAAAACAAAAAAACAATAAAAATAATTCTGGAATTCCTTAATAAAAGTCTATAAAGCCATGTGTGCAGTTTTAAAGTGTCGGGGACCTGATTAGAGCCTTTTGAGTCTAGTTTGTAAATACAGTAAAACAGTTTATTTTTGAGGCAATCAAAAGCAACGCGCTTCCAATTATAACTATTTCACAGTACCCTCTCTTTGGGGAGCTTTTGGAGGAGGTTTTTGTTCACTCAAGCAGTTTTGGAAACGTTTTTGCCTGAAGCTTTTTTTGTAGCCTTTTGATTGGACAGTGACTAGTTTGGAGCATTTTCTATAAGGAGACATATGTAAAAAAGTGACACTTTCTTTCCTCCCTTCACATGTTTTTTCAAAATCTGAAGGGGAAAAAAATGCTCGGCTCAAAAGACTGAACATTTGGCAACAAAGTAGTTTTTACAATAGAAATGCATAGTAAGCCATTTTACAGGCATTTTTTGGAGTGGACCCGTTCTGGAATTTTTTTTTTCAAAACCTTTATGTGCACATGTCCAAACTATCCCCGAACAAAGATCCCAGGAACTGGTGTGGACCTGCATGTGTTTTTATATTGTGTCCAAACAATAAACCTGTGGGTGACTGGTATACCTTGACATTTATACGCTGGCACTTCTCAGCCATTGTTATACTGGTCTTTACGAATGTTCCTGTATTCATTTACTATAATTTAGTGTCTTTTGCCTTTAGTTTCTGAGGATGCCAACTCGCTCAGTCAATTCAGATGACTGCCTGCATCCAGAAGCTGTCATCAATATTTCTGACCAGAAGTACTACATCACAGCAGTCATCACCAAGGAGGCACAGGAGATGCTAGAAAGGTCTGGATATTCACGTTATCATGGTTTTTCCCCATTTCTGTTGCATAGTTACTAGTGTTGAGCGGACCCGGAGTGGAAAAATCCGGATCCACACGGTTTCAGCGGTAGATCCGGGTCTCTCTCTTTTTCTCTCTCTCTGTCTCTCTCTCTGTCTCTCTCTCTGTCTCTCTCTCTGTCTCTCTCTCTGTCTCTCTCTCTGTCTCTCTCTCTGTCTCTCTCTCTGTCTCTCTCTCTTTCTCTCTTCTTTCGCTCTTTCTTTCGCTCTTTCTTTCGCTCTCTTTCTTTCGCTCTCTTTCTTTCGCTCTCTTTCTTTCGCTCTTTCTTTCGCTCTTTCTTTCGCTCTTTCTTTCGCTCTTTCTTTCGCTCTTTCTTTCGCTCTTTCTTTCGCTCTTTCTTTCGCTCTTTCTTTCGCTCTTTCTTTCGCTCTTTCTTTCGCTCTTTCTTTCGCTCTTTCTTTCGCTCTTTCTTTCGCTCTTTCTTTCGCTCTTTCGCTCTTTCTTTCGCTCTTTCTTTCGCTCTTTCTTTCGCTCTTTCGCTCTTTCTTTCGCTCTTTCTTTCGCTCTTTCTTTCGCTCTTTCTTTCGCTCTTTCTTTCGCTCTTTCTTTCGCTCTTTCTTTCGCTCTTTCTTTCGCTCTTTCTTTCGCTCTTTCTTTCGCTCTTTCTTGCGCTCTTTCTTGCGCTCTTTCTTTCGCTCTTTCTTTCGCTCTTTCTTTCGCTCTTTCTTGCTCTTTCTTTCGCTCTCTTTCTTTCGCTCTCTTTCTTTCGCTCTTTCTTTCGCTCTCTTTCTTTCGCTCTCTTTCTTTCGCTCTCTTTCTTTCGCTCTCTTTCTTTCGCTCTCTTTCTTTCGCTCTCTTTCTTTCGCTCTCTTTCTTTCGCTCTCTTTCTTTCGCTCTCTTTCTTTCGCTCTCTTTCTTTCGCTCTTTCTTTCGCTCTCTTTCTTTCGCTCTTTTTTTCGCTCTTTCTTTCGCTCTCTTTCTTTCGTTCTCTTTCTTTCGTTCTCTTTCTTTCGTTCTCTTTCTTTCGCTCTCTTTCTTTCGCTCTCTCTTTCTTTCGCTCTTTCTTTCGCTCTTTCTTTCGCTCTCTCTTTCTTTCGCTCTTTCTTTCGCTCTTTCTTTCGCTCTTTCTTTCGCTCTTTTTTTCGCTCTTTCTTTCGCTCTCTTTCTTTCGTTCTCTTTCTTTCGTTCTCTTTCTTTCGTTCTCTTTCTTTCGCTCTCTTTCTTTCGCTCTCTTTCTTTCGCTCTCTTTCTTTCGCTCTCTTTCTTTCGCTCTTTCTTTCTTGCTCTTTCTTTCGCTCTCTCTTTCTTTCGCTCTTTCTTTCGCTCTTTCTTTCGCTCTTTCTTTCGCTCTTTCTTTCGCTCTCTCTTTCGCTCTCTCTTTCGCTCTCTCTTTCGCTCTTTCTTTCGCTCTTTCTTTCGCTCTTTCTTTCGCTCTTTCTTTCGCTCTTTCTTTCGCTCTTTCTTTCGCTCTTTCTTTCGCTCTTTCTTTCGCTCTTTCTTTCGCTCTTTCTTGCGCTCTTTCTTGCGCTCTTTCTTGCGCTCTTTCTTTCGCTCTTTCTTGCGCTCTTTCTTTCGCTCTTTCTTTCGCTCTTTCTTTCGCTCTTTCTTTCGCTCTTTCTTTCGCTCTTTCTTGCTCTTTCTTTCGCTCTCTTTCTTTCGCTCTCTTTCTTTCGCTCTCTTTCTTTCGCTCTCTTTCTTTCGCTCTCTTTCTTTCGCTCTCTTTCTTTCGCTCTCTTTCTTTCGCTCTCTTTCTTTCGCTCTCTTTCTTTCGCTCTCTTTCTTTCGCTCTCTTTCTTTCGCTCTCTTTCTTTCGCTCTCTTTCTTTCGCTCTCTTTCTTTCGCTCTCTTTCTTTCGCTCTTTCTTTCGCTCTCTTTCTTTCGCTCTTTTTTTCGCTCTTTCTTTCGCTCTCTTTCTTTCGTTCTCTTTCTTTCGTTCTCTTTCTTTCGTTCTCTTTCTTTCGTTCTCTTTCTTTCGCTCTCTTTCTTTCGCTCTCTTTCTTTCGCTCTCTTTCTTTCGCTCTCTTTCTTTCGCTCTTTCTTTCTTGCTCTTTCTTTCGCTCTCTCTTTCTTTCGCTCTTTCTTTCGCTCTCTTTCTTTCGCTCTTTCTTTCTTTCGCTCTTTCTTTCGCTCTCTTTCTTTCGCTCTTTCTTTCTTGCTCTTTCTTTCGCTCTCTCTTTCTTTCGCTCTTTCTTTCGCTCTTTCTTTCGCTCTTTCTTTCGCTCTTTCTTTCGCTCTTTCTTTCGCTCTTTCTTTCGCTCTTTCTTTCGCTCTTTCTTGCTCTTTCTTTCGCTCTCTTTCTTTCGCTCTCTTTCTTTCGCTCTCTTTCTTTCGCTCTCTTTCTTTCGCTCTCTTTCTTTCGCTCTCTTTCTTTCGCTCTCTTTCTTTCGCTCTCTTTCTTTCGCTCTCTTTCTTTCGCTCTCTTTCTTTCGCTCTCTTTCTTTCGCTCTCTTTCTTTCGCTCTCTTTCTTTCGCTCTCTTTCTTTCGCTCTCTTTCTTTCGCTCTCTTTCTTTCGCTCTCTTTCTTTCGTTCTCTTTCTTTCGTTCTCTTTCTTTCGTTCTTTCTTTCGCTCTCTTTCTTTCGCTCTCTTTCTTTCGCTCTCTTTCTTTCGCTCTCTTTCTTTCGCTCTTTCTTTCTTGCTCTTTCTTTCGCTCTCTTTCTTTCGCTCTTTCTTTCGCTCTTTCTTTCGCTCTTTCTTTCGCTCTCTCTTTCGCTCTCTCTTTCGCTCTCTCTTTCGCTCTCTCTTTCGCTCTCTCTTTCGCTCTTTCTTTCGCTCTTTCTTTCGCTCTCTCTTTCGCTCTCTCTTTCGCTCTCTCTTTCGCTCTTTCTTTCGCTCTCTCTTTCGCTCTCTCTTTCGCTCTCTCTTTCGCTCTTTCTTTCGCTCTCTCTTTCTTTCGCTCTTTCTTTCTTTCGCTCTTTCTTTCTTTCGCTCTCTCTTTCTTTCGCTCTCTCTTTCTTTCGCTCTCTCTTTCTTTCGCTCTCTCTTTCTTTCGCTCTCTCTTTCTTTCGCTCTCTCTTTCTTTCGCTCTCTCTCTCGCTCTCTCTCTCGCTCTCTCTCTCTTTCGCTCTCTCTTTCTTTCGCTCTCTCTTTCTTTCGCTCTTTCTTTCGCTCTTTCTTTCGCTCTTTCTTTCGCTCTTTCTTTCGCTCTCTCTTTCGCTCTCTCTTTCGCTCTCTCTTTCGCTCTTTCTTTCGCTCTCTCTTTCGCTCTCTCTTTCGCTCTCTCTTTCGCTCTCTCTTTCTTTCGCTCTCTCTTTCTTTCGCTCTCTCTTTCTTTCGCTCTCTCTTTCGCTCTCTCTTTCGCTCTCTCTTTCTTTCGCTCTCTCTTTCTTTCGCTCTCTCTTTCTTTCGCTCTCTCTTTCTTTCGCTCTCTCTTTCTTTCGCTCTCTCTTTCTTTCGCTCTCTTTCTTTCGCTCTCTTTCTTTCGCTCTCTTTCTTTCGCTCTCTTTCTTTCGCTCTCTTTCTTTCGCTCTCTTTCTTTCGCTCTCTTTCTTTCGCTCTCTTTCTTGCTCTCTCTCTTTCTTGCTCTCTCTCTTTCTTGCTCTCTCTCT